>NC_064428.1:39100146-39738146 GCF_023375975.1 Astyanax mexicanus | reverse complement strand
ACCAAAATTTGTGGGTTTCCCACATATTGTGTTGCTAGCCTACCTCCTGCTGAATTACACCACTTGTACAATAGATATATAGGCCTGATTTATCTGAGGTAAATTATCACTTACGGCTGTCTTGTGTTCTTCTTCCTCTCCCTCCTTTATTTTCTGACTTCACGATGACTGAAGGTTCATATTTTGCCGACTGCAGGAATGACGAACCCAGCTGGCTGAAGAAGAAGAGGCTGAAGATCAGGAGGAACATCTTCATCTTGAAGTTGACAGAAGCTGGAGTCTTCTCTCTGTGTCTCTGTCTCTCTGTCTCTACGTCCAGTTCGCTCTGGTTTGAAATGTATTTGAGTTTTAGTGATATTTATCACTGAAGCTTCACCACAGGGACCCTCCCATTAGCATCACTGACCGGATTACTCACAGAGGAAATCAGCAGAAACCAGCTGTACAGAGTGACGTCACTGTCTGTTTACATGGAGACGTTTTCTAAAAAGTACCATCTAAAAATAATGGAGGCGCTGCGTTTGAGGGCTTGCATCACTTAGTGGAAAAAAAATTATAAATATCTCAGAAAACAACATCAGAATAGTCCATTAGTAGTTATCAGGTATTGTAACCCCAGTGAAAACAGTAGATTAAAGTACACTAAGCATTATTACCCTGGTGAAAACAGAAATCCATTATACTTATTTATACTTAATGAAGTATAATTCATTATATATACTTAAATTATACTTACTTATACTTTAAAATTATACTAAGTTATACTTTAAACATATTGAGTAATGTCTAAGTATGCAGATTTATGTACTTACTTAAAATATATTAAAATACATTAATATTATGCTTTTATCAAATGTTTAAAAGTAAACTTTGATCATACTTTAAAAAATATAGTGTTTTTAAAAAGTCTAAAATACTTATTTCCAAATATATATTTGTACAAAGTGTGTTAAAAATAAGTAAAATGTATCATGTAACTTTTTAGAAAGTACTACAACACAGTAAAACTGTAGTACAATATATTAAAAATATGTTTATACCCAACAAAGTATACCAGAAGTGTGCTACTTACAAAAGACAGGAACAAGAAGCATATTTGTACTCTAATGGGAATATATTTAACATACATTCTGAGTGAATTCCTAATATACCCGGTGTATAATAATAAAGTTTACTTTGAGTGAATTACTTTAACAGTTGTTTTTAACACACTTTGCTAAAAATGTACAAAAGTATATTTGTAAATAATAAGTATTTTAGAAGTATAGTCAATTACATTAAATTAAAAGTGTATTTCATAGTAGTCTATTAAGTCTTATTAAATACAACATATATTGTACTTTTTAAAAGTATGATCAAAGTTTACTTTCAAGCATTTGATGAAAGCATGACATTAATGTACTTTTAATATATTTTAAGTAAGTCGATAAATCTGTTAGTATATTTACAGCATACTTAGACATTTCTCTTTTTTTTTTTACTAGGAAATAGTTGTTACATGAGCTTACAGAAGAAAAACCAACAATTAAACGCTAATTAAAGACTAAAATCTGTTGTTTCTGAGCTGTTAAGCCACGTTTTTTATCACTCTGGTCGAGTGTGCGTGTTTTAAACTGTTGCATCATCAGATTTATCACCGTTCCCGTATCCACATCCTCCCTCCCCTGGAAAGAAGAAGAGACGTAAAGGTGACCACTCTTTACGTCTTTAAGACCACAACACGTCTCGCACGACAACAGTAAGACTGAGGGGGTGGAAATGGGAGACTGGATATCTAAATATGAGCATGCTTTAATTCGGAGATATACTGACGTATATTAGCCTATATGCAGCTGTGGTTATTACTGCCCATCTGGTTATCTTTCTGTGTGTGTCAGAAACACAGACTGGGAACAGGAATACATTACTCAGAATAGAGCATGTAAAAAAAGAAATAAATAAAAACTGATAGAAAAAATGATTGCAATGATTAGAACCAACTGAATCGCTTTTATAAAACTGTAGAACCTAAAAAAGCAAACAGCCCCATTGCAACAAGGCAAGCAAACCAATCAATTGCCTCGGCCACTGAACACGCAATGACTGGTTATGAACTGAATGCAACGACAAACTGTGTAAACACTCCTTTAAATTCTGTGACGGTCAAAAAGTACAATGTTATCAGAATCCCCCTCAAGGGGGCGCTCCCACGAGTGGCAGACAGCAGGAAGTCAGCAGGCCAGGTTCGTCATTCCTGCAGCCGGCAAAATATGAACCTTCAGCAAAAATGAAGCCAGAAAATAAAAGAGAGAAAGAAAAAGGAAGAAAGAAAAAATAGCAACAAAATATCAAATCAAATCATATTTATTTCTAAAGCAGCTTTACAGAATTGTGATTGCAGAAGAGAAGATCAGGATAGATAGATAGATAGATAGATAGATAGATAGATAGATAGATAGATAGATAGATAGATAGATAGATAGATAGATAGATAGATAGATAGATAGATAGATAGATAGATAGATAGATAGATAGATAGATAGATAGATAGATAGATAGATAGATTTATCCCGAAGGAAATTTAGGAATAAATATATATATCAGAAAACAACATCAGAATAGTCCATTAGTAGTTATCAGGTATTGTAACCCCAGTGAAAACAGTAGATTAAAGTACACTAAGCATTATTACCCTGGTGAAAAAAGAAATCCATTATACTTATTTATACTTAATGAAGTATAATTCATTATATATACTTAAATTATCGTTAATCATACTTTAAAATTATACTTAGTTATACTTTAAACATATTGAGTAATGTCTAAGTATGCAGATTTATGTACTTACTTAAAATATATTAAAAGTACATTAATATTATGCTTTTATCAAATGTTTAAAAGCAAACTTTGATCATACTTTAAAAAATATAGTGTTTTTAAAAATTCTAAAACACTTATTTCCAAATATATTTTTGTACAATGTGTGTTAAAAATAAGTACAATGTATCACGTAAATAGATAAATAAATAGATAACTATATACAGACAACTATATGGATAAGTGTATAGATAGCTATATATAACTTTATATATAACTTTATGTGTATCAGGTCTGTACTTTTTTTACAAAACCTTTTAAATAAAATTGTAAAAAAATAATAATACACCCAAGGATTAAGTTTTAGACTGTATTTTCTTTTTAATTCATTTTAATTATCTATTTTAAAAGCAGTGCAGTCCAAGACTTATCTTAATCCCTGTTTGGGAAGCTAAACTTTAACAAACGTA
Source organism: Astyanax mexicanus (assembly GCF_023375975.1). Taxonomy (NCBI): domain Eukaryota; kingdom Metazoa; phylum Chordata; class Actinopteri; order Characiformes; family Acestrorhamphidae; genus Astyanax; species Astyanax mexicanus. The sequence goes on along the minus strand of NC_064428.1, from coordinate 39,734,880 downwards.
TGAAACCTGCACTAGAATTTAGCACAAATATACCATATATTAAAAGCTTCAATACTTTTTATAAGCAGTTTCATTTTTCAGACCGTATATACATGTAATAAACAGGTAAATCTATTACAAACGGTTACCATTGGTGACAACCTGGGAACACGTACACCTGTATAATTTGTGAGGTGTTATCTTGTGAGTGAATGAGGTTAAACACAAGGATGGGACGTTCTATTACTCCATCCATAACGTCATGTGTGTACAGGTGATAGATTATAGAAGCTAATATTATCACCCACAGTGGACAGTGCAGTGCAGTGGGTGGTAATGATGGTGACCGGCGGCTTCTGGCAAGAATTGTCCGTGCAAACAAAGACTCTTGAAAAAAGACTCTGTAAGAAAACACATCCACTTTAAATGCAGAAGACCCCACCCACATATGCCACAGTTCAGTACAGGGTTCCTTAGTTTCCAAGGAAATGGCAAAAGTCATGGGACACAAAACAAGTTCATGTCCCGGATGTTGCTGCAGTTCTCCTGACGGTGGCGTACTCAGTATCCGGTTCCTCCTTAATGAAGACACTGGCTGCATCAGTGGGATCATCTGGATTCTTCTGGAAACTCACAGTGATGTACGTGGGCTCCGTTAGATCTTTCTGAGCATCCTGTGTTCTATCTTCTATCTTCTCTTTCTTCCACAACCCAAGAAGAACCTGAGAGTGGAGAAGAATAACTAAATTACTAAAAGAAAAGAAAAAGTCCTGAACATTTTTATACCTAAATTTCTTTTCTTCTTTGTCCATTAATACAATCATTAGGTCCCCATCCCAGGGTTGCCAGGTCCATATCCAGCCCAGCCCAAACTCAACCATTCAGAAGCTTAAAGTAGCCCAAAATATATGTGTGTCTGTCTATCTCTCTCTCTTTCTCTGTATCTCTACTTTTCATGCTAACCTATAAATCAGGGGTCGGAAATATTCGCCCCGTGGGCCAGTTGTGGCCCGCAAGCATGAAACATCTGGCCCGTATGGTTGTTTGAATTATAATTAACTAAAATAAAATAAGATAAAATGTTTCTCTGGTGAGCTTTTGTTTATATTACTTTAGTTTCTGCCTGTTAAGGTTTTTCTGCTCGTTCTTGGGCTCCCTATCTCCTTATAAGGGCGTTTTTTTTCCCCGGCCGTGTCCCAATTCACTAGCCAGGGCAGCAGGTTCAACAACCCTCTGGGCTGAAGAGCTACTAGTCTGTAAACCTGGCAACTCTGACCCCCCCCCCCCCAATTAATGTTGATGAGAGGAGAGAGCACCACCTACTGTACCCACCCAAAGAGAAACAGCATGGGCAAATATGCAGCATGACCTAGTATTTATTATCTCAGTGTATTTTATAGTATTTATATTTATTACAAAAACATATAGGCCCAATCCCATTTCACCATTTGACCTTACCCCTTACCCCCACCCCTCTGTTTGGTGTCCTGATTCTTGTTAGGCTGGAGGGGTAGGTTAGGGGAAGGGATAAAGCTTGTTCACTCTTAATACGGAGATTTTTCAGATGAACACTTTAAACAAAGGGCTATGAGAATCACTGGTAAGATGGTGCTAAACAACCGACCAGAGAAACCCAAAAACTTCAGTATTTTCCTTGTTAAAAGTGACAATTAGCATTTTATTACTATAGTTTTAATGAGTAGTTTCAATGTTTTATGGCAGAATTCTTCATAACAAGCATAAAATAGATCGATAGTAGTTTGTTTCAGTAGCTAGCTAGCTTATCTAATTTTCCCATTCCACCTTAATTGGTGCAAAAGACAGCAGAGGCTGCAGAATTTAAGGCGGAATGAAACAATTAAATAAAATTAAAGCTAATTTCAGATAGACAATAGACAGTAATCATTCATTTCTGCGCCATCTCCCCCCTTTCTGAAGACATACAATAAAATACGCCCTAAAGTAAACTAGTTATCCAGCAGCAGCAGCTGGGTTACTGAACCTGTGGTAGGGTGGTAGGGTCAAGAGGGTGAAATGTGATTGGACTATAGTTCACAATACTCACTCTTTTACTGTCCTTTAATTCCATCCCAGATGAAGATGAGGATAGCATTAAACCTGTAGAGTAAATGAAATGTTATAAAACTTTAAGCATTCACAGCATTCAAGCACAAATATTTAACTTCTACTGTTTGTATATGTGTTTCCATAGTACCTTGTCTCTTCTTGTACCTCATTAGTAGTACCACTACCAATCCACCAATCAGCAGCAGAGCCACACAGACACACAATGTAATACTGACCAACTGGAAACCTGCTGAGAAACAGCAAAAAGGTTTTGTACAGCAGAAACCAAGGGCCAATCAATTTTTGATATTTAAAACTGTATCAAATTAAAGACGAGAAGAGTTAACCCAGCTGGCACACATTGGACCTTTAAAGTGGTTAAAATACTGGATGTTGTTGGTTTAACATTTTTAATGTTAAACTGTTAAAGCCATTTGAATTAGCATTTTACATTTTATTATCATACAATTTCTAAAAACGGTTGGACGGAGGAATGAAAAAGTGTTTTACTTCCATTTGCAGTTATTGCTTTTTAGTTTTGCACCAATTGCACCAATTCGTGTTCATGTTCTATTAGCAGTGTTGTGCGTGAACGAGTTTAAAAAGAACACATTCATTGAACACGCTCATTTTTTGTGAACGTTGAACTGAACGCAACACATTTTTTTAATAAAGAACTTGCACGTGAATTAGTTCACATTACGTGTCTTGAACAGCAGACATCCCTGTAAATGAATGGTGGTAAGAGAGCACGGAGCGCGAGGGCGAGAGAGAGATAGATACAGAGAGAGAGAGAGAGAGAGAGAGAGAGAGAGAGAGACCAATGATGAGAGTGAGAGAAAGCGCTGCAATTAAAAAAATGGCTAGTGAAAGTGATGGCAGGAGACAGACACAGATTCTCCTTATGAACATTTTCATCAGCTGGTAAGAAACCAACAATTACAGTATCATGATCAAATGTCTACAATGAGCAGTTTTAAAGAACGTATAGTGATTTCTAGCTTGTAGTGTGAAAAAAAGTATTTATTTGAATATCTCACGAAAAAAGTAAAATGAACTGAACTTTGAACTGGTTCAGAATTAAAACTGTGAACTTTGAACGTGAACTGTTCACTTTGAGCATCTAGGAACTGAACTTGAACTAGTTCAGAAAAGCTGTGAACTGGCACAACACTGTGTATTAGTTTTACTGTTGCGTTTTTGAGATATTGAATCAGATTGGTGGTGGTGGTGGGTAACATTTTTTATACTCAGATTACCTACAGTGATGTAAGTTTATTCTTAACACTCTGTTAACCATAGGATTTTCTACTTTTAGCTAGTTGTAGTAATTGCTCTGAGAACCTCTACCTCTCAGAGATTTATATTTAGAAAGAGAGAATAAAAATACAATTTTAAATTTTTCATCATGGCATTCCACAAAATTTTGAGCATCCTGTATGTGAGCTATGGTTTATTAAAAGTTGAATGTACGATTTTGAAGCAACTTTAAAAAATGTCAAAATCAACACCAAATCCAACCATTAATTCAACCATAAGATTAAAGTTGATTCAATGTTGAAATGCCAGCTGGGCTAAGTTGAGGTTGGGTTGTGCAATCTGTTAACGTTGTTTAGTGTAGCTGTGCTCTGTGGGCACAGTAGCAGAGCTCAAAACCACTGATGACAGAATTAGCCTTGAGTTTTGCAAGACCTGCTGTACCAAGTACCATGCCCTAATAAGATAACGATCAGTGTAGTTTCCGTTACCCAACAACGGGCTAAAGGGGAACTGAAAACGACCTTAACCCTTGTGTGGTGTTCGGGTCTGTGGGACCCATTTTAATTTTTCATCAAATGATACTAAAAAAATATTTTTTCTAACTCAAACTCATTGGCATTGGCTCATTTTTTGTGAGAAACATATATCAAAACACATTTTCGATAAACACACACTGTACCCCCCCTCCCCCAAAACCATTTATATTACATACAGTATGTTTGGCCAAGGGCTAATAAACATTGCTTCATTTGTAGATTTGAAATTAAACAAATTTTCTACTCATATCTTGAGTTTAATTCATTTTCTTTTACATTTTATTAAAAAACTAATAAAAAAAGAGTAGCACTTTTTAAAAGAAATGTAACATAAGAAAGGTAAAGGGCAAATATTAACCATGTAAGCTGATTATATGGCTTACAATTTAGGTGAAGCAAGCATGTGTAAAGCATTTTAATGTAGAATTGCTTAATTTTGCTGAATTAAATACAAGTAACAAAGTAAACGAGTTACAAAAATATGAACACCACACAAGGGTTAACATTGCTTAATGTAGCTGTGCTCTGTGGGCACAGTAGCAGAGCTCAAAACCACTGATGACAGAATTAGCCTTGAGTTTTGCAAGACCTGCTGTACCAAGTACCATGCCCTAATAAGATAACGATCAGTGTAGTTTCCGTTACCCAACAACGGGCTAAAGGAGAAGTGAAAACGACCTTAAAAAAGCGTCTGAAATAGATAATATATATATATATATATACATATATATATATATGTAGAAAGAGGAAAGTCAACAGATGTGGAGGATTTTTTTAGTTTAGCCTGTGTGTGCTTGAAGAAAGCAGAAGTGAAAGAAGATAATGGAAAGCCTCAATATCTAGGGATACTAAAAATTTATATTTGACTTTTAATAACAGTAAAATCTTTAATAAAATACGTATTTCACTATCAACTAAACACAACAATGTATCCATAACCGAGAACTACCTTTACTATGTTCATATATTTCTTGAGTGATGAATTTTGTACCTTTCGTAACTTGCAGATGAACTTTGGTGTAGATGGCAGATCCAGAGCTCTCTTCTCCACACCAGTACGTCCCGGAGTCTTCTTCTCTCAGATCAGTGATGCTCACCGTGAAGATTCCTGAAGATGCATCATCACTCAGAGAGAATCTGCCTCTCCTGTTTCTCTCTGATGATACTCTTACTCCATATTCGTCACAGATGGAGGGATGTTTCCCCATGCAGAAGACCTTTACATTATTTTTCTTCTCAGAGTCGATTGTTCTAGAAGAGATGCAGTTGATGGATGCATTGAGTGCTTGATGTCCAATCACACGAAGCTCTGGAAAGCAAAGTTGAAGCGATTAGATTAATACAAATTTAAAACTTACTTCAGTTTTCAAATCTGAAAATCTGAACAAGAGTCCAAACCGAGGTTGATGCGTGTGTTGAATTGTACACAAGAACTTTACTACTTTTTGAGCAGAAAACCCTTATTTTGAGTGGATTTCAGCACACTTCATCACATCACAATCTTGTAATTGGTCCAAAAGACTCTAAAGATGGAAAGGTCCATCTAAAAATATGATTTTACACTAAAACAAAACCAGACCAAGATTTATTTGATTCAGACCAAGACCATCTTATTTGGTCTGACCAAATTTTAGTCTGAGCCAAGTCTCTTAACCCTCCTGCTGTCCTCAAATTTACGAACACCCCTTATTCTCTGGGTCAATACGATCCCAGGAATTTAAACCTTCAGAAAATTATTATAATTACAGATCATTAAACACGTTAGCAAAGTTTACTCATCAGTTACTTTATGTTTATTTGAAATATTATCAGCTGTTCTGGCATTATTCTAAGTGTTTTATTAGTATTATATAAGTATTATAAGTAATGTTTTGTTAAATCAAAGGGGCATTTAGAAAAAAAAATATTACAAAACTGAATGACCTCAATATTATTGCCACGCAATATGTGTAAAATATTGATATTTCTTATGTTTAATGCCAATACAACAGCCTTCATAAAACAGACATTAAAGCTGAAACATTTGAAACACTTTGTTTTTCTTTTTTTTTCCGCATATTTATGTTTACTCCCATGCTAGACAGCTCTGACCAATCAGAGGACACAACCTGCTCCTGTAGTTTATTGGTGCACATTTTGGTGTGTTTAGGTTTATATCTGTGTGAAACCAGAACAAACAAGTCCAGACTGAACAATATAGATATTAAATCACCTTGTTTCATGATGACCTTCAGTTCATTGGAGAGATACTTCATCAAGATGTCTCCTGTCCTCACAGCACACCAGTATTTCCCAGCATCCTCTGCAGTCAGTCCTCTGATGGTCAGAGTAAAGACTCCAGTGGTGATGTTGTTATTCAGAGTGAATCTCTCCTCCCTGTTCTGGAGCTGAGTTGAAGGTTGAAGGTTGCTCTGTTCTGTCAAACACTCTTTCTCTTCATTTTCCTTACAGAAATGTTTTAAATGCTGTTTATAGTTTGAGGCATAAGGACATCTGATCTGGACCACATCACCTTCATAACCAATCATAACTCTGCCGGCTACAATGAGAAAAGAAAAAAACTGGCATAAAAAATGATGCAATTTTTAAGTTTCGAAGTAGACTCATGAGATCATGCCGTACCAACCCAAAAGGTTAATTCTACTCACCAGTAAACAGTTGGATATTTCTGATTGCAGAGACGTAGCTGACTGTGTTTACGCTGGTTTGAATTCCACAGAAATAAAGGCCAGTATCTTCTACCGTCACATGTTCGATTCTAACTCTAAACATGTTTAAGTCTCTCTGGTCAGAGATGAGGAACAGTCTCTTGAAGTCCTCTTGCACTCTCACCGGTGTTGCAGAGTTAGGCCTCGGTAGTTCAGCAGAGGGATCTTGCATTTTGAATAAATATTTGGGGGTAATTTTCTTTATTTCGGAATATTCACAACTGAAGGAGACGCTGTGTCCAAGCTGAGCTGTGACTGTCTTTAACTTCCCGCCGTCCCCATCTTTAAATAAATAAAGCAAATGTTGAAAGAGACAGTTATGGAACATGTTTGTTACTGTATTCTTGCACCATAAGGTGCACCGGATTATAAAGCACTTTATCAATATATATAATATATTTTCTGGTCTATTTTGATACATAAGGTGCACAGGATTATAAGGCACATTTTAAGTGACACTAATGCATTAGCATAGTACTTCAGCAGAGTCGCTTTACTGCTCCTTAATAACTGACTGATAGAATTCAGTATGCAATTTATAGATTTATAGATTCATTGCGTCATAATATTTAATTAAAGCAGCAGTGTGTAAGATTGTGTCTTTGAAATTGAGGGCAGTACTATTCCTGACGTTTTGTAAGGGACAAAATATTCAAATTATTGGTAACAGTGTACTGCCATGACCCTCCCTGTAATGTCTAATATATATTCATTCCATATACAGAATGGTCTGGTAGGTTTGTTGGATGCAATTGCTCTCTACATTTCAACATTATTTCATGAATGAACAATATTATGCCTAAACTTTCTTCGGGATAAATAGTCTATCTATCTATCTATCTATCTATCTATCTATCTATCTATCTATCTATCTATCTATCTATCTATCTATCTATCTATCTATCTATCTATCTATCTATCTATCTATCTATCTATCTATCTATCTATCTATCTATCTATCTATCTATCTATCTATCTATCTATCTATCTATCTATCACTAAAATGCCAAATCCAAAAAACTTGCAGACTGTCTCTTTAAGGATTACTTTGGTGTTTTGTTACTTTTGTTCTGTATCAACCGCAAATTGCCATTATGCAAATGCATAATGCATTTTGCATTATGTTTCTTCAGAAATCAAGCGTATTATAAAGATTTTATTCTGCTTTTGTTGAAGTAACTGTCTCAACTCTCCAGTAAAAACATTCAACTACATTTTAAAACATTGCTAGCTCTTAAAAATGATGACTTTCTTTACTTTTACCAAGTTGAAAACCTCTGGAATATAATCAAAAGGAAGATGGATGATCACAAGCCATCAAAACAAAATTTAGTTTAATTCTCAACCAAATTCACTCACCTTCTTTCACTTTCAGATCCCAGTCTTGGACAGTCCTGTATGCAGACTCTTCTACAACTGCACACCTGTAAGTTCCAGCATCCTGCCAAATCAGATTACTGATAAACACTGTAATGACTGATGCATTTTTGTCATCATACAAGTGGAATTTATCATTATGAACCCACTGATTTGAAGCATTCGTTCTTATCATGGTCTCACAGATCTGTGCTCTTCTGCAGAGAACTTTCTCCTGAGCTCGAAACTCTGCTGAGTAACTGCAGTTTATGATGACACTTCTTCCTGAATAGCCAACAACGTCCACACAATCCAGTAGATCTGTCCAAAAATACCACATTTTTCTCATTTGAGTTAATTTTCCATCTAATTGTCTACTCATTAGGCTTAAGATACTGACATTTATAGCAAAAATACATATAAACAATAAATCAGATATCAATGTAGAAAAGAATATCTGACCTTTGATCTGGTAAATGATGAAAATAAACAGGATCTTCATTGTAATTTCCACATGGGGTCGTCAACTTTTGGCAAGTAGTACAAGTAGTCCCCAACTGACCTAAGATCGATTGGTATATGTTTCCTCTTTCTCTTGCATATAAAAGAGATAGATGAACAACCACCAGCTCCTCCCATCAGCACCAGATCACAGACCAAGAGCGCCCTCTATAGGAAATATCAGGCTCATTCTTTTCCATGACAAAACTGACAATGTGCCTTAATAATAATAATAATAATAATAATAATAATAATAATAATAATAATAATAATAATAATAATAATAATCATACAAATGTACACAATTGTCCAATCATGAAATATCTTCTAGCAGTTATAGAATAACTGCTAAACACTGCAACAAAACTGTGCTTTTAAAAGATTTTTTAGCACTAAAACCACAGGAAATACTGAGAATAAATCAACAATCACCTCCAGTTCCTTCCTCTTTGAGATTTATTTACAATACAGTTAAGGTAAGAGTCTACTTGTATGTTAACATAACGTACCGTTCAAATGTTTGGACACCCCTTCTTATTCAATGTTTTTTTATTTCTTTCTTTAATTTATTTTCTACATTGTTAATATTCCAGGTGACTCTACCTCATAAAGACACTGAGATTAAAAAAACGAGAGTCTGCAGATCTGTCCTTTAAATATAATTGTGAAACTTCTAAAGAAGAAGTAGGAAACAGATTCTGTTTTATTTTAACACATTTTGTTTCCACGTGTTCCTGTTTAGCTTTAATATTGTCTTTAATATAAAATTTACAATGTAGAAAAATCATAAAAAGAAAAAAAAAAACATTATTGAACGAGGAGAGGAGTTGTATCCAAACTTTTGACTGATACTGTATATAAGTATTTCTATATGTATATTAATATTATATGTGTATTATTAAAGCATTTTAAACTGTCAAACTTTAAGTGCTGTAGATGCTTTCATACGTATGTTGTACTTATTTTAATAATTATTTTATAATAAATACATATTTTTCTGCCCATTATTCAAATTAAATATTTAAAAATATATATGTTTTTTTATTTAACGTTTATAACGATGTCAGTGCCCAACTGAGCCGCACAGAAAGCGCATAGATGGAGAAATAATTATTTTATTTATAATAATACTCTAAAATACGCAGAGTCTAGTCCCCGTCTGGATTTTCCCGCCTTTGGCTTGATATGAAAAGTGTCACGTGACCCGGCATTTGCAGCAGAGACCGTATTTAATTTTTATTTCCTGTCAGAAATGTTTGATTTTCCCTCATTTTTCCGTCTAGTTTAAATATACTTAAAGTAAATGTTTTTATTAAAAAAATAATAATTATTAAGTTTTCCTACGCGCATGCGCCATCACAAGCAAGCCGCGCGAATCTTAAAGAAATTAGTTGAGCGCGCGCGGCGCGGCTCGCGCTGCTCTTCTGAGGAGCGGAGTACGGGCTAAGCTAAGCTAACGACTAACAGAGAAGATTCTGGGAAAACAACACGATAAAACACGACGATAAACCCACACCTTGCGGATTTCTCCTCTCAGAAAACACGAAGGTAAGAATATTAAACGAAAATAGAAAATATTTAGTACATTTTATTGAAAACATCACGGAAAAATGTCCGTTTTTTAGTTAGTTAATTAACTAGCATCCTAGCTAACTAGGTTTTTATCGTTTCCCTCCTTTTTTAATTTTTCAGCTCCAAACAGCGCCTGTCTGCTGGAACCTGAGGTAAATTATACCTAAAACACAAAGTTTAGAGAGAAAATGTCATTTAAATTAACATAAAACTTAATTAAATAATGAATATGAGGTGAGCTATGATTATAATACACTATTATATCTCTTAAATGTGAGGTAATTTAGCTAACTAGCTAACGTAGTTTATCTATGTGAACCTAAAACATGAAAAATAATTGTGAATAAATGTGATGTTAGAGAACTTAAAACATAAATGTTAAGTAAAATAATCTCTAATATCTAAAGCATGAATTTTCTGTAAAATGTATAGCCTGAATGTGAGGTAAGTGAGCCTAAAACACTATATATATTAGCGATTAACTCCTACCCTGTAGATTTCACCACTCAGAAAATACGACTGTAGAAATACTATACAAAAATATAAAATCGTAACCAAATTCTAGTGAAAATCCCATGGATAAATGTAATTTTTTATTTAGCAATTTAACTAGCCTCCTAGCTAACTAGGTTAATGTTTTTACCCTCTTTTTTGCCTCCTTTTTTATTTTTCAGCTCCAAAAATCTGCTAAAATCTGAGGTAAATCAGCAGAATCTAAAACACAAAATATAAAAAGAACAATGTTATTTAAATTAACTTAAAGCCTAAATCATGAATTTGAGATAATCTAAGATTATAATACATGGTCATATCTCTTAAATATGAGGGAATCTAGTTAATTTACATAACTAGCCAACATAGTTCAGGGTTTCCCCCAGGATTTCCTTGAAGGTGCGGTGGCAGGACCCCCCGGTTGGGAACCGATAATTTATATCACGTTAATGATATCACGATATAACACAATTACACATGTTTCCAGTTATTTTCTTTATTTCCAACTGTCACTGAAAAATGCCCACTTAAAACAAAAAGTTGCAAAAAGTAGGTTTCTTTAAAATAAATCCTTATTGTTCTTTTTTCAGATACGGTAAACGTAAAAGTGTGCAACACAAAATGTTAAATTATACATAACAGAGGAGAAAGGGCACAACAGAATATATATGTATTATTTATTCGCTCTTATCTGTATTAGGTATTTTAAATGTGAGAATGAGTAAATAAAATAAAAAATATTATTGAATTTAATTAAAAATTGTGCTTATTAAAACAGACAAATAATATCTTTAATCTTTAATTTAATTACAATAAAATGTTTACTGGACCGTGAAAACAAATGCATCACAGAGCTGTTCTAGGGTGCCTCTATTCTAGGGCCCTACATCCTTGCTTTATGACAGCTCCAGAAACAGAAACATAGCGTGATTTTCACTCCACCAGGTGAGTGAGCCTGAGTGGACACCTGCGTAAGTTGAAGCTGTTTAATCACTTTTTAATTCATCTCTCTCGCGCGCGCGCATTATGTTTCAGTCTCTCTCTCTCTCTCTCTCTCTCTCTCTCTCGCATTATGTTTCAGTCTCTCTCTCTCTCGCTATTTACAGGCGCGCTCTCGCTCTCTCTCTCTCTCTCTCTCTCGCGTTATGTTTCAGTCTCTCTCTCTCTCGCTGTGTCCTATACTCACACTCTCTCTCGCGCGCGCGCGTTATGTTGGCACTGCATGACTAACTACCGATTTCCACCCCCGAAGGGGCAACGCTGATCAAGCGCGGGAAAAACGCCGGGCTCCGAATTTTCACGAAGGGTGGCGGGGAAGAACGAAGGCGTGGCGGACCGCCGCACTGAAATGAACGTGGCGGAAACCCTGTAGTTTATGTATGTGAACCTAAAACATGAAGAATAAATGTGAGTAAATATGATGTTAGAAAACCTAAAACATAAATGGTTAGGTTAACCTAATACCCTATTTTAAGTTAACCTAAAATCTCATGGATAAATGCTTAAACAGAATCTAAAACACAAAATATAGCGCCAAAAAAATACTTAAATTAATCTAAAACCTAAAGGATGAATATGAGGTAAACTAAGAATGTAATACATTATTATATCATGTAATTATGAGGTAATCAAGCTAACTAGCTAACCTGGCATGAATACATAGCATGAATGTTATGTAAAAGATACATCATAAATGTAAGCTAAGTAATTTACCAAAACACAAAATATAACTAGATAAATGGGATTTAAATTAACCTTAAACCAAAAGCATAAACGTGATGTAAGCTAATATTATACTACACTTTTATATCACTTAAATATAAGGGACTCTAGCTAACCTAGCTTAGCTTGGCTCTATGAACCTAAAACATGAAGAATAAATGCGAGGTAAGTGAACCTAAAACCTGAAATGTAATTGTTAGATAAATGATTCTGATACAACAGAAAAAAAAACATAAATGTAATCCTAAAACCTAAAGTAAAAAGTAAATTAAGCAAAATACCTTCAAATTAACAACCATATATCAGTCATTTATCACATATTTGTCTTTACTGCTAAAAGTTATTTTAATTTAAGTATTTTTTACATTTTTAAAAAATTTAAAATATAATAAATTAACACAACCATTAACTCTCTTTCCCTGTAGATTTCACCACTTCGAAAATACGACCTTAAGAATATTATACAAAAATAGAAAATCCAAACCAGATTTGAATTTTGTTCTTAATTTAACATAGCACAATTTGACTTATTTTTCAGGTCCTAACAGTGTTCTTCTGCTGGAATCCGAGATACATCAACCATAAACAGAAGCCTGGGGTAAGTGAATTTACAACAAAATCTATAGATAAACTAGGTAGTTATACGTTATTAAATTAAATGAATTAAATTAAATGAATTAAATTAATCTAAAAACTAAAGCATTAATGTAAGTTATGTTAAACTTATATAATATGCTATTTTATCATGTAAATGTAAGATAATCTATCTAGTGAACATAAATAAATGTGAATAAGTATGAATAAATGTGATGTTAGATGTTAGTAACCCTAAAACTTGAAATGTATTAGTGAGATAAATGAACCTGAGATAATGAATGTGAGATGAGAAAAAATGGTACCTGAAACATGAGAGTGTGAGGAATCATAAAGGTAAGTGAAAAAACTAAAATAAAATGTGAACCAAAATACCTGACCCTTTCCAATTAATAACCATATGTCAGTCATTTAGCACTAATTTTCTTTACTTTTAAAACTTCTTTAAATGTAAGTGTCTTCATGAATAAAATTACATATTGTCCACATTGAAATACTAAAAATAACTAATTTCCTGAAAGAGAAAATGGTTGAGAAATGTTTACTCATCAGAAGGGCTTGCTTAAGCTGAAACATAGAAAAATTCATATAATAATAAAATAACATGTAAGCTATTTTAATATGAAACATAACATAACATGAAATGTAGGTAAGGGAACCTAAAATGTAAGTATGTTCTAAATGAACCCTAAAATAAATGTGAGGTAAAAAAATATATAATATTTGAAACATGAGTGTTAGATAAATTAACCTAAATCATGAATTAAATCCTGATACCTAAAACATAAATCAGTGTAAAATATAAAACATAAGTGTAAATTAATCTTAAACCTGAAGTAATGTGAAGTAAATGTGAATTAAGTGAACCAATATAACTGACCCCTTCCAATAAATAACCATATGTCAGTTATTTATAGTCTATATCATAGAGTTCAGTAATTTTATGTTCTATTGAAAGTTCTTTTAATTTTATAATACAATAAAATACAGCTAAATAAAGCAAAGAGACCAAAAAAAGTTATTTTCTGAAAGGGAAAAATGGTTGATTTATGGTTATTCATCGAAAGGGCTCAATAAACCTGAAACATAAAAGTGTACTTAAAATCTAAAATAAAATGTAAGGTAATTGAATACAACACATAATTTAAATGTTAGATAAGTAAACTTAAAATGTATATATGATGTAAATGAACCTAAATATGGTAAATTGACCTAAATCATGAATCTAAACCTGATGCCTAAAACATAAATCAATGTAAAATATATAACATAAATGTAAGTGAACCTAAAACCTAAACAAAATGTTAAGTTAGAACCAATATATTTAAACTCTTCCAATGAATAACCACATGTCTGTTATTTAAAGTATATACTTTTGAGTTTAGTCATTTTCTGTACTATTGTTAAGAACTATTCTGGTAGTTTGTTTAGTCTTTGCATCTTCATGAATGACTAAAAATAAATCTACATTAAATAAATTGTCCTCACAGAGAGAGACAAAAAAAAACTGGGAGGTATGGTTATTCATTAAAAAGGCTCAATTAATCTGAAACATAAATATGACATAAGTTTACATAAAAACCAACAATAAAATATAAGGTAAATAAGTATAAAACATAATCGAGCTGTGCATGAATTTAAAACGTGCAACAAGAATGAAAGGTAAGTGAACCTATGATGTAAATGGACATAAAACATGAACATAAATATGTTGTAAGTGGACCTAAAATATGAATGAAAAATAAATAAACTAAATCCTCCAATAAAAAGACAGACCAATATCTTTGAACTGGTTTGCATGGTGTCTAATCACTTCTCCGGCCAGTAAGATATGAAGACAAGATGGTTCTATATTCAAATGTCATGTGACCAACCTCTTTGGACTTGACCTGTTCAGCGGTTTGGACTTTACCTTGCTTGACGCCACTGGTTGAGATATTCACATGGTCATAACACTTTGGCATCACCAGTGGCAGATAGCCCCAACCTGATTGTCTTGATCACTCAGAAGGGCATCTTCAGGTACACACAGTGACTTTTACTTTCTTTTGGAGCTTTATTCCAAGCTACTTCTAAAATGTCATGTTCTCCATCCTTTTTGACAATCTCCACTATGTGTTCTAGAAACTTGCAAAAACCATCTCATCCCACACAGCGAGAAATGTGTTTTCACTCCTCTCGCTATGAGAAGAACCAGCATGAGAAGACTCTTCCCTCTTTATTCTAAATCACAGTTGCTTCTTTCCTGATTAGGACGATGTACTATCTTTGTTTCAAGCTTCTAAAACAGGAAGAACCTTGGATCTGCCTCCTAAAATCTCACTGAACCTCACCACCGATTCCAGCTTTACGTGAACCTAAACCTAAAGCGTTGAGGTAAGGTAAGTGAACCTAAAACCTAAAACGAATTGTAAGGTAAGTAAACGCAAAATATAAAAGATAAGTGAACTCACAAATGTGGACTTACACAAAAAAATACAATTTACATGAATTGAAAATGTTATGCAAAAACATAAATGTGAAGTCTAAATTAATGTAAAACTTCAAAAAATAAAACCCATTATATAAAATACCAAAAGTGTGTGCCATAAAAGAATCTAAGAAAATCTAAGTAAGTCTAAAACTCAAAATGTAAACCTAAAACCCCAAAAAATAAATACATAAATGTCATGTAAGTAAACCTGAAACCCTGTAAGTGTACCTACAATCTTAAACATGAAGGTGATTTAATACATGAGTGAATATAAATATAAAATGTGTATGTAAAGTGATTAAACCTAAAGCCTAAAACATGTAGTGTATGAAACCTGACACATAAAACATGAATAACTCAAGTAACCTAAAATGAAATGTAAAATTCAGAATATAGGTGTGAATAAAACTATTTATAAATGTGATGTTGTGATGCTTTGATAAAGAGTTTTAAGCGTATTAAGAGAAATTGAGTGGTATTGACATTAAGCTGATGTTAGATGGTAGTGGAATAAGTAATTCCAAGTTCAATTAATTTTTATTATTAAGACATATACTGCCATCTACAGCACAAGATGTGTAACTAAGAAAGAATGTTACACCAAAACTGAACACTTTTTGCAGTTATCATTGAAAGAAATATTGTAAATGTGATTAGCAATGGAAAAATTCGTGATTTGTGTAGTATTCGGTATGACAATCTGTATTGAATTTTCTGTATTTGTGTTAAAGTAATTTGAGTCATAAATTGCTCCAGTGATGTCCATTTAGTTTTGTCCATTTAGTACAGTGTCCATTTAGTTCAATATTTTGCAGCATTTTTAGACTAAAAGACCTTAGAAGACTCTTTAAAAATATTGTGATGCTCCACTGATATGTAAAAGATATAATGGCATCTCTTGTTACTCTGGTTAAACTTGCAGGACTGGTATTATATGTCTCTGTCTGACAAACAACTGTACCCACAATGCCCACTTCCCTTTTTAATGTTGAGAAACAAGGTGCTGTGATAGTCACTGAGGGTAGACGTGTGAAATGTTGCATGAGAAAGGTTTGCTAAAATAGATTCTGGCTGCTAATGTTAATAAATTAGTGGACTGGTTTATAACTAAAGTACCTTTGGTGGCAGTTAATTTACCTACTTTCATATTTACCCATCCGTTAGTCTATGTATTCATTATCTACGGTGGCATGGTGGCTTAGGGGTTAGCATGTTAGGCTCCCAGCACTGGGCTCTTAGGTTCAAGTCCCTATCTGGGTGGAGTTTCCATTTTCTTCCAGTGTCTGTGTGGGTTTCCTCCCACAGTCCAAAAACATGGAGATCAGGTTAAATTGGATACTCTAAAGTTACCCAGAAAGTTGAATATTGTAAATTGATCTGGTAAATTGAATACTCTAATGTTACCCAGGAAAATGTAATTCTAAATTGATCTGGTAAATTGAATACTCTAATGTTACCCAGCAAAATTGAATACTCTAAATTGATCTGCTGTGTATGTAAGTGTGTGTGTATAAATGACTGTGCCCAGATATTAATTGGCATTTCTTACTGTGTAAATGCTGTAGTGCCTGATGCAATCCTCCAGGTGGATGGTAGTTTCCGGTATTGGCTATTGGCTGCCCACCGGTGTGTGGATGAGAGCTGAGTATAAATGGTTGTGTGTAAAAAGTGTAAATTGTGAAGCGTCCTTGGGATTCTAAAAAGGCACTGAATAGTCTTGATTGTTATTTGAGTCAGTTTAACTGCTCCTAACAAACCTGACTTACTGATTTACAGCCTGTTATTGAGTTTGGTTAGGTGTGTTAATTTAGGAAAAACACTATAATGTGCAGGGAGGGTAGTGGCCCTCAGGGACCAAGGGTTGAAAAACACTGACCCAGAGGAAAATAATTTGTAAAAGCAGAAAGCATTTATTTCATTTTATATGGATTTTATAGAGCAAAGTTTTACTAAATGTCTAAATTCTGTTCTATATTTGCATCTTATATATAGCTGAATCTCCTCAATATCCTGTCAGTTCTTTTTAATGTAACATAATAGGGTGGTATGAGATACAGAATTTGGAACGTCTGTTATTGACTGATTCCTTACAGGATGCAGTTACTGCATTCAAGCTGAGCACAAAGGGCTTCCATAGCCTTGCAATGTCAGTGTATGTTGACCTACCTACACACTTCTTACTATACACATCAATATGGTAATTACATCATAGCTACCAACAGCTCTGGAAAAAATAAGAGAGCGCTTAAAAATGATGAGTTTCTTCAAAACCTATGAAATTTAATAAAGAGGAAGATTGATTTGATGATTGATTTTTTTGCACCAGGAGTAAAGCAGCATAAAGTTACCCAAAAGCAGTGTGTAAGACTGGTGGAGGAGAACATGATGCCGAGATGCATGAAAACTGTGATTAAAAAACAGGGTTATTGCTCCAAATATTGATTTCTGAACTCCTAAAACTACTTTATGAATATGAACTGGTTTTCTTTGCATTATTTGAGGTCTGAAATCTCTGCATCTTTTTTTTATTATTTCAGCCATTTCTCATTTTCTGTAAATAAATGCTCTAAATGAGAATATTTTTATTTGGAATTTGGGAGAAATGTTGTCTGTAGTTTATAGAATAAAACAACAATGTTCATTTTACTCAAACATAAACCTATAAATAGCAAAATCAGAGAATCTGATTTAGAAACTGAAGCGGTTTCTTATTTTTTTCCAGAGCTGTATTTATATTTATATGCAAAGTATATGCATAAAATGCAGTGATTGAGAGTCACATCACTGTTAATCAGCCACTTTCTTCCACATTGTTGAGAGTGATGGGTAATTCAGCCATTGAGTAGATGTCCTGATCTGGAGGGTTTGTTGGAAGTTGAGCTGATGAATAAATGGGGTTTGAAATAGTTCCAGATAGATCTGAAGGGTTTGTTGGTAGTTCAGCAGTAGAGTATATGGTAGAATCTCCATTATCTGAGGCAGGAAGGCGTGTGGATTCTTCAATCTCCTCATATATAGCCACCGATGCCTGGTGGGTTAAAGAGAATTACTTAGATAGACCTAGTTTAGTACTGGATGCATTTCATTGGATCATATTTTTTTTAGCATTGATGTACGAACAAATATATTTATCACTTACCATGTGGTTGTTTGATGTGCCTCTGTGGGGATTACCTGATGTTGAATGTGAGTCTGAGGAGAAAAATATATACATATAATATTGTCCCATAAACAACTGTGATAAACAACATCATTGTCATTTTAAGACTAATTTATGCCAATTAAAAAGATTAATCATGTATTAAAAAAAATC
This sequence comes from Astyanax mexicanus, assembly GCF_023375975.1. Classification (NCBI taxonomy): domain Eukaryota; kingdom Metazoa; phylum Chordata; class Actinopteri; order Characiformes; family Acestrorhamphidae; genus Astyanax; species Astyanax mexicanus. The sequence continues at coordinate 39,716,307 of NC_064428.1, read as the reverse complement.
AATGCATTTACATCCCTTTATAAAGTAATGTTTTAAAATTAAGAAAATGGTGACGTTTATTAAATGTTCCAATTCCAAATTAATTAAAAACACTGTTCTTAAACAAAGTCAAAATTCCACTTGTTTATATTAACTGGCTTTACTTGCACAATAGAGACTAAAAAAAAAAAAACATCTCTGCAAAATTCACTCAACACAGGGAACAATATTACGTTTTGTCCTTGCATTGTTAGAAAGTTGATCGTGTTATTATTATGACAAGCCTAGTGAGTGTAAAAGGCTTTAATATTGTTATTTTTTTTTAAATCCTTTAAAATCTTGAAATCTCTCTGATTGAACATAACCTGGAATCGGATTCATCCGCCCAGTGCAATTACCCATTCTCTAAATCCCCCAAATCAGTGTTAAGATCATTATTTATCATATATATCTATATGTATCTTACTCTTACACAATATATTAATATAGAGCAGTGTGAACATGACCTAAGATGTGCTGCTATTTAGTACTTTAAAAAATCACTTTGGTCTATGTTCCACCTCAGGGCTGAAGGTTCTAAGCAAAAAAGGCAATCGTTTCCAAGGGTTTTTCCTCTTGGACATGGTTTAGCATTGAATTATTAAGTCCATTATTATCATACTATAAATACACAGCCTGGCAAAAACACTCTAATATTTGGTTGGAGCATCTTTAGCTTCTATTGCAGCACACATTCACTGTGGCATTGTTTCAATAAGCTTCTGCAACGTCACAAGATTTATTTCAATCCAGTGTTGCTGGATTAATTTTTCACCAAGATCTTGCAGCAGCATTGATGATGGTAGAGTCTGACCACTGCACAAAGCAGCTCTTCTCCATCCAGCACATCCCAAAGATTCTCAATGAGGTTAAGATCTGGACTCTGTGGTGAACTCTCTCAATTCATGTGTGAAAATGATGATCTCATGCTACCTGAACTCTGAACTTCATAATTCCAGCCCAATCAATCCTGACACTGTCATCTTGGAATATGCCATCAGGGAAGAAAAAAATCCATTGATGGAATAACCTGGTCTACTGCAGATCAACTGCAGCATCGACCCCACAACGTTTACTTGTCTGTGTGTGTGTGTGTGTTGTTGTACCTTCATTATTTCGTCTCTTTTTGAGAGCGAAAATGAAGACTATCAGTCCGATCAGAAGCAGAACCACAATCACAGAGACAGCAGGGATCACAGGGAAAGCTGGTTCTGAGAAAGTTGAACCTTGAAGAAAATGGTTATTAAAGCAGATACATACAGTTAGAATTCAGAAGTGAGGAGAGGTTATATGAGCAGAATTATAATATGCACCTGTTGCATGAGATGTAGTTGATGTAGTTGAAGAGGTTGACAGTGTGGTCACTGAACCTGTGCGTGTTGGTAATGGTGTAGTATGAGATGAGGATGAGAGTGTATTCGGTTTTGTGGTCACTGAACCCCTGCATGTTGATGTTGGTGATGGAGTAGGATGAGAATCTGTAGAATTAGATTTAGTTTATTAGAATATATTTGTGTATGATTGTAGTCTGACTACAGGTTTACCAGGAATAATACTAATATAGTAGGAATTCTGTACTTGGTGTTGCTGTTTTTTTGGTTAAGGGTAATTTGTAACTTGTAAGTAACTACTGACACTAATAAAGTATTTTAAACCCTAGAATCTATGCTTCTGCCTGCAGAGTAATGAATGTATATATATATATATATCAGTCCTTAGAAATACGAGTTGATCAGAGAGACGTAAGGGTGTCTACATCAACCAGTAACTACATGGTACCACCCTCCTTGGCTCAGGACCCAGGCTGCAGCATTAGGAGCTATAGCTAAGCAGAAGCTAACCACTCCTGTTTACAGAGCTAGTTAGCATTAGCTGTCTTGTGTAAGTAGCTATAGGTCTTTCTTCAGAGGCCACTAATTCGGTGATCTAAAGCAGGGCTCAATAGAAACAGAGCACTTTTTTCACAAAAAACAGCTCACATGACATGCATTCATACTAGAGACCACAACTAGACATTTTACAAAGAACTTTAAAAACGATGGAATAAGACCTTGTAAACCAGAATAACAAGTTTAGGCCTTTTCATTTACATCAATAAAATGTCAGTATATCGGGCTGGACAATAATTCAGTGTTAATATACATAACACTGGATTTTTTTTTCAATTATGCTGTTCTCTTTAATATTTTAATATACATTGTTGTTCAGAAGTGAGGAGAGATTATATGAGCAGAATAATAGTATGCACCTGTTGCATGAGATGAAGTTGATGTAGTTGAAGTTGAGAGCGTATTCGGTTGCGTGGATAGTGAACCCTTGCATGTTGATGTTGGTGATGGTTTAGTATGAGAATCTGTAGAATTAGATTTAGTTTATTACAATATATTTGTGTATGACTGCAGTCTGACTACAGGTTTACCAGGAATAATATAGTAGGACTTTTGTATTTGGTGTTTTTGTTTTTTTTGGTTAAGGGTGGCTTGTAACTAGTAAGTAACTATTGACATTAGTAAAGTATTTTAAACCCTAGTATCTATACATCTGTACTTCTACCTGCAGAGTAATGAATGGAGGTACCTTTCACACCTTTGGTATTTGTTGAGGTAATAAGAATAATATATATATATATATATATATATAAATATATATTTAGGTCTATAATAATATATAATACTATAGGTCTCTCTGAGTTGTATATGGATGCTGCACATGAAACTCTTCCTCAACCTCTCTTGTCTGCAGTAAATAAGAAAAAAAAAATCCTCAGAAATACGAGTTGTTCAGAGAGACGTTAGGGTGTCTGCATCAACCAGTAACTTCATGGCCCCGCCCTCCTTGGCTCGGGACCGCCCACAGACAGGGCTTAACCCGGGCTACAGCATTAGGAGCTATAGCTAAGCAGGAGCTAACAGCTTCTGTTTACAGAGCTAGTTAGCGTTAGCTATCTTGTGTAAGTAACTATAGGTCTTTCTTCAGAGGCCACTAATTCAGTGATCTAAAGCAGGGCTCAATAGAAACAACAGAGCCGTTTTTTTCACAAAAAACAGCTCACATGGCATTCATTCATACTAGAGACACAACTAGACATTTTACAAAGAACTTTAAAAACGATGGAATAAGACCTTGCAAACCAGAATAACAAGTTTAGGCCTTTTCATTTACATCGTTTTTAAATTCTTTGTAAAATGTCTAGTTGTGGTCTGTAGTATGATTGAATGCCATGTGAGCTGTTTTTTGTGAAAAAACTGCTCTGGTTTAAAAGGTCTTATTCCATCGTTTTACAAATAATTAAAAAACGATGGAATAAGATCTTTTAAACCAGAATCACAAGTTTAGGCCTTTTCATTTACATCAATAAAATAATGTCAATATATCGGGCAGGACAATAATTCAGTGTCAATATACATAACGCTGGAATTTTTTTTCAAAAATTGTGTTCTCGTTAATATTTTAATATACATTGTTGTCACTGACTAACATTCAGTTAGTGAGTTTGATCTATTTGGTTTAGTTGATTATCTATCTTATCTGTGTAATTTAGTCTAATGTATGAACATCACTTATTCTAAACCAAAATGAAAATAGAACATGCCAACATACCTCACTTTTAGTTTTTGAACTAGTGTTCATTGCAAGTGAATGTACAGTGTTTGAGGAAATCAACAGACATATGTTATTAATAGGCTGATAATGCTTGAGCCGCATTTAAGGCTTTCTCAGTTCCTCTTTTAAACTCTATTAATGCTTACACATGATCACGTGTTGGAGAGATGTGCTCAAATAAGCTTTTTTATTTGCCTTAAGAACACAGTACTATAACACTAGGCCACTGGTATAACATAGCAATAGAATTCACCAGAAAGTCTTACTGCTTAGTGCTAATGTTCTTAAATTAAGGCAAAATATTTTCTGGTATATTTCTGTCGATGCATATGCAGTGTTGGCTGCCAAAAATTTCGACATAATACAAGATTAACCCCTTCAAACCCTATGTGTGCTTGCAATGAACACTATTTATTTTGGCACTTAACACATGTTGAAACCTATTTGTCAGGAAGTAGCAGCAAGGAGAGGACGCGAAAAGCAGACACAAATGAGAGTATGTTTATTACGAAACAGAATACAACAAGATAATCAAAACATAGAAACAATGAATTCAAAGAGACTCAGAATTCAGGAAAACCTACAACCAAACAGACATAACAACGTACAAGAACCAACAAACTAACACTGAAAACACTGGTGCTTAAATACACATGGAGGGAACAGGAAACACCTGGGGACTGGGAATGAGGGGGCGGAGCTACAAATTAGCACATGGGCGGAGACAAGGAGAACACAGAGGGGCCATGTGCTTAGGAAAGGTAGATAAACAAACAGGAGGGCAGGAAAAGCACAGAAACAGACAGGAGAGACACAGAACAGGATGAGAACGGGACAGTATTATTCATCAGAATAGACATTTATCAGCCAATCAGACAGCAGTTTAGCCCTGCACACTGCAATGGAAAATGAAAGGTCTGCAAACTAAATAAAGCATGGCAGCATCCTAGATAATGGGTAAACACATTTATTTTACTGTTTAAAAATATTTATATACAGAATAAAATAGATAAATTGAATTGCTATGGACATAAAATAGGGAAATAATACATATTCATTTTATTTATTTATTAATTGAATGTTTATCTTTAGGTGCGTTGCATATATTATATATTTTTATCATCACTGGATCATAATTCAGGTCTGAAAGGGATAAACAGTAAAAAGTACTCACCAGCAACTGAAAGATTAACCTGTGTGAAATAAACCTTGTATCCATGATCAGATTCCCAGTCTGATTCAGCTCCACACCAGTATTCAGCAGAATCTCCTTTTGTCAGATTAAATCTCACAGTGAAGATATCCGTTTCTCTGTCGTCATACAGAGAAAATTTTCCTATAGTCGTCCATATTTTACTCTGTTTAACCGCTGCTTTATAAACACAACCACTGCCCATTCTAAAGCAGAAAAACTTGGGGTGATCTTTAAGGGACTGTGGGTATTTGCAACTTATGTTCAGACTTCCTCCTTTATAACTAAGTGCGATACACTTCTCGTGGTGTTGATCTGTCAATGACAAAAAAATAAACAATTACAAGACAATAATGTACATTATACCACAGTTAGTTCTGACCTTGCAATGTGATTGGCTGAGAGGTGTTTTATGAAAGTCGTTATTAGCCGGTAATGCACTGTAACCGCCACATACAGGTAACCTAGCAACGATGCAGCGCTTACAAACCAAACAGTGCAGCAATGGAACTATTTTAAATGTCAACTAAACTGATTCTATTTTCTCCTCAAAAAAAAAAAACTCAAAATATTTCAATAAACAGTGATAATGTAACCTGTAATATTGGCACTGCTGTGCTGCGGTCAAAGGCACGAGGCCACAGTCCGAGTATAGTAGATCAGTCATAGCATAACAATACTTGCCATTGTGTATTAATACCAACTGGGTTTAAAATAATTAGTACCGTATTTTTTAAAATCCTTTAATTTTCCCAAAAATCATCAGTGCTTCTTATAATCCGGTGATCCTTATGTATGAATTCTACCAGTCAGGTATTAAAAAGCAGGAAAGCAGCTGAAGTACAGTGTTATAAGGGTGAGTTTTTAGTGAAGTTTCTCCAGCACCAAGGCTGGGGCAGTATTAGCATTAGCCGCTAACCGCAGCACTAGCTCTTTTTCTGTTCAGAGGTAAGTATATTGGACTGTAGTCTGCATTTTTACTGTGTTAAAACAAGCTACGTGGGACAAACTGATAGCTAATAGTGACTTGGGTTACCAGAACACTCTGCACGCTGCAGTTAGCGGCTAATGCTAATGCGGCTGCACCCAGCCTTAGTGCTTGAGAAACTTACTTACTTAAAACTCACCTGTAGACAAAATATTGGAAATCTAAGCTTACTGTAAATAAACAGAAGCACTTTACTCATCCAAATAAACAAGTTTTCAGGATAAAAAACTGTAGACTTTGATATTGAAAGCAAATGTTTTTTTTAAGAATTACAGTTTTGTTTACTTAGGCACTTCCCCCAGCTTCCCCATTGGAAGAGAAACATGGCAACACCCTTGCTAACTTCGATGTAAGCATCCTTACTAGTGTCGCGTATTGCGCCTTATAGTCCGGTACAGCTTATGGATGAAAATAGACCAGAAAATAGACGTTTATTGATAGTGCACCTTATTTATAGTCCAACAAATATGGTACGTGCCTTTCGAGCAGCTCACAATGTTCTTTTCTCGTTGTTATGATAGCAAAAACACCTTGACACACCCTAAATCAAGCTGATCGGTGCACTGTTGACTATTGTTACTGGAATTATATCAGCATTGGCTGATACCTACTGATGATGTTTTAATTGTGTGTCAGAAAAGGCAAAGTAATGCTGGCCCACTACAATAATTGGCCAAAAATGGTTGTGCTACTTTAAAGTTCATCGATGACATAATTCGTAGCTTCGCCCCCTTGTTAGCTTTCCGCAGGTGTTGCTTGTTTCCTTTCCCGTATTGTCTGTATTTATACCCCAGTGTTTCCTGTTTCATTGGCCGGTACTTTATAGTTTATCTGTTAAGGTTGCTTGTGTTTTCCTATGTACTCTGTGTTCTTTTGTTTATTTAGTTTAGTTAATTTGTTTGTTAATTTTTGTGTATTCTTGTTTAACTTTCTAATAATTATTACGTAATATTGCGTCCACTTTGTAAATGTGTATATCGGCGTCAGCATTCGCAGATAAGTACATGTGTAATATCGGCATTCCTCAAACAATGTATCACGTTTAATCGGAATATACCATAGAATGCTATTATTACCACCCACAGTGGACAGTGCAGTGCAGTGGGTGGTAATAATGGTGACTGGCGCTGTCTGGCTGGAACTGTCCATGCGAACAGACACACATTCAATGCAGGAGACCCACCCCATACCCCATAAGTTAGTGCAGCGTTCTTTTGCTTCTGTGAGACACGGCAAAAGTCACGGGACACAGTGCAAACTCTGTAATATTTGGCATGTCAGTGTGTAGAGGTTTGGAGTAATTAACACAGAAAGCTGGGGTAGTGCAGTGGCTGAGTACACTTACCTCTGTTTATCTTCAGTTCCACTTGTGTGTGGTTATATGTCTGTGGTGCTATATTAACTCCACACTGGTACCTTCCAGAATCTTCTACAGTGAGTTCTCTGATCATCACGCAGAACTCTGCAGAGCTGGTGTTATCAATCAGTAAGAATCTTCCTGTATTTACTGGTTTATCTTTATCTCCTGTCCTGATAAGTTTGGTACAGTTCACCCCAGAACCCTTACAGAAGTACTTGTTGTTTGATGTGTATCTTCTATCATATTTACACTTGATGAGAACTCCTCCTCCTGAATATCCCCTCACTTCACTGGAGGCTTCACCATCTACTAAAACACCAAATGTCCATCTAAGTAAACCCTTTATAAAACACTATCTGATAGTTCTGATTATTTAGAAGATCAGTTTCTTACCTGAGATCAGGTAGAGGGTGAAGATGAGGAGGATCTTCATCCTGAGTTCAGTTTTACAGTCCTTTACCAACACTAGTCCACTTCAGACTGATATTAGAGGCTCTTAAACACTTATTCTCTCTGTCTGACTGTGTTCTTTAATGTCTCTTCAGCTGCTTCTAAAACAGAAGCTGTGGTTTTATGACCACTTCCTTTTTTTGGTCCTTCATGCTGTGCACGCCTCAGGAAGATGATGTGTGAAGTTTGTACCGGATAAGTAGCAATGAAAATGCCTTTAGTATGCTTTATAATGCCAAAGCAAAAAAAAAACCTAAAATGACTTTCATCATTTTCAATTTTTGGATGTTTTTAATAATCAAATCTGATTGCTGTTTAAAAGTAATGTGTAAATGCATTATTAAGTCTATAATTAATTATTTATAAATATATTGTATTACCAGTAGTATGAAATGCTCTTAAAATAACTGTAATATTGTTTAGAGTTTAGATTATTTGCCCGACCTGGACTCGGACCGGGTCAGGCTGAGATTTACCACCACATTCCTCGGGTCTGGGCGAGATTTACCACCACTTTTCTCGAGCTTGGCCGGGTTGGGCCTAGATTTACCACTACTTTCCTCAAGCCGGGCAGAGATTTACCACCACTTCCTTGGGCCGAGTCGAGTTAAGCCGAGATATACCACCACTTTCCTCAAGCCGGGCCGAGATTTACCACCGCTTTCCTCAAGCCGGGCCGAGATTTACCACCGCTTTCCTCAGCCAGGCCGAGATTTACCACCACTTACTTGGGCCGAGTCGGGCCGAGATATACCACCACTTTCCTCAAGCCGGGCAGAGATTTACCACCACTTCCTTGGGCCGAGTCGAGTTAAGCCGAGATATACCACCACTTTCCTCAAGCCGGGCCGAGATTTACCACCGCTTTCCTCAAGCCGGGCCGAGATTTACCACCGCTTTCCTCAGCCAGGCCGAGATTTACCACCACTTACTTGGGCCGAGTCGGGCCGAGATATACCACCACTTTCCTCAAGCCGGGCCAAGATTTACCACCACTTTCCTCAAGCCGGCCCAAGATTTACCACCACTTTCCTCAAGCCGGGCCAAGATTTACCACCACTTTCCTTAAGCCGGGCCGAGATTTACCACCACTTTCCTCAAGCTGGGCCGAGATTTACCACCACTTCCTTGGGCCGATTCGAGCCGAGATATACCACCACTTTCCTTACGCCGGGCCGAGATTTACCACCACTTCCTTGGGCCGAGATTTACCACCACTTTCCTAGATTTACCACCACTTTTCTCAGGCTTGGCCGGGTTGGGCCTAGATTTACCACTACTTTCCTTAAGCCGGGCAGAGATTTACCACCACTTCCTTGGGACGAGTCGATTTGGGCCGAGATATACCACAGCTTTCCCCAAGCCGGGCCGAGATTTACCACCGCTTTCCTCAGCCAGGCCGAGATTTACCCCCACTTACTCAAGCCGGGTCGGGCTGGGCCGAGATATACCACCACCTTTCTTGGGCCGAGTCGGATCAGGCTCTATTTTTTCATGTTATTTTTATTTTATATAAAGCAATGGTGTGATAATCACAATATAGCAAAGCAACAAATCAAACTGTTATATAAAAACAGTTCCACAAGTGTGCAGTGCGCACTCTACTTGTCTGTATTACGCACTCAGGCAGAACATTCATGGGCTCAGGCCGGGTTGGGGTGGTTATTTTGGGCCCGATCCAAGCTCTAATATTGCTTATTACAACTATTGGATGTAACAGTGATGAATATCCATATATACAGTATATTTCCCTTATACTATACTCTTCTGAACTACATTGCCTCTACTGCCATCTAGAGTACAAACTCCTTAATACAGGAAGGAGTTTACAGTATGACTAAATGACTAAAGCATCTTCCAAGTATGATACCTCAACATACAATATATGGACAGAAGTATTGGGACACTCTTGCGAGACCAGATTCAGAACAGACACTCAAAGATAAAAATGACTGAGTTTATTACAAAATGGACTATGATTACAAGAATTGTGAGGGAAGGCAAATGTCAGTAACAGAATGGCAGCAAATATAAACAACATACCAGAGAGAGTAGTCAGGAAAAACAAGGTCATACATGGTAAATCCAACAACACAAGAGAGAAGGCAAAAAAAGGTTTGAAAATACTTAAACATCAGTAGAATGGGGAAAGCAAAAGAGGATAAACGGTAATAAAAAAAGAGTCAATAATAAAGTATGCAAACAATGAAAAGCTTTGAGGGGTATTTATAACTAGGTAGGGCAGGTGGCGCCAGTTAGTAACTTGGAGAGCAGGAACACTGTAATCTTATGTGAAAAGTGAAGTCAAAGAAGTCCGGTATGGGTGCATGCTGGGAAGTTGAGTCTTTAAAGCACAGTTTAGAGTCTCACCTGCTTTCATTTATTGTTTATTCAGAGATCAATGGTTGTTAAAAAGAGTTTTTGAGTTGCTGTCTACTATAAAAAAAAAAGTTCTACTAGATTTTGATGCATTGCTGTGAGGATTTGATTGCCTTCAGTGACGAGCATTAGTGAGGTCAAGATGTTGGATGATAATGATCTCTAATCCACCTCACCCATACTAAAGTATTGGTGCTAAACACCTCAATTCTAGGGGGTTTATACCCCTCTATAGCCCACACTTGACACTAGGCATGTAGCCAATAGATTATTATTGTTTATTCTTGTGTATTGGCTCCAAAGTATCCCATTCTATTGGCCCTAAGATGGCACTGCATTAAAAGCCGGCCGTACTGATTCTGTACTGAAAATTATTTTATGGCACTCAGTGAATAACAGCAGTGTCTATAAACATATAAACTATAAACCAGAAATCACTATAAATCTAATCTCCATTCAAGTTATTTATCCTATTTCTTAAAACACAAAATAAAATACCAGAATAAAAGTCTTTCTGTGTTAAAAATCCACACTATGGTCTGTTTTTTGGTGGAAATTAATACAAATTGGAGAAAAAAAGTAATACATGCTACATCTTGACTAGATCTTTATATCTACTATTGTTTTATAGTAGCGTAGTCACATGACTCCTCCTTCTTGTTGATGGTTAGTGAGGTAACATCTTCAGTCTTGCTGAAATCCACAGTGGCGTACACTGGAGCTGTGGAGTAGAGGTCGTGATCAGTACAGAATAAACTGTATTTTAAAAAGCACAGAGGATTGTGGGTAAATTAATATTGCCTGCTATCCTGATGCATTTTTATGTACAAACGATGCACAAATGCTGCCCTCTTCTGGCTGTAAATAGGCCTGTCCTGATAGATAGATTATTGCATTCCTGTATAACATTCTCATATTAACATGATTATTAGTACCTTGATTCTTCCGATGTTTTTTTAGAAGTAAAACTGTGATGAATAAGAGTCCAATCAGAAGCACAACCAGAATCACAGAAACAGCAGTGACCACAGAGGAAGCTGGAAATGCTGGGGTGGAGAAACACAATGATAATTAATTATCAAATTGAAATCAAAATCTTTAAATGTTCATAAAAATATTTATGCTCAGTTTCAGAAGTGTTTTTTATGAAATGTGATATAAGGGATATAAATACCATGGTTCACTTACAAAGCACAAAGCAGCGCTTTCACTTTAATCCTCAAGCCAAAGTATCAAGAGCTTTGAATGAGTTCAGACTGCAGCTGAGCTTATCATCCAGAATTCATTTCAACTCGCTGAAAAGGACATGCTATTTAACTACTACTTTTTATTTTCCTTTCATGATGCAGCCTCAATCTGTAGCCACGTTTTTTTCAATTTATTAGAAACACTGTGTGGCTTCGACATGAGTCTTCTAATATTATTGAAAGAGACCAAATACTTGAGTTTTGTTATTTAATTTTCTTCGCCACTGAAGCACTTACTCACCGCTGTGGTCTCATATATTCATGCTCACTTTCAGCTATACTCGCTGTCTTTTTTCTTTTTTGCGATATGAATCATTGTCATGAATCTGATATTTATTAAAGTTTTTTATACCAAACTTGATATAAAAGATCAGATTGGGGCCACATTTACCTGCCACACACCTGACCTTACCCGAGGAAAGTGGGGGTAAATCTCTGGTTTCTGCAGAAAATCTAAGCTCTAACAGCCATTTTTCAACTTTTTCATTATATTGAATCATTAAATAAAAAAAATTATATGTTTTCTGGACTAACTGAAACCATTTCATGCAACATACAGTCAGAGAAAATTAGAAAGTAAAATATAACTGCATATTAATAAAAAAATATTAGATAGTCTTTTATGAACTATATCAAATAAATTTGTCAGATGTACATTATATATATTACCTTTTGTCTCTAATGTGGATGCTCCAGTGGATTTAAATTTGTGTTCCTTTGAGTGATCTACAGTTGTGTTTGACATTGATGAAGATGAAGAAGAGGGTGATGTTCTTGTTGGTTCTCTTAGATCTGGTAATGATAGCAAAAAATAGATAAATAAAAAAAATGACAGAAAATAAATGGTCATGTGGTTCATGTGATGTACAGATGTCACATGTTCTGAAAGTGCTGGAATAAACAGATACGTCAAACAGACACAATTTTCACTTTTAATGCACTTTCACATGTGCTGTCTCTAATGTGAAAGTGAAAATAGCTAAAATAAGCACTGCACATGTTCTAACTTCCACTTTTAGGAACAGTTCATATCTATAAAAGGTCATAAGCACTATACATTGTGTACCTGTGGGATTAATTGACTATGTGGATCTAGATTGATCTACTATTAAAACCCCTTTTTAACATCATGGATATTGTAAGTGCTTAAAAGGACATTAGTTGAACTAATTAATAATAAAAAAAGTATTAAATAGTTTTTAATTATACTTTTGTTGGGTGGTTGCCGTAGGTGAATTACATGATGCAATTTCAATGTTGTATGAGGTAAGTTTAACTAAATGATCCATGATTTTTCTACTAGAGGCAGATATACAGCTCTGGAAAAAATGAAGAGATCACTTCAGTTTCTGAATCAGTTTCTCTGATTTAGCTATTTATAGGTTTATGTTTGAGTAAAATGAACATTGTTGTTTTATTCTATAAACTACAGACAACATTTCTCCCAAATTCCAAATAAAAATATTCTCATTTAGAGCATTTATTTACAGAAAATGAGAAATGACTGAAATAACAAAAAAGATGCAGAACTTTCAGACCTCAAATAATGCAAAGAAAACAAGTTCATATTCATAAAAATTTAAGAGTTCAGAAATCAATATTTGGTGGAATAACCCTGGTTTTAATCAGTTTTTATGCATCTTGCCATGTCTTACACACTGCTTTTGGATAAGTTTATGCCACTACTTGTGCAAAACCGTTAAGCAGTTCAGTTTGGTGGTTTGATGGTTTGTGATCATCCATCTTCCTCTTGATTATATTCCAGAGGTTTTCAATTTGGTAAAATCAAATAAACTTATTTTTTCTAGAGCTGTATGTTAATACAGACTGATGGAAAACACACAGATTCACAGTTAAAATAAATGTGAAATCACTATTTGGCAAACGACAGTCTGCTGTTTCCCTTTAACTATATATATATATACAGTGAGTCCAAGAAGTATTTGATCTCTTGCTGATTTTCTTTGTTTGCCCACTAATAAAGACACTATCCTTCTGCACTTTTAATGGTAGATATATTCTAACATGGAGAGACAGAATATCAAGACAAAAATCCAGAATATAATTTTAAAGAATATATTTTAATTAATTTGTATTTCAATGAGGAAAATAAGTATTTGATCCCTCTTGCCAAACACACTCAATACTTAGTGGCAAAGCCTTTGTTTGCAAGCACAGCGGTGAGACGTTTGTTGTAGTTAACCACAAGTTTAGCACACACACCAGGGGGAATTTTGGCCCACTCTTCTTTGCAGATCCTCTCTAAATCATGAAGGTTGGTGGGCTGTCGCTTGGCAACTCTGACCTTCAGCTCCCTCCATAGATTTTCGATCGGATTGAGGTCTGGCGACTGGCTGGGCCACTCCATGACCTTAATGTGATTTTTCTTGAGCCAATCCTTTGTTGCCTTTGCTGTATGTTTAGGGTCGTTATCATGTTGGAAGACCCAACCACGGCCCATTTTCAGATCCCTGGCAGAGGGGAGGAGGTTGTCCCTCAGGATTGTGCGGTACATGGCTCCATCCATCTTCCCAGTGATGCGGTGAAGTAGCCCTGTACCCTTGGCAGAGAAACACCCCCAAAACATTATGCTTCCACCTCCATGCTTGACGGTGGGCACAGTGTTCTTGGGGTCATAGGCAGCATTTTTCTTCCTCCACACATGGCGGGTGGAGTTGAGGCCAAAAAGTTCAATTTTGGTCTCGTCTGACCACAAAACCTTCTCCCAATAACTTGGTTCATCTTTCAAATGATCATTGGCATACTTGAGGCGCGCCTCCACATGTGCTCTCTTCAGCAGGGGTACCTTTCGGGCACTGCAGGATGTGAATCCATTGTTGCGCAAAGTGTTGCCAATTGTTTCCTTGCAAACTGTGGTCCCAGCTGCCTTCAGGTCATTTGCTAACTCCTGCCGAGTGGTTGCAGGACGATTTCTGACCGTTCTCAGCATCATTGCCACCCCACGAGGCGAAATCTTCTTTGGAGCACCGGGCCGAGGTCTGTTGATTGTCATGTTATACTCTTTAAACTTTCTGATAATTGCACCAATAGTTGTTACTTTCACATCCAACACCTTACTAATCTTTTTGTAGCCCATTCCAGCTTTGTGAAGGTCAACAATTCTGACTCTGAGGTCCTGTGACAGCTCTTTGGTTTTACCCATGTTGGAGACTTGAAATCTGTGTGATCTGTCTGATTCTGTGGACAGGTGTTTTTCACACAAGTAATTAGTGAGAACAGGTGGCTTCAGGTCAGGTAACAAGTTGATTGGGAGTGTCTAACTGGTCTGTAAAAGCCAGAACTGCTAATGAATACTAAGGGATCAAATACTTATTTCACTCCATGAAATACAAATCAATTAATATATATTCCTTAGATTTATTTTCTGGATTTTCTTTTTAATATTCTGTCTCTCCATGTAAGAATACATCTACCATTAAAAGTATAGAATGATCATGTCTTTATTAGTGGGCCAACGAAGAAAATCAGCAAGGGATCAAATACTTCTTGGACTCACTGTATATATGATTAATAATCATTTATAATCTCTTTATAAAGGAGCCTTATTTTAAAGCAGTACCAGTCTATTTCGAATGGGCATCAAACATTGTTTAATTCAACATGATGATGAACTGCTCACCTGTTGCTACTGTCAGATTGATTCTTGTAAAATAAATCTTGTATCCATGATCTTTTTCCCAGTCTGATTCAGCTCCACACCAGTATTCACCAGAATCTCCCTCAGTTACATTGCTGATGCTCACTGTGAAGTTGTGCGTTCTGTCATCATGTTTTATCAATCCTCTACGCTCTTTTAATGGATGGTTGTTGTTACAGTCAACAATGCCCTCTCTCCTACAGAGGAACTTGTGTTTACTGCTGAGGGATTGTGGGTAATTGCAGCTGATGTTCACTTCTCTGCCTAGATGACCATTCACACTGATGCTCTTCTTATAGTTGGGATCTGACAATAAGATAAAACACATCAATTCCCATGCAATAACATACTGTTATCATATTCTAGTATGTACAATGTAGAATTTTTTAGATTTTTTGCACTAGTAGCTACAGTCTGGTGATCTGAAGCACATTTAAACAATACACAGATCTGATTGCTTAAGCCACTTAATGAGGTTGTCTAAGGGTATGTATTTTTACACCAGTACTATTTGAAACAAAAACATATTCTGGTTAATTTGCATTTTTTTATGCGTTTTTTTGTGCATGTGTGATATATGTATACAGCTCATGTTTGAGTAAAATGAACATTGTTGTTTTATTCTTTAAACTACAGACAACATTTCTCCCAAATTCCAAATAAAAATATTCTCATTTAGAGCATTTATTTGCAGAAAACTTGTCTGGCAGTTCATAAAATATGTTAGTACACTTTCATGTTTCCATGGACCTGTGAAGTGGGAGGTACTCACCCTCTTCCATCTTCAGTATCACTGGTGTGTAGATGTCTTTGAGCAAATATATATCAACCGCACACTGGTACGTTCCAGAATCCTGTACAGTGAGCTCTCTGATCATCACCCAGAACTCTGCAGAGCTGGTGTTATCAATCAGTGAGAATCTTCCTGTATTTACCCATTTATTCTTAACTTCCGTCTTGATCTGGTCGTCACAGTTTGGCACTGAACCCTTACAGAAGTACTTGTTGTTTGATGTGTATTCCTTATCATATTTACACTTGATGAGAACTCCTCCTCCTGAATATCCCCTCACTTCACTGGATGCTCCACCCCCTGCTAAAAGAGTCAGAATGTTTATATAAGTCTACCTGCCAACCGTGACAAAAGAACATTCACAGAGATTAATTCATTGTAATTTCTATAATTTTGATCATAACGATGCTAAAAAAAATGAATTATTGGAAAATACTTTGTTGTATTAGTTTACATTCAAAGAATAATTGGTTGCTGAATACATTATTAGAAACGACATATTTAAGGCATTTTTTAATTTACTTACTAATAAAACATTAAAAATACCAGAGAGAGTCAATGCAAGTGAGAGCGAGTAAGTAAGACTTCAGTACAGTGATGGAGTTTCGACAATTTGAAGAATAAATTAGTGTAGATAAATGTTTAAAAGTAGAGCCAGACTTTAGAGCACTTAAGTGTTTAATTTAGGACCAGTGCACGGCTGCTTTTTTTTTTTTTTTTTTTTGTTAAATTAAAGAAATTAAAGAAGTGCGTTTGGTCAAATAATGTTCCCTTTTTACAGCGTGCTGAACCAAAAATTCACCGTTATAAACACAGCTGCAGACACTGGAAATGCTTAAAGATGAAACCGAAACTTCATGTAAGGCATGCTCTTTAGTATATGAGCATCAGTTTAGAATTGCGAACTGTTCAGACAAGTCGGATTCAGATATAGGCTGGATTTGGCCCACTTTTACCTGCTGTGTGAACAAAGCCTAATTACTGTCTTCATAAGACACTGATAGCTGAGAGTAATGATTATTTAAAAGAGTTTATTCTTACCTGAGATCAGGTAGAAGGTGAAGATGAGGATTATCTTCATCCTGAGTTCAGTTTTATAGGATCAATTCAGCTTTAGTCCAGTTCAGACTGATATCAGAAGCTCTAAAACACTGTTGTCTCTTCTTAACCTCTGTGCTTTTACTGAGTCTCAACCAGAAACTGGTGTCTTGCCCACTTCCCTTTTTTAACTTGGGACGCAGACTTCTCAAGATAACTTGTGAAACTGGAACAGCATTTTTTGTTGACGTTGCAGTGTACGAAACGGCTGTTAGTTTGTTAAAGAAAACTGTTGGGAGCGGAAAATACCAGGTGAAAGAAATGAACCAGCGGGTTTTTAATGTTTTGTGTGTGCAAATAAGAAACTCGGGAGCAAAAAAACGGGAATTGTGTGCTCACTAAACCAAATGTCTCTCTTGAGCTTCGTTTTTCTCCTCTCGTTTTTTTTTCCCCTCTCGAATTCACAGTTCTCCTCGTGCACTGTGCAAATTATCTGCAGCTGCTGCTGCACGAGTGAGTTTTTGGCACTTGCGTATTGAAAGGGGTGGTTTTGACAGTTTGGGGGCGGGGTCAGGGTCGCCTCCTTCAGGGAATGCTATTGGCTGATATCTCCAGGGTTTGTGACTGACCGCCTAAAATCTACAGCTGGAGGAGGGCAAAGAAGGACAGCAAGAAGATTAGCTAGCTGTGCTAAAATCTAAATAACCCGAGTTCAGCGCCTGGAGTGACCAGGTTCTCCGGAGGTTCAATCCATGGCGCTGAACCCCAGCAAACAGCTCCAGAGAGCGGATTGTTTGGAAAAAAATAAGAGAGCACTTAAAAATGAAGAGTTTCTTTGATTTTTACCGAATTGAAAACCTCTGGAATATAATCAAGAGGAAGATGGATGATCACAAGCCATCAAACCACCAAACTGAACTGCTTGAATTTTTGTACCAGGAGTAAAGCAGCATAAAGTTATCCAAAAGCAGTGTGTAAGACTGGTGGAGGAGAACATAATGCCAAGATGCATGAAAAAAACTGTGATTTAAAACCAACCAGGGTTATTCCTCCAAATATTGATTTCTGAACTCTTAAAACTTTATGAATATGAACTTGTTTTCTTTGCATTATTTGAGGTATGAAAGCTCTGCATCTTTTTTATTTCAGACATTTCTCATTTTCTACAAATAAATGCTCTAAATGAGAATATTTTTATTTAGAATTTGTAGAATAAAACCACAATACTGATGGAAACTACATACAGCGATGGTGTTTCGCCAATTTGAGGGGAAAAAATTAAGTGTGGATGAATGTTTAAAAATAGAGTCAGACTTTAGAGCACTTTGATGTGTTTACCTTGTGCTCCAGTGCACCCTTGCATTTTTGTTTTTACTCGCCGTGTGTGGTCTTAGTATTTTTTGGCCTTTCAGTAGTCAGTAATACTAAGACATTTCAGCCGGTACCTATTTGGTATTGAATTTTGCTACTCACAAGTTTAACACAAGATTAGTTTTATTTCTTCATTCAACATAGCAGTTTAATACATTGCTCAATAGAATTGTTTATTATTGTATCATTTAAGAGTATACATTTATAGTTGTGTAATTACAGATATGTATGTGTTTAGTTTGTAAGTTATACATCATTTAAAAGTGAGAAACAAAGACAGAGTGCATAATTAAAAAATACATTAATACAACTGTTAAATGTAGACTCTGGAGTCCTAATCTGATTGGTTGGTTTTGGGGTTTAGGCTCTGGTGGGGCTTAGAAACTGATTGATTGGTTGGTTGGTTTCAGATTGGGGTAGACTGAATCTGATTTGTTGCTCGTGGGGTCTAGACGCAAGTAGACGGAACCTAATTTGGCGTTTGTCTCCAGGCTCTGGTAGAGTATATCTGATTGGTTGAGGTGGGGTCTAGACTTGGGTGGACCGAATCTAATTGGTTGGGGTTTGTCGTCATACTTTGATAGACTGAATCTGATTGGTTGGGGTTTGTCATCATACTTTGATGGACTGAATCTGATTGGTTGGGGTTTGTCGTCATACTTTGATAGACTGAATCTGATTGGTTGAGGTTTGTCGTCATACTTTGATAGACTGAATCTGATTGGTTGTGGTTTGTCGTCATACTTTGATAGACTGAATCTGATTGTTTGAGGTTTGTCGTCATACTTTGATAGACTGAATCTGATTGGTTGGGGTTTGTCGTCATACTTTGATAGACTGAGTCTGATTGGTTGGAGTTTGTCGTCATACTTTGATAGACTGTATCTGATTGGCTGGGGTTTGTCGTCATACTTTGATAGACTGAGTCTGATTGGTTGGGGTTTGTCGTCATACTTTGATAGACTGAATCTGATTGGTTGGGGTTTGTCTCCATACACTGATAGATTGAGTTTGATTGGTTGGAGTTTGTCGTCATACTTTGATAGACTGTATCTGATTGGCTGGGGTTTGTCGTCATACTTTGATAGACTGAGTCTGATTGGTTGGGGTTTGTCGTCATACTTTGATAGACTGAATCTGATTGGTTGGGGTTTGTCTCCATACACTGATAGATTGAGTTTGATTGGATGAGGTTTGTCGTCATACTTTGATAGACTGAGTCTGATTGGTTGGGGTTTGTCGTCATACTTTGATAGACTGAGTCTGATTGGTTGGGGTTTGTCGTCATACTTTGATGGACTGAGTCTGATTGGTTGGGGTTTGTCGTCATACTTTGATAGACTGAATCTGATTGGTTGGGGTTTGTCGTCATACTTTGATAGACTGAATCTGATTGGTTGAGGTTTGTCGTCATACTTTGATAGACTGAATCTGATTGGTTGGGGTTTGTCGTCATACTTTGATAGATTGAATCTGATTGGTTGGGGTTTGTCTCCATACTCTGAGAGATTGAATCTAATTGGTTGGGGTTTGTCGTCATACTTTGATAGACTGAATCTGATTGGTTGGGGTTTGTCGTCATACTTTGATAGACTGAATCTGATTGGCTGGGGTTTGTCGTCATACTTTGATAGACTGAATCTGATTGGTTGGGGTTTGTCGTCATACTTTGATAGACTGAATCTGATTGGCTGGGGTTTGTCGTCATACTTTGATAGACTGAATTTGATTGGTTGGGGTTTGTCTCCATACTCTGATAGATTGAATCTGATTGGTTGGTGTCAGGATCGGGACTTCGGTTGTAATATATGTTGGCATTTTCTTCAGTCTGAAAAGCAAACAAATGGAAACAAATACAAATATAGAATACATAGTTCATTTAGCGTGTTTGCATTTGTGTAATGTATTTAAGTTTGTGGAATTGATCAACCAAATCATTTAAGAGATCAGTTTGCTTGCATGAGCTCACCATTCTAGATGGTCGTAGGATAGTTTCTGGACCTGTGGGAAATTGGGAAGGGCAGCACAGAATGAAGCTATGTTTTTAGAAGTTTTTTTTTGAGGGTGAAATAAAGCAGAGTTGTTGTGTCAGTCATATATTTACCTTTGTTTTTTATTTTGCAGTAGATTACTGTCATAGCACCAGCTGTGAACAACAGCAAACCAGCACTAATGCAGGAGTACACTGCCAAATCAGAAAACCCTGTAATACAGAAAACCCCCAAGAGAAAAAATATGTATTGAAGCCATATACTTATTAACTGAAAATGTGTTTTTGAGTTAATATGGAAATGTGGAGTGAGGAGGGGCTGAGTAAACCTCACCTGTTGGAGCATCACTCTGTGTAGGTTGAGATGCAGGTGATGAGGATGAGGCAGGTTGACTTGGCCGCCCTGGTGTTTTAAACAAGTTGGATTTGTAAATGTTGATATAAAGCAGAAGACTTGTTTTAAAATAATTAGAGATTTGTAAGTCTTTTTTAAACTAATAAATAATTATTACACACATTGTGGTCACTACAGTGCACAGCTATTTAAGTAATTGTTTTCTATGTGCTTTGGTTTTACTGTTATTGATGCCTGACAGCAGCCTTTTAAAAGGACATTATAACAAATGATCCTGCATTGCACCACCATGTGGTCAGAAACTGCAAGTGCAACAAATCATATGCCAAAATTGCTGACAGAAGGTTAAAAAGTCCATGTGCTTCTGCGATTTCTGTACAGTTATTGTGCTAAAGTTTCCAATTTACTTGGAATTTAAATTGAATTTTTGTACGGACATTTGTAAAATTTTGATCGACACTTGAATAACTCTTAAACTATTATATATAAAATATAAATAACAGTTGAATAGTTTTTTTTATCACACTGAAAGAAGTATAAGTACATTTGAAAAAAAAAAGATTTATCTTTTCATAATTCACCCATGAAAGGGTTAAAAACCTTTAGAACTGAACCCTTGTGTCCACGCAACATCTTAGTTCTTCCATTTAAATAAACTTACAACAATGTCAAAAATTCTGTTATCTATTAGTCATTATGTGTACGTATATACAGAATAATGAGGAAAACTTGTTTTACAAGCATGCAACATAAAGGAGGTCAAAAAAACGCCTGAAGACGTTCCTAATGCATTGTACGTAGTAAAATTGTCAAGTCAAGATGTAATTTATTAATAATCTTTAAAGTCAATTGTATGCTTCATATTAAACTGCTCACAGAATGAACTTACTTGTGGAGATGTTCAGATGTAGGTGTTCACCAGTAGAAGAAGACGGCTGAGTTGTCTCTGTGATTGTTGTAATTCTGGTAGTGGTTGCAGTCACTGTTTCTAAAACATTCAGTGTTTAATAATCACTATCAGAAATTAAAGCAAATTAAACCATATTCTTCATGCTAGATACAGATTATTCTTCCTAGATACAAAAGAAAATAAACACTGTTCTCACTTTGCATAACCTCTCAGAGCATCATATTAGTAAAATCAGTAATAAATAGTAATAAATATCATTAGTATCATCACTTCTACTTCCATCTAGCAAAAATCTCCTGATTTTACTTTAGTTTCTGAAATAAAAGGGGCATACTGTGACTTTTGAATCACCCTGTGTATATATTGTGTATATATACACAGAGCAAACTATTTTTTTGTGTCCTAATGAGAAATAGTCTTTTATAAATGAAACCTAGGGCCCTGTCTTACACCCTGCACATGGCGTAGGTGTAGAAGCATTACGCCATTAAAAAGGCAATCCACCAAAGCCAGAGCACACCTGGCTCTTAAAGGGACTGGCAAAATATGAGCAAAACACACCCATGATAATTAGAAAGAAAATTAACACATGCCTTTTGCGAAGGTCGAGTCAGGCAAGATCTACGTTTCCCGTCGTTACGATAGCAACGACACACTGACACACCATAAATTAAGCTGCACAGTGCAGGGCTCACCTAAAGATCTCTAAAATATTTGCTGTACACTTTGATTAACAGGGATAAAATTTACTCCTAAATTTGAAAAGCAAATTAAATTGCAAAAGGTACGTTAAAGAAAAATTGAGCATCCACACTGAGACACATATGTACAAATCTTATAGTAAAATCACATTTCAAACTTTTTTTAAATGTGGTTTAGATTCTATTTGAGAAAAACAATCTAATATGATGTGTTTTATTAATATTATATTCTTTAAGATATGTTCTGCAAAAAACACAATATCAAAACTTTTTGAATTCCAACACATTTGAGGTGGGCATAGTTATGGCTGATATAGCTGAGCATACCTCAACTGGGCCTCAATTTTATTGTAGGTCTGCAGCTGGAGCAAATGGTGGTGGAAGTTTGGGATGATAAAAAAGGTGAAGCTGTCAGAGATACATTACTTACCTTCCTTTATCATCAGTTCCACTGGTGTGTAGATGTCTTTACTTGATGCTATATCAACTGCACACTGGTACGTTCCAGAATCCTCTACAGTGAGTTCTCTGATCATCACCCAGAACTCTGCAGAGCTGGTGTTATCAATCAGTGAGAATCTTCCTGTATCTACCCATTTATCTTTAATTTCTGTCTTGATCAGGTCACCACAGTTCAGCCATGAACCCTTACAGAAGTACTTGTTGTTTGATGTGTATTCCTTATCATATTTACACTTGATGAGAACTTCTCCTCCTGAATATCCCCTCACTTCACTGGAGGCTTCACCACCTGATAAAAGAGACCAAACATCCATCTAAGTAAACTCTTCATTAGACACTGATATCTGATAGTTCTGATTATTTAGAAGATCAGTTTCTTACCTGAGATCAGGTAGAGGGTGAAGATGAGGAGGATCTTCATCCTGAGTTTAGTTTTACAGATCTGCACCAGATCTAGTCCACTTCAGACTGTTATCAGACCCTGTAAAACACCCTGTATCTGTCTTTAAATGACTCTGTTCCTTGGCCTCTTAACCAGAAACTGACCACATGCCCACTTCCTTAATTAAGTCAGAACGAAAGCTGTAAACACTGAGATAAAGTGTGAAGTCTGCAAAATCTGCACCAAAACAGTCACAAGGAATTGAGCAATTGTCAGGAATCTGACCCAAGAGCAGAGAGGAAGAGGATGGGTTATAGGCAAGGCTAGACAAGGCAAGTTTATTTATATAGCATCTTTTATACACAACGACCATTTAAAGTGCATTACAAAGTAGATGGATATTATAGGTAAAATGGAAATATAAAATCTAATAAGAATAAAGCATAAATGATTTAAACATAATTAAAACAAAGAGAAATGAAAGTAAAAACATGTAAAAGAATAACAATAAATCGGAAATAAAAATAAAATAAGAATAAATGTGTGTATTTTTGTATGTGATTTTTGGGCTCACAATTTGATTAAGAAATGATTTTCAATTCCTGAAAAATATTTCAATTCAAATGGTCTATAAAGTTTGTTTAAATTATGGTATTGATAAGATGGAATGACAATTTAAACAAATACAACTTTTATTTAAAACAATAATTACTGTATCATATCTTTTTGTAACATTTCATATTTAATTTTTTGTTAATCTTAAAAACTTAACTTTAAAATATAAAAACACAGACTTCAGTTTTTTTTAACCATATTGCATCGTGGCTATTTTTTCAGAACTTATCCTTAACATAATAAAAATTAAACAGTAAACATTAAAATACTTTGCAGTAATACAACTTAATTTTCATTTTATTGCAGTGCTCTTGAAAAAAAAATCTCCAAGAGGTTTGTTATCTTGAAAATACCATGAAATATTGTGATATTGTTTTAGGGCCATATCACCCACCAATAATTGGGATTTTTTTTCCGTTACACTTTGATTCACTTTCCTTTATTTTTTTTGTATCCATTGCATTTCCAAAACCCTGTTTTGCTTATGTTGTATCACACCAAATACAACATAAATCAGGATTTCATTTGACTAAATCTTTCAATATAAGTAGATTTTTATTAAATGAGGTAGGGACAGTGATTGATTAGAGAACTCACAGCTGGACTTGAACCTGCAACCTTAGTACTGGACAAATAAGTACAGGTGAGAAAAAACTGAAAAAGCAAAAAAACAGGAAGAATTAATCGAAAGTAAAAGAACTGCACAAAACAGGAATCTGACTCAAGAGGGAACTGAAATATACAACTTTGGAAGAACTTGATTTGAACTTTGCTTTAGATAAAAGCAGTGCGTTCCCTGGTTTTCTTGCTTTTGTGTTCTTTCTTTTCTCTTAAATGTTGTTTTTGTGATAGCATAACTTGTGTAGGTACAGTCACTCTCTGCCGGCAACTGGGAACAGTTAAATCCTTTACAAAAGTGCATCATCTATTCAATTTTAGGTTTACATTAGGTCAAGTTGAATTACAGGAGAACTCGGGAACCCCCTGATTATAAATCTCATTACAGTTTTTCTTTCTAGCTCCTCCTTAAAGAGAATTAGAGAGGGGAAGTTTGAGTAGATTGTAGAAGTGCTACTGTGGGGGTGTGCACAAGTATAACCCTAATGTGCTTTAAAGTAGTTTCAGATGCTTATGGAACTGTAATTCTGACGTTTTAGCTCAGAGAATACAGATAATACATAGAAATGTTCAATACAAGAGCACACTTTAAACATTTGTTTAAACTTAACACTTTAGAAGATTAATACTGATGGCAAATAAAATAGTGTGTGACTAGAGCTTGGCAGTATATTGATAGTATAGTATACTTTTTTGAAAAAAAAGTATTTTTTACTAAACAGCATTTTATAAGAGAAATTTTCATTAAACTTTAGTATAGTCCATGATTATTAGGCTTAATCCCTCTCTGTTAAATACTGCTAAAATGTGTCTGTAGGGTCTGTTTAACAGAGTTATTGATACTTCTACTGACATTTAGAGACGGATTTTTTTTTATAAATAGTCATTATTATTTTACATTACAACATATTTCAATTTCATTAATGTTTAATATTAAATGATGAAACAGTCAAAAATATGAAAATTGTGATTTTGAAACCTTTACCTCTGTTGAATGTAATCTAATTGCTACAAGAAAAATAATAATATTAATACAAATACATGGATTATATACAAATGTTTTGTCATATCATTTCCAATAATATAATAATATTAATACTGTAAATTCTAATGACAAAATGTGAAAATAATCAAACAAACAAAAACTGTACAGTTCTGCATGTTTAAACATCAGAATTGGTCTGAAATGCTGTTGATCTAGTGTGACATCTACTGGCAGATTAAAGCAGGATGCTCCAATAGAAATGAGTAAAACAAGAATGTAAACTTGATGATGTGTATATATATATATACAGTGATATATATAAAAATATATATTTTTTTCTTAATGTGGAAAAAACAAGTAAAGAAATGATCAGAAATAGGAAAGGAATGAAATGTAAAAGTTTTAATGTTGTAAAGGTAAATCCAACCAAATTTTAATCAAATCATGAAATAATGATAATACTACATGCACAACTTCAGTAATAAAAACAAATTATATCAATTTAGGAATATTGCTGAAAAAACTAAATAAGCACTAAAAGTTTCATATAGAAAAACATTCATACTGAAACTAAACTATTAGAAAATACAAGACAACTACAAAAAAATTGATAAACGATAAAATAACAGTTTATGAGACTATGTCAAAACAAATTATAATATTACATATATTATCATAACCTAGCCAGTTCCGCTAGCATGTTTGACAGTAGCGTAGTCACATGACTCCTCCTTCATGTTGACTTTTGCTGTAACATTATAATTCTTGGTGAACTTCACCGTGGCGTAAGCTGGATCTTCAGCAGTACTGGCTGAGGAACCAGAGGAGCTTGTGGGTATTTGAGGTGTTGAGTTGATGATCTGCTCTGGAGCTGTAGAGTAGATGGGATTTGGACATTGACCGAGTTGGACATTATCGTAGAGAGTGTGAGAAGGATCTGAGGGGTTTGTGGGTAGCTGGTGGACTGTGGAAGCTCCAGAATCTGGTGAAGGATGGCGTTTGGTGTCTTTTATCTCCTCATAGACCTGAGGAACATGACATGAAGGAACCACGGCAGAATTAACCAACTTTTATCACATAAGATGTCTTTAACTATAGATTATAAGAGTATATGTGGTTACTTGTTAGCATTTACATAGGAACCAAGGGAGATACAATATCAGAAATATGGGGATCTTGACAGAAAAAGCAGAAATTGGTTTAAAATTAACTTTTATTTTGAAAAGGCGCCAAAATCTGCACCCCCGCCATGAAAAGCACCCCCTCTCTCGAGCGAATTTCAAATTAAAATGAGCTAAAGCAGTAATGTCCGCTTTTATTTATTAGGAAGATGGTGCGTATGCCGAGAGGGGGTGCTTTTCATGGCAGGGGTGCAGATTTAGGCACAACTATGGTGCTGAATTCAGCACCCCCTTCAGGAAAAGCACCCCCTCTCGGGAGAGACTGCAGGTTATGTTTCTTTTTCTTTATTTCTTACGAGTCAGCGTAGCTTAGAAAAGTATCTTGGGTATTTTCATTTTTCTAAGTAGAGTTCATTTATCTGTTTTTTAATTGCATGTATAAATGTAAAACAAAAAGTTCCACAAGAGAAGAGAAGCACTAAAGAGAGAAATTGTTGATATATGGTTATTTGTTGAAAAAGTTCAATTAGAGAACGTCTAAGGTAAGTTCTATTATCTTAGAAATAAACCTGTTCCTCACCGTGTTAGTGTTTGAGGATCCTCTGGTGGACTGGATTGATGTTGAGGCTAAATATGAGGAGAGACAATTAAATAAACATTAAATCATTAAAAAAAAGTTTAGAATATTAATGTTAGATTACGTAAAATCAGTGGAATAGTGTGAAAGTGTTCACAGTCTACTCCTACTTTACAGTCAGTAGAGGGCAGCATGAGTCTATCCCCAGTGCTCCACTGAGGTCTAATGAACTAATTTTCTTCTGATGGAGATTAAAAACAAATATACAGATTTATCCATAAACAATTTAGCATGATTATAAATAAGAATTAATAAATAAATTAATAGTATTTTAAGTTTTAAGAGTTCAGAAATCAATATTTGGTGGAATAACCCTGGTTGGTTTTTAAACACAGTTTTCATGCATCTTGGTATCATGTTCTCCTCCACCAGTCTTACACACTGCTTTTGGATAACTTTATGCTGCTTTACTCCTGGTGTAAAAATTCAAGCAGTTCAGTTTGGTTTGATGGCTTGTGATAATTCGTATTCCTCTTGATTATGTTCCAGAGATTTTCAATTTGATGAAATCATTGTTTTTTTAGGTGGTCAAATTTTTCCCCAAAGCTGTATAAGTATGTGGCAAAAAGTGAATCTAAAGAATAACTATAGGGTTTTGAGAAACCATTTGCATAGCCTGTGAACATGCATGCTTATTATCAGATTAATGCATTTATCTGATTATTTAAGTAGTCATGTAAACAGCAAACTTTAATTTATTAGATCTGAGTAAGTTAAAAAAAATCTGATTAAGAAATCTGATTAGAGCCGTATTTTATCTCAAATTTAATCAGATTTCTCAGTGCATGTATACTCATATGCAGTGTATTCTGGAATGTCCCAGTCTGTACAACATTGACCTGGTAGCAACCTTGAGAGTCTGTCTAATGACTTTTAGAATTTCTTTTTAAAAAGATATAATGATTATAATAAATTTCATCTTTTAACTGATGTTAAAAAAAGATTGGGGTTGTACATGATGTTTACCTCTTAATCTGTGAATGTATTGTCTGTTTGCAAAGCAAAAATCAAATTATTACCTAATTTATGTACACTCTTGAGTTTTTCATTTATCTAATTACACAAGTTAATGTAAATGTGTTAATCAGATTACTTGAAAACTCTGCAATAATTGGATTATGAAGTGCACACATGCAGAAAACACACTGAGTTTCATCAGCCTGTGTTGTAATACAGGATGTATTTGCAAATCCTTAAGATAAGTCACTGTTGCGCCAGAGTTACAAAACCACCAGTTTGCAATACAACAAACAGCTTCTAGAGAATCATTACCACTTCTGTGTAATGTATGATCATATATTGGCTTGATGTGATAAAAAAAATAGATAAAATGTGAAATTGTGTATCCTGCAATGTGACTGTTGTGTGTATACTTGAGTGTGCATTGCAAAAATCCATTGGAAAAACTAGACAAAATGTATGTAAATTGAGATGTAAATTCAATGCAAAATCCAAAAAAAATCTACCAATGGGGTGAGTAAATAAGTCTAAGTAAATCAAATACAGACGGGATTAGTTTCTTAGAGGGATGTCTGTAAATAATATTTTAAACTCTTCCATCCGACTGCAATTGAAAGACAGGAGGATCAGTGAGTTTTTATGACATCACATGACATCACATTCAGTAGCTCCTCCATTTCCACTTGCTGTTATGTTTTTAACGTGGATCTCCATGGAAACGTGCGCCCAAAGTGTAATTACGGTGCGCAGCAGTGGACAAATAGCTATTTTATTAAAGGCGAGGAGACGAAACTCAGAGATGTGCGTCCGGACGGGACTAAAATTACCGGAGGAGCACAGAGTTCAGAGAAAAACAGTAGATAATTCAGCCTGTAATTTATTTATCAGAGGACGTCTGAGAAAAACACGTACATGATCGTTCTGGATGAGAATAATGAAAATATTACCCCAAAACCAGGAAACTAATCCCATCCGGATAGGGCTCAAGTTTTAAAATAAGTGAAGAGAGACTTAAAACAAGTAAAAACAAAATCCCATATTTTTTGGCTTAAATTTGTACACAATAATCAGAATAACTTGACTGGTGACTTTTTGTGCTTGTTTTGAGTTAAATCACAATTAAGATTATAACTAAATTATAATTAAGACTGAATAAGATCATTATTCCTCAAATTTGTAATACAATCAACAAGCATTTCAAAGTGCTTAAGAAGACGAAATACTTATCAAAGAAAAAAATAAGATTTATTGCCTTAAAATTAGATAATTTCACTTTCACAAAATTCAGTTTTTTGCCTTGTATGTGTGACAGTGTGTTTGTACCTCGAGCCTTGACCCTCTTTCGGAGAATGACGACGAAGACTAAAAGTCCGATTAGAAGCAGAACCAGAATCACAGACACAACAGTGATCACGAAGAACGTTGGAAATTCTGGGGATGAAAAACCATAATTACTAAATCAGACTCAGTGTATCCTGTTTACACCTGTACTTTTAGTGCTGAACTTCTGTAATGTAAACAAGATGGATGGATGGATGGGTGGATGGAAATTCTGGACATCCAGTAGCAGAAATGCATAGCACACAACGACGAACACAGGTAAAAAAAAGGGAAAAATGTAATAATACAGAAAAAAATACAATAAAAAATAAAGTAGAAAAGTAGATACAAGGCCAAATAATCATTGTGTAATAATCATTGTTTGTTTATGCAGGTTTTACTGATTAAGTTGATTAAGTATATTAAAGGTGTACCTGTTGCTGGCGTGTTCGTCGTCACTAGAGGTTGTTGGGGCTGTTCACTGTTTTTTAAAGTTGTTTTCATGCTCTGTTGAGTGAAACTTCTTGAGGGAGTTGATGTATCTGGTTGTCCTGGTTCTGCTAATTAAGATGAAGACATTTAAGGATTGCTAATTGCCGTCATACACCCTGTCAACAGTCTATTTTCACAACTTGCTCACACACTATTTAAATAGCATTGGAATTTAGGAATCTGGAAGTGTTCAGGTAAATTTCTGGTATGCTTTTATCTTGGCAGTGGAAAATAGGGGTGCGTCACTGACTGATTAAAACCCTGACAACAGTCAACAGTCAGCCATCCAATTCTATCTTAGCCAGGCATAAGTGCCATGCACAAGAACAAATCAAGCATTTAACTCAACAATAAACAAAACAAAGAATAAAATAACATTACTGTTGCCTTAAATGAGCTGCTGGTGTATCTTCACAGTGAGAACAAGCAGCGAATTTCCTCTGCTGAGAAATGCAAAGCGCCGCAACGTTAAGATACGATTGCGACAAAGTCAGAGCTCACCTGCTTCTTAAAGGGAATGATGAGCAACTGACACACTGACACCAATGATCACTATAGATCACTAAAATAGGGCCCTGTGTGTTGATATTTAAAGCAATTTAAAACATTTAGTTAGGCACTACAGCCGGTGTAATTTCCATGGTTCCTCAAAAACACCAGTTGTTCTTTAAAACAAGAGTTTAGCTAAAGAAAACCCTACAAAACTTCTCACTTCCTCATTTAAACACTTTAAATATTCGCAATGTCACATGCATAAAAAAATGCATTTATAAATATTTTACATAAACTGTAGAGGTTACACTGCTCAAAATCTGTATTACTTTTCAGTTTGTGCAACATACAAAACAAGAAATCTACAGATCTAAGTTCACATCGATTCAGAATGTATTGCAGTGGTGAGTTCTAGGGAGCACACCATGTTCTAGAGTTATACGAATCGCACACATTTTTAACTGACCAAAATCCTGTAAACTAAATCATTTTGTTTTAGTCTTGACTCCAGACACCTGCAGTTCTCTAAAAGGATCTTAAAGGTGTCTTTCCGCTAAAATGAACTTGTTTTTGTTGTTAGTGAAATACAGCAGGTCTCTCTGAGTTGTTTATGATGCTGCACATGATGAAACTCTTCCTCAAATTCTTCTCTTCCTCATTGTCTGCAGCAGCTAGTAAAAGAAAATATTCAGAAAAATGAGTCGATCAAGAAAAGCACTGTCTAGGTCAACCCGGGAATTAGGATTCATGGCCCCGCCCACCTCGGCTCGGGAACGCTCACTGACAGAGCTGAACCCGGGCTGCAGCAGAGTCCACACTGTCTTGTCAGCTAAAGAGCTTGCACATCTGTTTACATCAGTTAGTTAGTGTTAGCTATGTTGTGTAAATAACAATAGGTTTAAATTGGATCTCCGGTGGATTTTCTGTGCTTTACCAAGACCTTAAATCAACACTAGGGAATCACAGTTTGACAAGGCAGCTCAGCTCGACAGAACACCAGTCAAAGCGGCGCCGTTTGTGCTTGATTTTATTATACAAAGTGACTCTGGAGCTTCAACAAGGTGAAACTGCCCAAGCACCAAATTATCAAGTCTAAGGTAAGAGTTTAGTAGCGTTAGTTTAGCTAAAAAAGAAACGTTATTAATGCTGCGGCGAGAGCAGCGCTGAGAGTCACATGTCGATGTCAGTGCTGTATCTTTATAACTAGGGCTAAAACTCTGAAAACATTTTATCCTTCGATTTTTAGAGCTTTGCTGCAGTGCTGTTAGCCAGTCAGAGGTGATATATTTGCACGTATGAATATTCATAAGTAAGAGCCAAAATTTTGTCTTTCTTCAGCGACCTCTAATTCAGTTATCTAAAGCAGGGTTAAATAGAAACAACTGAGCACTTTTTTATTCACAGAAAAAGTCTCACATGGCTTCAAAAATTCTCTTCTCACCAGTAACTCTGAGGTTGATCTGTGTGAAATAAATCTTGTATCCATGATCAGATTCCCAGTCTGATTCAGCTCCACACCAGTATTCACCAGAATCTCCCTCCGTCACTCTGCTGATGCTCACTGTGAAAGTCTTCCTTGCTTTTTCATCATACAGAGAGAATTTCCCCTCCTTTATCCATCTTTTACTCTCTTTAACAGATGCTGTATAATAACAGTCCACAGTGCTCCTTCTCCTACAGAGGAACTTGGGTTTACTGCTGAGAGATTGTGGGTATTTGCAGCTGATGTTCACTGTTTGTCCTACGTGACCTTTCACACTGATGCTCTTCTTATAGTCGATGTCTGTCAAAAAGATGAAACACTTACATTAATTAGTACAGTATTATGTATCACAGTCTTATTCTGCTTTATTCTGTTAATTTAGGACAAGTTTTGTCAATTTAAAAAAAAAAAAAGTATGGAAACTGAAAGTTTAAGTATTAAGCTTGAACTTAAGAAAATATATATACAAAAATATATTCAAAATGAAAATAAGTATGTCAAATGTTTTTTCAGCTTATTTATTTATAATTCTACTCGGAAATTCTTTTAAACAATTGTCTTTTTTTATTTTCACTTTCTTGTGAATTTAAAATTTTAAATCTTATTTTTCAGGGTTTTTTTTTTCACTTTCAGATCTCCTAGTTTCAGAGTTTTTTTTCAGAGGCCTCAATCTTGCGTGGGGGCGTGGCATGTAAGGAAAGGGGCATGGTACAATGAGTCACATCATAGCAAATACGGTTGAGGACCTGCACCGGAGGACCCTCTTGATGTGCCTGCGTAAAATACATGTTACATTTCTTGGCTCAGATAGGCTCAATTTGTTCACGTTTGCGTTCGTTTGTTTGGGTCTGCAAATTTTTTGTAAAATAGTGTCCACGTAATCACTTAAATTAAAGCATAAAAAGTGGTCTGAATTGGTTTAAATGCTTGATAAAAACATACAATTACTAGATTTGGTACAATAATTGCACCTTGGACAAAAATTGCCCCTGCATTGAGTTTGGAGTGCATTTATTTTTTATAGTTTTCTTTTTTCTTTTTTTCTTTTTTTACAACAGAATACTTAGTGTTTAGACTTAAACTGGAGTGGTTTACCATACTTTGAATTGATCAGAAAATTTTGATACTCTTAATTGTCCTGCTGTATATTTGTATGCATGTGTATTAATGTATGTATGGCTGAATGCCCAGATATTGGTTGGCACTCTTTCCTTCATGTGGACTGTGGTTTTCGGTTGAGAGTATGCTGTGTGTGATTGGTTCCCTTTTCTCTCCGGTGTGTGTGTGTGTGCCCTTGTACAAAGATAGTATAGTTAAGAGCATTAAAAGTATATTCAAATTAGGTAAACTATGCTAAAAGCATTTAATATACTTTTTTTTACTACTCTACTTTGGTTGTTACTGATGCTGATGTTAATGATGCTGGATGTTTGAAATTGAATACAGAAAATGAGTACAGATATGGGAGGTGCTCACCTTCATTTATCTTCAGTTCCATTTCTGCACGATTGTCTGGCCACCATTCTACAGCAACTCTACACTGGTACGTTCCAGAATCCTCTACAGTGAGTTCTCTGATCATCACCCAGAACTCTGCAGAGCTGGTGTTATCAATCAGTGAGAATCTTCCTGTATTTACCCATTTATTCTTAACTTCAGTACTGATCTGTTTGGTACACAGTGTTGTACGCTTACAGAAGTACTTTGGTTTTGATGTGTAATCTGTATGATATTTACACTTGATGAGAACTCCTCCTCCGGAATATCCACTAACTTCACTGGAGGCTCCACCACCTGATAAAAGAGACCCTAAATGAATAGAAACCCTACGTAAGTCACTGATATCTGATAGTTCTGATTATTAAGAAAATCAGTTTCTTACCTGAGATCAGGTAGAGGGTGAAGATGAGGAGGATCTTCATCCTGAGTTCAGTTTTACAGATCTGCACCTGATCTAATCCACTTCAGACTGTTATAAGGGGGTTTTGAGACTTCTTCTTCTCTTTAGCAGTTTCTTCAGCTGAGTATTAACCAAAAGCTGAGGTCATGACCACTTCCCTTTTTTACCCTGGGAAAGACAGATCTGCACAATATGTTTTGCACAAGATGTCGTATAAAAGAGGTGTTAAATAAAAAGCTATTGTTTATGCAACAGCTAGGAGGTCTTATACTGTGCTAAATCAGTTGTTGTTTTGTTGCAGTTCATTAGAAAAGTGTTTTTGTGTGTATTACATACTTTTGTGCAGAAATCAATCTGTTAAATTCTCAAATAAAAAAAAAAACACTATGCACGCTCTATATTATTCACCGTTAATATGTATAATCAATCAACCTTTATTTTCACTCGAGAAAACATTAAGGGTGACCCTCATTTACAATATTGCCAAGCATTTACAGCATCAAAGGGATTCAAAACATTTATTAAGAAATTAGAAATAGTAATAATGAAGGAAGAAAATTGTAAAAAAAAAAGTAAATAAAAGAAATAGTAATTTTAAATCAACATTTAATTTTTAAAAATACTAAAAAAAACATGAAAAACAAATTGACAAATATAACACAAGTAAAAAGATAATAGTAAAAGTGTAGTAAAATGATAAGATTGATAAGAAATGATAAAGTGAATTATAATGAAGCAATATGAAAAATATAAAACACATATTACATATTCATTTTATTGTCCATGGTTGTGTTTTTGATTTTGTATTAATTTCGGTTTATTTCTAAAAGGCATCTACTGCCATCTAGTGCACAAGTATTAAACCAGAAAAAGTGCAGTATGCATGCATTATTAAAAAAAGAGTACAAAAGAATGTTCAGAGGAGAAAAGGAGGAGGAAATCCTTACTATTTAAAAAAAAATCACCACAGAACATCTAGACTAAAACCAGGACAGATTATTCCAGATTTGACTAATAACAAAACAATAACAAAAGGTGTTATATGCAAAAGTCAAACCTGAACCTACTGTTAAGAAAACATCCATACAAGCACTCAAGATGACATAGGAAAAACTTTCTTAATCTGTGTCAAAAACAAAAATTGAAGTTATTAAATTTATATTGAGAGAAAACAAATGTATGTAATGGTGCAGTTGGCTTTTATTACTTTATTAAACACTACAGTCAGATGTAAACATACATAAGCTTCTTAATACAAATATAAGTAACATTTTTCTGACCAAAGTATGTTATTGTTTCTTACAATGCATTATAGTATTGTTTCTGAGCAGTACGTTATTACAGCAAATCAGAGTAATTAATGGCAAGGAAGGAGCAGTTATGTACACATAATAACAAAATAACAATACACACATTTTAACATTTAATACTATAAAAATACCTTGCAATATATACTTCATGTAGCAATAAAAGTAATTTTAAAAGTTATAACATTCAAACTTTAGATTAGATAAAATTGAATTAAATCGGATTGGTTGGTATTCAGATTCTGGTAGACTGAATCTGATTGCTTGGTTTTAGAATTCAAAATCTGGTTGACTGAATCTGATTGGTTGGTGTTGGAGTTTAAGCTCTGGGGTTCAGATTCTGCTATATGAAATCAGATTGGTTGGTGTTGGGATTTAGGCTCTGGTAGACTGAATCTGATTAGTTGGTGTTGGGGTTCAGGCTCTGGTAGACTGAATCTGATTGGTTGGTGTTGGGGTTTAGGCTCTGGTAGACTGAATCTGATTGGTTGGTGTTGGGGTTCAGGCTCTGGTAGACTGAATCTGATTGGTTGGTGTTGGGGTTGAGGCTCTGGTAGACTGAATCTGATTGGTTGGTGTTGGGGTTTAGGCTCTGGTAGACTGAATCTGATTGGTTGGTGTTGGGGTTTAGGCTCTGGTAGACTGAATCTGATTGGTTGGTGTTGGGGTTCAGGCTCTGGCAGACCAATTCTGATTGGTTGGCCCTGCCTCTTGTCTGAAGACGAAGCCAATGTACATCATTTTCGTAATTCCCATCCTCCTAAAAAGGAGTGACAAAGCTTTTATTAAAATTCTCATGTGTGACACGGTAACTCAAGCAGCAGGTTAGGTTTAGACTCTGGTAGTCTATGTTCTACTTGCCTGTCTGGAAGATTGTGTGACTGTTTCTGACCCTGTAGGGAAATAAACAGTTCACCAGTTTAACTATCAAAAATGGAAACAATGTTTAATTATATGGTATCAAAGGCAATATTTATACAATGGAATTATGTCACGAATGACCCAGGCAGGGAGACGAGGAGGCGGACACAGGTGCAGGTAAGGGAAAAATGAATGATTTAATAAATAAATAACAAATAAACAATGAAACAAGTAAACACGTAACAAAGATAAACGAATAATCATAAATCAAAACAAACGAGTGAAACTAGAGTACATAAACGAACAAGAGATAATAATAATAATAAATAAACAAGGAAATAAACAAGAAGCTAAACTAGACAAGGTGAAACTAAACTAAGCAGGGCAAGGGAAACAAACTAGGAAATAACACGGAATAAGGGCTTTAGAAACATGGAATAAGGGCTTTAGAAACACAGAAACGCAGAGAGACAGACAACAGTGGAAGGTGCAAAGACCGACAGAGACAAAGTGGTAGACCAGGGCTATATAAGGAAACAGGAAACACTAATATTAGAAACACCTGGGGCAGGGGCGGAGCTACAAATGAGAAACACATGGAAAAGTACTGAGACACAGGGGCACAAGTCACGTGGGACACACACAGAGACATGAGACAGGGCTAAGACATGACAGAAGCCTCCCCCTAAACGCGCAGCTCCCGAGGCGCGTAAAAACGAACCCCGGGGGCTGGCGGCGGGGAGAGGCCGGGGAAAACAAGAGACGAAACCGGGGACTGAAACGGAGACAGGACAGAGGACAGAGACTGGACGGGAGACTGAACGGGGAACTGAACAGGAGACGGAGACTGGACGGGGAACTGGACAGGAGACGGAGACTGGACGGGGAACGGAGACAGAACAGGGGACGGAGGCTGGACAGGGAACTGGACGGTGGACGGAGACTGGACAGAAGACGGAGACAGAACTGGACAGGGGACGGAGACTGGACAGGGAACTGGACGAAGGGTACAGGGACGAGAACATCAACAGGGACAGAAACGAACACTGTAACTGGGACGGGAACAGAGACAGAGACAGACACGGGTACAGGGACGTAAACAGAGACAGGGACCAAAACAGGGAGAGACATGGGAACCAGAAACACGGGTGGGTGCCCAGGACTGGCAAATGTCTGAAGGGAAGTCCAAGGAACCAGCCTGGGCACAGTACTGGGGACAAAGTCAGGGGACCTCGGTGCCTGCCTGGGTACATGGGACCTGGGACCAAACAAAGTTCCGGGAGCAGGTGCTGGCGGCGCGGCGACTCTGGCAGCGGGAGCTGGTGCTGGCGGCGCGGCGACTCTGGCAGCGGGAGCTGGTGCTGGCGGCGCGGCGACTCTGGCAGCGGGAGCTGGTGCTGGCGGCGCGGCGACTCTGGCAGCGGGAGCTGGTGCTGGCGGCGCGGCGACTCTGGCAGCGGGAGCTGGTGCTGGCGGCGCGGCGACTCTGGCAGCGGGAGCTGGTGCTGGCGGCGCGGCGACTCTGGCAGCGGGAGCTGGTGCTGGCGGCGCGGCGACTCTGGCAGCGGGAGCTGGTGCTGGCGGCGCGGCGACTCTGGCAGCGGGAGCTGGTGCTGGCGGCGCGGCGACTCTGGCAGCGGGAGCTGGTGCTGGCGGCGCGGCGACTCTGGCAGCGGGAGCTGGTGCTGGCGGCGCGGCGACTCTGGCAGCGGGAGCTGGTGCTGGCGGCGCGGCGACTGTGGCAGCGGGAGCTGGTGCTGGCGGCGCGGCGACTCTGGCAGCGGGAGCTGGTGCTGGCGGCGCGGCGACTCTGGCAGCGGGAGCTGGTGCTGGCGGCGCGGCGACTCTGGCAGCGGGAGCTGGTGCTGGCGGCGCGGCGACTCTGGCAGCGGGAGCTGGCTCTGGCACGGAGACTTGGGCAGCTGGCTCTGGCACGGAGACTTGGGCAGCTGGCTCTGGCACGGAGACTTGGGCAGCTGGCTCTGGCACGGAGACTTGAACTGCTGTAGCAGACACTGAGACTGGAACAGCTGGAGCAGACTTGAAGGCTTGAACAGCTGGAGCAGACTTGAAGGCTTGAACAGCTGGAGCAGACTTGAAGTCTTGAACAGCTGGAGCAGACTTGAAGGCTTGAACAGCTGGAGCAGACTTGAAGGCTTGAACAGCTGGAGCAGACTTGAAGGCTTGAACAGCTGGAGCAGACTTGGAGGCTTCAACAGCTTCAGCAGAGACGGAGGCTGGAGCAGCTTCTGCAGACACGGAGGCTTCAGCAGCTTCAGCAGACACGAAGACTGGAGCAGAGACTGAGGCTGGAGCAGCTTCTGCAGAGACGGAGGCTGGAGCAGCTTCTGCAGACACGGAGGCTTCAGCAGCTTCAGCAGACACGGAGACTGGAGCAGAGACTGAGGCTGGAGCAGCTTCTGCAGAGACGGAGGCTGGAGCAGCTTCTGCAGACACGGAGGCTTCAGCAGCTTCAGCAGACACGGAGACTGGAACATTTTCAGCAGACATGGAGGCTGGAGCATTTTCAGCAGACACGGAGGCTGGAGCAGCACGCACAGCAGCATATGCAGAGTCTAGAGCGGCAGGAGTTCGGGGGCGTGGCTCAGCAGCCGAAGATGCCTCGTAGGTGGGCGTGTCCGCCGAGTGAGTTTCGGAGCTGGGCGTGTGGAGATCAGGTAATGCAGCTGTGAGGCCTGAAGCCGCGGGCGAAACAAAAACCCGGACTGGATCCGCAGCCTCGCCGGCAGAGTCCACAGCAAGCAGCGCGGGGCCGCCGGTAGAGACCGGCACGGGAAAAGTCTCCATAACAGTCCTGGAGCACGGCTGGGTTGCCGCGGAGATAGTCCCAGAGAGAGGCTGGACTGCAGCGGCGAAATCCAGCCCCGCAGCCGCCATGAAAGCCAGCTCCTCAGCCTGAGGGGCTGGCGCTGCAGCTGTGGGGCTCAAGGCTGCGGTTGCCGCAAAAACCCGGACCGGATTTTTACTCCCTCCGGCTGAGTCCAGCGCGTGGAAAGTCTCTGCTCGCGGCTGGCTCACCGGGTTGGAGGTCCTGTAGCGCGATTCGGCAGCAACCGCGGGGAACACGGAGCGCGGTTCGACTGCCATCGCGGAAGTCCCGGAGCGCGGTTTCACAGCTTGCGCCTTTGCCGCGGGAGAGGAGAGTGTCTTGGCCGCGGGAGGAGCTAGCTTTGGAGGCGCCGGGGAAGCTAACGCCTTAGCCACCGGGGAAGCTAGCTCTGGAACCGCCGGTGAGGAGCGCACCTTGGCTGCAGGGGAACGGACGTGAGTCGGGACGGCCTCTGGAGCTGTGCGGCCGAGAGCCGGGTAGAGCACCGCCCCTGGGGGAAACGGTTTTGGAGTACGGGCTGGTGCGGCGTAGAGCTCCTCTTCGTCCTCGGAGCTGCTGGGAGCGCACCCGAGAAAGTCCCACGGGTCCCGCTCCTTGAGCCTCGGGTACACGGAGGTACCGAGGCTCAAAGCACCAACCCTCATCGCCCCCCCAAGAAAATCCTCCCCGGAAAAGGGGTCTTCTTCCGGCTGGCGGGACCCCTTAGAGCGCCTACCCCGAGGCCTGCGGCGTCCTTGAGGCCTCGAGGTGTCCTGCGCCGGGGTCCCGCAAGGAGCACGGCGAATCGCCATCCTGGTGCCCATCCAGGCAGAACCTGCTGTGTCCATGTTCGGTCGGTCTTTCTGTCACGAATGACCCAGGCAGGGAGACGAGGAGGCGGACACAGGTGCAGGTAAGGGAAAAATGAATGATTTAATAAATAAATAACAAATAAACAATGAAACAAGTAAACACGTAACAAAGATAAACGAATAATCATAAATCAAAACAAACGAGTGAAACTAGAGTACATAAACGAACAAGAGATAATAATAATAATAAATAAACAAGGAAATAAACAAGAAGCTAAACTAGACAAGGTGAAACTAAACTAAGCAGGGCAAGGGAAACAAACTAGGAAATAACACGGAATAAGGGCTTTAGAAACACGGAATAAGGGCTTTAGAAACACAGAAACGCAGAGAGACAGACAACAGTGGAAGGT
Source organism: Astyanax mexicanus (assembly GCF_023375975.1). NCBI lineage: Eukaryota > Metazoa > Chordata > Actinopteri > Characiformes > Acestrorhamphidae > Astyanax > Astyanax mexicanus. The sequence continues at coordinate 39,676,564 of NC_064428.1, read as the reverse complement.
GCAAAGACCGACAGAGACAAAGTGGTAGACCAGGGCTATATAAGGAAACAGGAAACACTAATATTAGAAACACCTGGGGCAGGGGCGGAGCTACAAATGAGAAACACATGGAAAAGTACTGAGACACAGGGGCACAAGTCACGTGGGACACACACAGAGACATGAGACAGGGCTAAGACATGACAAATTATTAGAGCGTGTTTCATTTTTGTTGGATGTATTTTGTTTTTAATATACATTTATTTTCTTGCAAGCCTTTTTTAAATTCTGATTTATAAACAGAAAAAGCAGCGCCTGATATTAGTTCTAGGATCCCTGGGAGCTTTTTTGACAAAGAAAAATAAATAAGTAGGTAGGTAGGTAGATACTGGAATTAAGTAGGTAGATACTGTAGCTAGGTAGGTGCGTACTGCAATTAAGTAGGTAGTTACTGTAGGTAGGTAGGTACATACTGTAATTATGTAGGTAGGTACTGTAGGTAGGTAGGTACTGTAGGTAGGTAGGTACATACTGTAGTTTCGTAGGTAGATTGTGTAGGTAGGTAGGTACATACTTTAATTACGTAGGTAGATACTGCAGGTAGGTAGGTACATACTGTAATTACGTAGGTAGTTACTGTAGGTAGGTAGGTACATACTGTAATTACGTAGGTAGTTACTGTAGGTAGGTACATACTGTAATTACGTAGGTATGTTGGTGCTAGTAGTTATTAAATGTATGGGTGTGGTAGTTGTACCTGAAGTTTGTCTTCTCTTTCTGAGAGCGAATATGAAGAATAAGAGTCCACTCAGAAACAGCACCAGAACCACAGATACTACAGGAATCACAACAGGAAACACTAGTGGTGGGGAAATCTCCAATGCTGGGGAAGATGGTGGAGAGGATGTAATTTCTTGTACTTTCTTAAATTTGAATTGCTTTATTAATAATGCATTAGGTACGTATTTGTATTTGAATTTGTTCCATCTCATACCAATTCATATTTAGTGTCTGTGGATATCAGTTTAGCAGAGAAAAATCTGACTGCAGTTTTTTTTAAAGAACATTAATTAACTTAAGAACTTTACTTGTTGATTAAGTGTACTAAATGTTCAGTCTGTTTTGTGTACCCGTTGTTGGCATGTTCGTCGTCACTGATGGTTCTTCACTGTATTTTAAAGTTGTTTTCAAGCTCTGTCGAGTGAAACTTCTTAAGGGGTTTGATGTATCGGTTGGTCCTGGTTCTGCTAATAAAGATGGAGACATTTAAGTGTTTGTATTTAAAGCAAATGTAGAACATTTAGTTAAACATAATATAGCCAGTGTTATTCCCAATGTATTCCCTGAATAAACCACCACAAATCTTCATCAAAAAGAGGTGCCTTTTTGAATCTATCAGAAACTATAGAGGTTACACTGCTACAAAAGCTGTATTAGTTTTAAGTATTGTGCCATCTGCAAAACAAAACTACGTATATTTGGTTACATTGACCCAAATGTATTGCAGTGGTGTATTCTAAAGAGTACATCATGTTTTAGAGTTGCAGAAGATCCAAACATCCGATTTAAATTAAAATAAATCATTTTGTTTCAGTCTTGAATCCAGAATCCTACAGTTCTCTGAAAGAATCTTAATATTAATCGTAATACTGATTCACACAGATATTTCTCTAAAAGCTCTCACCAGTGACTGTGAGGTTGATCTGTGTGAAATCAACCTTGTATCCGTGATCAGATTCCCAGTCTGATTCAGCTCCACACCAGTATTCACCAGAATCTCCCTCAGTCACACTGCTGATGCTCACTGTGAAGATCTTCTTTGCTCTGTCGTCGTACAGAGAGAATCTTCCCTCCTTTATCCGTCTTTTACTCTCTTTAACAGATGCTGTATAATAACAGTCCACAGTGCTCCTTCTCTTACAGAGGAACTTGGGTTTACTGATGAGGGATTGTGGGTAATTGCAGGTGATGTTCATTTCAGATCCAACATGACCATTCACACTGATGCTCCTCATATAGCCGATATCTGTCAAACAGACAAAGTACACATTCATTAGTACATTATAATGTTTCACAGTCCTATTTTATTCTGTTATGTTAGAATGTTAACTTTTTCTAATGCAGTACCTAAATTTACTGAATTTCAGTAATGCTGTAATTCATAAATTATTTGTTTAGTTAATTGTTTATGTAGAAAGAGGCCATAAATACTGTATAGGTACAGAAGGAAAATACAATGAAATAGATTACGTTACTTCTTGGCTGCAGAAACTGCGTTTTTGCCATCAGTTTCCACAGCATGAGTATCAGGATGATAAAGAGAGGGAAATATTAACAAAGGGAGAGCAACATCCTTAACTTTGAATGTGTATAAACAGTAGTGTGAAAAAATGTTTGACCCTCTACAGATTTCTTTACATACATTTTTCAGATTATTAATCAACCTATAATATCAGACAAATATAACCTGTTCAAACCATTCTAGCCCTCTTAACTTCACTACTAACCACAACCAGGCCTGATTACTGCCATGCCTGTAGAATCAAGAAATCACTTTCTTCAAAATCTAATTTTCTACAGTATTTGACTGAATATTTACTCATATTTTGATTTGCATGGGATTAATCTAGCAGCATATTTACATCTCTTTTTACAGAAGCTGAAAGGCAATGAAATCTTTACTCACAGATGAGCACACAGTCTGTTAAAATGACTGATGTGCATTTAAATGGGATTACAAGCACAGAAAAATAGATAAATAATTACAAAATAATTATTATTTACCCCGTCTACCTTAATATAACTAATCCTGTCTGAGTAGGGCGTAGGTCAGTTACTCCAGTTAAATGGTTAGGATGGTTATAATTTGCCTATGGAATACCACCAGCAAAGTACAATTGAGATAGGTAGGTGTATGTATAGAACAGTTCTGTTAACACTAGTTAAAAGTAAAAATCCACCTCCCGCCTGGGCGGCTTTGCCGCGGCTCAGCCAACTAAATCCCGGGGTGGATTTTTCCTTTCTGGACCTATAGGTTTAAATAGGATCTCCGGTGGATTTGGTGTTTTTACAGAGACTCTAAGACTGGGACAGTGGTTGAACTGCACTTAGCAGGGCATTATTACACATGTTGTAAAGTAATAAATGACATTGAAAAGACTGTTATTAGTTTACAAAATTATTTAATTTAAAACATTTCTAACTGTTGTTTGTCTTGCTGCATTGCAGTGCTGTTCACCAATAAGAGGTGATGTGTTGCATGTATGAATATTTATGAGCAAGAGCCGAAACCCTATAGTTTCTCCCTTCCTACTTCTCCACTAGACTAAAGCAGTGTAATACCGGATCACCGGAGCACTTTTTTCACAAAAAAAAAAAACAGCTCACATGGCATTCATTCATACTAGAGACTAAAACTAGACATTTAAAAATGAATGAAACACTTTTTTATTGTAAATGAGTACAGATATGGGAGCTGCTCACCTTCATGGATCTTCAGTTCCATTTCTGCACGATCGTCTATCCCCCATTCTATATCAACTCTACACTGGTACGTTCCAGAATCATTAACAGTGAGTTCTCTGATCATCACCCAGAACTCTGCAGAGCTGGTGTTATCAATCAGTGAGAATCTTCCTGTATTTACCCATTCATTCTTAACTTCAGTACTGATCTGTTTGGTACATCCTATTGAACTCTTACAGAAGTACTTTGGGTTTGAAGTGTGATCTTTATCATATTTACACTTGATGAGAACTCCTCCTCCTGAATATCCCCTCACTTCACTGGAGGCTCCACTACCTGATAAAAGAGACCCTAAATGAATAGAAACTCTTCATAAGACACTGATATCTGATAGTTCTGATTATTTAGAAGATCAGTTTCTTACCTGAGATCAGGTAGAGGGTGAAGATGAGGAGGATCTTCATCCTGAGCTCAGTTTTACAGATCTGCACCAGACCTAATCCACTTCAGACCGATACTAGGCAGTTTTTGAAACTTGTTCTTAACTACTTCTTCTTCTCTTTAGCAGTTTTTTCAGCTGAGCATTAACCAAAAGCTGAAGTCATGACCACTTCCCTTTTTTTACCCTGGAAAAGACAGAACTGCACAAGATGTTCTGCACAAGATGTCGTATAAAAGAGGAGTTAAATAACATGCTGTTTTTTTATGCAACAGCTAGGAGATAGTGGTCTTATACTGTGCTAAATAAGTTGTTGTTTTGTTGCAGTTCATTAGAAAAAGTGTTTTTTTTTGTGTGTGTGTATTACATACTTTTGTGCAAAAATTAAGTCCTCATATAAAAATAAACACTTTCTGTGCTCTATATTATATATACAGTATATTATTCACCTTAAATATGTATAATAAATCAATCAACATGTCTTTTTACTTGGAAAAAAAACTAAGTGCGACCCACATTTACAATGTTGCAGAGCATTTACAGCATCAAAGGGATTCAAAACATTTAATAAGAAATTAGAAATAATAATAATAATAATAATAATAATAATAATAATACAGGTAAAAGTAAATGGTAAAATATATATATATATATATATATATATATATATATATATATATATATATATATATTAAATAAAAGAAATGCTCATTTAACACATATGAATAAAATATGTAAAATAGAAAATTCTAAAAGACCATAAAAAACAAATTGACACGTTAAAAAGAATTGTATTTTATTTTATAAAGAATTTATAAATTTATAAAATCTAAAATAAAAAGATAATAGTGAAAGTAGAGTAAAATGATAAGAATGATAAGAAATTATAAAAAATAACTAAGAACATAAGAATAAAAATATATAACAGAATTAAAAAATAAAGTGTATAAATAAATACAAATATATTAAAGAAATAGAAAAAGAAAATAAAAAGAAATAGATAAACTAATAAAAAAATATTTAAAACAGTCACAGGCTCTCTGGTGGTTTTAAGTGATGTAGTGAATTCTAGCTTGCTGTTGCACTGTGGCTAAAAGCAGACTATAAAACATATTACTTGTATTACATTTTATTGTCCATGGTTGTGTTTTTGATTTTGTTTTAATTTCTATTCATTTCTGTTAATTTCTAGAAGGCCTCTACTGCCATCTAGTGCACAAGTATTTAATCAGAAGTAATTAAAAAATCAGAATATTGTAGAGTAGTCCTTTCCATGCATTTCGATGTGCATTAATGCATGCATTATTAAAAAGAAGTAAAAAAGTGTTCATGGGAGAAAAGGAGAATCCTGACTATTTATTTAAAAAAATTGCCAGAGAATCTTTGGACAGATAAATCCAGATTTTACTTATTTGGACACAATACTATCAGGTGTTAGATGCTGAAACCAAATACAACACAATACAGCATCAGAACCTGAACCTACTGTGGACGAACCATCCATACAAGCACTCAGGATGAAATAGGTGAGAGAATTCTGCATGGAGAAGTAGGAAAAACTTTCTCAGTCGATGTCAGAGACTAAAACTTAGTTTTTTATTTATAATGAGAGATCCAAAATGTATATAATGGTGCACAGCTGGCCTTTATTACTTTATTAAACACTACAGTCAGATGTAAACATACATAAGCTTCTTAATACAAGTATAATTAACATTTTTATGACCAAAGTACATTATTGTTTCTGAGCAGTACGTTATTATAGCAAATCAGAGTAATTAATGGCAAGGAAAGAGCAGTTATGTACACATAATAGCAAAATAACAATACGCACATTTTAACATTTAATACTATAAAAATACCTTGCAATATATACTTCATGTAGCAATAAAAGTAATTTTAAAAGTTATAACATTCAAACTTTAGATTAGATAAAATTAAATTAAATCTGATTGTTGGATTTAAGGTCTGGTAGACTGAATATGATTGGATGGTGTTGGAATTCAAAATCTGTTTGACTGAATCTGATTGGCTGGTGTTAGAATTCAAAATCCACTATACTGAATCTGATTGGTTGATTTTGGGGTTTAGGCTCTGGTAGCCTGAATCTGATTGGTTGGTGTTGAATTTCAGACTCTACAAGACAGAATCTGATTGGTTTATGTTGGGGTTCAGGCTCTGGCAGACTTAATTTGATTGGTTGGTGTTGGGGTTTAGGCTCTGGTAGACAGAATCTGATTGGTTGGTGTTGGGGTTCAGGCTCCGGTAGACTGAATCTGATTGGTTGGTGTTGGGGTTCAGGCTCTGGTAGACTGAATCTGATTGGTTGGTGTTGGGATTTAGGCTCTGGTAGACTGAATCTGATTGGTTGGTGTTGGGGTTCAGGCTCTGGTAGACTGAATCTGATTGGTTGGTGTTGGGATTTAGGCTCTGGTAGACTGAATCAGATTGGTTGGTGTTGGGGTTCAGGCTCTGGTAGACTGAATCTGATTGGTTGGTGTTGGGGTTCAGGCTCTGGTAGACTGAATCTGATTGGTTGGGAGTGCCTCTTGGCTGAAGATGAAATGAATCTGCATCATTTTCATAATCTGCATTATCCTGAAATGACAGAAGCAGCATCACTTTAACAAGTTTTCGTTAAAATTCTCACACCTGATAAATTAAAACAGGTTACGTTCAAACTGGTTAAATATATTTGTACTCACATTTCTGGAAGATTGTGTCACTTTCTTTGATCCTGTAGAGAAATTACCATTTATGGTGGTGTTAGTTGATAATTAAGATTATTTTACAAAAGTAACTTAATCTCACATTTTAATCCCACACTGCTCATTCCAAAGACATTAGCAGTCTATACTTTGTAATTTAATTAGGGTAGGCTTACTTTAACAAAGAGACAGAATATGAACCAAAACTCCAGAATAAGAACATTTAATAAATAACTTAAATTCATTTTGTATTGGATTTAGTAAAAATTTTGATCTAGAATTTTGTGTGGCCATTATCCACACAAACTCGTGCTGCCCCTTTAAGAAAGTAATCTTAATCTTACATCATCATATATTGTCATAGAATATTATTGTCTTTTTCATCCAAACCTCTCGACCACCATGAACAGGATCAAAGAGCTGTCAAACATCTGGGACAAGACTGTAGACCTATATAAGGAAACAATGGGCAACAAGACTATCAGCGGCTTGTGGCTTTGTGAGAAAAAGACCACTGTTGGTGTGATAATCTGAACACGGAATAAAATCAAGATAACGGTCAAATATTTCTCTGCTAAGGGTGCAGCAAGACTTCACCACATTGAGGAGCTGATGGACGAGGCCATGTACCATAGAATCTTGAATGAGAACCTCCTATCCTCAGCCAGAACTGTGGGTAGATGAGTGATGGATGGATCATACAACATGACAATGACCCAAAACAAACAGTCAAGGCAACAAAGGAGTGGCTTCGGAAGAAGCATATTAAGATCCTGGAGTGGCCTAGCCAGTCTGTGGACCTGGATCTGATTAGAACATCCATGGAAGGAGCTCAGACTTTAAGTAGCCAAGTGGTATTCTTGAAACCTTTAGGATTTAGAGATTTCTGTATAGAGGAGTGGCCAAAATCCCTCCTGAGATGTGCATACCTGGTCACCAACTACAAGAAACATCTGACAATATTCTGTGTTTATCAACAGGAAAACCACACCTCCACCAGTTCTAAAGTACTAAATTCACGTTTTGCTTGATCAAATATTTCTTTTACCAAATTAATTGCAAATCAATTTATAACTTTTAATTAATGTTTTTGTTCTTTTTATTTTGTTGATATACAAATGATAGACGGTTGATAGATGGTTATGTCTTTGTAAGAGGGTAAACTCACCAAATCAGCAGGGGATCAGATAATAATTTTTTTGTTACTGTAGGTAGGTAGACAGGGAGGTAGAGAATGAGTGGGTGTGGTTTTCGTACCTGGATTGTTTCTTCTTTTTCGTTGAGCACGTATGAAGCAGAATAGTCCACTCAGAAACAGCACCAGGACCACAGATACAACAGGGATCAAAAGAGGTCCTGGGGATACAACAATTTTTTATTAGTCTCTAAAATCAGTAATCGGGTCATTCAGTAGTAGTCAGAAATTAAAAGTGACAAAACAAAAAAAGAAATACTAATTTTAAAACATTTCATATACATGCATAAAGTATATATGTCAAATAGAAAATAGAAAAAGACCATACAAAACTAATTGAAACATAAAAAGTAAAGAGTTTATGAGGTATAAAATAAATTAAAAAAAGATAATAGTAAAAGTAAAATGATCAAATGAATAATAATGACCTAAGAACATAAGAATTAAACAAACATTAGAATACCAAATAAAAGGTAATACATAAATACAAATAAATAAAATAAATGTAAAATTTAAATAAGAAAAAAGATAAACTAATAATAAAAAACTCATTTAAAACACTCACAGGCTTTCTGATGCTGTTTAGAAAGTAAAAGTTACAGGTGATCTTATTGCCAAATAAATATCTGGATTCAAATGAAATACAGTAAGAATATGTTTAACTCTAAACATTTTATTCACACAATTTCAAACACAATGTGTATTCTACCTGTCTGTGGGTTTGCCTCAGTTGAGGAGGTACTGGTGGGATTAGATGTGGTTTCTTTTGTGCTCTGTGTAGGAGATGTCATTTCTTGTGTTCCTTGTTCTAAAAAAAGGAGATTGGAACAACAAATGATGAGTAGTCTTTTCATGTATTTGAAGTGGACAGAAATTGTGATATTAAAGTATATTTGGTCTAACAAATATGTTTAATCTACCAAGAATGTTGCTTGTATTAACAAAATAGAGATAAAAAATTAATAAGCAAGCTCTATGTAAGATGATTCTAGTCACCATTAATTGAAAGATTGACCTGTGTAAAATAAACCCTGTATCCATGATCAGATTTGTATCAGATTTATATACCATATACCCTATCTGCACTACTGTTATATAATATTTATACTGTCATTCCATCTCAATCACCATCAATATTGCACTATTGTCTTATTTATGTTTATTGTGTCTTGCTGTATTGAACATAGTGTCTCCCACTCTTTTATATTATATATCTATTTCTTTTTTTTCTTTTTACTTATATTTATATATCTATTCCTCCCCCACACCACTGCACCTTGTTTTTGTCTCATGTATGTCTATTTGTGTCCCTGCTGTATTGTACACATAGTGTCTCCCATTCTCCTTTATTATATCTATTATCTGTACTTGATGTAAAATTGGGAAGGAGAGTAACGCAATTTCAATTCTCTGTATGTCCCGTACATATGCAGTACTGACAATAAAACTACTTGACTTGACTTGACTTGAGATTCCCAGTCTGATTCAGCTCCACAGAATCTCACAGTGAAGATCTCTGTTTCTCTGTCGTCATACAGAGAGAATCTTCCTATAGTAGTGTATATTTTATTCTCTTGTTGTGAATGATGCATGATATAAACAATTTTTACAAATAAAAAAACTGCAGTGGGGTGAGAAAACGTATTCAGCCCCCCTGAGTCAGTAATGAGCTAAGAACATAAGAGTCAAATAAGAAACATTAGAATAAAATAGTAAAAATAAATAAATAAAAATAAAAAACTAATTTAAAAAAAAAGAATTTAAAACAGCTACAAACTTTTTGGTGATGTTTAGAAAGTAAAAGTTACAGGAGTTACAGGTGATCTTGTTGCCAATTAAATATCTGGATTCAAATAAAATACACTAAGAATATGTTCAACTCTGAAATAGTGTGTGAATAAAATATTTAAACACAATGTGTATTCTACCTGTCTGTGGGTTTGCCTCAGTTGAGGAGGTACTGGTGGGTTTAGATGTGGTTTCCTTTGTGCACTGTGTTGGAAAGCTTAATGATGTAGAAGAGGATGTCATTTCTTGTGTTCCTTGTTTTAAAAAAACGAGATTGGAACCCTAAATCACGAGGAATCTTTTAATGTATTTGATGTGGACAGAAATTGTGATATCAATGTGTATTTGTTCTTACAAATATGTTTGCTCTACCAAGAATGTTGCTTGTATTAGCATAACAGTTTAAAAAAACAAATAATTACATATACACGCAAGCTCTGTGTAAGCTGATTTTACTCACCAGTAACTGAAAGATGGACCTGTGTGAAATAAACCTTGTATCCATGATCAGATTCCCAGTCTGATTCAGCTCCACACCAGAATTCACCAGAATCTCGTTTTGTCAAATTATTGAATCTCACAGTGAAGATATCCGTTTCTCTGTTGTCATACTGAGAAAGTTTTCCAAAAACCCTCCATATTTTACTCTCTTTAACCGGTGCTTTGTAAATACAATAATTGGCTCCTCTAAAGCAGAAAAACTTGGGGTGATCTTTAAGGGATTGTGGGTATTTGCAGGTGATGTTCAGACTTCCTCCTTTATAACGAACTGCATCGATACATTTCTCATGGTGTTGATCTGTCAGTGATAAATAATTTAAATAATTACAAGAAAAGAATATATAATGTAAAATTACACAGTATTATTAATAATAATGTAACAGAATAATCGTAGCTCAGCTGTCATACTGATTTATACTGAATAAAATACTTAGTGACTATGTAAATAGGCTTCATTGATCAGACACATCAAAAGCATGGTATTATTTTGCAGTGTGTTGTAAAGTTAGCTTCAGTTAAACAGTGAGAAAATGTTATCAGTATTTATGTAATGATCTAGAAATGTAATAACATCCTAACAACACCATAACAACCACTCTGTCAGCACTTAGCAACATCTGTGAAAACATTAACAACAGTTAGCAACAAAATAGCTATGACAGCAGCACCATAGCAACCACCTAGTAAACTTGGAACACCTGGAATACCATATGAAGAAATTACATCTGCAACATTTATCTGATGCTCTTATCCAGATTGACTTACATGATTATTCATTTTACAGATGTGGGCCAATGTAGAGTTAGGAGTCTTGCCCAAGGATTCTTACTAGTGTAGATCAGCATTCAGTCACCCAGACCTGGAATTGAACCTCATTCTCCCACATGATAGGGAATCTCACTGACAACAACAATTAGCAATGCAGTAGCATTCACCTTGGATACCAGTCTTAGTGATGCCATGGTAACATCAAGGCAACATCATCAATTTAGCTGTGCAACAGTTCTGCATTTTCTTCAGGAAGTGCACTTTTCTAAATCAGTATGAACAGTCTGCTCTCATTGTAGCAGACATGATTGTCTGGGGATGACTTGTGAACACCCACACCTATATGAGTTATCTTGAGAGTGAGGTTGATTGAACACAGCTACTTGTCATTGTGCTCATTGCAAAGTTATAAAGGGTTATAAAGTTCTACAGGGCTGTGTAGTTTCTCTATAAATGTGTATATTGACGTTGGCATTGGCAAATACAGTGGCTTGGGAATGTATTCATGCCATCTTTTCCATATTTTGTCACATTACAACCACAAATATAATCTTCCCATCAACTCAGAGCAGCTTCCCTGTCCCTTCTGAAGAAAGCAGCCCAAGAGCATGATGCTCCCACCACCATGTGTTACCAAGTGGGGATAGTGTGTTCAGGGTGATGTGCTGTGTTAATTCTCCGCCACATAGCACCTTGTTCCACATGTTAGCCGTGTCCCCAACATGGCTTCTGGCAAACTGCAAAATGGACTTTTTATGTTTGTTTTTTTTTTTTTAAACAAAGGCTTTCTTCTTGCCACTCTTCCATAAAGACCACATTTGTGCACATTTAAGCTGCGGATCTCTGCATTTCATCCAGAGTGGCCATGGGCCTCTTGGCTGCATCTCTGATCAGTGCTCTCCTTGTTTGGCCTGTAAGTTTAAGTGGACGGGCTTGTCTTGGTAGGTTTACAGTTGTGCCGTACTCTTTCCATTTCCAGATAATAGATTGAACAGTGGTCCGTTGACGTCATGTTCAAACCGGGAAAATCTTTTTATAGCCTAAGCTTGCTTTAAACTTCCCCACCAACTTCCTGAACTGTCTGCTGTGTTCTTTGGACTTCCTGATGCTGTTTACTCCCCAATATTCTCTTAACCAACCGTCATGGCGCAGCTGTATTTGTACTGAGATTAGATTACTCACAGATGGACTGTCATTAGTCATTAGTAGTCATCTGGCAACTTCTGAATGCAATTAGTTGCACTCAGTATTCAGGGCTGAATACTTTTGCACACCACACAGTTTTTTATTTGAATAAAATTTTATTTGAATCATTTATCATTTTCTTTCCACTTCACAATTGTAAACCACTATGTGTTGGTCTTTCACATTAAATTCCAATTAAATATATTTTTACATTTGTGGTTATAATGTGACAAAATATGGAAAAGTTCAAGGGGTATTAATACTTTTGCAAGCCACTGTATGTACATGTGTAATATTGGCATCGGTACCAGGAATACACCATAGAAGACTAATATTACCACCCACAATGGACAGTGCAGTGCAGTGGGTTGTAATAATGGTGACTGGCGGTGTCTGGCTAAAACAGACACACATTCAGTGCAGGAGACGCCGCCCACATATCCTATAGATCAGTGCAGCGTTCTTTAGCTTCTGTGTAGAGCAAATGTTGCAAACTGGTACATTCCAGAATCATTGAACATAACACTTCTTTCATTCCCTTAACTGCTTTATCTGAACATGAAAAATGATAAAAGGTGCAGTGTCTGGGTACACTTACCTCTATTTATCTTCAGTTCCACTTGTATGTGGTTATATGTATTTGATGATATATTAACTCCACACTGGTACCTTCCAGAATCTTCTACAGTGAGTTCTCTCATCATCACCCAGAACTCTGCAGAGCTGGTGCTATCAATCAGTGAGAATCTTCCTGTATTTACTGGTTTATCTTTATCTCCTGTCCTGATCAGGTCGGTACAGTTCACCCCAGAACCCTTACAGAAGTACTTGGTGTTTGATGTGTATCTTCTATCATATTTACACTTGATGAGAACTCCTCCTCCTGAATATCCCCTCACTTCACTGGAGGCTTCACCACCTGATAAAAGAGACCAAACATCCATTTAAGTAAACTCTTCATAAAACACTGATATCTGATAGTTCTGATTATTTATAAGATCAGTTTCTTACCTGAGATCAGGTAGAGGGTGAAGATGAGGAGGATCTTCATCCTGAGCTCAGTTTTACAGATCTTTACCAACACTAGTCCACTTCAGACTGATATTAGAGGCTCTTGAACACTCTTTTCTCTTTCTGACTGTGTTCTTCAGTGTGTCTTCTGCTGCTTCTTATTTATAAACTGAGGTTATGCCCACTTCCTCCTCGGCCCTCAGGAAGTCAGAGCTGCAGGCCTCTTTAATATGATGTTTGAAAAGCTACTTAAAGATCACTTGAAGTAAACAGCAGTGTTTCTGTGCTGTTTTTAAAGCAGTTTTTAATACCTGTAACTTTATCTTTACACACAATTCAAATTTATTTAACATTTTGTATTTCTGTACATTAATGCAGTCTTTTATCTTATTAATAACACATGAAATATTATTGCTGTAAACAATAAACACTTCAGATACTTTCAATATTTAGTTTAAATGCACAGTATATCACTAGCTATACAGCTGGATTTATGTTTGTGTTTTTAAAGCTGTATTAATCTGAAGGTTTTAAGGCTTTAAGGGGGGGTAATACAGGCTGCATTTACAGAGTGGAAACAGAGGGGGCGCTGTTGTTACAGCTGTCATCTATTGACCTCATGTAATTTACAGGAAAATAAATCTGTTACAGTTAAGAAAGGGACTCTGACTTTATGAAATAAAATATAAGAACTTATATCATTAGAAAAACAAATGTTTATAAACATATACTTTAATTTAATAATGAGACGTATAATGGTGCACAGTTGGCCTTTATTAATTTATTAAACATTAGTCAGACAAACACACATTATCAGCTTCTTAATAAAAATATAAGTAACTTTTTATGGTAAAAGTACATTACGTTATTGTTTCTTACAATGCATTATTGTATTGTTTCTGAGCAGTAAGTTATTATAGCAATTCATAGTTCATGATGGAAAGGAAAGAGCAGTTATGTACACATAATAACAAAATAATACACACATTTTAACATTTAATTCTATAAAAGTACTTTGCAATATATAAATCTTGTAGCAATAAAAGTATTAGATTTGATAAGATTAGATAGATCTTATTGGTTGGTGTTGGGGTTCAGACTCTGGTGGACTGAATCTGATTGGTTGGTGTTGGGTTTCAGGCTCTGGTAGACTGAATCTGATTGGTTGGTGTTGGGTTTCAGACTCTGGTAGACTGAATCTGATTGGTTGGTGTTTGGTTTCAGACTCTGGTAGACTAAATCTGATTGGTTGGCACTGCCTCTTGTCTGAAGACGGAACAAATCTATGTCATAATTCCCATCATCCTGAAACGACAGAAGCAGCATTCATAAAGTTTATTGAATGTCTTCATTAAAACTCTCACATGTGAAACAGTAATTGAAGCAACATATTATATTTTTAACTTTTTTATATATATTTTACTCACATTTCTGGAAGATTGTGTGACTGTTTCTGACCCTGTAGAGAAATGAACATTTCTTTTGGTGTTAGTATGTATTTGTTGTTTATATTTGTTTATATCTACATGCATGTAAAGCATCTGAGGTAACTGCAGTTCACCATGTAACCCAAATACAAACAGAAACAACATTTAATTATATGATATCAAAGGTAATATTAATACAATTAAGTGTATCATCAAACTTGATTTAGTTATTTTATGCATATCCACTCATTAACAGTAGAGGGCAGCACCTGACTATTAGTTTAAACCCTGAGCTCTTGTTTACAGAGAAAGATAAATTATAAGGTAGTAGACGTGGGAATCTCGGCATGTTATGATCGTATTCAGTTATAATTCAATGATCTGTGATGCGTTTATTACAAAATGATTATCAATCAAGCAACCTTATTAATCTTTTCCTTCTACGCAGGATTTACTTTTCCTCATTGTATGAATACTTGGTACTATTATAGTAAAGTTTCTGTAATGATCCATAATAAAACCCACTATTTAATATTTTTTACGCTACATCTATTTACTATTTGGATTTAGTTATTTCAATTAATTAAATGACTAACACAGAACTCTAGGATTAAGTTTAATGTTAGAGTAATGATGACACAAGCTTCCGCCACAATATTAAAACCAGCTACAAAGAAACAAGAAGGTGATTCTAAAGTTATGGCTCACCAGTGTGATGTAATGTTTATATGCAGCTGATCTGTGTTTAATCTGTGTATTTATAAAGCATTATGCAAAGTATTAATAGAGCTTTTTTTACTGTATTCTAACATCTTAGTCTAGTTTTGATGAATTTTAAATGAAGCGTGAATGAAAGTAGCAGATGGCTCAGTAGGTAGTTAGCAGGATAACATTATTGAATGTTTGGGTGTGGCAGTTGTACCTGAGGTTTGTCTTCTCTTTCTGAGAATGAAGAATAAGAGTGCACTCAGAAACAGCACCAGAACCACAGATACTACAAGAATCACAACAGGAAACACTAGTGCTGAAGATAAGAATAAAATGTATAAAAAAATTATTACATCAATATATGCAATTTGTAATTTGTTGTTTTATTTTCTTGAGTTATATATGAGGGTTAGATAAATTGGTAATTATATATGTGGAATGTAGTCTCTAGAGGTAAAGAAACAAAGAATAAAAATTAAAATATGTTTAAATCTGACATTTGTATGAGAATTAATCTTTTTTGTATATCAGAATGTATATGGTGTACCTGTTTGTTTATTTGTGGATGGTGTAGAGGATGGTGTAGAGGATGGGGTAGAGGATGGGGTAGAGGATGGGGTAGAGGATGGGGTAGAGGATGGTGGAGAGGATGGTGGAGAGGATGGAGTCTTAGCTTCTACTTCTGATTCTGAAAATGAAGATTTTAAATTGATGTTTTATTATTAAATTATGTATGTGTTTGGTTTAAAATGCATTTTATGTCAGGAAGTGAACTTATAATGGTATATGTAATTTCTCTCATTCCAGTTCATATTCAGTGTTCTTTGGATATCAGTTTTATAAGCAGAGTAAAATCTGACTGCAGTTTTTTAAAGAACATGAATTAACTTGAGAAAAGTGGCATAATTCAATTAAGGGTTTGGTTATTCGTGTACATAATGATAAAATACAAATTAAAATCAAATATCTACTCACCGGTAACGGCGAGGCTGATCTGTGTGAAGTAAACCTTGTATCCATGATCAAATTTCAAATCTGATTCAGCTCCACACCAGTATTCACCAGAATCTTCCTCAGTCACACTGCTGATGCTCACTGTGAAAGTCTTCATTTCTCTGTCGTCATACAGAGAGAATTTTCCCTTCTTTATCCATCTTTTACTCTCTTTAACATATTTTGTAGAACCACAGTAAGAAGTGCTTTCTCTCCTACAGAGGAACTTGGGTTTACTGATGAGGGATTGTGGGTAATTGCAACTGATGTTCACTGTTTGTCCTACGTGACCTTTCACACTGATGCTCTTCTCATAGTCTATATCTGTCAATCATAAACAATACAGATGATTAAATTTACATTATTCAAAGATCACTCAAAAGTTTGTACACATCTACAAACAGCCAGTTCTCTGGAGGAAACACACTTCATGAAACTGTTCAGCTCTGCTTTGTTAAGAATAGCATGTAGAAGCAGGTTGCATGTGTACAGTATTATAAAGACTGCGAAGCCCATATTTGTTTTTAAATATCTTGTTTAATCATTTTTTAAATTCATTTTAAAAATGTCTACACTCTAAGAAAAAGATGTACGATATAAGTACTTTTTTTACTCAAAGGTACACTCTTCATACACTACTGTTCAAAAGTTTGGGGTCACTCAAACAATTTTGTGTTTTCCATGAAAAGTCACACTTATTCACCACCATACGTTGTGAAATGAATATAAAATAGAGTCAAGACATTGACAAGGTTAGAAATAATGATTTGTATTTGAAATAACATTGTTTTTACATCAAACTTTGCTTTCATCAAAGAATCCTCCATTTGCAGCAATTACAGCATTGCACACCTTTGGCATTCTAGCTGTTAATTTGTTGAGGTAAGCTGGAGAAATTGCACCCCACGCTTCTAGAAGCAGCTCCCACAAGTTGGATTGGTTGGATGGGCACTTCTGGCGTACCATACGGTCAAGCTGCTCCCACAACAGCTCAATGGGGTTCAGATCTGGTGACTGCGCTGGCCACTCCATTACCAATAGAATACCAGCTGTCTGCTTCTGCTGTAAATAGTTCTTGCACAATTTGGAGGTGTGTTTAGGGTCATTGTCCTGTTGTAGGACGAAATTGGCTCCAATCAGGCGCTGTCCACTGGGTATGGCATGGCGTTGCAAAATGGAGTGATAGCCTTCCTTATTCAGAATCCCTTTTACCCTGTACAGATCTCCCACCTTACCAGCACCAAAGCAACCCCAGATCACATTACCTCCACCATGCTTAACAGATGGCGTCAGGCATTCTTCCAGCATCTTTTCATTTGTTCTGCATCTCACAAACATTCTTCTTTGTGATCCAAACACCTCAAACTTGGATTCATCCGTCCACAACACTTTTTTCCAGTCTTCCTCTGTCCAATGTCTGTGTTCTTTTGCCCATCTTAATCTTTTTCTTTTATTAGCCAGTCTCAGATATGGCTTTTTCTTTGCCACTCTGCCCTGAAGCCCAAAATCCCGCAGCCGCCTCTTCACTGTAGATGTTGACACTGGTGTTTTGCGGGTACTATTTAATGAAGATGCCAGTTGGGGACCTGTGAGGCGTCTGTTTCTCAAACTAGAGACTCTAATGTACTTATCTTCTTGCTTAGTTGTGCAACGCGGCCTCCCACTTCTTTTTCTACTCTGGTTAGAGCCTGTTTGTGCTGTCCTCTGAAGGGAGTAGTACACACCGTTGTAGGAAATCTTCAATTTCTTAGCAATTTCTCGCATGGAATAGCCTTCATTTCTAAGAACAAGAATAGACTGTCGAGTTTCAGATGAAAGTTCTCTTTTTCTGGCCATTTTGAGCGTTTAATTGACCCCACAGATGTGATGCTCCAGAAACTCAATCTGCTCAAAGGAAGGTCAGTTTTGTAGCTTCTGTAATGAGCTAGACTGTTTTCAGGTGTGTGAACATGATTGCACAAGAGTTTTCTAATCATCAATTAGCCTTCTGAGCAAATGAGCAAACACATTGTACCATTAGAACACTGGAGTGATAGTTGCTGGAAATATAGCTGCCTCTATACACCTATGTAGATATTGCACCAAAACCAGACATTTGCAGCTAGAATAGTCATTTACCACATTAGCAATGTACAGAGTGTATTTGTTTAAAGTTAGGACTAGTTTAAAGTTATCTTCATTGAAAAGTACAGTGCTTTTCCTTCAAAAATAAGGACGTTTCAATGTGACCCCAAACTTTTGAACGGTAGTGTAATTGTACCCTTAAAGGTACAATATTGGTCTTTACAGGGTCAGCTGTTCCTGCAGAGCTGAACACAATCAGCCTCAGTAGCCGGGCTACGTCAGGTTTCAAGATGGGACATTTTAGATGCAGAATGAGTGCCCCTAAAGCTCCCACAAGTCATTAAGCAGAAAAGATACTGTAGTTGAGGGAGACAGTTCTAAGCTTGCAGCAAATTGTGCCGGAGTGTGAAGCTGACTAGCAATGGTAATACATCTAATCTGTTCCACCAACTCAAGCAGTTCCACTACATACAATATTCTCCTTATTCTGGCCTTTTATACCTTTTGTTGTATAAGTTATGTATTGTTGATAAAGCCTATAGATTTGCTTATTTGTTTTGGATATACAGTAAAGTTACTGTGCAAAATTTTAGGCAGCAAAACAAATTACTCTAATCCGATTATCTCAGCAATATGAGTGCTTTTACCTGAAAAAAGCACCACATATGATTTAAACAGACGCAAAAAACATAAATACAGTAAAACATAACAAGGAATTCTTATTTTTAACTATTAGTATGTTTATATATTCTGTGAGTCAAGCTGAAGAACAAAGTGTAAAGATTCCAGATTTCTCCTGGATGCTCCTCAGTCAGCATGTGTTCCGTCAGCAGCTCACCTGATTTACCACATTTACCAAATTACAAAACCAGGTGTTGATCAATATGATAAGAAGTAGAAATAACTATATTAAACTGAGATGAGGAGGAGAGACTGGGAGATGTCAGGGCTCTAAAAGCTCTGCTTTTTGTAAAATTGCTGTTTGTATTTATTGTAATGCTAAGCTAGTATTTCACTGAGTTAATAAATACTTAATTCATAGATAAGAAGCATTTTCTTTACTGGATTTCCCACAGGTACCTAAACATTTGCACAGTACTGTATATTTAAAGAATTATATAGTTTTTGTAAGAGGCTTCAGATAAAATTTTCAGATTGTAGTAGTAACAGATTTCCATTGCAGGGGTTCTTAGCAGTTTTTTGAAGGCCTTCAATGTATTTATATCGATATCAAAATTACATCGTTTTGACTGAAATCAAGAAATATATTGTGATATAAATTTACGCCATATCGTCCAGCACTAGTCTCTAATATGTATGAGTGAATGCCGTGCGAGCTGGTTTTTGTGAATAAAAAAGTGCTCAGGTGTTTCTATTTAGCCCTGATTTAGATCACTGGATTAGAGGTCTCTAAAAAAAAAACAGGATTTCGGCTCTTGATCATGAATATTCATACATGCAAACACATCACCTCTGATTGGCTAACAGCACTGCAGCAGAGAACACCTACCTGCCCATCCCCCCCAGTCAATTTTAATAAGGCCTAACTCAGGATTTATGCAATAAGACTAGCAAAACCTCCTGCACCTCCTACACCTTAGCCTGTGTCTGTCCAGTGTCTTATCCTTTTTTTTGGTCCTTTCTGTTCCTGTTTTCTATTGTTTACCTGTCATGTTTCCCAGCCATGTGCTACTGTTGTGTTTTGGTCCTGTCTCCACCTTAGCCCAGCCTTGTGATCTGTAACCTCTCCTGTCTCATTTGTAACTCCGCCCCCCTCATTACCTCCACAGGTGTCCCTAGTGTGTACCTGTGTATAAATACCCCATGTGCTCCTTTGTTCTCTGTCGTGCTTTTTGTCTGATCTTGTCTTGTTACTCTGTCCACATCTAGTTTATCTGTTTTGTTTAACCACAGACCAGAAGTGATGGGCAGATGAAGCCTCATTGGGTGTATGGCACATTTCCTAAACTCTATCGACACTGTGTTGAAACTGTGTTGCTGTATCACTTAATGGCGACATCTGCTGGACTGAGAAAGTCATTGCAAGCAACTGTGCGAGGAAATGCATCGGTCACGTGGTTTTCCTTAAAATGATACGAGGTCCAACACAGGGGTTCGCCTTGTTTTCTCGGTGCATGCGCCGAGGTTTCAGTGTCGTCAGACCCATCGCTACCAAACGATACAGGAAGTGTATCGGTCACGTGGTTTTCTTTAACTTAAAACGCGCACCGACACGGGGTTTCGCCTTGACAGCTCGGCTCATGTGCCGGGGTTTCAGAGTCGTCAGACCCATCACTACAGACCAGCTGTGTTTTTTTGTCTTCAGTATTTCAGGTTTGCTTTTTGTAGTTTGTTTCTTTGTTTGTTATTTTTGGTTGTTTTTTCAGTCTTTTAGTTTGTCCCCTGTTTTTTAGTGTTTTGTTTTTTTTTAAATATGGAAAATAAAGACTTGCATTTGCATCTTGCTTCCTCCTCTGCGTTATACCTGCAGTGTGGTGAAAAACAAAATCTTGCTTTTTAGTTGTTTTAATACTCACCTTCATTTATCTGCAGTTTTACTGGGGTAGAAATGTCTTTTTGTCTGAATGTTTCAACTCCACACTGGTACGTTCCAGAATCTTCTACAGTGAGTTCTCTGATCATCACCCAGAACTCTGCAGAGCTGGGTTTATCAATCAGTGAGAATCTTCTTCTGTTTTTCCATTTATCTTTAACTCTTGTAATGATTAGGTTGACACAGAATGGCCTTGAATCCTTACAGAAGAGCTTGTTGTTTGAAGTGTATTCCTGATCATATTTACACTTGATGAGAACTCCTCCTCCTGAATATCCCCTCACTTCACTGGAGGCTCCACCACCTGATAAAAGAGACCAAACATCCATCTAAGTAAACTCTTCATAAAACACTGATATCTGATAGTTCTGATTATTTAGAAGATCAGTTTCTTACTTGAGATCAGGTAGAGGGTGAAGATGAGGAGGATCTTCATCCTGAGTTCAGTTGTACAGACCTTTACCAACACTAATCCTCTTTAAACTGATATTAGAGGCTCGTAAACACGCTGCCCTTTTCTTTCTGTTTTCTTCAGTGTGTCTTCTGCTGCTTCTTACTCATAAACTGACTGGTTATGACCACTTCCTTTGTGGCCCTCAGGAAGTCAGAGCTGCAGGCATATTTATATGATGTGTGAAAAGCTTCTTCAAGATCACCTGAAGTAAAAAGCAGTGTTTCTGTGCTGTTTTTAAAGCAGTTTTTAATACCTATTATTTTATCTTTACATACAATTCTAATTTATTTAACTTTTTTATTTCTGTACATTAATGCTTTCCTTTATTCTGTTAGTAACACATTAAATATTATTTCTGTAAACATCAAACACTCCAAATACTTTCAGAATTTCACATAAATACATATAAACAGACAGTATATCACTCAAATAGTGCTGGATTTATGTTTGTGTTTTTAAAGCTGTATTAATCTGAAGGTTTTAAGGTTTTAAGGGGGGGTAATACAGGCTGCATTTACAGAGTGGAAACAGAGGGGGCGCTGTTGTTACAGCTGTCACCTACTGACCTTATGTGATTTAAAGGAAAATTAAATATGTTACAGTTAAGAAAAGGACTCTATAATCTCTTATATCATCAGTACAAAAACTAGAGTCAGCAAACACTGTTTATAAACATATATTTTAATTTAATTATGAGGCATATAAGGGTGCACAGTTTGCCTTTATTACTTTATTAAACACTACAGTCAGACATAAACACACATTATCAGCTTCTTAATACAAATATAAATAACTTTTTATATTATAAAGCTACATTACATTATTGTTTGTTACAATGCATTATTGTATTGTTTCTGAGCAGTAAGTTATTATAGTAAATTATAGTTTATGATGGAAAGGAAAGAGCAGTTATGTACACAACAGAATAACAATACACACATTTTAACATTTAATACTATAAAAGTACTTTGCAATATATAATTCTTGTAGCAATAAAAGTAATTTTAAAAGTTAAAGCATTAGATTAGATAAAAATAAATTGAATCTGATTGGTTGGTGTTGGGGTTCAAAATCTGTTACACTGAATCTGATTGGTTGGTGTTGGGGTTCAAAATCTGTTACACTGAATCTGATTGGTTGGTGTTGGGGTTTAGACCATGCTAGATGGAATCTGATTGGTTGGTGTTGGGGTTGAGGCTCTGTTAGACTGAATCTGATTGGTTGGTGTTGGGGTTAAGGCTCTGGTGGACTGAATCTGATTGGTTGGTGTTGGGATTCAGGCTCTGGTAGACTGAATCTGATTGGTTGGTGTTGGGGTTGAGGCTCTGGTAAACTGAATCTGATTGGTTGGTGTTGGGGTTGAGGCTTTGGTAGACTGAATCTGATTGGTTGCCACAACTTCTTGTCTGAAGACG
Organism: Astyanax mexicanus; assembly: GCF_023375975.1. Classification (NCBI taxonomy): domain Eukaryota; kingdom Metazoa; phylum Chordata; class Actinopteri; order Characiformes; family Acestrorhamphidae; genus Astyanax; species Astyanax mexicanus. The sequence goes on along the minus strand of NC_064428.1, from coordinate 39,653,910 downwards.
AAACAAGTCTGCATCATTTTCATAATCGTCCTGAAATGACAGAAGCAGCAGTACTTACTTTCATTAAAACTTTTTACATTTGAAACATTTATTAAAGCAACAGGTTATGTTTAATCAGGTTTATATATATTTGTACTCACATTTTTGGAAGATTGTGTGACTCTTTCTGACCCTGTAAGAAAAATAACATTTGTTTTGGTGTTAGTATATATCTGTACTTGTTTTAGTATATCTCTACTGTAATTATATAGTACCTTCTCTACATGCATGTATAGTGACTTAGATAATTACATTTAATTATATGGTATCAGAGGTAATATTAATACAATAAAATGTTATCAAACTTGAATAAAGTGTTACGCAAAATATATAATAGAAGTTTTAAGTGTATGAGTATATGTGTGTGTGCATGTCATGTTAGTGAGTATTTGTGTGTGTTAATGCGAGTGAGTGTGTTTCTTTGTGTGTGTGTGTGTGTGTGTGTGTGTGAGTGTAAGTGTGTGAGAGAGAGTCAGTCTTCAGCACAGTGATGTTGTGTCGACAGTTTGGAGGAAAATGAAGCGTGAATGAAAGTAGCAGATGGCTCTATACATTGCTTGCTGGATTAGCGTCCGTGCTAACTGACCATAAATCAGTAATGATTAACAGCGCGATAGCACAAGTGGCCACACATTCACACACACACACACACACACACACACACTCACATTTTGGACGATGCATCTAAGAATAAAAAATTCCCAATCTCCAGTAGGTATGAATGTGCTGTATTTAGGTAGTAAGGTGTGAAATGTTTGGGTGTGGTAGTTGTACCTGAAGTTTGTCTTCTCTTTCTGAGAGCGAATATGAAGAATAAGAGTGCACTCAGAAACAGCACCATAACCACAGATACTACAGGAATCACAACACGAAACACTAGTGCTGAAGATAAAATAATATTATTAGTATTAATAAATCAGTACAATCACCATATGCAATTTATAACTTGTTTTGTTTTTTCTTAAGATGTTTTGGAGGTTTAGGTATAATGGGTATATACAGTATAATGGGTAATTATATATGTGGAACGCAATATCTACAGTTAAAGGACATTTTTGCTGTGAATAAAATGTATTTATCAGAATGTATATGGTGTACCTGTTTGTTCATTTGTCTCAGTTGAGGATGTTTCAGTGGGTTTAGGTGTTGCGTGAGGTGAAGTTGTGGTTTCCTCTGTGTTCTGTGGAGTAGAGCTTAAGGGTGGAGAGGATGGAGTCGTTGCTTGTACTGTTGGTTCTGAAAATGAAGATTTAAATTGATGTTTTATTGATAAATTATGTATGTGTTTGGTTTAGAATGCATTTTATCTCAGGAAGTGAACTTTTATGTTTTTATATTTATGTAACTTCTCTCTTTCCAGTTCATATTCAGTGTTCGGTGGATATCAGTTTTATAAGCAGAGTAAAATCTGACTGCAGTTTTTTAAAGAACATGAATTAACTTGAGACAAGCGAGATAATTTAATTCAGGGTTTTGTTATTTCTGTACATTAAAATAAAATACAAATAAAAATCAAGTATCCACTCACCAGTAACTGTGAGGGTGACCTGTGTGAAATAAATCTTGTATCCATGATCTTTTTCCCAGTCTGATTCAGCTCCACACCAGAATTCACCAGAATGTCATAAGAAGTATTATAAAATACTTTATATCATTCCCTTACATTATCTAGAGGAACTTCTTACATTATTAGTCCTGCATAGAAGAAAAAACTATGCAGGAGGAAGAGCGTTCTTTTATAAAGCTCCCCAACTTTGAATTAACCTCCCTATTAAAATACGGGACTCAGACACACTCTAAATCTGTAAATCTAAATTCAAAACATTTCTATTTGCTCAAGTTTTTGAATAATGTCTCATTACAATCTCTGTAATTTTTCTCTTACTGTTTCGCTTCTAACTATTCCTCTTACAGCTCATCCAGCAAATATAAACCCTGCCCTAATCATATTCCCTGATTAGCCCTGCATTCCCACATGTGAGATTATGCACATGCATTTTTACAGCAGATTATAATGAGGATTTATGCAACTGGGAACAAGCATGTTTAAAAAGAGTCTTTGAAGAGAGTCTGTCCGTACGCTGCTAAAAATAACATAATTCATTATTTTCATTATGTTACTCACCTTCATGTATCTTCAGTTCCACTGGTGTGTAGATGTCTGTTCTTGACGATATATCAACTGCACACTGGTACGTTCCAAAATCTTTTACAGTGAGTTCTTTGATCATCACCAAGAACTCTGCAGAGCTGGTCTTATCAATCAGTGAGAATCTTCCTGTATTTACCCATTTATTCTTTTCTCCTGTCTTGATCAGGTCATCACAGTTCGGCCGTGAACCCTTACAGAAGTACTTGTTGTTTGATGTATATTTCTTATCATATTTACACCTGATGAGAACTCCTCCTCCTGAATATCCTGTCACATTACTGGAGGCTCCACCACCTGATAAAAGAGACCAAACATCCATCTAATTAAACTCTTCATAAAACACTGATATCTGATAGTTCTGATTATTTATAAGATCAGTTTCTTACCTGAGATCAGGTAGAGGGTGAAGATGAGGAGGATCTTCATCCTGAGTTCAGTTTTACAGATCTGCACCAACACTAGTCCACTTCAGACTGATATTAGAGGCTCTTAAACACTCGTTCTCTCTGTCTGACTGTGTTCTTCAGTGTGTCTTCTGCTGCTTCTAACTCTAAACTGAGGTCATGCCCCCTTCCTCTTTGGCTCTCAGGAAGTCAGAGCTGCAGGCCTCTTTTAATATGATGTGTGAAAAGCTACTTAAAGATCACTTGAAGTAAACAGCAGTGTTTCTGTGCTGTTTTTAAAGCAGTTTTTAATACCTATTGTTTTACCTTTACACACAATTTTTTTTTCTGTACATTAATGCAGTCTTTTATCTTATTAATAACACAAATATTATTGCTGTAAACAATAAACACTTCAGATACTTTCAATATTTAGTTTAAATACACAGTATATCACTAGCTATACAGCTGGATTTGTGTTTGTGTTTTTAAAGCTGTATTAATCTGAAGGTTTTAAGGCTTTATGGGGGGGTAATACAGGCTGCATTTACAGAGTGGAAACAGAGGGGGCGCTGTTGTTACAGCTGTCACCTAGTAACCTCATGTAATTTACAGTAAAAATAAATATGTTACAGTTAAGAAAAGGACTCTGAATGGAATTTATTTTTGGAATAAAAATATGATCTCTTATATCATCATTACAAAAACTAGAGTCAGCAAACACTGTTTATAAACATATACTTTAATTTAAATATAACACTACAGTCAGACATAAACGTACTTTATCAGCTTCTTAATACAACTATAAGTAACTTTTTATATGATGAAGCTACTTTACATTATTGTTTCTTACAATGCATTATTGTATTGTTTCTGAGCAGTAAGTCATTATAGTAAATCATAGTTCATGATGGAAAGGAAAGAGCAGTTATGTACACATAATAAAAAAATAACAATACGCACATTTTAGAATTAATACTATAAATGTACTTCGCAATATATACTTCTTATAGCAATACATTTTAAAGGGTATAGCATTAGATTAGATAAAAGTAAATTGCATTTGATTGTTTGGTGTTGGGTTCAAAATCTGTTACACTGAATCTGATTGGTTGGTGTTGGGGTTTAGAACATGATAGATGGAATCTGATTGGTTGGTCTTAGGATTTAGGCTCTGGTAGATGGAATCTGATTGGTTGGTGTTGGGGTTGAGGCTCTGGTAGACTGAATCTGATTGGTTGACGTTGGGGTTCAGGCTCTGGTAGACTGAATCTGTTTGGTTGGTGTTGGGGTTCAGACTCTAGAAGACAGAATCTGATTGGTTGCTGTTGGGCATTCAGCCTCTGATTGACTGAATCTGATTGGTTGGTATTGGGGTTGAGGCTCTGGTAGATGAAATCTAATTGGTAGTTTTTGGGGTTTAGGCTCTGGTAGATTGAATATGTTTGGTTGTTGTTGGGGTTCACACTCTAGATTACAGAATCTGATTGGTTGGCCTTGGCATTTTGGCTTTGGTAGACAATCTGATTGGTTGTTGTTGGAGTTCAGACTTTGGTAGACAATCTGATTGGTAGTTGTTGGGATTCAGGCTCTGGTAGACTAAATCTGATTGCTTGTTTTTGGGGTCCAGACTCTACAAGACAGAATCTGATTGGTTGCTGTTGGGGTTGAGGCTCTGGTAGATGGAATCTGATTGGTTGGTCTTGGGATTTAGGCTCTGGTAGATGGAATCTGATTGGTTGGTCTTGGGATTTAGGCTCTGGTAGACTGAATCGGATTGGTTGGTGTTGGGGTTGAGGCTTTGGTAGACAGAATCTGATTGGTTGGTGTTGGGATTCAGGCTCTGGTAGACTGAATCTGATTGGTTGGTGTTGGGGTTTAGGCTCTGGTAAACTGAATCTGATTGGTTTTGGGATTCAGGCTCTGGTAGACTGAATCTGATTCATTGGTGTTGGGGTTGAGGGTCTGGTAAACTGAATCTGATTGGTTGGTGTTGGGGTTGAGGCTTTGGTAGTCTGAATCTGATTGGTTGGTGTTGGGATTCAGGCTCTGGTAGACTGCATCTGATTGGTTGGTGTTGGGGTTTAGGCTCTGGTAAACTGAATCTGATTGGTTGGTGTTGAGATTCAGGCTCTGGTAGACTGAATCTGATTGGTTGGTGTTGGGATTCAGGCTCTGGTAAACTGAATCTGATTGGTTGGTGTTGGGCTTGAGGCTTTGGTAGACTGAATCTGATTGGTTGCCACAACTTCTTGTCTGAAGACGAAACAAGTCTGCATAATTTTCATAATCGTCCTGAAATGACAGAAGCAGCAGTACTTACTTTCATTAAAACTTTTACATTTGAAACATTTATTAAAGCAACAGGTTATGTTTAATCAGGTTTATATATATTTGTACTCACATTTTTGGAAGATTGTGTGACTCTTTCTGACCCTGTAAGAAAAATAACATTTGTTTTGGTGTTAGTATATATCTGTACTTGTTTTAGTATATCTCTACTGTAATTATATAGTACCTTCTCTACATGCATGTATAGTGACTTAGATAATTACATTTAATTATATGGTATCAGAGGTAATATTAATACAATAAAATGTTATCAAACTTGAATAAAGTGTTACGCAAAATATATAATAGAAATTTTAAGTGTATGAGTATATGTGTGTGTGCATGTCATGTTAGTGAGTATTTGTGTGTGTTAATGCGAGTGAGTGTGTTTCTTTGTGCGTGTGTGTGTGTGAGAGTGTAAGTGTGTGAGAGAGAGTCAGTGTTCAGTACAGTGACGTTGTGTCGACAGTTTGGAGGAAAATGAAGCGTGAATGAAAGTAGCAGATGGCTCTATACATTGCTTGCTGGATTAGCGTCCGTGCTAACTGACCATAAATCAGTAATGATTAACAGCGCGATAGCACAAGTGGCCACACATTCACACACACACACACACACACACGCACACACACACACACACACTCACATTTTGGACGATGCATCTAAGAATAAAAAATTCCCAATCTCCAGTAGGTATGAATGTGCTGTATTTAGGTAGTAAGGTGTGAAATGTTTGGGTGTGGTAGTTGTACCTGAAGTTTGTCTTCTCTTTCTGAGAGCGAATATGAAGAATAAGAGTGCACTCAGAAACAGCACCATAACCACAGATACTACAGGAATCACAACACGAAACACTAGTGCTGAAGATAAAATAATATTATTAGTATTAATAAATCAGTACAATCAACATATGCAGTTTAGAACTGTTTAGTTTTTTCTTAAGATGTTTTGGAGGTTTAGGTATAATGGGTATATACAGTATAATGGGTAATTATATATGTGGAACGCAATATCTACAGTTAAAGGACATTTTTGCTGTGAATAAAATGTATTTATCAGAATGTATATGGTGTACCTGTTTGTTCATTGGTCTCAGTTGAGGATGTTGTGGTTTCCTCTGTGTTCTGTGGAGTAGAGCTTAATGGTGGAGAGTGTGGAGTCATATCTTGTCCTTCTGGTTCTGAAAATGAAGATTTAAATTGATGTTTTATTAATAAATCATGTATGTATTTGGTTTAAAATGCATTCTATCTCATAAAGTAAACTTAATTGGTTTATGTAACTTCTCTCATTTCAGTTTATATTCAGTGTTCGGTGGATATCAGTTTTATAAGCAGAGTAAAATCTGACTGCAGTTTTTTAAAGAACATGGATTAACTTGAGACAAGCGAGATAATTTAATTCGGGGTTTGGTTTATTTCTGTACAAAAAAAAAATACAAGCAAAAATCAAGTATTTACTCACCAGTAACTCTGCGGTTGATCTGTGTGAAGTAAATCTTGTATCCATGATCAGATTCCCAGTCTGATTCAGCTCCACACCAGTATTCACCAGAATCTCCCTCAGTCACACTGCTGATGCTCACTGTGAAGATCTTCTTTGCTCTGTCGTCATACAGAGAGACTCTTCCGTCCTTTATCCGTCTTTTACTCTCTTTAACAGATGCTGTATAATAACAGTCAGCAGTGCTCCATCTCATACAGAGGAACTTGGGTTTACTGATGAGGGATTGTGGGTAATTGCAGGTGATTTTCACTGTTTGTCCTACGTGACCTTTCACACTGATGCTCCTCTTATAGCCTAGATCTGTCAGTAATAAACAGTACAGATGATTAAGTTTACAGGACACCACACAGTTTATTTAAAAGTTTATACACATAAGAACTATTATAAAATACTTTATATCATTCCCTTACATTATCTAGAGGAACTTCTTACATTATTAGTCCCGCGTAAAATAAAAAACTATGCAGGAGAAACTATTCCTCTTACAGCTCACACAGCAAACAATAACCCTACCCTAATCATCTTCTTTGATTAGCCCTGCATTCCCACATATGAGTCACTATGCACATGGATTATCACAGCAGATTATAATGAAGATTTATGCAATTAGGGAACAAGCATGTTTAAAAAGAGTCTTTGAAGAGAATCTGTTCGTTCACTGCTAAAAATAACATAATTCATTATTTTTATTGTGTTACTCACCTTCATGTATCTTCAGTTCCACTTTTGTGCTTTTGTCTAGCCGATTTTCTCGATCAACTCCGCACTGGTACGTTCCAGAATCTTCTACAGTGAGTTCTCTGATCATCACCCAAAACTCTGCAGATTTGGGTTTATCAATCAGTGAGAATCTTCCTGTATTTACCCATTTATCTTTAGCATCTGTCTTGATCAGGTCATCACAGTTTGACCGTGAGTCCTTACAGAAGTACTTTTTGTTTGATGTGTATTCTCTATCATATTTACACTTGATGAGAACTCCTCCTCCTGAATATCCCCTCACTTCTCTGGAGGCTTCACCCCCTGATAAAAGAGACCAAACATCCATCTAAGTAAACTCTTCATTAGACACTGATATCTGATAGTTCTGATTATTTAGATCAGTTTCTTACCTGAGATCAGGTAGAGGGTGAAGATGAGGAGGATCTTCATCCTGAGTTCAGTTTTACAGATCTGCACCAGATCTAATCCACTTCAGACTGATATTAGAGGCTCTTTTACACAATCGTTTTCTGTCTGCCTGTATTCTTTAATGTCTCTTCAGCTGCTTCTAACTCATAAACTGAGGTTATGCCCACTTCCTCTTTGGCCCTCAGGAAGTCAGAGCTGCAGGCTTATTTAATATGACGTGTAAAAATCTTCTTCAAGATCACCTGAAGTAAAAAGCAGTGTTTGTGCTGTTTTAATACCTATTATTTTACCTTTACATTAAATTCTACTTTATTTAACATTTTTTATTCCTGTACATTAATGCTTTCCTTTATTCTATTAATAACATTAAATATTATTGCTGTAAACATCAAACACTCCAAATACTTTCAGAATTTCACATAAAAACATATAAACACACAGTATATCACTCACACAGTGCTGGATTAATGTTTGTGTTTTTAAAACTGTATTAATCTGATGGTTTTAAGGCTTTAATGATGGGTAATGCAGGCTGCAATTGCAGAGTGGAAACAGAGGGGGCGCTGTTTTTACAACTGCCATATATCATATAAACATGTTGGACATCTGAAAAATCTCTCTATAGAAAAATATATGAAATATATATAAAAAAAAACATTATGTAATAAAGTATGTTATTTTACAAAAGAAATTAATGTAGTGTAGTGGTTATTGTAATGCATTCTAAATATGATGATCTAATTTCTGACTAAAATATTATCTAATACACTATGCTTAAGTTGGTGTTATTTTATTCCTTCCCATCAACTTCAAGTAACTTACAGAAAAAAATAATTCTGTTACAGTTAAGAAAGGGACTGTGGCTTTAAGAAATAAAAATATAATCTCTTATATCATTACAAAATGTCTGCAAACACTGTTTATAAACATATACCTTTAAGAACTTTAAAAAATGTAAAAAAAATAATACATTTAACAATAACTCATTGTCGCATATTGTGACATATTGTATGGCTTTTGTATTACCTAATCAAAGATGTGGAAAGTGGAATGTGTTGAAGCAGCTTAATAGCTTTACATTAAAATGCAGTAGAAAAAAACTATAAACCTCACATATACTATCTCAATTTATATACTCTGTAATTACTCTATAGTTTTAAAGCTGTTCTGGTCTGAAGATCTAAAGGCCTGTACGAGGGTGATGTAGGCAGCATTTACAGAGTGAATACAGAGGGGGAGCTGCTATTACAACTGCTTTTAACTGATCAAGTGACTTACAATATACTCTGCACAGATCTTTTTTTTAATGCAATAAAGTTTTAATCAGAAATATTCCCAATATATATAAAAAAGTAAAATACTGCACACACATCTATAATTGATATAGAAATATACAGAAACTAAAGAAAACATTGTCATCCAATTTTTAAAAATGTATTTTCATAATTTTATTTTGTGTATTACCTTTTCTTCAAATAGCATCACACATATATAATGTATTTCATTTAAAAGATAAGTGGAAAAAATGTAACAAATAAATTTGTTTTGGTAAGCTTTTACATGTCATAGTTATTAAGACAAAACATTTTATTTAAAGTTGTACATAAGAAAAAAAAGCACATTTATAGGCGTGGTGTTCTGGAAATGAGGTGTGTTCAGGTAAATTTCTGGAGTTTTGCTTGTTTATCTTGGTAACAGAAAACACAGGAGCTCCACTGACTGAATACAATCTAGACAGACGCCAACAGTCAGACGTTCATCGCTGTCTTGGCTACACAGGTGCACAGAGTGTAAAATAACATAGCGTTTGTTGGACACATACAAGTAATTGGACAAGTATTTTTAGGGCATTTCTATTGGTCTATTAAACATGACGTACTGATATAATGTGAAAAACACCTGCCGAGTTTACAGTAGGTGAATATTAAAAAAAAAAAAAAAAAAAAAGAAATGGAGATATAAGGTGCTCATCAAGTAAATTGTATGGACAGTACATTTTTTAACTACATCACCAATATTACACTCTTCCATAACTAAAAAAAAAAAAAAAAAAAGAAAAATTAAATTTTGATGGAATTGGATTAGCATACAAATGCTACATGCTAAACTAGCACTTCCGCTATCATGTTACTTGACAGTGGTGTAGTCACACGAGTCTTCCTCTTCCTTGTTGACGGTTGCTATGGTAACAGCATCATTTTTGGTGAATTTCACCATGGCGTAAGCTGGATCTTCAGCGGGTTGTACAGATTTATGCTGAGGGTCACTTACTGAGGAATCAGAGGGGCTTGTGGGAAGTTGAGGGTCCTGAGCCGTAGAATAAATAGGATTTGAAAAATCTCCCAGGCCGGTGCGTAATTGAACATTATCGTAGAGAGTGTGAGAAGGATCTGAGGGGTTTGTGGGTAGCTGGGCAGTAGAGTAGACTGTTGAAGCTCCAGTATCTGGTGTAGGATGGCGTCCCGTGGCTTTAATATCTTCGTAGTCGTAGACTGTATGGGAAACCTGAAAGCGGATGTTTAAAAATCAGTATAATTAAATATAGAATAGAGCTCACTGACAACATTTACATTTACATTTGTTTGGCTTTTATCTGATGCTCTTATCCAAAGCGAATTACAAGGTTATTTATATTACAGAGTCGGGCCAATGTAGTGTTAGGAGTCTTGCCCAAGGACTCCTATTGGTGTAGCACAGCAAGCAGTCACCCAGATTGGGAATTAACCCCAGTCCCCCACATGATGTGGTAGCTCACTGGCAGCTAGTGGTGTTATCCACTTCAACACACCAATCACCAAATTATGCCTTACCGACTGCATTATTTTAAGTAAAAAAAAAAAAAGGTTTAAATGCAACATACATAGTAGCTCAATTTAACAGTTCACAAAACATTATTTAATCATCAATTCTCTGCTATTTAAAGTGTAAAATTATATTGCCAAATGTATTAGCTCCCCCAATATATGAATACACTTTACCTAATATCTTTGACAAGAAGCAATATTTAAAACAAACAATGAATAAAACACATGACTTTTTTTTTATTTATAAAGTTAAATAAATTACATTTTTTTTTCTATTTTACTACTAATCGTGAATAAAAAGCTTTAATGTTTGATAAGGAACGTTACTGAAAATAGTCACTGTAATTGTGAAAGAAAGTATAGAAATATAGTCAAGTAAAATTGCAACTGTCAAACTATAATGAATAAAATCATAAAATGGGCTCTTTCCTGAACTTAAATTTAAAATCAGTATTTTCCTGAACACAAATTAAACAGTTAATGTCCTCCAAAGCCTTTAGTTTTGTTATGTTTGTCTAGTTTTTACGTCTATTTTAAAACCTGCAGAATTTGGGTTGATTTCTGTGACTGATCTGGAATTATTAAGTGGAGTAGAGAGTGAACAAGCAAGTTTTGTTTTTGCCCCAACGAGCGCAATGCGAGCAACGACTATGGTTTAAATTATCTCTGAAAAAAATCTCTGAACCAATCACGAAAACCTATTTTGCTGTGCAATGTGAAGATATTTCCTTGCTAATTTCTGATTGGCTCTTTGAGTCATATAAAAGCACTTGTAGTATTAGCAGCTAGCGCTTAAGCAAGCTACTAACTTTAGTTCATAGCAGCTTATCTCTTCTAACACAGATTTAACCTGATACCCCTCTGCATGTATTTAATGAATGTTTCATTTAGTAAATATACACTGTAGGAAACCTTGTAATGCATCAATTTCTGCTGGAAAACATGCAACAGTTTTATTTCTTTACTTTATTCATCAAATTTAGCCAGTAACATTAATCAGTATTAGCTCTGGTGTTAAAATATATGACTATTAACATGCCCACCCATTAAGTTAAACTGCCTCCCCAAGGAAAGCTGTCTAGAACCGGGGCTGTGCCATTTAGCTATTGACTGGAATATTCATTACAATGCTGTCAAAAAGTTTTAAAAAGTGGTTAAAAAAGTAACATACTGGTGCAATTGAATATTGATTATTAATCATTAAATATTCCACTGATGGGCTCTTGTGTGGGCTTTTAAATGCAGTCATAACTCACCCGGCGGTTGTTAGAAGAGTCACTGAGAGTCTGGTCTGGGGATGTAGCTGGATTAAAAAAGAAAGAAATACATAACATAAAATCAGTCAAAAATAAATAGTTCAGAAACAAATGTGTGAATATGAAATAATACATGTACCAATTATAAAATAAGCGAATGGTCAGATTTATCTAAAAACCAAGTCATCCTGAGGTGTGTTCATAGTTAATACAGCCAGCAGAGGGCAGCATCTGTACGTCACTGTTAGTATATAGTAGGAGTGATTCCTAGTGAACTTTAGGGCCCTACTTTAGTGATCTATATGGTAACAATGGGAAAAGTTCACCTTTCACAGCTCGAAACATGCAAAAGTCATGTACTAATTCTCCTAATTAATCATAGGTGTGGTTAATTTTGGGTGTCTCTTGTTCATCATTCTCTTTAAGAGTAGATCAGGTGAGCTCTGACTTTGGTGGATTGCTATTGTAACGGTGCAGCTACCTGGACGTGTTCAACAAACTCTTCTCAGCAGAGGAAACTGAGCTGCTGGCTGACGCTGTGAAGGAGCTCCCGCAGCTCATTTACGGGAACAGCAATGTTATTTTATTTACTATTCTGTTTATTGTTGTTGTAAAAGTTGCCGAGATAGCGATGAACGTCTGACTGTTGGCGTCTGTCTAGGTTGTATTCAGTCAGTGGAGCTCCTGTGTTTTCTGTTACCAAGATAAACAAGCAAAACTCCAGAAATGTACCTGAACACACCTCATTTCCAGAACACCACGCCCATCAGTGTAGATATATTCAGAAGCTCTGCTGCTGTTAAAATAATGGCGTTAAAATAAGCTGTTGGTGGGGTGTAAGATAACAATAAGCATTCTGACGTCCTTTGTGCTGGGTGTAAGATAGAGCCCATAATCCCTAAATGAATGGATGTGGACACATGGGCATGCAAACAAAACTTGTATCACCAGTAAATGTCTAGGGAAACCTCTAAGCATAGTTACTTATACTTTCACCTAAATTTGTCTTAATCAAGTAAAAAGTGTTATTTGATATGTGTTGCTCCTTCTGAAATCAAAAGTATTAAAAATAGTTTTATCTTGCTTTTTTTAAATAACTGTCTTTACTGTCTAGAGAAGACTTACTAATATATTTCAGAACATTGCTTTAAGGAGTTGATAGCATTTAGCAACACAAGCAGCATTAGCAAGATCCATTTTCCATTTTCTCCCCAATGTACATGGCCAATCCACCCAACCCACTCATTAGGACTCCCCCCATCGCTAGTGATGCTCCAACACCAGGAGCCCTTGCATAATTGTTTTTTAAAGGGTTGTAGACATTGTAGACATTATTACGTGTGGTGGTACCTTGAGGATTCCTTTTCTTTCGAAGAGCCACTATGAAAAATAAGAGTCCAATCAGAACCAGAAGCAGAATCACGGCCACGACAGAGATCACGGGGGAGGATGAAGATCCTCCTGAGGAAGATACAGAATTATATTTAGTGTATCTGTTACAAATATGAATCTGAGCATTCAGACCGACAGTGAAAATTACATTTCCTGGTATGTAGAAGTGTCTATAAGCACCTGTGGTTGGAGAAGAGGAGGACAATGTGGTTTTAGAAGTGTGGAGTGTGGTGAGGGAACTGGTAGATGTTGACGACTGTGAAACGTTTTTTTCTGGTGAAAGACCTGGATGTGGTGGAAATGAACAGCAGATTATCTATGCATACTATTAAAAATCAATCATGCATTGTTCAAAAAAATATTTGAGTGATGAATTATAAAATATTAAAATTTTTATATATATAAATATATATGTTTTCCTAAATAACTGATTTTGTGTCAAGCACCCATATATGCAGTGAGTCCAAGAAGTATTTGATCCCTTGCTGATTTTCTTCGTTGGCCCACTAATAAAGACATGATCATTCTATACTTTTAATGGTAGATGTATTCTTACATGGAGAGACAGAATATTAAAAAGAAAATCCAGAAAATAAATCTAAGGAATATATATTAATTTATTTGTATTTCATGGAGTGAAATAAGTATATTTGATCCCTTAGTATTCATTAGCAGTTCTGGCTTTTACAGACCAGTTAGACACTCCCAATCAACTTGTTACCTGACCTGAAGCCACCTGTTCTCACTAATCACTTGTGTGAAAAACACCTGTCCACAGAATCAGACAGATCACACAGATTTCAAGTCTCCAACATGGGTAAAACCAAAGAGCTGTCACAGGACCTCAGAGTCAGAATTGTTGACCTTCACAAAGCTGGAATGGGCTACAAAAAGATTAGTAAGGTGTTGGATGTGAAAGTAACAACTATTGGTGCAATTATCAGAAAGTTTAAAGAGTATAACATGACAATCAACAGACCTCGGCCCGGTGCTCCAAAGAAGATTTCGCCTCGTGGGGTGGCAATGATGCTGAGAACGGTCAGAAATCGTCCTGCAACCACTCGGCAGGAGTTAGCAAATGACCTGAAGGCAGCTGGGACCACAGTTTGCAAGGAAACAATTGGCAACACTTTGTGCAACAATGGATTCACATCCTGCAGTGCCCGAAAGGTACCCCTGCTGAAGAGAGCACATGTGGAGGCGCGCCTCAAGTATGCCAATGATCATTTGAAAGATGAACCAAGTTATTGGGAGAAGGTTTTGTGGTCAGACGAGACCAAAATTGAACTTTTTGGCCTCAACTCCACCCGCCATGTGTGGAGGAAGAAAAATGCTGCCTATGACCCCAAGAACACTGTGCCCACCGTCAAGCATGGAGGTGGAAGCATAATGTTTTGGGGGTGTTTCTCTGCCAAGGGTACAGGGCTACTTCACCGCATCACTGGGAAGATGGATGGAGCCATGTACCGCACAATCCTGAGGGACAACCTCCTCCCCTCTGCCAGGGATCTGAAAATGGGCCGTGGTTGGGTCTTCCAACATGATAACGACCCTAAACATACAGCAAAGGCAACAAAGGATTGGCTCAAGAAAAATCACATTAAGGTCATGGAGTGGCCCAGCCAGTCGCCAGACCTCAATCCGATCGAAAATCTATGGAAGGAGCTGAAGGTCAGAGTTGCCAAGCGACACCCCACCAACCTTCATGATTTAGAGAGGATCTGCAAAGAAGAGTGGGCCAAAATTCCCCCTGGTGTGTGTGCTAAACTTGTGGTTAACTACAACAAACGTCTCACCGCTGTGCTTGCAAACAAAGGCTTTGCCACTAAGTATTGAGTGTGTTTGGCAAGAGGGATCAAATACTTATTTTCCTCATTGAAATACAAATTAATTAAAATATATTCTTTAAAATTATATTCTGGATTTTTGTCTTGATATTCTGTCTCTCCATGTTAGAATATATGTACCATTAAAAGTGCAGAAGGATAGTCTCTTTATTAGTGGGCAAACAAAGAAAATCAGCAAGGGATCAAATACTTCTTGGACTCACTGTATATATATATATATATATTTATGGGCTATAAGGTGCACCAGATTATAAGGCATACTATCATAGAATGTCTATTTTCTAGTCTATTTTTGTACATAAGGAGCATCGGATTATATGTATGATAATATATATCATGTAAAATTCATTCTTAAATTTGTGAAAACATCTGAAGGAACTGTCCATGATTGGCACATAGACACATGACCTAGGCCTTTGGGGAAGGTGGATTGTGGGAAATGTGGTTAACTCGTAGAACTTTACATTTTAGAGTGGTAAAGAGTGGTAATCATGGTTTGGAGAGTACTGTACCTGGTGATGTGTTATATGCAGAAGTTACTGTAGGTGTAGATGTTGAGGAAGTGGTGGCTTCTGTGGTCCCTGGCTTTGAGCTTGTTGATGGTGAGGCTGATGGTTTTACTGTTGGTTCTGTAATGAATGTATAATTTACAGAAGTTATTAG
The DNA here is from genome assembly GCF_023375975.1 of Astyanax mexicanus. Taxonomy (NCBI): domain Eukaryota; kingdom Metazoa; phylum Chordata; class Actinopteri; order Characiformes; family Acestrorhamphidae; genus Astyanax; species Astyanax mexicanus. The sequence continues at coordinate 39,638,406 of NC_064428.1, read as the reverse complement.
CTTAGCAGTTGTGTGTCTTTAAAGGGAATTGTTAACAAAAATGCAAGTGTGTTTTAATACAACTTTTACTGCTCTAGAATTCTCATTTTAACATAGATGATTTGAGGATACCTTGTAATCAAGTGATAGCAGACCCATGAAGACAACTGTAATGACTGAGTTTAGTTGGAACAGCTCATAAAAGCTCCTACTTTAGAGTCAAAAAGTCACTTTTTGTTTGAATTCTGTTTAAAATGACGAAAAAGGAACAAGATATATGAGATATTTGATTTTGTGGACAGGATTACTAAAGTATTTATGATGGTTGTAGATGTTGATGTTTGTGTTTCATGGTGTTTTGTTTAATAATGATTTGAGTGAAAAATAATGCTTAATATGCAACTGAATGGTTGGCAATACTTTGAAAAGTGAGAAGGAAAGTACACAGGTATTTATACCCAGACTTGAGTGCAATCAGGTGAGAGAGATTCTAAAATTTCAGTGGCAAAAATTCAAAGGACTGTCCATGATTGGCTGAAGATGTGCACATGACAAATATTCATGTGTATATAATAAAAGAATTATGAAGAATAATTTATATTTGTTGGCTGGATGAAGCATGATACTTTCCTGTCTGATTCTGTTGAGATCTATCAGTTTATTAGAAAAATATGTTGAGTTACCGAGTTTCATATGATTTTAGTTGCTCAATTCACATCAACTGCATAACAACCACCTAGCAACCCTAGAAACCACTAAAAACACTGTAATCCACCTAAAATGCTGTAGCGACTACCTATGAAAGCCAAGGTAACCACCTAGCAACATGACCAAAACCACTTGGCAGCATAATAGCAACCACCAAGCAACACCATAGCAACATCGTAACAACCACCCAGCAACACCATAGCAATCACCTAACAATATTGTAGGTACCACTTGTAGCAAACAAAGTTTTAACCTAGTGACCATGTTGCAACAGCCTAGGAACAAGACAGAAACCATTTGGCAGCATAACAGCAACCACCTAACAACACCATAGCAACCACCTAGCAGCACCATAGATACCACCTGTAACAAAAACTTAGCAAATACAGTTTTACCCTAGTGACCATGTTGTGACAGCCTAGCAGCATGACATAAACCATTTGGCAGCAAAACAGCAACCACCTAACACCATAACCACCTAGCAATACCATAGCAACCACCTAGCAACACCATAGGTACCACTTGTAGCAAACACTTAGTAAATACAGTTTTACCCTAGTGACCATGTTGCAACAGCCTAGCAACATGACAAACCATTTGGCAGCATAACAGCAACCACCTAATAACACCATAGCAACCACCTAGCAACACCATAGGTACCACTTGTAGCAAACACTTAAATACAGTTTTACCCTATTGACCATGTTGCGACAGCCTAGCAACATGACATAAACCATTTGGCAGCAAAACAGCAACCACCTTACAACACCATAACCACCTAGCAACACCACAGCAACCACCTAGCAACACCATAGGTACCACTTGTAGCAAACACTTAGTAAATACAGTTTTACCCTAGTGACCATGTTGCAACAGCCTAGCAACATGACATAAACCATTTGGCAGCAAAACAGCAACCACCTTACAACACCATAACCACCTAGCAACACCACAGCAACCACCTAGCAACACCATAGGTACCACTTGTAGCAAACACTTAGTAAATACAGTTTTACCCTAGTGACCATGTTGCGACAGCCTAACAACATGACATAAACCATTTGACAGCATAACAGCAACAGCCCAATAACACCATAGCAAGCACCTAGCAACGCCATAGCAAGCACCTAGCAACACCATAGCAAGCACCTAGCAACAATAGCAAACATTTAAATACGGTTTACCCTACTGATCATGTTGCAACAGTTTAGAGAGTGTTGGTCACCGAGGCCTATAGTACATGTAAAAACATACTCATTAAAACAGCTCTGCACTCTGAAGCATGCTCTCTCTTATTAACTGCACACTTCCTGAGCTGCATGCAGATGTTCTTTAAAAAGCCGAGGCATTACTCTCACTTCTGTAAATAGCCTTCAGCTGTAGACTACAAGTAGAAAGTCTTAGCAGATACAGTGCATCACAAAAGTGAGTACACGCCTCAAGTGTCAAAGTGTCATGTTGTCAGTGTTTTCCCATGACAAGATGAACTTAAATATCTGCAGAAATGTGAGGGGTGTACTCACTTTTATGATGCACTGTAGTTGGTAATGGTACTAACCTTCTAATTCAGTTTTTAGTTTAAACATCGTAGTGATGTGTAACCAATAATATATCAATCTATTGCTGCAATAACTATAGGATTTTTCTCTAATTCACTGATATAATCCTAATTTACAGCTCTGTGCACATTAAGTCTATATCTTTACTACTCCAGTCCTGGAGGGATGTTTTCCAGCAAAGTTTGGAACTTGTCCTTCTCAAACACACCTACTTTGTTTGGTAATTAACTAATGAGTTTAAATCGGTTGTGTTTGAGTTGGCCAACTTACGAACTTTGCATGAAGGTACACTTATATACCGTCTTTCTAGAAAAACAAAATAACTTTACAATCACGTTTTACACACAACCATTTACATTCAGCCAAAATCAGCCAATCGTGCACAGCGTACACTCAACCGGAGACCTCTTTCCACCTGGAGGACTGCATCGTGCACTGAGTAACTGTCCAGCTCTACAGAACTAAGAATTGTCTACCCCTAATGTAGAGGGTTAGTATCTACTCACCAGTAACTCTGAGGTTGATCTGTGTGAAGTAAATCTTGTATCCACGATCAGATTCCCAGTCTGAATCAGCTCCACACCAGTATTCACCAGAATCTCCCTCAGTCACACTGCTGATGCTCACTGTGAAAGTCCTCTTTGCTCTGTTGTCATACAGAGAGACTTTTCCCTCCTTTTTCCGTCTTTTACTCTGTTTAACAGATGCTGTATAATAACAGTCCACAGTGCTCCTTCTCCTACAGAGGAACTTGGGTTTACTGCTGAGGGATTTTGGGTATTTGCAGCTGATGTTCACTGTTTGTCCTACATGAACATTCACACTGATGCTCTTCTCAAAGTGTAGATCTGTCAGTAAAACACAATATAAATGATTAAGTTTACAGTACACCACACAGTTAATTTAAAGGTTTATACATGTCTACAAAAAGTCACTTCTCTGAAGGAAACATACTTCATTAAAAAAAAGCGTGTAGAAGCAGGTAACATATGTAACAGGTTGGGAAGCCCATATTCATAGTTTCTACAACCAATACATTTTTTAAACAAGTCAAGTTTATTTGCAAACGTCTGGTAAAATAAGATGAAATAAGGTTTAGCTGCTGCTTGTTTAGAATGAAAACCTGCAGCAACACCGGCCTAATGTGGATACGATTGACACCCCTGGTTTCTGGCCTAGGCCAATCAATACAAGGCACAGAATTAATAAGATATAATATGTGGTAATAGTCTTGTATAGTACACTTACTGGTCAATATAATTGTCAATGATGATTGTAAAAATGTAGTTTACTACAAATTGCGGTATCAAATACACATTCATTTATAACTGTGCTGAGGAGAGATTGGATAACGGATACAGACTCAACACTCAACTTACTCTGTCTCCAAAAGTACCCAAACACAACAGAATACATACAGCTCTGGAAAAAAAATAATAAAAGATCGCCTAAAAACAATGGGTTTTTATTATTTTACCAAATTGAAAACCTCTGGAATATAATCAAGATGATCACATGGATGATCACAAGCCATCAAACCACCAAACTAAACTGCTTGGATTTCTGAGCCAGGAGTAAAGCAGCATAAAGTTATCCAAAAGCAGTGTGTAAGACTGGTGGAGGAGAACATGCCAAGAAGATGCATGAAAACTGTGATTAAAGAAGAAGATTATAAACTTGGTTTCTTTGTATTATTTGAGGGCTAAAAGCTCTGCATCTTTTGTTATTTTCTGTAAATAACTGCTCTAAATGAGAATATTTTTATTTGGAATTTGGGATAAATGTTGTCTGTAGTTTATAGAATAAAACAACAATGTTCATTTTACTCAAACATAAACCTATAAATAGCAAAATCAGAGAAACTGATTCAGAAACTGATCGGTCTCTTAATATTTTTCCAGAGCTGTATTTACTCACTAAACATCAATACAGTTTAAACACTGGCACCTTCAAATAGCATTAATGTCTGTGTCTGTTAGTATTGAGCTTTTTTAGATTTTTAGAAAACATATGAATATGAGCAGTATAAAAGTCACAGCCTGTTGTGTATGTAATCATGCACTGTAAAAGTTGGCCGATATAGTTAAAAATATTATATCATGACATTTAAAGACATTGATGTGATGTAAGGCACTATTTTTCAGCAATAGATTTTTAAGAAATGTTATTAAAATAAAATACATGCATAGTACAGTGAATTCTATCAATTTAATCAGCTTTCAGTTGGGTCAGTGTTCTTTAAGCACAGATAATATCTTCAATATGCTTTTTAAAGCATATTACCAATACGATGAGAAAATGTATCTCAATTCAATAAAATATTATCATATTGCCCACCTTACACTGTTATGCAGTTATGTGGCTCATTATAAAATGTTTATATAATGCTTAAAGATCAAATATGATTCATTTCTTGGTTTGTAACTACTTTTACTACATTATAACTGCTGTTATAATGATGTTTTATGACTTTAAGTGCCATTACCAGCCCACTACAGACACTACATGGTGCTTTACGGCCTACTGGTGGCCCGACACCTGCAGGTTTATAAACCCTCCATTTCCACATATGAGTCACTATGCACTTTCATTATCACAGCAGATTATAATGAGGATTTACACCATTGGGGACAAGCATCTCTGAAAGTCTCTAAAGAGAATCTGTTCGTACACTGCTAAAAATAACATAATTCATTATTTTTAATATTTTACTCACCTTCATGTATCTTCAGTTCCACTGGTGTGTAGATGTCTTTTCTTGACGATATATCAACTGCACACTGGTACGTTCCAGAATCTTCTACAGTGAGTTCTCTGATCATCACCCAGAACTCTGCAGAGCTGGTGTTATCAACCAGTGAGAATCTTCCTGTATTTACCCATTTATTCTTTTCTCCTGTCTTGATCAGGTCACTACATTTCATCCTAGAAACCTTACAGAAGTACTTTTTGTTTGATGTGTATCTTCTATCATATTTACACTTGATGAGAACTCCTCCTCCTGAATATCCCCTCACTTCACTGGAGGCTCCACCACCTATTAAAAGAGACCAAATGTCCCTCTAATTAAACTCTTCATTAGACACTGATATCTGATATTTCTGATTAATTAGAAGATCAGTTTCTTACCTGAGATCAGGTAGAGGGTGAAGATGAGGAGGATCTTCAGAGTCAGGTTAGTTTTACCCATATTATCTCAGGGTCAGTGTTAAAAGAGCGTAAGCAGTTTAGATTTTCATTTATCTTCTTCTACTTCTGGGTCTGTGGTGAGTCTTAGACTGTTCATCTGCTTGTGGTTCAGCTAACCAGAACGATTATCACGCCTATTTCCCCTTTGCACCAAGTGAGAGAGAGAGAGAACGAGAGAGAGAGAGAGTTCTCTTTTCTTATGACCCCAGTGTGAACTATTAGCAGCAACATTAACTACAGTCAACTGCAGTAACCTTTAAAATACTTTGTTGAAGCAATACATACAGAGCAGTTCAGAATTGTATGGTATGCTTATTTACTTTTTATGTACTTTTGTTAAAGAAAAGCAATGATACCCGACCTGAGTCACCTAATATTCACTGATAATCTATTTTAAATTGTGAGAAAACTTAAAAATATTCAAGTAGTTGCACCCAGCACTATGTGTGGGGTTGTGATGTTGTTCAGGCATGTAATGGTCAGTGCTGCACCACAGACTGCCAGCAGGGGGGGGGGGCTGGTAGATGTAGAGGAAGCAGTAGGAGAGTTGAATCTCAAAACTACAACTCCCAGAATCCCCAGCGCTGATTAGTGCCAACCAGCTGCATCTGTGCCGCACACAATATATACCCCAGTCAAACCTCTCAGACTCCTCTCTGTTGCACCTTTGTAGAGCGGTGACTGGTAAAAGTTGGTTAAAGAGTAAAAGTAAAGAAAAGAAAGAAAAAGAAAAGAAGATTAAACACCAGAAGCCCAAAACAAAAAGTATAAGCAGTGCTTTTATTATTGAGTTTGGTTATGTTTTAAGCCCTATCTGGACAGGATTAGTTTCTCAGGGGGTTCTGGGGTAATTTTGTCTTATGTTTTTTTTTTTATCCTCTGTGATTTTATTCCCATCCAGAACGATCATGTAGGTGTTTTTCTCAGACGTCCTCTGAGAAAATTACAGGCTGAATTATCTACTGTTTTTCTCTGAACTCCGTGCTCCTCCGGTAATTTTAGTCCCGTCCGGACGCACATCTCTGACTTTCGTCTCCTCGCCTTTAATAAAATAGATAGAGGAGGATCTTCATCCTGAGTTCAGTTTTATAGACCTTTACCAACACTAGTTCTCTTCAGACTGATATTAGAGGCTCTCTGTTTTCTTCAGTGTGTCTTCTGCTGCTTCTTACTTATAAACTGACTGGTTATGACCACTTCCTGTGTGGCCCTCAGGAAGTCAGAGCTGCAGGCATTTTTTTATATGATGTGTGAAAAGCTTCTTCAAGATCACCTGAAGTAAAAAGCAGTGTTTCTGTGCTGTTTTTAAAGCAGTTTTTAATATCTGTTATTTTATCTTTACATACAATTCTAATTTATTTAACTTTTTTATTTCTGTACATTAATGCTTTCCTTTATTCTGCTAGTAACACATTAAATATTATTTCTGTAAACATCAAACACTCCAAATACTTTCAGAATTTCACATACATACATATAAACACAGTATATCACTCAAATAGTGCTGGATTTGTGTTTGTGTTGTTAAAGCTGTATTAATCTGAAGGTTTTAAGGCTTGAAGGGGGGGTAATACAGGCTGCATTTACAGAGTGGAAACAGAGGGGGCGCTGTTGTTACAGCTGTCACCTACTGACCTCATGTTAATTACAGGAAAAATAAATCTGTTACAGTTAATAAAAGGACTCTATAATCTCTTATATCATCAGTACAAAAACTAGAGTCAGCAAACACTGTTTATAAACATATATTTTAATTTAATTATGAGACGTATAATGAACACAAATTATCAGCTTCTTGATACAACTATAAGTAACTTTATGTATTTAAAGTACATTTCATTATTGTTTCTTACAATGCATTATTGTATTGTTTCTGAGCAGTAAGTAATTATTGTAAATTTTAGTACACTATGGCAAGGAAAGAGCAGTTATGTACATAACAGAACAACAATACACACATTTTAACATTTAATACTATAAAAGTACTTTGCAATATATACTTCTTGTAGCAATAAAAGTAATTTCCAAATGTATAGCATTAAAACTTCAGATTAGATAAAAGTGAATTGAATCTGATTGGTTGGTGTTGGGCATCAGACTCTAGCAGACTGAATCTGATTGGTTGGTGTTGGGCATCAGACTCTTGCAGACTGAATCTGATTTGTTGGTGTTGGGTTTCAGACTCTGGTAGACTGAATCTGATTGGTTGGTGTTGGGGTTTAGGCTCTGGTAGATTGAATCTGATTGGTTGGTGTTCGGTTTCAGACTCCGGTAGACTGAATCTGATTGGTTGGTGTTGGGGTTTAGGCTCTGGTAGATTGAATCTGATTGGTTGGCACTTGTCTGAAGATGGAACAAATCTACATCATTGTCATAATTCCCATCATCCTGAAACGACAGAAGCAGCATTCATAAAGTTTATTGAATGTCTTCATTAAAACTCTCACATGTGAAACAGTAATTGAAGCAACAAATTGTTTTTTACTTTTTTATATATATTTTACTCACATTTCTGGAAGATTGTGTGACTGTTTCTAACCCTGTAGAGAAATGAACATTTCTTTTGGTGTTAGTATGTATTTGTAGTTTATATTTGTGTATCTCTACATGCATGTAAAGCATCTGAGGTAACTGCAGTTCACCGTGTAACCCAAATACAAACAGAAACAACATTTGATGATATGGTATCAAAGGTGATATTAATACAATAAAGTGTATCATCAAACTTGATTTAGTTATTTTATGCATATCCACTCATTAACAGTAGAGGGCAGCACCTGACTATTAGTTTAAACCCTGAGCTCTTGTTTACAGAGAAAGATAAATTATAAGGTAGTAGACGTGGGAATCTCGGCATGTTATGATCGTATTCAGTTATAATTCAATGATCTGTGATGCGTTTATTACAAAATGATTATCAATCAAGCAACCTTATTAATCTTTTTCTTCTACGCAGGATTTACTTTTCCTCATTGTATGAATACTTGGTACTATTATAGTAAAGTTTCTGTAATGATCCATAATAAAACCCACTATTCAATATTTGACACTAAATCTATTTACTATTTGGATTTAGTTATTTCAATTAATTAAATGACTAACACAGAACTCTAGGATTAACGTTAATGTTAGAGTAATGATGACACAAGCTTCCGCCACAATATTAAAACCAGCTACAAAGAAACCAGCAGAAACAAGAAGGTGATTCTAAAGTTATGGCTCACCAGTGTGATGCAATGTTTATACAGAGCTTAACTGTGTTTAATCTGTGTATTTATAAAGTGTTATGCAAAGTATTAATAGAGCTTAATGTATTTTAAGTGTATTTTAACATCTTAGTCTAATTTTGATGAATTTTAAATGAAGCGTGAATGAAAGTAGCAGATGGCTTAACAGGTAGTAAGCAGGATTAGCGTCCATGCTAACTGGCCATAGGTCAGTAATGATGAACAGCAAGAGCACGAGCTGCCGTGAACACACTCGCACACACACACATATATGGACGATGCATCTAAGCCATGAAAACTATGTAGGTATTGAATGTGTGGGTGTGGCAGTTGTACCTGAAGTTTGTCTTCTCTTTCTGAGAATGAAGAATAAGAGTGCACTCAGAAACAGCACCAGAACCACAGATACTACAGGAATCACAACAGGAAACACTAGTGCTGAGGATAAGAATTAAGTGTATTAATAAATTAGTACATCAATATATGCAATTCGGAATTTGTTGTTTTATTTAGTTATATTTGAGGGTTAGATATAATTGGTAATTATATATGTGGAGTGTAGTATCTAGAGGTAAAGAAACAAAGAAAAAGTTTAAATCTGACATTTTTATTATAATTAAACATTTTTTATCAGAGTGTATATGGTGTACCTGTTTGTTTATTTGTCTCAGTTGAGGATGTTCCAGTGGGTTTAGGTGTTGCGTGAGGTGAAGTTGTGGTTTCCTCTGTGTTCTGTGGAGTAGAGCTTAATGTTGGGGGAGATGGTGTAAAGGATGGTGTAGAGGATGGGGTAGAGGATGGTGAAGAAGATGGTGGAGAAGATGGAGTCATTGCCTCTACTTCTGGTTCTGAAAATGAAGATTTAAATTGATGTTTTATTAATAAAGTATATATGTATTTGGTTGTATACATGTATGTATGGATGTATGTATACATTCCAACTCAAAGTGAACTTAAATTGGTTTATGTAATTTCTCTCATTCCAGTTTATGTTCAGTGTTCTGTGGATATCCGTTTTATAAGCAAAATCTGACTGCCGTTTTTTTTCTTTTTTAAAGAACATGAATTAACTTGAGAAATGGACAATTTAATGAGGGGTTTGTTTTGTGTGTACATAATGACAAAATACAAATAATCAAATATCTACTCACCAGTAACTGTGAGTTTGACCTGTGTGAAATATATCTTGTATCCGTGATCAGATTTCCAGTCTGATTCAGCTCCACACCAGTATTCACCAGAATCTCCCTCAGTTACATTTCTGATTCTCACAGTGAAGATCTCTGTTTTTCTGTCGTCATACAGAGAGAATTTTCCCTTCTTTATCCATCTTTTACTCTCTTTAACATATTTTGTAGAACCACAGTAAGAAGTGCTTGCTCTCCTACAGAGAAACTTGGGTTTACTGATGAGGGATTGTGGGTAATTGCAGCTGATTTTCACTGTTTGTCCTACGTGACCATTCACACTGATACTCTTCTCATAGTGTGTATCTGTCAATCATAAACAGTACAGATGATTAAGTTTACATTATTCAAAGATCACTCAAACGTTTGTACACATCAACAAGAAGCCAGTTCTCTGGAGGAAACACTTCATAAAACTGTTTAGCTCTGCTTTGTTAAGAATTGCATGTAGAAGCAAGTAGCATGTGTCACGAATAAGGGTGGAGAGGATGGATGTAAATGCAGATATAACTTTAATATCAAACAGAAAACTACAGCAAATAAAACAAAAAGCAAACACGGGGAAAAACAAAACAAGAATACAAGACTGAAATAACTCAAATAATAAAGATGAGATGAACAAATAATCAAAACTAAGAAAACAGTAACATTAGAATCAAAACCCAACCTGCCATATACACAGCAAGGTAGCACACAAAAGACTCCACAAGGACCACTGAAACAAAGGGGCTTAAATAGACCAGGAGAGTGAGGAACACCTGGGCCAGGATAATGAGGGGGCGGGGTTACAAACAAGACACAAGGTGAGAACACTGATGGCTAGGGCAGAGACCGGGACCAAAACACAACAGAATACACAGTTATATAATTATTTAAATTTAGCAGTGCAAAAGCTACGTAAACAGTAGATGAATTAACTAGTGAAAGAACTACTAGTGCAAAATGGCCGCCATGGCTGGATTACCTTGAGTGTTTGCTGCTGGGTTTAGTCTGCTTTTCCCATTTGGGCCAGTATTAATTGGTTCTTTTGATCTGTTTATGTTTATTTTTTAGTTTATTAACTTAATATTTGACGTTTGCTGGATATTTGCTGTTGTGGAAGCTTTGTTTTGCCTTGTGCAGACAATTGTTTGGTTCACACAATGGATCATGTGGCTGAGGCTTCCCTCCAAACAATATTGGATGCAATTAAGCAGTTTAAAACTGAAATGACTGCTCACTTTGACTCAAAGACTGAGACCATTCAAACAGGACTTCAAAATATTCAAGGATCTTTGAATTCATTGTGTGAGCAAATTTCTGAGCTTGAACAAAGGGTGAGTTCGAATGAAGACAATGTTGATGATTTGACTAAACGTGTACAAACTCTTGAAAAAGAAAATGCCTACTTGAAAGACAAAGTGGAAGATGCAGAGAATAGAAACCGGTCATCCAACCTTCGCTTTATTGGTGTTCCAGAGAAAAGTGAAGGAAGAGATATGATTGTGTTCATGAACAAGATGATTCCATTGCTTCTGGGATGTGAAAACTTTTCCACTATGCCGGTTATTGAAAGGGCTCACCGCACTCCTATTTTTGGCACCAATGCTCAATCTGCTCCTAGACCCATCTTGGTTAAGTTCTTGCATTTCCAGGACAAAGTAAAGATCCTACGTCTGGCAAGGGCAAAAGGGGTGCTAACCTACAGCGGCACCCGCATTCATATTTACCCTGATTTCAGTGCTGGTTTGGTCAAGAAACGTCGAGAGTTTGATGCTGTCAAGAAGATCCTCCGTGCTGCTGATATTAAATACTCTTTGCTGTACCCCTGTACACTGAGAGTCACAGTGGATGGAAAGCCAAAACTATTCCGTTGCCCTGAAGAAGCTGACCTTTTTGTCAAAACTTTACCGTCATCTCCTCTGATCTAGTGAGTAAATCATTAGGCAAATTGCTTGTCTTTTGATTTTGTTTGTCTGGACAAAAGTCTGTCACCTATGAATGGACATTGCATTGTTACCTGGCTTTGTTTAAGTGCATTTAAATGTTTAATATATTATTCATATGTTTGTTGATTTTTCTATCTATTTATTTATAATATGAATGAAAAGGCCCTTCTCTTTTTTCTTTTTATTTATGTGCAGACTAAACCTGCTGTTGCTCACTCTTTTTTTTTTCTTATTATTTTACTTCATAGGCATGTGTGTCTGTGTGCGTGTGTCTGTGTGTGTGTGTTTGTGTGCGTGTGTCTGTTTGCGTGTGTCTGTGTGTGTGTGTCTGTGTGCTGCTCTTCTTTCCTCCATCATCTTCCTTTCAAACTCAACTTTATATTTTTTGCAATTTAAGTAGGTACAATTGAATTAGTCAAAGGATTGAAGGTTATTCATTTAAATATTAGGAGCCTTGTTTCAAAAATTGATCTTCTTAGAGCCTGGATAAACTTCTATAAACCAGATATTGTCACTATTTCTGAAACATGGTTGCATAGCAATATTTCTGATAATGATATAAAAATAGATCATTTTGTTTTATATAGAGCTGATAGGGCATCTAGAGGAGGTGGAGTTGCTACTTATGTTTCTTCAAGATTGATTTCTGTGCGTGTTGCTCCTAAAGTAGAGCCAGCGCACTTTGAATGTTTGTTTATTCATATTAATTTTCATGATAAGAAACACTTAATTATTGGTAATATCTATAGACCTCCTCATGCTCCAATTGACTCTACTAAGTGTATTTTGTCAACTATTAATTCTCTTGAGAGGCACAGTGAAATGATCATTTTGGGAGACTTTAATAGAAACTGGCTGGACCGTTCATCTTCTAAAGATAGACATTTATTTGGTAGTGTAAATCTGACGCAGTTAATTAATCAACCCACTAGGGTGGTCAACCAGTCTTCTTCTTTAATTGACTGGATACTGGTGACTAACCCAGAAAGAATAATTAAATCTGGTGTTATGTCAGATTGTTTGAGTGATCATTCGATCATATTCTGTGTATGGAAAATTAAAACTCCACGCTCTCCTCCTAGGTATATTAGATTGAGACAGAATAAGAATATGAATGTTGATAATTTTATTCAAGATATAATTAATGTTAATTGGAATCGATTCCAGTTAATTCCTTTTGTAGATGAAGCATGGGATTTCTTTTACTCTGAAGTTGTTAATGTGATTGATAAACATGCTCCTTTGAAAACAATCAGAGTTAAAGGTAGACATCTACCATGGATTAGTTCACATCTTATTAGTCTTTTTAAACAAAGGGATAAGCCTGGGCCAAATATCGCTTGTCTAAAGATTGTGCTGATTGGGAAACGTATAGATGTTTGAGGAATTTGTGTAAGACAAAAACAAGGAATGCCAAATCTAACTATTATAAAGAGAGCCTTTCTCAGGATTTTAATCATCCTAAGCAGTTTTGGAGACAGTTGAATCAGGTTTTAAATAAAACTGATAAAAGCTTCATAAACGAGATAAGATTTAATGATAAAACTATTTCTGATCCTTTACAAATTGCTCAGGCTTTTAATCAGTACTTTTCTTCTATTTGTGGTCCCCAATATCCAAAATCTTATTGTCTGGCAAATGTTTTAAAATCTGATACTCTAAATAGTTCATTTTCGTTTACTAATATTTTGCCCACTGATGTATTTCAAGCGATATCTGAGCTGAAAGTAGGTTGTTGTGCTGGTCCTGATGGATTGGAAACCAAGTTCATTAAAATAGTTGCTCACATAATAATGTATCCCCTTGCTGACTTATTTAACTTGTCCCTGTTATCATGTTCAGTTCCTCAAATCTGGAAATGCGCTAGAGTTACTCCTCTTTTTAAAAGCGGAGATCAATCTGACTTAAATAATTATCGGCCAATTTCTATTATTTGTGTTATAGCTAAAATTTTTGAGAAACTCATCTTTAATCAATTATCTGAGTATATTAATAAGTTTAATATTTTATCTTTATCTCAGTCTGGTTTTAGATCTAATTATTCCACTATTACAGCTCTCATAAAAGTTTCTAACGATGTGTTCTCATCTTTTGATAAAAGTCAATATACAGGTGCAATCTTTATCGATCTATCTAAAGCCTTTGATATGGTTGATCATTATCTTCTTTTGGATAAGCTTTATTCTATTGGTCTAAGTCAAAATGCTTTACTATGGTTTAGTGCTTATCTTCATAATAGACGTCAGTGTGTGGTTTTTCAGGGAAGTCAATCTGACTATTTAATAGTTGATAAAGGTGTTCCTCAAGGTTCCATTTTGGGACCCCTGCTTTTTTCTATTTTTATTAATGACTTGCCTCAGATTTGCTCACAATGTTTTGTTCACTTATATGCGGATGATACTGTTATTTATGTTTCTAATTCGGATTTGTTACAAATTCAGAATTCATTACAGTCTGAGTTTAATTTGGTCCAAAATTGGCTCTATGATAATAAACTTATATTGAATAAGAAGAAGTCTTGTTGCATGTTGTTTGGTATGCAGCATGTTTCTCCTAATTTAAGGGATCTACATATTTATTTTGATGATGGATCACCTCTTGAAAAAGTTGATTCATTTAAATATCTTGGTCTTTGGGTTGACTCTGAATTTTCCTTTAAACCCCATGTTGACTATATTATTAAAAAAACATATGGTTGTTTGAGTTCACTTTATCGAGCAATTAATTGTTTTACGTTTCATATTAGAAAAAGATTGGTTTCTCAATTAATTTTACCTATTATTGATTATGCTGATATAGTTTATATGAACACCTCTGAAATTCACTTAAGACCTCTTAATGTTGTGTTTAACTCTTTGTGTAGGTTTGTTTTGAGATGTCCATATAGAACTCATCACTGTTTTATGTTCGAATCAATTAATTGGTTGCAACCTAAATCTAGAAGACAATATCACTGGGTACAGTTTATTTTTAAATGTATTTATTTGGATTGTCCACCCTACTTAAAACAGTTTTTTGTTCTATTTAAATCTTCTTATTCTCTTCGGCATATGCAATATCCTTTTTTCTTTGTTCCTAGAATCTCTAAAGAAGTAGGGCGAAGGTCTTTTAATTACAAAGCTCCTTCTGACTGGAATAATCTTCCTTTTTCTTTAAAAAAATTAACTTCACTTCACTGCTTCAGGAAATGTTTATTTTCTTATCTTAAAACTACGTGTTTATGTTTTTAATTTATTTATTTATATATATTTTTCTGTTGTTTGTATTGGTATTAAAATAAAAGTACCGATTGATGTTATATTTGTTATATATGCAATGTTATATATTTTTTTCATCTTAAAACAACTCTGTTTCTTAATTGTTTTCAGTTATCTGTATTGGAATATTATAAGTATAGAGTGATATAATTTGATAAGTTGAGTTCTGGGGGAAAGTGAGCTGTATATGTATGTGCAATGTATGTTTAGTGTGTAAATGTTTTTTGTTGTTTTTTTTGCTTGTT
The DNA here is from genome assembly GCF_023375975.1 of Astyanax mexicanus. Taxonomy (NCBI): domain Eukaryota; kingdom Metazoa; phylum Chordata; class Actinopteri; order Characiformes; family Acestrorhamphidae; genus Astyanax; species Astyanax mexicanus. The sequence goes on along the minus strand of NC_064428.1, from coordinate 39,623,127 downwards.
TGTTTTGTGTATGTATTTATAGGACCCCCTTGAAAATGAGATGTCACATCTCAAGGGGCTATCCTTTCAATAAATTCAAATTCAAATTCAAATATGGTAGAACTATAAAAATAGTGCTGTACGCTCTGCAGTAAAGGTTGGTGGACTGGAGGAGCTGATTTGTCTGCCAGCTGATAGTGTTGATGGTGGTGATGATGATGATGATGATGAAGATGGTGGGGGTGAGGGTGATGGTGGTGGTGATGAAGATGGTGGAGGTGAGGGTGATGATGATGGAGGAGATGGTGGTGGTGGTGATGAAGATGGAGGTGAGGGTAATGGTGGTGATGATGAAGATGGTGGAGTTGGAGTTGAAGGGGATGGAGATGGTGAAGCTGTAGGAGGAGGGGGCAGCAGGAGCAGGACAGTCAAACCTGCTGTAAAAGTTATTTCTTTCCACCTTTTTCCTGTAAGACTCCTTGGCCTCTTTAAGACGTACCTTGAGTTCCCCCTGTATGCGCTTCAGCTCTACCAGGTTTCCATCTTTGAACGCCCTCTTCTTTTGGTTGAGGAGGTCCTTGACGGTGATGGTAATCCAAGGTTTGTTGTTTGGAAAGCAGCGTACAGTCTTTGTGGGAACAGCAACATCCATACAGAAATTCAAGTAGTCTGTAACACAGTGAGTCACCCCCTCAATGTCCTCGCCATGTGGGTGCAGCAGCACGCTCCAGTCAGTGGTGTCATAGCAGTCCCTTAGGGCTTCCTCTGCTTCAGGAGACCAGACTCTGAATGAGCGTGTGGTAGTGGGCTGCCTCAGTACCAGTGGTTTGTACTGAGGCTGTAGGAAGACCAGGTTGTGATCTGATCTCCCCAGCGGTGGTAGTGGAATAGCCCTGTATGCATCCCTCACATTAGCATACAGCAAGTCTATGGTTCTGTTCTTCCTGGTGGGACAGTCCACAAACTGGAAAAAGGCAGGCAGTGTAGAGTCCAGCGTTACGTGATTAAAATCACCAGTAATCACATAGAAGGCGTCAGGGTGCTGTGTCTGCAGCGCTGCAACAGTGGAGTGGATGACGTCACATGCCGCCTGCACGTCCGCTCTCGGCTGAATGTAAACACAGACGAGGATCGCGTGAGAAAGCTCCCGCGGCATGTAATAAGGTCAGAGACTCACCGCTAACAGTTCAATATCCCGACAGCAGATCACCTCCTTCACGTTTACATGTCCAGGGTTGCACCATCTCTTGTTAATGAAAAGCGCGATCCCGCCGGGTCCCTGTCCGCCCTCACTGTAGAGAAGCCAGGTAGCTCCACGTTAGCATCCGGCGTTTCGGGGGTGAGCCAGGCCTCGGTGAAACACAGCACACTATACTCCCTCTGATTCTTTACCAGACAGTCTAGCTCGTTGGTTTTGTTGGTCAGTGAGTTGACATTCCCCATAACCACCAACGGAACTGAGGGTTTGTACCTCCACCGCTTCTCCGACTTCTTAGCATTTAGCTTAGCCTTTAGCTTAGCTCCGGCCCTGCAGCCTCGGTATTTCCTCCTCAGTTCCCCCAGTATCGTGTGGACAATGCCCCCACGTCCCGCGGGTCGAAGGGCCAGCAGTTCTTCACGGGAATAAACACGATATTCCTCGCCGATATTCCGTAGGTTATAAATAAGATGCACACTAGACGTGTGTAGTAGCACAGAGACAATAAATAAACGTAAAAAACTAAAAAAAAAACCACAAAGGAGACGGAGCTACTGAAACAGGCAGCCAAAGTCAAAGTCAAAGTGGTTTTTATTGTCATTTCAGCTATATACAGAGTACACAGTGAAACGAAACAACGTTCCTCCAGGGACCATGGTGCACATAAACACAGTGTAGACAGAACAATAAGTGCAACAGTACAAAAGTGCAGACAGACAATACAACACCATACAGACAAAGAATAATAAATAACAAGACAGTGTGCAAATTATGCAGTGTGCAAAAAAGACCAGTGAGGTAGTAATTACCTCTATTTCACAGTGTGCAATAGAGTCCAGTGAGGTAGTAGGGTTTTTAGTTTTCTGGGGTAAGTGGGGTAAGAGTGTGTGTGCATGTACAGAAAAACCATCAGTTCAGTCTCTGCAGTTGAGGAGTCTGATGGCTTGGGGGTAGAAGCTGTTGCAGAATCTGGTCGTGCTGGACCGGATGCTGCGGTACCTTCTTCCCGAAGGCAGGAGGGAGAACAGTTCGTGTGAGGGATGGGTGGGGTCATTCACAATGCTGGTTGCTTTGCGGATGCTGCGGGTGGTGTAAATGTCCGTGATGGAGGGGAGAGAGACGCCGATGATCCTCTCAGCTGTCCTCACAATACGCTGGAGGGTCTTGCGGTCAGAGACGGTGCAGGTCCCAAACCAGGCAGTGATGCAGCTGCTCAGGATGCTCTCAATGGTCCCTCTATAGAAGAGTGTGAGGATGGGTGGAGGGAGACGGGCCTTTCCACAGAGGACCCGTCGATGTTGAGTGGAGAGTGGGTGTGTTGTGCTCTCCTGAAGTCAACAACCATTTCCTTTGTCTTGTCCACATTCAGGTGAAGGTTGTTGACTGTACACCAGTCTGTCAGCCGCTGCACCTCCTCTCTGTATGCTGACTCGTCGCCTTTGGTGATGAGACCCAGCACGGTTGTATCATCGGCGAACTTGATAAAGCTGTTGGAACTGTGTTTTGCAGCACAGTCATGAGTCAGCAGGGTGAACAGCAGAGGACTCAGGACGTGTCCTTGAAGTGGCTGTGGATTCTCTGGGCGTGTGCGCGCTTTGCCTCTCTGATGGCTCGTGACAGGTCGGCTCTTGCTTTCCTCAGGGCCACCTTGTCACCCGCTCTGAAGGCGGAGTCGCGGGTCCTCAGCAGCGCACGTACCTCAGCAGTCATCCAAGGCTTCTGGTTTGGGCGTGTGGTGATGGTCTTGGAGACAGTGACATCATCAATACACTCGCTGATGTAGCCAGTGACTGATGCTGCATACTCCTCCAAATCAACAGAATCGCCTTCAGTAGCAGCCTCCCTAAACATGTCCCATGCAGTGCACTCAAAACAGTCATGAAGGGCAGAGATGGACCCTGCCGGCCAGGTTTTCACCTGCTTCTGAACTGGTCTGGAGCGTCTGATAAGTGGTGTGTATATTGGAGTCAGCCAAACACACATGTAATCCGAGAAAGCGAGGTGGGGGCGGGGCTCCGCCCGGTACGCGCTGGGGATGTTTGTGTAAACAAGATCCAGCGCACTCGCTCCTCTCGTTGCAAAGTCCACATGTTGATGGAATTTAGGGAGCACTGACTTGAGATTTGCGTGGTTGAAATCTCCGGCGATAAACAGTCCATCTGGGTGTTTGTTCTGCAAATCGCTGATAGTCCGATAGAGTTCACACAGAGCCTCTTTAGCATTAGCACCAATGCTAGCGCTGGGTGGGATGTAGACAGCAGCTATTAGCACGGCAGAGAACTCCCGTACTAAATAAAAAGGTCTGCACTTGACTATCAGGAACTCCACCAGCGGAGAGCAGTGTTTGGCGACAGTCACAGCGTTGTTACACCATTCCGTGTTGATGTAAACACACACGCCTCCACACGCCTGTTGTCGTTCAGCCACGATTCCACAAAAACCAAAACACAGCAGTCTCTGAACTCACGCTGGGTAGTTCGCTGGAGTCGGATGTAGTCCAGTTTATTGTCAAGGGAACAGACGTTTGCCAGAAAGAGCGATGGTATAGCCGGCCGGCTAGGACTAGCCTTTAGCCTCGCGCGGATCCCGGCTCTCTTTCCGTGCTTCCGCTTACGCTCGCACCGCTTGCGATGGCACTTCCGCTGGGCTCCGGCGTCAGGAAACACCGCGGGCTGGCGGCCTCGGTCTCTTAGCAGGCTAAGCTCAAGTAGCGTCTGCAGAACCTCGTCCGGTAGCGTGTTTTCTGGCTGATTTCTCCACTGTAGCAGGGTCTGGCGGTGGTAGAACATGTGCATGGGTGTTCCGATGCACATATTTGCAGGAAATAAACGGAAAAAACGACAAATAGTAGCACAAAAGCACCATTTAACGGACTCGGAGCGTCCGCTACGTGTTAAAGCGTCACCATCTTGGGTGGGTGAAGATGGCGCCGCTAGCATCAGCGCCGGAAGTGTATGAAACACTAATAAAGAGTATATATTTTATTTGCACATTTTTATTTAAAAGCCAGACAATTTGGGATCATCAAGTTCTTGACACATATTCAGTTGATAATAATGTTTATAGTCTTTATAATCTTTACTGGCACAAAAAAACATGGGTACAAAAAAGTACTTTCACTAAAAAAAGCACCACATATGATTTGAACAGATGCAAATAAACATAGATACAGTAAAACGTAACAAGTAATTCTCATTTTTAACTACAAGTATGATTTATCCTGTGAGCCGAGCTGGAGAACAAAGTGTAGAGATTCCAGATTTCTCCTGGATGCTCCTCAGTCAGCATGTGTATATTATGTTCAGTTCCGTCAGAAGCAAACCTGATTTACCACATTTACCAGTAATTTACCAAAACAGGTGTTGATTAAAATGGAATAAAATGCTGTTTGTATTTATTGTAATGCTAAGTTAGTGTTTTACTGAGCTAATAAACACTTAATTCATAGATAAGTAGCTTTTTCTTTACTGGAATTCATACAGGTACCTAAACATTTGCACAATACTGTATATTTGAAGAATTATATAGTTTTTGTGAGAGGAGGCTCCAAAGACTTAAATAAAATTTTCAGATAGTGGTAGTAATAGATTTCCATTGCAGGGGTTCTTAGCAGTTTTTCGAAGGCCTTCAGTGTTAGAGGTTAGATTGGGCCCAAAAAATCCGACCCAGCCCTAGCCCGTGCACGTTCTGCCCGAGCCCGACCCGACCCGCCCAATAAACTGGCTGTTTTCGGGCTGTTTGGATGAGAATTATGTTAATTAACACTAACATAGAAGCATAGAACTATTATTAAATTAAAATTATTTTTAAGAACAGCTACACACAGTGCTGCAAGTCAAACGCAGAGGAGTTCACATGTGAGAGAGAGAGAGAGAGAGAGAGAGACAGAGAGAGAAAGAGAAAAAGGGAAAGAGAGACACAGAGAGAGAGAGATTTGGTGTTCTGGTGTATGAGCTACTCACAGGTAAAGGTTCTCACATACTGTATCTCCTGTTTCTTTTTTATCTCCTCGTGCTCATATTCTAGTCCCATACAGAATTCTGCAGCTTCCTCAGTGTTTTCTGTCGTATTTTGCAGCTAGCGCGAGCGCTTACAACTAACAAATAACACCGCGGACCGCGAGGTGCCGCCGCGCTGCCGCTGATGTGCCAAATCCGACTCCCTGCTGAATCCGACTCCTGCTTCGCGGACAGAATCGGCACAAATAAGCAGCGATTATAAATAAATTATTTTTTTCACTTTCAGTTTTCGTTTTTTGGTTTGTTTTCGTTAACAATAATAATTGGTTACTTAGCAACGTTGTGATTATCACACCAGAGCTTTATGTAAAAATAAAAATATAAATAAAAAACAGATGCTTACATCTCAGACTATTTTCTGGAGCCCGACCCGACCCGGCCCGAGTAATGAGGTGAGAAATCTCGGCCCGAACGCCTCGGGTCAGGTCGGGTTCGGGCAGACAATCTAAGCTCTATTCAGTGTATTGATATCGATATCAAAATCGATACATCGTATCGACTGAAATTAAGAAATATATTGTGATATAAATTTACGCCATATCGTTCAGCACTAGTCTCTAGTATGTATGAATGAATGTCATGCACTGTTTTTTGTTTAAAAAAGAGCCTCAGGTGTTTCTATTTAGCCCTAATTTAGATCACTGGATTAGTAGTCTCTGAAGAAAGACATCGCCTCTGAGTGGCCAACAGCACTGCAGCAGAGAACGCCTACATGCCCTTCCCCCCACAGTCAATTTTAATTTGGCTTACATCAGGATTTATGCAATAAGACTAAGCACAACCTCCTGCAGTGCGGTGAAAAACACAATTCACACTTTTTAGTTGTTTTAATACTCACCTTCATTTATCTTCAGTTTCACTGGTGTGAAAATGTCTTTTTGCCTGAATGTTTCAACTCCACACTGGTACGTTCCAGAATCTTCTACAGTGAGTTCCCTGATCATCACCAAAAACTCTGCAGAGCTGGGTTTATCAATCAGTGAGAATCTTCTTCTCTTTGTCCATTTATCTTTAACTCGTGTAATGATTAGTTTAACACAGAATGGCCTTGAATCCTTACAGAAGTACTTGTTGTTTGAAGTGTATTCCTTATCATATTTACACTTGATGAGAACTCCTCCTCCTGAATATCCCCTCACTTCACTGGAGGATCTACTACCTGATAAAAGAGACCAAATGTCCCTCTAATTAAACTCTTCATTAGACACTGATATCTGATAGTACTGATTATTTATAAGATCAGTTTCTTACCTGAGATCAGGTAGAGGGTGAAGATGAGGAGGATCTTCATCCTGAGTTCAGTTTTACAGATCTGCACCAGATCTAGTCCACTTCAGACTGATATTAGAGGCTCTTAAACACTCGTTCTCTGACTGTGTTCTTCAGTGTGTCTTCTGCTGCTTCTAACTCATAAACTGAGGTCATGCCCACTTCCTGTTTGGCCCTCAGGAAGTCAGAGCTGCAGGCCTCTTTAATATGATGTGTGAAAAGCTTCTTAAAGATCACTTGAAGTAAACAGCAGTTTTTCTGTGCTGTTTTTAATAGCTATAACTATCTTTACATAAAATTCTTCACTTAACTTTTTTTAATTTCTGTACATTAGTGCAGTCTTTTATCTTATTAATAACACATTAAATATTATTGCTGTAAACATCAAACACTCCAAATACTTTCAGAATTTCACATAAATACATATCACATATAGTGCTGGATTTATGTTTGTGTTGTTAAAGATGTATTAATCTGAAGGTTTTAAGGCTTTAAGGGAGGGTAATGTGGGGTAATGCAGGCTGCATTTACAGAGTGGAAACAGAGGGGGGGCTGTTTTACATATTTAACATCTAAGTTCTCTCTATAGGAAAATATATGAAATAATAATAATAAAAAACATTATGTAATAAAATATGTTATTTTACAAAATAAAATAATGTAGTGTAGTGGTTATTGTAATGCATTCTAAATATGATGATCTAATTTCTGACTAAAATATTATCTAATACTCAAAATGCTTAAGTTGATGGTATTTTAATCCTTCCCATCAACTTAATGTGATTTACAGGAAAATTAATTCTGTTACAGTTAAGAAAGGGACTCTGCCTTTATGGAATAAAATATAATCTCTTATGTCATCATTACAAAATGTCTAATGTCTGCAAACACTGTTTATAAACATATACTTTTAAGTACATAATAAAAAAATAATAAATTTTACAATAACTCATTGTCGCATATTGTGACATATTGTATGGGTTTTGTATTACCTAATCAAAGATGTGGAAAGTGGAATGTGATGAAGCAGCTTATTAGCTTTACATTAAAATGAAATAGAAAAAACTATAAACCTAACAGATACTATCTCAATTTATATACTCTGTAATTACTCTATAGTTTTAAAGCTGTTCTGGTCTGAAGATCTAAAGGCCTGTACGAGGGTGATGTAGGCTGCATTTACAGAGTGAATACAGAGGGGGAGCTGCTATTAACTGCTTTTAACTGATAAAGTGACTTACAGTATACTCTGCAAAGATCTTTTTTTTAATGCAATAAAGTTTTAATTAGAAATATTCCCAATATATATCAAAAAGTAAAATACTGCACACACATCTATAATTGATATAGAAATATACAGAAACTAAAGAAAATGGTGTCATCCAATTTTTAAAAATGTATTTTCATAATTTTATTTTGTGTATTACCTTTTCTTCAAATAGCATCACACATATATAATGTATTACATTTAAAAGATAAGTGGAAAAAATGTAACAAATAAATTTGTTTTGGTAAGCTTTTACATGTCACATAGTTATTAAGACAAAACATTTTATTTAAAGTTGTACATAAGAAAAAAAAAGCACATTTATAGGCGTGGTGTTCTGGAAATGAGGTGTGTTCAGGTACATTTCTGGAGTTTTGCTTGATTATCTTGGTAACAGAAAACACAGGAGCTCCACTGACTGAATACAACCTAGACAGACGCCAACAGTCAGACGTTCATCGCTATCTTGGCTACACAGGTGCACAGAGTGTAAAATAACATAGCGTTTGTCTGACACATACAAGTAATTGGACAAGTATTTTTAGGGCATTTCTATTGGTCTATTAAACATGACATACTGATATAATGTGAAAAACACCTGCCGAGTTTACAGTAGGTGAATATTAAAAAACAAAAAAAAAAACAAGAAATGGAGATATAAGGTGCTCATCAACTAAATTGTATGGACAGTACATTTTTTAACTACATCACCAATATTACACTCTTCCGTAACTAAAAAAAAAAAAATAGAAAAATTAAATTTTGATGGAATTGGATTAGCATATAATGCTACATGCTAAACTAGCACTTCCGCTATCATGTTACTTGACAGTGGCGTAGTCACATGAGTCTTCCTCTTCCTTGTTGACGGTTGCTATGGTAACAGCATCATTTTTGGTGAATTTCACAGTGGCGTAAGCTGGATCTTCAGCGGGTTGTACAGATTTACGCTGAAGGTCACTTACTGAGGAATCAGAGGGGCTTGTGGGAAGTTGAGGGTCCTGAGCCGTAGAATAAATAGGATTTGAAAAATCTCCCAGGCAGGTGCGTAATTGAACATTATGGTAGAGAGTGTGAGAAGGATCTGAGGGGTTTGTGGGTAGCTGGGCAGTAGAGTAGACTGTTGAAGCTCCAGTATCTGGTGTAGGATGGCGTCCCGTGGCTTTAATATCTTCGTAGTCGTAGACTGTATGGGAAACCTTAAAGCGGATGTTTAAAAATCAGTATAATTAAATATAGAATAGAGCTCACTGACAACATTTACATTTACATTTGTTTGGCTTTTATCTGATGCTCTTATCCACAGCGAATTACAAGGTTATTTATATTACAGAGTCGGGCCAATGTAGTGTTAGGAGTCTTGCCCAAGGACTCCTATTGGTGTAGCACAGCAACCAGTCACCCAGATTGGGAATTAACCCCAGTCCCCCACATGATGTGGTAGCTCACTGGCAGCTAGTGGTGTTATCCACTTCAACACACCAATCACCAAATTATGCCTTACCGACTGCATTATTTTAAGTAAAAAAAAAAGTTTAAATGCAACATACATAGTAGCTCAATTTAACAGTTCACAAAACATTATTTAATCATCAATTCTCTGCTATTTAAAGTGTAAAATTATATTGCCAAGTGTATTATCTCACCCAATATATGAATACACATTACCTAATATCTTCGACAAGAAGCAATATTTAAAACAAACAATGAATAAACACTTGACTTTTTTTTAATTTATAAAGTTAAATAAATTACATTTTTTTTTTAAAAAGCTTTAATGTTTGATAAGGAACATTACTGAAAATCGTAATTGTAATTGTGAAAGAAAGTATAGAAATATAGTCAAGTAAATCTGCAACTGTCAAACTATAATGAATAAAATCATAAAATTGGCTCTTCCCTGAACTTCGTTTTAAAATCATTATTTTCCTGAACACAAATCAAACAGTTAATGTCTCCAAACCTTTAGTTTTGTTAAGTTTGTCTAGTTTTTACGTCTATTTTAAAACCTGCAGAATTTGGGTTGATTTCTGTGACTGATCTGGAATTATTAAGTGGAGTAGAGAGTGAACAAGCAAGTTTTGTTTTTGCCCCAACGAGCGCAATGCGAGCAACGACTATGGTTTAAATTATCTCTGAAAAAAATCTCTGAACCAATCAAGAAAACCTATTTTGCTGTGCAATGTGAAGATATTTCCTTGCTAATTTCTGCTTGGCTCTTTGAATCATATAAAAGCACTTGTAGTTTTAGCAGCTAGCGTTTAAGCAAGCTACTAACTTTAGTTCATAGCAGCTTATCTCTTCTAACACAGATTTAACCTGATACCCCTCTGCATGTATTTAATGAATGTTTCATTTAGTAAATATACACTGTAGGAAACCTTGTAATGCATCAATTTCTGCTGGAAAACATGCAACAGTTTTATTTCTTTACTTTATTCATCAAATTTAGCCAGTAACATTAATCAGTATTAGCTCTGGTGTTAAAATATATGACTATTAACATGCCCACCCATTAAGTTAAACTGCCTCCCCAAGCAAAGCTGTCTAGAACCGGGGCTGTGCCATTTAGCTATTGAATGGAATATTCATTACAATGCTGTCAAAATGTTTTAAAAAGTGGTTAAAAAAGTAACATACTGGTGCAATTGATTATTGATTATTAATCATTAAATATTCCACTGATGGGCTCTTGTGTGGGCTTTTAAATGCAGTCATAACTCACCCGGCGGTTGTTAGAAGAGTCACTGAGAGTCTGGTCTGGGGATGTAGCTGGATTAAAAAAGAAAGAAATACATAACATAAAATCAGTCAAAAATAAATAGTTCAGAAACAAATGTGTGAATATGAAATAATACATGTACCAATTATAAAATAAGCGAATGGTCAGATTTATCTAAAAACCAAGTCATCCTGAGGTGTGTTCATAGTTAATACAGCCAGCAGAGGGCAGCATCTGTACGTCACTGTTAGTATATAGTAGGAGTGATTCCTAGTGAACTTTAGGGCCCTACTTTAGTGATCTATATGGTAACAATGGGAAAAGTTCACCTTTCACAGCTCGAAACATGCAAAAGTCATGTACTAATTCTCCTAATTAATCATAGGTGTGGTTAATTTTGGGTGTCTCTTGTTCATCATTCTCTTTAAGAGTAGATCAGGTGAGCTCTGACTTTGGTGGATTGCTATTGTAACGGTGCAGCTACCTGGACGTGTTCAACAAACTCTTCTCAGCAGAGGAAACTGAGCTGCTGGCTGACGCTGTGAAGGAGCTCCCGCAGCTCATTTACGGGAACAGCAATGTTATTTTATTTACTATTCTGTTTATTGTTGTTGTAAAAGTTGCCGAGATAGCGATGAACGTCTGACTGTTGGCATCTGTCTAGGTTGTATTCAGTCAGTGGAGCTCCTGTGTTTTCTGTTACCAAGATAAACAAGCAAAACTCCAGAAATGTACCTGAACACACCTCATTTCCAGAACACCACGCCCATCAGTGTAGATATATTCAGAAGCTCTGCTGCTGTTAAAATAATGGCGTTAAAATAAGCTGTTGGTGGGGTGTAAGATAACAATAAGCATTCTGACGTCCTTTGTGCTGGGTGTAAGATAGAGCCCATAATCCCTAAATGAATGGATGTGGACACATGGGCATGCATACAAAACTTGTATCACCAGTAAATGTCTAGGGAAACCTCTAAGCATAGTTACTTATACTTTCACCTAAATTTGTCTTAATCAAGTAAAAAGTGTTATTTGATGTGTTGCTCCTTCTGAAATCAAAAGTATTAAAAATAGTTTTATCTTGCTTTTTTTAAATAACTGTCTTTACTGTCTAGAGAAGACTTACAAATATATTTCAGAACATTGCTTTAAGGAGTTGATAGCATTTAGCAACACAAGCAGCATTAGCAAGATCCATTTTCCATTTTCTCCCCAATGTACATGGCCAATCCACCCAACCCACTCATTAGGACTCCCCCCATCGCTAGTGATGCTCCAACACCAGGAGGGTGAAGACTAGCATACCTACTCTGAGCCCTTGCCTAATTGTTTTTTAAAGGGTTGTAGACATTATTATGTGTGGTGGTACCTTGAGGATTCCTTTTCTTTCGAAGAGCCACTATGAAAAATAAGAGTCCAATCAGAACCAGAAGCAGAATCACAGCCACGACAGAGATCACGGGGGAGGATGAAAATTCTCCTGAGGAAGATACAGAATTATATTTAGTGTATCTGTTACAAATATGAATCTGAGCATTCAGACTGACAGTGAAAATTACATTTTCTGGTATGTAGAAGTGTCTATAAGCACCTGGGGTTGGAGAAGAGGAGGACAATGTGGTTTTAGAAGTGTGGAGTGTGGTGAGGGAACTGGTGGATGTTGACGACTGAGAAACGTTTTTTTCTGGTGAAAGACCTGGATGTAGTGGAAATGAACAGCAGATTATCTATGCATACTATTAAAAATCACAGTATTACATATATATATATATATATATATATATATATATATATATATATATATATATATATATATATGGGCTATAAGGTGCACCAGATTATAAGGCATACTATCATAGAATGTCTATTTTCTGGTCTATTTTTGTACATAAGGAGCATCGGATTATAAGTATGATAATATATATCATGTAAAATTCATTCTTAAATTTGTGAAAACATCTGAAGGGACTGTCCATGATTGGCACATAGACACATGACCTAGGCCTTTGGGGAAGGTGGATTGTGGGAAATGTGGTTAACTCGTAGAACTTTACATTTTAGAGTGGTAAAGAGTGGTAATCATGGTTTGGAGAGTACTGTACCTGGTGATGTGTTATATGCAGAAGTTACTGTAGGTGTAGATGTTGAGGAAGTGGTGGCTTCTGTGATCCCTGGCTTTGAGCTTGTTGACGGTGAGGCTGATGGTTTTACTGTTGGTTCTGTGATGAATGTATAATTTACAGAAGTTATTAGTTTAGCAGTTGTGTGTCTTTAAAGGGAATTGTTAACAAAAATGCAAGTGTGTTTTAATACAACTTTTACAGCTCCAGAATTCTCATTTTAACATAGATGATTTGAGGATACCTTGTAATCAAGTGATAGCAGACCCATTAAGACAACTCATAAAAGCTTCTACTTTAGAGTCAAAAAGTCACTTTTTTGTTTGAATTTTGTTTAAAATGTATGAATGGTATGAAATATATTTTATAATTTCGTGGACAGTAAACTAAATAAAATGGTCATGGTTGAGCTCCTGGGTTTGGATTACTAAAGTATTTATGATGGTTGTAGATGTTGATGTTTGTGTTTCATGGAGTTTTGTTTAATAATGATTTGAGTGATTTTATGTATAAACCACAGGAAATAAATGCTTAATATGCAACTGAATGGTTGGCAATACTTTGAAAAGTGAAAAGGAAAGTACACAGGTATTTATACCCAGACTTGATTGCAATCAGGTGAGAGAGATTCTAAAATTTCAGTGGCGAAGATTCAAAGTACTGTCCATGATTGGCTGAAGATGTGCACATGACAAATATTCATGTTTATATAATAAAAAAATTATGAAGAATAATTTATATTTGTTTGCTGGATGAAGCATGATACTTTCCTGTCTAAATCTGTTGAGATCTATCAGTTTATTAGAAAAATATGTTGAGTTACCCAGTTTCATATGATTTTAGTTGCTCAATTCACATCAGCTGCATAACAACCACCTAGAAACCCTAGAAACCACAAAAAAACACTGTAATCCACCTAAAATGCTGTAGCGACTACCTATGAAAGCCAAGGTAACCACCTAGCAACATGACCAAAACCACTTGGCAGCATAATAGCAACCACCAAGCAACACCATAGCAACATTGTAACAACCACCTAGCAACACCATAGCAATCACCTAACAATATTGTAGGTACCACTTGTAGCAAACAAAGTTTTAACCTAGTGACCATGTTGCAACAGCCTAGGAACAAGACAGAAACCATTTGGCAGCATAACAGCAACCACCTAACAACACCATAGCAACCACCTAGCAGCACCATAGATACCACCTGTAATAAAAACTAAGCAAATACAGTTTTACCCTAATGACCACGTTGTGACAGCCTAGCAACATGACATAAACCATTTAGCAGCATAACAGCAACCACCTTACAACACCATAACCACCTAGCAACACCATAGCAACCACCTAGCAACACCATAGGTACCACTTGTAGCAAACACTTAAATACAGTTTTACCCTAGTGACCTTTTTGCAATAGCCTAACAACATGACATAAACCATTTGGCAGCATAACAGCAACCATCTAATAACACCATAACCACCTAGCAACACCATAGCAACCACATAGCAACACCATAGGTAGCAGTTGTAGCAAACACTTAGCAAATACAGTTTTACCCTAGTGACCATGTTGTGACAGCCTAGCAACATGACATAAACCATTTGGCAGCAAAACAGCTACTACCTAGCAACACCATAGCAACCACCTAGCAACACCATAGGTACCACTTGTAGCAAAATCTTAAATACAGTTTACCCTAGTGACCACGTTGCAACAACCTAGCAACATGACATAAACCATTTGGCAGCATAACAGCAACCACCTAGCAACACCATAGCAACCACCTAGCAACCTCATAGGTACCACTTGTAGCAAACACTTAGCAAATACAGTTTTACCCTAGTGACCACGTTGCAACAGCCTAGCAACATGACGTAAACCATTTGGCAGCATAACAGCAACCACCTAGCAACACCATAGCAACCACCTAGCAACACCATAGCAATCACCTAGCAACATCATAGGTACCACTTGTAGCAAACACTTAGCAAATACAGTTTTGCCTTAGTGACCATGTTGCAACAGCCTAGCAACATGACATAAACCATTTGGCAGCATAACAGCAACCACCTAGCAACACCATAGCAACCACCTAGCAACGCCATAGCAACCACCTAGCAATGCCATAGCAAGCACCTAGCAACACCATAGCAAGCACCTAGCAACAATAGCAAACATTTAAATACGGTTTTACCCTACTGATCATGTTGCAACAGTTTAGAGAGTGTTGGTCACCGAGGCCTATAGTACATGTAAAACATTATACTCATTAAAACAGCTCTGCACTCTGAAGCATGCTCTCTCTTATTAACTGCACACTTCCTGAGCTGCATGCAGATGTTCTTTAAAAAGCTGAGGCATTACTCTCACTTCTGTAAATAGCCTACAGCTGTAGACTACAAGTAGAAAGTCTTAGCAGATACAGTGCATCACAAAAGTGAGTACACGCCTCAAGTGTCAAAGTGTCATTTTGTCTGTTTTTCATGAAAAGATAAACTTAAATATCTGCAGAAATGTGAGGGGTGTACTCACTTTTGTGATGCACTGTAGTTTAATGGTACTAATCTTCTAATTCAGTTTTCAGTTTAAACATCGTAGTGACGTGTAACCAATAATATATCAATCTATTGGTGCAATAACTATAGGATTTTTCTCTAATTCACTGATATAATCCTAATTTACAGCTCTGTACTCACTAACTCTATATCTTTACTACTCCAGTCCTGGAGGGACGTTTTCCAGCAAAGTTTGGAAGTTGTCCTTCTCAAACACACCTACTTTGTTTGGTAATTAACTAATGAGTTTGAATCGGTTGTGTTTCAGTAGGCCAACTTACGAACTTTGCATGAAGATACACTTACATACCGTCTTTCTAGAAACCCAAAATAACTTTACAATCACGTTTTACACACAACCATTAACATTCAGCCAAAATCAGCCAATCGTGCACAGCAAACACTCAGCCGGAAACCACTGTCCACCTGGACGACTGCATCGTGCACTGAGTAACTGTCCAGCTCTCCAGATCTGAGATACGGAGAGAATTCCCTCCTTCCCTCCTTTATCCATCTTTTACTCTCTTTAACAGATGCTGTATAATAACAGTCAGCAGTGCTCTCTCTCCTACAGAGGAACTTGTTTATTGCTGAGGGATTGTGGGTAATTGCAGCTGATGTTCACTGTTTGTCCTACGTGACCTTTCACACTGATGCTCCTCTCATAGTATAGATCTGTCAGTAATACACAATATAGATGATTAAGCTTATTTAGAATGAAAACGTGCAGCAACACCGGCCTAATGTGGATACGACTGGACACCCCTGGTTTCTGGCCTAGGCCAATCAATACAAGGCACAGAATTAATAAGATATAATATGTGGTAATAGTCTTGTATAGTACACTTATTGGTCAGTATAATTGTCAATGTAAAAATTAAGTTTACTACAAATTGCGGTATCAAGTACACATTCATTTATAACTGTTCTGAGGAGAGATTGGAGAAGGGATACAGACTCAACACTCAACGTAGTCGGTCTTCAAAAGTGCCCAAACCAAACAGAATACATACAGCTCTGGAAAAAAATAAAAGATCGCTTAAAAACAATGGGTTTTTATTATTTTACCAAATTGAAAACCTCTGGAATATAATCAAGATGATAACATGGATGATCACAAGCCATCAAACCACCAAACTGAACTGCTTGAATTTTTGCACCAGGAGTAAAGCAGCATAAAGTTATCCAAAAGCAGTGTGTAAGACTGGTGGAGGAGAACATGATGCCAAGATGCATGAAAAAAACTGTGATTAAAGGAGAAGATTATAAACTTGTTTTCTTTGGGAGAAATGTTGTCTGTAGTTTATAGAATAAAACAACAATGTTCATTTTACTCAAACAAAAACCTATAAATAGCAAAATCAGAGAAACTGATTCAGAACTGATTGGTCTCTTAATATTTTTCCAGAGCTGTATTTACTCACTAAACATCAGTACAGTTTAAACATTGACACCTTCAAATAGCATTAATGTCTGTGTCTGTTAGTATTGAGCTTTTTTAGATTTTTAGCAGTATAAAAGTCACAGCCTGTTGTGTATGTAATCATGCACTGTAAAAGTTGGCCGATATAGTTAAAAATATTATATCGTGACATTTAAAGACATTGATGTGATATAATTTATGGCAGAATTTTTCAGCAATAGATTTTTAAGAAATGTTATTAAAATAAAATGCATGCATAGTAAAGTGAATTCTATCAATTTAAGCAGCTTTCAGTTGGGTCAGTGTCCCTTAAGCACAGATAATATCTTCAATATGCTTTTTAAAGCATATTGCCAATACGATGAGAAAATTTATCTCAATTCAATAAAATATTATCATATTGCCCACCTTATACTGTTATCCAGTCATGTGGCTCATTATAAAATGTTTATATAATGCTTAAAGATCAAATATGATTCATTTCTTGGTTTGTAACTACTTTTACTACATTATAACTTCTGTTATAATGATGTTTTATGACTTTAAATGCCATTACCAGCCCACTACAGACCACTACATGGTGCTTTAAGGCCTACTGGTGGTCTGACACCTGCAGGTTGATAAGCCCTCCATTTCCACATATGAGTCACTATGCACTTTCATTATCACAGCAGATTTTAATGAGGATTTATGCAACTGGCAACAAGCATGTTTAAAAAGAGTCTCTAAATAGAATCTGTTTGTACACTGCTAAAAATAACATAATTCATTATTTTTAATATTTTACTCACCTTCATGTATCTTCAGTTCCACTGGTGTGTAGATGTCTGTGGATAAAGTTATATCAACTGCACACTGGTACGTTCCAAAATCTTTTACAATGAGTTCTCTGATCATCACCCAGAACTCTGCAGAGCTGGGTTTATCAATCAGTGAGAATCTTCCTTTATTTACCCATTTATTCTTAACACCTGTCTTTATCAGGTCAGCACAGTTCGGCCGTGAACCCTTACAGAAGTACTTTTTGTTTGATGTGTATCTTCTATCATATTTACACTTGATGAGAACTCCTCCTCCTGAATATCCCCTCACTTCACTGGAGGCTCCACCACCTGATAAAAGAGACCAAACATCCATCTAAGTAAACTCTTCATAAAACACTGATATCTGATAGTTCTGATTATTTAGAGGATCAGTTTCTTACCTGAGATCAGGTAGAGGGTGAAGATGAGGAGGATCTTCAGAGTCAGGTTAGTTTTACCCATATTATCTCAGGGTCGGTATTAAAAGAGCGTAAGCAGTTTAGATCTTCATTTCTCTTCTTCTACTTCTCGGTCTGTGGTGAGTCTTAGACTGTTCATCTGCTTGTGGTTCAGCTAACCAGAACGATTATCACGCCTATTTCCCCTTTGCACCAAGTGAGAGAGAGAGAGAATGAGAGAGAGAGTTATCTTTTCTTATCACCTCAGTGTGAACTATTAGCAGCAGCATTAACTACAATCAACTGCAGTAACCTTTAAAATACTTTGTTGAAGCATTACATACAGAGCAGTGCAGAATTGTTTGGTATGCTTATTTACTTTTAATGCTCTTTTGTTAAATAAAAGCATTGATTCCTGTCCTGAGTCACCTAATATTCACTGATAATCTATTTTAAATTGTGAGAAATCTTAAAAATATTCAAGTAGTTGCACCCAGCACTATGTGTGGGGTTGTGATGTTGTTCAGGCATGTAATGGTCAGTGCTGCACCACAGACTGCCAGCAGGGGGTGCTGGTAGACATAGAGGAAGCAGTAGTAGAGTTGAATCTCAAAACTACAACTCCCAGAATCCCCAGCGCTGATTAGTGCCAACCAGCTGCATCTGTGCCGCACACAATATATACCCCAGTCAAACCTCTCAGACTCCTCTCTGTTGCACCTTTGTAGAGCGGTGACTGGTAACAGTTGGTAAAAGAGTAAAAGTAAAGAAAAGAAAGAAAAAGAAAAGAAGATTAAACACCAGAAGCCCAAAACAAAAAGTATAAGCAGTGCTTTTATTATTGAGTTTGGTTGTGTTTTAAGCCCTATCTGGACAGGATTAATTTCTCAGGGGGGTTTGGGGGTAATTTTCTCTTTTATGGGGGTTTTTATCCTCTGTGATTTTATTCCCGTCCAGAACCATCATGTAGGTGTTTTTCTCAGACGTCCTCTGAGAAAATTACAGGCTGAATTATCTACTGTTTTTCTCTGAACTCCGTGCTCCTCTGGTAATTTTAGTCCCGTCCGGACGCACATCTGAGTTTCGCCTCCTCGCGTTTAATAAAATAGATATTTGTCCACTGCCGCTCACCGTAATTACACTTGGATGCGCCATGGTTTCCACAGAGATCCATGTTAAAACACAACAGTGAGTGGAAATGGAGGAGCTATTGAGCTCAATGTCCGAGAAAGCAAAAAAAAAAACCTCACTGGTCCTCCTGTTTTTTCAACTGCAGGAGTTTTTTTTTTTTTTTTTACAGATGTCCCCCTGAGAAACTAATTCCATCCAGATAGGGCTTTTGTTTATGCTGGCTTTTTTATATCTCCTTTTTCGTGCCTCTTTTTTCCACACCTCTTCTGAGGTGAATGTTTTTCCACCCATCTTCCAGTCCCTTTTTGGAGAATCAAGCTTATCAAGTTGGATAAGCTCACGTTTTAGAAAAATCACTATTTTAGAACTTTTAATAGAAGTGACAAATAAGTAATAGGTATATTATAACATGTCTGTAAGTAAGTAAAACATTTTATTAATTATTTTATTAATTTTATTAATTGTTAATATATACATATTTATATATTCATTATAAACATATATAATTAGAATAAAATATTCCACTCTGCTTTGCACTTGGGCCCACCAACTACCCCAACCAATTTAATGGGAACAATAAATGATTAAAAATATAAATATAGAGAACTTCAAGGTTTTTTTTTTAAGTTGTCAGATATTGACCCAGACAGAGGTACTGTGGGATCGCTTGGGTATTGGTCTAGAAGAGAACATCTCTACTGCCATCTAGAGTCCTGATGCTGTCAGTCTGCTTGCTCAGCACTCTGATCTACTCAGCAAAGACCAGTGTTCAAGCTCACTCACAAGATAACACCTCACAGCTTATAAAGGTGCAGACGTTCCAGAGCCTGAGTCTCCTAAAGTAACAGTTCATGGTAACAGTTCAATTTACATATCACTTAAATGATGAGAGAGTCCACCGCTCCTGTAAGGTCATCTGAGAGTGTGTCTCCGGACTTAAAAAAAGGGAAGTTCTTTACTGAAACCAAACCACAGAGCTGCATAGCAACCAGACAAACAGTTACCAGACCATGAGAACATGGGTGGTGATGGCTTATGTTCTTTAGCAGTTGAGTTATTAATAGTCTATGTTTGTGCATATGCTTGATAAACATATTTTATGCAGACTTGTGTAGTTCGCTGTTTTTTTCTCTCCACTGTGTATTTGCACTTGACTTAAGTTTATACTGCTGGGGTAGTATCACTACATGCACAGTTCAGTGGCCATTTTATTAGAAACTGTTTCCTCATTCATTCCATGTTTTATCAAATCAGAGCTCTTTTCCACTGACGTTCTGGTTTGTGAACCTAATATTAAACCAGTTCGCTACGTTTCTACCAACAAAAGTAGGATCTGGAACCAGGAATGTTCTTTTGTAGTGGGAACTGAAGAATTCTAGATTCTTCAGTGCAAAACGTGACAACATCTGTGGGTGTGTCTAGTGCAAAATGGCGACCCCGAAAAAGTGCAAAGTGTTCTGCTGAGGAAACGCAGCAATTATTATCCATTTGGTGTTCTCTGGAGTTTCAGGAGAAACTTAAAGCAGGTGCTAGGAAGGAGAAACTGAATGGTGAACTGGAGGTGGATTTAGCTTTAGCTTGTTAGCTGTGCAGCGCCCTCTGTTGGTGACGTATGATGTGACAATTTGATGGTTCCATTAAAACTGGTGGAAACGTGAGCTGTTTCACTGAAAACCAACACAGTTCTTTTGGTGGAAAAGAGCTTTCAGTGTTCCTCAGTGGTTACTATCGGCCATATTTTAGCGATCTTCAGGTGAGCCGTCGATCGTGCAGCTTGATTTAGGGTGTGTGAAAACATTCGGTGTCTCATAACCTTCAAAAAACTACTTTTTTTTTCCCTTTTTACTAATATATTTTAAAGACTTCAGAATAAACAGAAATCATCATTTCCAGCTTAATCACTTTTTATTTGTACTTTTTATTGCTTACGGCAAGCTGCTCCACTAGTATCTAAATGGACTAAAGCTCAAACTTCACCTCTTTAAGCTTAGTATGGAGACTAGATAACAAATATAAAGTGATTTAAGCAAAAAAAAAGCATCTTCAGGTTGTTATCTCACTGATGATGTCAGAAGTTACCAAAAAGGACAAGGTGGACAATGTTAGTAAAAAATGCCATTTGATGGAAACGTGTTGTTCATGGTGACCTTGTTCTTGTGCTATTTTGAAGATTTTAAATTTCTAAAATTATTTTTTATTACTGTGATATTTTACCTCAACAGGATGGTGTAAAGTTCAAGCTTCGCCTCTTTAAGCTCAGTATGGAGACTATATAAGAAATATAAAGTGAATTTAGCAAAAAAAAGAGGTGTTTATAGTCCCTTGAATGAAAATAAAACAATGTGAAGGTTGTGATGTCACTAATGATGTCAGAGGTTACCTTCTTAAAGGGGCAGGGTTATCCCAAAAATGACAGAGAGGACACATTCAAGTAGCTTTAAATTTTTATTACAATGGCTAAATAGTTTAAACAGTAAAAGACGTGGTAAAATTTATTTAAAGTGAAGCTTAACA
This sequence comes from Astyanax mexicanus, assembly GCF_023375975.1. NCBI lineage: Eukaryota > Metazoa > Chordata > Actinopteri > Characiformes > Acestrorhamphidae > Astyanax > Astyanax mexicanus. The sequence continues at coordinate 39,601,720 of NC_064428.1, read as the reverse complement.
TTAAATAATGTTCTAATTTAGAGATACATTTGTTGTTACACAGTGTTTTATTAAATTTAAACACTAAACTATGCTGCAGCAACAAAATACATGTTATTTTGATAGAAACTCAGTTGACAACCTAACTCTTACTCTAACCTAACTGAAGCAACTTAGTAATGCTCTAAATATTATACCATAATGCAGTTGGTTTCTCCTTGTGTTATAATATATTGAAGGATATTGATCAGTTCCCTCCACAACCTCAGCCATTGTTCTGCATTTACCTTATCTCAAAGGCATATATACACTGATATGCCAAAAGTCATGGGACAGGAACTAGTACTTTACACACAATCAGGCCTTATGGTCATTTGAGTTTTTTAGTATTTACACATCATTGAGATTTTTCAAAATAAATAAAGTAAAAAAAATAAAATAAAATAGATACTCTAAAAACTGACTTTTTAAAGCTAACGAAAGTAGAACAGCTTGCAAATAAATAAGTCAAATTGTAGGCTATCAATTCCCACCTGTTTTTCTCAACATGGTTAAATGTCCATTAATGATTATATTTTCTAGTGTTAGCAGAGCTTCAGACAGTATCTTCTTGCTCACCATAGCTATGTGCTATTTTTTCCATCATTTTCTCCCCAATTTACAAGGCCAATTACCCAACCCACTCAGTAGGACTCCCCCTATCACTAGTAATACCCCAACATACATATGTAGTCCGATACATGTGAAGTCAGACTCCGCCTCTTTTTGAGCAGCATCACAGCACTAACACTCGGAGGAAAGCGCAGCGGCTCGGTTCTGATACATCAGCTCACAGATGCAGCCTTGTGCTGATCCACATCACCCTAGAAGTGATGAGGGGGGAGAGTGCCATCTACTGTATCAACCCAGAGAGAGCAAGACCAATTGTGCTCTCTCGGGGCTCCGGTAGCTGATGGCAAGTTGCATGAATAGGATTCGAACCAGCAATCTCCTGGGTTTCTTGTAGGCATGCTAAGTCGTAGTTGTAAAGCTGGATGGGGAAAGGTAGCTGCTGTACTATTTATTTTTTATTTTTGCAGTTTCAGTATTGGATGAGGCAGGTAGCAATGTAAGATAAGATTAGTATTAAAGTATGAATAGATACAATTGCGATACTAGACCTGGCCTGTAGGTGAAGTGAAAACGTTGTAAAAAGTTCTCTATTTTATCTAATTTAGCTAGTTACTGAGCTTTGTTATAGAAGTTATGGGGGTATGTGTCCAAACATATCTGATGACAGATACTGATGTTACACAGTGCAATTCTTGAATAAGCTATGTAGCAAATAAAAAAATAAAAATGTGCTGCACTGCTGATAATACAGATAATATACTGGTTGAGGCTGGTTGGTGGTTTCAGCTCTACTGAGGCAGGGTCACTGTGGAGTATTCATCCTGTGGAGAAGGTGAGTTGGTTGGATTTTGCTGAGGCAGGGTGACGGTGGAGTATACGGTTAAGTTGGTTGGTTCATCAATAGTGGAGTAGATTGGTGAATCAGTGGGTCCCTCAGCTGTAGAGTAGATGGTGTTGACTACAGAGTTTTTAGCAGGCTCCGGTTGTTGCTCGTCAATCTCCTGGTAGATGCCGTCATCCTGAAATTGAGACAACATGAGATTAATACAACATGCCACTCTTGGCATGGCTAGTTAGCACAGATGCTAATCTAGCAAACTACCTATCAAACCATGCACTACTTTCATTCATGCTTAATTTTCCTCTAAATTCAAGTAAATATGCTGCATCATGTTAAACAGAAAAAGATGAACACTGTTAGCGACAGTACAAATCGTCGGTAGGAACCAAAGTAAGGGCCTCATTTGATCCGGACTTTCTGACTTTTCAGTTTGGTCAGAACTAAAGTAGCAGGTGTGAAAGGGGCCGCGAACCACGGTCCGGACCAAAGGACCAGATTTTGGTCCGACCAAGAGAGGTGGTCTCAGTCCGGATCTTCTGAAAAATGATCCGGTTCTCCTGCAGCGTGAAAGCGCTTTTCTGGATGGTTTCAACTTTCAGACCAATTACAGGAAGCTGAGCAGCTGTTCCTCAACAACGCCAGCAGAAGAAGAAAAATAACCAACTACTACTGACTGCAGCCTGCGGGAAAGAGGAGTTCCACGCCTCGTCAGTCTCGCAAGCTTTTAGTGTAACACAGTATTTCATCCGGACGACGCGGCACGTTATATTTAAAGGGGACATGAAACATTTCAGTTTGTACAAGTTTTCTAATGGATTAAATATAATGGAATTTATTTGGGGGGGGATTTTTTATATAAAATGTTTACACACTAAATTATAATATATTTATGTTTGTTACCTTTGAGCTAGGGCGCCGCCATGTTGCCCGTGCAGCGCTGGTGACGTCACGAGGTTGGTTGGTTTAAGATCCCAGGCATATAGCTAGAGGAAAAGCGCTTATTGTTTGTGGAGATTATGGATGAAGACGAAGCTGAACTTGGCTAACATGGAGCATTTACTCAGAGATCTTTCCTGTATAAACCTGAGCAGGACTTTTCAGATGCTTTTCTGAGAGAGAGATGTTTTAGGAGTGTTTATTCTCTCTCTACGTGGAGCCGTGCAGAACCCTGCAGCGCGTCCACAGCAGGTACTACCATCCAGTTAACCAGCTATTTTATATACATTTAGCTATTTAACATGTAAAGTCCAGAGTTCATTAAGACTGAATAAAACAAACATGATTTAAGTGGATATTGAAACACCAAGGCGCTGTTTGGTTGATAAACCGTTCAGTTTAGAAGTTAGAAGGCTTACTGGGTACTTAGCTTAATCTAGTTAGTGTTAGCTAGTTAGCTAGCGTTGGCTAGCTATAGTAAGATAGCTAGCTAAGTAGCTAACGCTAGCTATGTTCTCTTTAAATTGTAATTTTATCTAGATTTTCGGTAACGGTACCTCTCGCTGCTCTGCTGGGTGAGCGCGGTGTTCTCGTTCCGTTCGGCTCACAGCTGCTGCTCTCATAGTAACGTTACCCATTCGGGCGGTCTGTACATCCCAGCTGATCAGAGGAAAAATAAAAAACGGAGGAAAAAAGCCTCGGACTGCAGCTTATTTATCCGGCGCTAATGCTCCTGACTCAAACCCCTCTCCTCCACATAGTCCTGGTCTAGAAAGTGCTCGCCACTAACCCCTAGCATTGCAGCTAACCGGAGGATTCTCACGCTTCAGCGCTGCGAGCCCCGCTGAAGGTATGAAAGTGAAAGTAAATATTTCTCATTCCTCACCCTATTAAAATTCACTACTCCCAGTATTACTACACACAGGGACAATACAAAAGTGCACCCCCCCCCCGCTCCGCATTGAGTTTTGGTTTGGATTTTATTATCTATTGAGGATCTAAATTGCGGTATTCTCATAGATTATAGTAGTGAGGCGTTCGGGAAACAAACTCGTGACGTCACTTTCAGCGCTGGGACAAGATGGCGCTGCCCTTACTTAAAAAAATGACATTTAGATTGCTCATTATTTTAATTCCGCTTCACTGACAACTTTTAAACTTATAAAATTTGTTAGAGTGAAAATACATCTTGTGAATTATACTAAATACTTGAAGTGTTTCATGTCCCCTTTAAAGTCCGCTAACTGCCCTGTACATTATTTACTTCCGTTCAGAGGCGGAGCAAAGACATGACGCTAACAAAGTGGGTGGGACTAGACACACTGGACGTCCAACTCTCCCTTCCTGCAGGCTGCAGTCAGTACCCTCTCAAAATAACCGGAAAAGCAGTAAAAATGAGGCGTGGATACAGCTGCTTCAGGACGAGCTCGTTCATTTGGCGAATATGAACTAATCTAGAGTTCTGTACCTGAAGCTGCTGCTGATGCTGGTATATAAAAACACAATAGCAGCAGCTCTACTATGGAGATGAAATGAATCTGTTTATTCATTTTATCCTGATCCTTAAAAATAAGCGGACCAAATATATACAATGTAGCAAACACATGAACCTTGGTGTGAAAGCACCCTAAATAATGCAAGTGTATTGAGGGAATGTGGAAACCTAATATCTGATTGGTTGTCCCTACCAGGCATCAGTGCTTATTTGCTTAAAGTTGAGTAGAACCAGTAAAGCTGGCCTTGTAGGCAGGTCCTTTCACATGGCGGTGATTTTTGCAGTGCTGATGGGGCAGGTATTTACAGTCTTGCAAGACCGACCTCCTTTCAATATTAAATGGGAAGAGACCAAAATGCTCAAAAACAAAGGCCTAATTATTATTTTAACATATTTAAAATCACTAATAAAATATGTCAAAAACCTCAGAAATAGTGTAGCTTTTGACTCATTAATGCACAAAACGTGCATTCTACAGGCTACTGCGCTTTCTCAGATCTCCACATTGCTCCCATTATATTTACTTAGAGAAAATAGATCACAATTCATGGGATTTGTGAGAAATAGAAGCTTTTCTCTGACATTTGCTTTTAACTTCTAACTGCTGTGAGTATTATATACATTTGTAAATCATATATATACTCACTGTAGTCAGGACTTCATTGGTCTTGTTCTGCAAAAATAGATTAAAAAAACATAGATTACAGTATTAAGTTTCCAGTACAGCAGTCCACTACAGGGAGATGAAGTAGTACTTATCATAAGGCTCATACCTCTTCAGGGCTGGATGGCACTGTATTTAAAGGGGTCATCTCAACTGCTACTGCAAAAATAATAATCCATATAAATATTAAATTACAGTAAAACAGATTAAATACACTAATAGACCATTTTCTGCATGTCTGTGTTTATTTTTTTTGCTACCTTTTAATGTCTTGGGCTTCCTTTTGAGCTTGTACAGCACTGTCAAAGCCAACAGAAGAACTATTACCATGACGAACAGTCCTCCAGCGATGTAAATGAAAGAGGCTAAGAAAAAAAAAAGCAAAATTTGTAAGTCTTGGTTCTGTTTAAACTTAAACTTAATAAAAAAAAGGATCAGAATCAATGATGTCAACCAGCTTAAAATCGCCAGCATGCTCTTTGGGTACTAGAAAACTCTGTAACTTTCAAGATTTAATTAGTTCTATTAAGCCCTATCCGCACGGGATTAGTTTCTCAGGGGGTAATTTCTCTGTTATGTTTTTTTTTTCCTCTGTGATTTTATTCCCGTCCGGAACGATCATGTAGGTGTTTTTCTCAGATGTCCTCTGAGAAAATTACAGGCTGAATTATCTACTGTTTTTCTCTGAACTGCGGTAATTTTAGTCCCGTTCGGACACACATCTCTGAGTTTCGTCTCCTCGGCTTTAATAAAATAGCTATTTGTCCACTGCCGCGCACCGTAATTACACTTTGTGTGAGCTCTTCTATGGAGATCCACATAAACACAACAGTGAGTGGAAAGGGAGGAGCTACTGAACGTGATGTCATGACTGAGAAAGCCTAAAAACTCACTGATCCTCCTGTTTTTTCAATTGCAGTCCGGATGCAGGAGTTTTATCACTGAGTAGAAGCGTGAAATATTTTTATATATTCCACTATAGTGCAACATTTTCCACATGGACACGGTTAAACCAACCACTGTCAAACCACACTTTTTTTAGTTAAACATTGAACACCTTTTAACTCAAATTTGTATTTAAATTGTTATGCTAACACTCAAGAGTTACAAATGAATTAAAAGAATATGTCAATTGATTTAACTATTTATTATAGAATTATTATTCAGGAGAGGTTAACTTTTGACGTTTTTAACGTTTTTGGTTCCTAATACATGACAAAACATCCCTGCTTACGTCCTGCCAGTGTATTTCTTTTTTCCATTGCATGGGAACTTTAGTCCTCAGAGCATTACTAAACCTTTGTCACAATTTACACTACAGAAGGTGGTAACTTGCCCTTATAGCCTACAACACAACGGCTAGGCAAACAACCATTACATCCAAAATAATGGAATACTCAATGGTGTGCAAGACAACACACTGATGGTAAGTTAGGATGGGGGGGGTCACACCCATTAAGCACATAACAAGTTTAACTGGGTGGAGTTTCATTTAAATCCCTGTGGAGTTAAGCAGTATTTATTGGGTTTATTTGGGTTGAAATGTTTAACTCTGTCAAATGACTGCAACTCTGAACACTTAGGTTTGAGTTTAGAGTTAAAAGTACTCTTTTGAGAGTGAAAATCAACTTATTTAACTTATTAATAACTTGTTTTAACTCAGTTTTTGATAAATTAAAAGTGAAAATATGATTTCCGTGTACTCTGAAGGCTTATAAATATGATAAACAGTCAAATGAATGTCTTAAATTGGAGCCATTAACATAGACCTTGACTTGACCTCTGGTAAGCGTTAATGCACGTGACATCAGCTAGATTGTAGAAGTCCGTACAAAAAAGGGAATAGCTTCACACTCGCCAAACCACGGTGCATAGCAACGTGGCTGAAGTGTTTATGAAACCATGACAACAGGGGTTTGTGGTGCATCTTACAGACACTCAGAATAGATACCAACACTACATGTACTCTTACACCCTCTCACACTTATTCACTACCCTTTTTATTAGACACAAGTACATTGGGCCTTATGCTTGCACAGTATGTCCAAATGTTTGTGGACACCTCTTCTAATGATTTCTTTATTCAGCTACTTTACTGTAAGTTGCAGACATTGCTGACACAGACAGGCAAATGCACACACACAGCTGGTCTAAACTCTGTAGAGAGGTATTGCCAATAGAATAGGACTCTTGGTACCATGCCTTACACCAGGGGTGGGCTATAGTAGTGCAACTGTGTATATATTACTCCACATATTACTTAAGTAATATTATACCACAGTTAGTTCTGACCCTGCAATGTTGTTGAACTTGCGAGATGTGACAAGGCTAAATGTTTTGGCAGCATATAGCTGGTTAGCCCGTAAAAATATAAACAAATTAGCCGCATCTTTAAATAAGCTGCAGTGTTCAAAGCATATAAAAAAAGTAATGGACTATAGCCTGGAAATTAGGTAGTCACTGTGCTGATAAAATTTTAAGCTTCTTTTTGCTGATGTGGCTTCAATTTGCTCACTGTAGCTCAGATCTGATTTGTTATCCTGATTTTATCGCATCTGATGCAGCAGAAATATAAACAGGCTTTGATTAAAAAAGTTATGCAACGTGAAAGTCAGCTCTAATAATTGTGTGTTTGTTTTTAAAGTTAACTTGCTTTTTATTTGTTCACAAAATCAGATGCAGCAAAGATCTTCCTGTAGTAATTAGATTTTTTTTTTTAATGCGTGGAAACACATTTATTGGGATTATACCATGTAAATGGACTGAGCTTAGATTGGCTTGTTGGTAGTAGTTTGCTCTGTAATAGTTAACCTTACAAATATGTGAGGGGAAAATAGAGTGAGAGGGAAACAGAGTACCTGTAGTCGAAACTGTCACGGTAGGGATTGAGTTCGTAGTAGGTGTAACAGAAGAAGAAACTATTAAAAGACAGAGACAGACTAAAATAAGTGATCTTATTTATCCAGCCTATTTTGTTTGGCTCTGTGGAGTTCCCACACTAGATAGAACTCTTCCATCACACCATGCTACTATAGTGTACATAGAGGTACCTGAAGATTACATGAGTCCAGCTAATGAGGTGAGTTCAGGTACATTTCTGGTATATTGCTATCTTGGCAACAGCAAACACAGGTAAGTCACTGACTGAATACAACCTAGACAGACCTCAACACTCAGATGTTCATTTCTATCTCGGCACACGTAAGGTGTAGTTTTCCCGTTGTTACGATAGCAAAGACACACTGACATGCTTAAATCAAGCTACACTGTGGACAGTTGATGGCCTGCCTATACAAGTTAATAACATAGGGCCTCTAGTATTGCTATGATGTCTTTAAAAGCAGACTATGGCCAAGTAGAATACACTACTAGAATATAACACCCAACCAAGCACAGTACGTACCAGAGGAACCACTTGCCGTGACCATAACATCTCACAGCAACTGATTGTAAACCTTAGCACAATAACACCTTTGCATTAGTGCTGGGTGGTATTACCAAAAATTTATATTTTAGAATTTTTCAAGATTCTGACGGTTTCACAGTATATCACAGTATTTTATTTATTTATTTATTAATTTGCATGACTGGGCTTTTGTATAGGTTTGTTACTAACTGTACTGTTAGGAGTACATATAATATCAAACACTAAGGATTCAAATTAAGGCTTTAATTTCTATTGCGTTTACCAACAAAACTACACAATATATGAAGAAATCAGACTTCATTAGCATAAAAACAGCTAAAAAATGTGAAGAATAGACCTTAAAAAAAGAGATATGCCAACAAGTTTAACAAAGTTATAGAAATATAGATATATTTACAGTAAATGTACAAGCATGCGTACACACTTTAAACACATAGTAAGGATATAACTGCAATGTTGGGTCAATAGTTAAATGTAAACCACATATTGTGTTAGAATGAATGTGCAACAAAGCACAAGGTTGTATAATATTTTAGTGATTTATTAATGCTGTGTGAAAAAGCGAAGTTCATGAGTGTGTGAAGTGATGAATACACATATAGGTATAAAGATTAATAGAGAGCACATACCTGTAGATTCAGTAGTCTGGTCTGTTGATGGAGCTGATGAAGAAGAATCAGTGATGGTGACAGTAGTAGACTTTGGATCATCTGAATAGTAAAAAAGGTGACATTGTAAAATGTATTACTTTCTAAACCTGTACAGAATACTGGACTCACAGGAAGTGTATTCCATGTGTTCTTCTGTTTGGAAATGTACAGTACCAGTCAAAAGTGTTTTTCTTTGTTTCTGTATTTAATATATGTTTTACATAGTAGATTAAGATTAAAGACAAGAAAACAGTTAGGGACACATATGGAATTAAGTAGTAACAAGTATAAAAGTGTTATTCCTCTACATTAATCCCCTGATCTAAACCTGACGAACTAAGATGGTGATTTGAGGTGATTTAATTGAAAAAAGCTGGAGCACCTCCAGAAACTCCTGGAACAATTAAGAAAACCTGTGTACACTACTTTTCAAAGGTGTAAGAAGACAAATTTACCAGTTTTTATAATTATTTAGGCACTTTGAGTCCAGACAAGAACCTGAAATTGCGTAAAATCCAGTGAAAAAAACCTCTTAACTGCCAGAGTCTGGAGAAGATGAAAGTGAAACTTCATGTGAAGCGCTGCTCTTTAGCGCACAAGCATCATTTACAAATCGTAAACTGTTTAGACTGTTCTAACCATAGTTTTTACAGTTTCTGTACCATACTATTCCAGGTGACTCTACCTCATATAGACACTGAGATTAAAATACCAAGAGTCTGCAGATCTTTCCTCAAAGATAAATGTGATACTTATTCAGAAGAATCTAAAGTATGAAACATATTTTGGATTGTTTAACATGTTTTGTTTCCACATGTGTTCCTGTAGAGCTGTAATATAGTCTTCAATATTAAATTTACAATTTAATTAATTTAGAAATGTAAAAATCATAAAAAGAAGGAAACTCATTGAATGAGAGAGAAGAGGTGCGTCCAAACTTTTGACTGGTACTGTAGCTATTAAATTAATTTTAGCTGTATGTTACTCACCTAACTTAACCAGCAACAGAATCTCTGTGTAAACATCACGTTGTGGTAAAGATCTCTTTATCCCACACCAGTATTGTCCTGCATCCTCTGGTCTCAGGTCAGTGATGGTGAAGGTGAAGACTCTGGCTGCTGTATCGTCTTTCAGAGAGAATCTCTGATCTTTAGCTGTAGATCCAGATTTAACAGGGATGTCTTTAGTTTCCCAAAATAGAATAGAACATTTTCCTCTGCAGAGATACTTCATGTAGGTCTCATATCCAGATTCATAGGTGCATCTGATCTCAACTGAACTTCCTCTGTATCCAGTAACAGTGGTTGAAGCACTGATTCCAGCTGTAAAACAAAACACTCAGAATTACAGAGTAATAAACACTGAGTCTGAACTCCAGCTGAAAAGCTCTGCTTATTATGTGTTATTTTAATCAGCAAGTCAATAAAACTTAATTAAAAAGAATATGAAAATTAAAGGAAAAAAAAAAAGTTAAACTCTACATCAGCATTAAATTATTTTAAAAGAGCAGAATGTGTGATTTTTTATTTCATTTTTATCTATTTCTTATTTTTATTCCATTTAAATTTTTTTTATTCCATGCCTCAGGAGAGTGAAGACTAACAGCGCTAACACTAGGAGGAAAGCGCGGCGACTCTGTGCTTCTGATACATCAGCTCACAGACGCAGCGTTGTGCTGATCCACATCACCCTAGGAGTGATGAGGGGAAAGAGCGCCATCTACTGTATCCACCCAGAGAGAGCAAGGACAATTGTGCTCTCTCAGGGCTCTGGCAGCTGATGTAAAGCTGCATGACTGGGATTCTAACCAGCATTCTTCCAATCATAGTGGCAGCGCTTTAGACCGAATAGAAATGACATGCATGTAACAAGAATATGTCATATAAAGCAACAAATACTCTATTCATTATTCCGCCATACTAAATTAGATTTTAAGCATGTGTAAATGTGTCCACAATGATGTTTTAAAGTCTGGACAGCAATAAACCACATGAAATCTTAAATCAGGGCTATGTTTCCCGTACAATGATAGAGCCTAGCTTTAAATTATAGAATTATTAAACCTGTAAAACCTGAAAAACTTAGCCATATTATACAAAAATAAACTTTTATTGTTAAAGCACAGAAGTGAGTTTCTAATTAAAGTTAAAGCTAAAGCAATTTCCTCAACTTTTATCAAGAAGAGGGGGTGCTTCTCCTGGCAGGCGTGCTGAATTTGGCACAACACCGGCTTTACAATCACCAGTATAATCTGTTGTGTACAGATTCATCTACAGTTACAGTAGATACAGAATCACCAGTATAATCTGTTGTGTACAGATTCATCTACAGTTACAGTAGATACAGAATCACCAGTATAATCTGTTGTGTACAGATCAATCTACAGTTACAGTAGATACAGAATCACCAGTATAATCTGTTGTGGACAGATTAATCTATAGTTACAGTAGATACAGAATCACCAGTATAATCTGTTGTGGACAGATTAATCTACAGTTACAGCAGATACAGAATCACCAGTATAATCTGTTGTGTACAGATTCATCTACAGTTACAGTAGATACAGAATCACCAGTATAAGCTGTTGTGGACAGATTAATCTACAGTTACAGTAGATACAGAATCACCAGTATAATCTGTTGTGGACAGATTAATCTACAGTTACAGTAGATACAGAATCACCAGTATAATCTGTTGTGGACAGATTAATCTACAGTTACAGTAGATACAGAATCACCCATATAATCTGTTGTGGACAGATTAATCTACAGTTACAGTAGATACAGAATCACCAGTATAATCTGTTGTGGACAGATTAATCTACAGTTACAGTAGATACAGAATCACTAGTATAATCTGTTGTGGACAGATTAATATACAGTTACAGTGGATACAAAATCACCAGCATGATTTGTTGTGGACAGATTAATCTACAGTTACAGTAGATACATAATCACCAGTATAATCTGTTGTGGACAGATTAATCTGCAGTTACAGTGGATACAGAATCATCAGTATAATCTGTTGTGGACAGATTAATCTACAGTTACAGTGGATACAGAATCACCAGTATAATCTGTTTTAGACAGATTAATCTACAGTTACAGTAGATACAGAATCACCAGTATAATCTGTTGTGTACAGATTAATCTACAGTTACAGTAGATACAGAATCACCAGTATAATCTGTTGTGGACAGATTAATCTACAGTTACAGTAGATACAGAATCACCAGTATAATCTGTTGTGTACAGATTAATCTAAAGTTACAGTAGATACAGTATCACCAGTATAATCTGTTGCGTACAGATTAATCTAAAGTTACAGTAGATGCAGAATCCCCAGTATAATCTGTTGTGGCCGTACTTCTGTGTAAAGAGTGTAAAGACTTTGCAATGCAAATCTGGGGAATCCTTTGGTTGAATTTGCCATAAAACACCTGGAAATGATTGTTCAACCAGTTGTGAATGTAAATGTCTTATGTGAAATGTTTTATGTGAATGTTTATCCAACTCGAATGTCATCAACTCGGGTGTGACCTCATTCCCAGCTCTGATATCCGACTTCCGAAGTAAACGGAAAGCAGCATAAATACACATGACAGTGTAACACAACTCCAGCAGACCGCCATCTGGTTGATTACTCTTTTTAAGACGTTAAGAAGGGCAGCGTTATCCAATTTACACCATTATCCTCCATAAACGAGACGCAGTTTACTGCCTAATCCGCCCAGGCCTTCAACCCAAAGCCCTCGTCCAAGAGAAGGAGACGCTGCTATTGTGGCCTTTTTTACAGTGTGTCATAAAAGCTTCAACACAGCACTTTCCTCCACAGTGCAACGAGCTCTCCAATAACAAACATGAACATGTTAGGTTCACGAGTGTTTAAAGGATAAGCAAGGGTCAATATGTTGAGTACACACTCGTTAGGTCATGCAGAGGTGAGCCTGCACAAGTACACTTTTGACAAAAAATGAAAAAAGGACCAAGCATCAAGTTGATTGTTGGAACGTAATGCAACTTAACTCACTATAAGTGGGAAAAAATCCATATATTTTGGACTACAAAGTGCTCTGGATTATAAGGCACATTAAGCAACACTAGTAAGGATGCCTACATTGAAGTGATCAAGGGAGTCGCCATGTTTCCCTTCTAATGGGGAAGCTGGGGGAAGCGCCTAAGTAAACAAAACTGTAATTCTTAAAAAAAACAATATCCAGTGAGCACTGGATGTTAATCTACACAAATATTTTTCTGCTGAAAACTGTTTATTTGGGTGAATAAAAAGCAAGTTAAGTTTTAAAAACAAAAACACGTTTATTAGAGCTGACTTTCACATTGCATAACTTTTTAAATCAAAGCCTGTTTATATTTCTGCTGCATCAGATGTGATAAAATCAGGATAACAAATCAGATCTGAGCTACAGTGAGCAAATTGAAGCCACATCAGCAAAAAGAAGCTTAAATTCAGAGCAGCAAAGTGACTAATTCATTTCCAGGATATAGTCCATTACTTTTTTTATACGCTTTGAACACTGCAGCTTATTTAAAGATGCGGCTAATTTATTCTTTTCTTTTTTTTTACGGGCAAAACAGCTACATGCTGCCAAAACATTTAGCCTTGTCACATCTCGCAAGTTCAACAAGTAATACATGGAGAGCCTTGGTTACAGTGCATTACCAGCTGATAACGGCACTCGTAGAACGCCTCTCACATTGCAGGGTCAGAACTAAATGTGGTATAATATTACTTAAGTATTATATGGAGCTCCACCTTTCAGAAAATACAGTTGCACTACTATAGCCCACCCCTGGTGTAAGGCATGGTACCAAGAGTCCTATTCTATTGGCAATACCTCTCTAAAGAGTTTAGACCAGCTGTGTGTGTGCATTTCCCTGTCTGTGTCAGCAATGACTGCAACTTACAGTAAAGTAGCTGAATAAAGAAATCATTAGAAGAGGTGTCCACAAACATTTGGACATATAGTGCAAGCATAAGGCCCAATGTACTTGTGTCTAATAAAAAGGGTAGTGAATAAGTGTGAGAGGGTGTAAGAGTACATGTAGTGTTGGTATCTATTCTGAGTGTCTGTAAGATGCACCACAAACCCCTGTTGTCATGGTTTCATAAACACTTTAGCCACGTTGCTATGCACCGTGGTTTGGCGAGTGTGAAGCTATTCTCTTTTTTGTACGGACTTCTACAATCTAGCTGACGTCACGTGCATTAACGCTTACCAGAGGTCAAGTCAAGATCTATGTTAATGGCTCCAATTTAAGACAATCGTTTGACTGTTCATCATATTTATAAGCCTTCAGAGTACACGGAAATCATATTTTCCAGCTTAATAATCTTTTATTTATCAAAAAACTGGAGAGTAAAACAAGTTATTAATAAGTTATATAAGTTTATTTTTACTCTTAAAGGAGTAATTTTAACTCTAAACTCTATTTTAGAGTGTTCAGTGTTGCAGTCATTTGACAGAGTTGAATAATTCAACCCAAATAAACTCAATAAATACTGCTTAACTCCACAGAGATTTAATTAAACTCCACCCACTTATACTTGTTATTTGCTTATAATCAAGAAGAAGATGGATGATCACAAGCCATCAAACCAAGCTGAACTGCTTGAGAATTTTTGCACCAGGCTTAAAGTTATCCAAAAGCAGAGTTCCCCTCACAGTGAAATATGTGAGGGGAAAATAGAGTGAGAGGGAAACAGAGTACCTGTAGCATTGTTATTTTGGGACCCAGTAGTCGAAACTATCACGGTAGGGATTGAGTTCGTAGTAGGTGTAACAGAAGAAGAAACTATTAAAAGACAGAGACAGACTAAAATAAGTGATCTTATTTATCCAGCCTATTTTGTTTGGCTCTGTGGAGTTCCCACACTAGATAGAACTCTTCCATCACACCATGCTACTATAGTGTACATAGAGGTACCTGAAGATTACATGAGTCCAGCTAATGAGGTGAGTTCAGGTACATTTCTGGTATATTGATATCTTGGCAACAGCAAACACAGGTAAGTCACTGACTGAATACAACCTAGACAGACCTCAACACTCAGATGTTCATTTCTATCTTGGCACACGTAAGGTGTAGTTTTCCCGTTGTTACGATAGCAAAGACACACTGACATGCTTAAATCAAGCTACACTGTGGACAGTTGATGGCCTGCCTATACAAGTTAATAACATAGGGCCTCTAGTATTGCTATGATGTCTTTAAAAGCAGACTATGGCCAAGTAGAATACACTACTAGAATATAACACCCAACCAAGCACAGTACGTACCAGAGGAACCACTTGCCGTGACCATAACATCTCACAGCAACTGATTGTAAACCTTAGCACAATAACACCTTTGCATTAGTGCTGGGTGGTATTACCAAAAATTTATATTTTAGAATTTTTCAAGATTCTGACGGTTTCACAGTATATCACAGTATTTTATTTATTTATTTATTAATTTGCATGACTGGCCTTTTGTATAGGTTTGTTACTAACTGTACTGTTAGGAGTGCATATAATATTAAACACTAAGGATTCAAATTAAGGCTTTAATTTCTATTGCGTTTACCAACAAAACTACACAATATATAAAGAAATCAGACTTCATTAGCAAAAAAACAGCTAAAAAACGTGAAGAGTAGACCTTTAAAAAAAGAGATACGCTAACAACTTTAACACAGTTATAGAAATATAGATATATTTACAGTAAATATACAAGCATGCGTACACACTTTAAACACATAGTAAGGATATAACTGCAATGTTGGGTCAATAGTTAAATGTAAACCACATATTGTGTTAGAATGAATGTGCAACCAAGCACAAGGTTGTATAATATTTTAGTGATTTATTAATGCTGTGTGAAAAAGCGAAGTTCATGAGTGTGTGAAGTGATGAATACACATATAAGTATACAGATTAATAGAGAGCACATACCTGTAGATTCAGTAGTCTGGTCTGTTGATGGAGCTGATGAAGAAGAATCAGTGATGGTGACAGTAGTAGACTTTGGATCATCTGAATAGTAAAAAAGGTGACATTGTAAAATGTATTACTTTCTAAACCTGTACAGAATACTGGACTCACAGGAAGTGTATTCCATGTGTTCTTCTGTTTGGAAATGTACAGTACCAGTCAAAAGTGTTTTTCTTTGTTTCTGTATTTAATATATGTTTTACATAGTAGATTAAGATTAAAGACAAGAAAACAGTTAGGGACACATATGGAATTAAGTAGTAAAAAGTATAAAAGTGTTATTCCTCCACATTAATCCCCTGATCTAAACCTGATGAACTAAGATGGTGATTTGAGGTGATTTAATTGAAAAAAGCTGGAGCACCTCCAGAAACTCCTGAAACAATTAAGAAAACCTGTGTACACTACTTTTCAAAAGTGTAAGAAGACAAATTTACCAGTTTTTATAATTATTTAGGCACTTTGAGTCCAGACAAGAACCTGAAATTGCGTAAAATCCAGTGAAAAAAAACCTCTTAACTGCCAGAGTCTGGAGAAGATGAAAGTGAAACTTCATGTGAAGCGCTGCTCTTTAGCGCACAAGCATCATTTACAAATCGTAAACTGTTCAGACTGTTCTAACCATAGTTTTTACAGTTTCTGTACCATACTATTCCAGGTGACTCTACCTCATATAGACACTGAGATTAAAATACCAAGAGTCTGCAGATCTTTCCTCAAAGATAAATGTGATACTTATTCAGAAGAATCTAAAGTATGAAACATATTTTGGATTGTTTAACATGTTGTTTTTCACGTGTTCCTGTAGAGCTTTAATATTGTCTTCAATATTAAATTTACAATGTAAAAAATCATGAAAAGTAAGAAAACACACTGTATAAATGAAAAAAAAAAAGCTTTGTCCAAATATTTGACTGGTACTGTATCTAATAAAATTAGTCTTAGTTATATGTGACTAACCATTTTTAACCAGCAACATAATCTCTTTGTAAACATCAGTTAGTGGTAAAGATCTCTTTATCCCACACCAGTATTGTCCTGCATCCTCTGGTCTCAGGTCAGTGATGGTGACGGTGAAGACTCCGGCTGCTGTATCGTCTTTCAGAGAGAATCTCTGATCTTTAGCTGTAGATCCAGATTCAACAGGGATGTCTTTATTTCCAAAAGTAGAACATTCTCCTCTACAGAGATACTTCATGTAGGTCTCATATCCAGAATCATAGGGACATCTGATCTCAACTGAACGTCCTCTGTATCCAATTACAGTGGGTACATCACTGATTCCAGCTGTAAAACAAAACACTCAGAATTACAGAGTAATAAACACTGAGTCTGAACTCCAGCTGAAAAGGTCCGCTTATTATGTGTTATTTTAATCAGCAAGTCAATAAAACTTAATATAAAAAAGTATGAAAATTAAAGTAAAAAAAAAAGTTAAACTCTACATCAGCATTAAATTATTTTAAAAGAGCAGAATGTGTGATTTTTTTATTTCATTTTTATCTATTTCTTATTTTTATTCCATTTAAATTTTTAATGCCTCAGGAGAGTGAAGACTAACAGCGCTAACACTCAGAGGAAAGCGCGGCGACTCTGTGCTTCTGATACATCAGCTCACAGACGCAGCGTTGTGCTGATCCACATCACCCTAGGAGTGATGAGGGGAAAGAGCGCCATCTACTGTATCCACCCAGAGAGAGCAAGGACAATTGTGCTCTCTCAGGGCTCTGGCAGCTGATGTAAAGCTGCATGACTGGGATTCTAACCAGCAATCTTCCAATCATA
Organism: Astyanax mexicanus; assembly: GCF_023375975.1. Classification (NCBI taxonomy): domain Eukaryota; kingdom Metazoa; phylum Chordata; class Actinopteri; order Characiformes; family Acestrorhamphidae; genus Astyanax; species Astyanax mexicanus. The sequence continues at coordinate 39,584,340 of NC_064428.1, read as the reverse complement.
GTGGCAGCGCTTTAGACTGAATAGAAATGACATGCATGTAACAAGAATATGTCATATAAAGCAACAAATACTCTATTCATTATTCCGCCATACTAAATTAGATTTTAAGCATGTGTAAATGTGTCCACAATGATGTTTTAAAGTCTGGACAGCAAGAAACCACATGAAATTAAATAACCAGTAACCAGTAACCAAGAAAATTTTTGTTATAGATTCAATACCGGGCAAAGAGATATAAATAATGTATAAGTAGGGGCTATTCATGGGAAATAGAGTCTTTAGAATGAATAATAGAGTCCAGGACAGGCAGACTGATAGCTTTAGGACTGAGACCAAATATCAAAGTTTTCGATTTTTTTTTTTTTTTTTTTTTTTTGCATAATTTGAGGTCTGAAAGCTCTGCATGTTTTTTGTTATTTCAGCCATTTCTCATTTTCTTAAATAAATGCTCTAAATGACTAAAATATTTATATTTGGAATTTGGAGAAATGTTGTCTGTAGTTTATAGAATAAAACAACAATGTTCATTTTACTCAAACATAAACCTATAAATAGCAAAATCAGAGAAACCGATTCAGAAACTGAAGTGCTCTCTTCTTTATTTTTTCCAGAGCTTTTAAATGTCAGGGCCCTTTGAGTTTGTTAATGGTGTACAAATAGCCATTTCTTTGCATGGAAAGCTCTATGCCCCTATCACTAGCATTGCAAGCCAGTTAGTTGGGAGCATCAGCTAAAAGGAGGGCAAAGGCGGGACAAACGTTTGTACTGATTATTATGTTTTACTACGACTCAAGTCAGTTTCACACCAGATTTCTCCTTTGAAGACCAAAATAATGTCAGTCATACTTAACGTGAGATATTACAGATGATTCCAGCTAACAGAGTAAAGAACTTAAGAGTAAATTTAACTGTAATTCATGCAGTAATCATAGCCTAAAAAGCCTAGTTATGACCACAGAAATTTGTCAGATAAAGCAGTGTATTGAGCAACATCATGGCGGTCCCCTTTAAGAGTCAGATCACTCGAGTCTATCTGATCTGCTCTCAGCACTGTAACAGCCTTATTATCTAATCGTATTATCTGATAATGATAAACATATTAAAATATCTTACTGATCTCATGAAATAATGTAAACTCACCTGGAAACAAGTCGAACACGAGGAGAATGAGGAGAAAGGTCCACATGCTGAATGGAGCTCGAAACTCGATGAATACTGCAGCGTTTCTCTCCATCGGACACTTCCTCTTTCTGCTGTCGTCGCTCAAGATGTGGGGAGGGTTTCAAACCACTAGCATTTCCTTTTTTTCTCTCATCTCCCTCTATTTCACTCTTATCTCTATCTTATCTCTTTAACTATTTCATGATATTATCATTAGCATGCATTTGCAGCTTTTAATGAGAGTTATTGTAGAAGTTGAGCAATGTACCAAAATGCAATGTACCAAAGTAAAATTTACTTTAGTATATTCTGAAATATCCCTAAAAAGCTGATGTCCGTAAGTTTTGTGATTTAGGGGATTTAGTGCCTCTCTGGTGAGAATGGGTAATTGCACGAGCATGCAGAAAAATCATTTTAAAATGGGCGGGTGTGATGCGGTCTCCTTTCAGAGCGGATGAATCCGAATCCAGGTTATGTTCAGTCAAAGAGAGAGAGAGAGAGAGAGAGCTCTGTCAGAATCTTCACTCCTTCGTTTCTTTGGTTTTACTATGAGTAAATGATCTACTGGCTCTAAGTTTCCACTTCTGAAGTCTCCATTGCTCCACCAGCCACTCTCGTTCAGTTAAACTGAGCCGGATCCTCTTTTAGAGGCTGTACGTGTGACGTAAGTACGTAAAGACGATGCGTGACGTGACCAGAAGAAGAACTCCTGCAAAAAGCGACCCGACACCCCAGTTTTTAGAATGAATATATTAGCAGGCTTAGCAGGGATGATGGTTTCAGAACACTGGTACCATTAAACACAATAATTTATCCATGTTCTTCTCCACTCAGAAATACTTCTGCTTTCAGTTTAGAAACTAAATCATTTGGACTGACACTTAATTATAGGGATATAAGGGATATATAGGGATATTAACTATCCCTTATTTTAATTCTCTGAATTCTCTGTATTGACTCTGTAAAGCACATCCTAGTAGAGGCCTATAGTTCTTTTAGTAGTAGCAGCTGTCGTTTATGCATGGTTGGCATATTGAGCATATTGGTGCCCCTCTGGCATCAAAGATGTGTTACCAAAGTCCAAAACATGGTTACGTTTTCCATTATAGGCATAGAAAACAATCCTCTATGACCTCTAAGTCTATGTTCATGCCTTGGTAAATGTCTGGCGTATTGCTATCTTGGTAACAAAAAACAGAGGTGTGCACTTTCATGTATTATAAATAGTAAAATCAGAGAAATTATTATATTTTTTTTGCTGTTTGTGTAACAACAGTGCAAAACTGTTGCATTGTGCCCACTGCAGCTTCTTGCAAGCCCTGCCTGAGTTTACCGTTCATCTCTGAGCTGAAATCAGTTCTATAAGTTAATGCGTTATCAATTTATGTAAAGATTAAGATTAGACTCATGTAAAACAGTAAGTATCACATTGGGTAAATGTGGATAACCTCTGAAACTGAGTACTGCAGCATCAAGTGATTTTTTCTTCCTCTGGTTAACCTCTTTTCCTTTTACTCAGTAACGGTTTTATTGTTTTATCGTAATTTCAGTTTCAGTTGTATTCTCAGGGTGTGTGAATCCTTAAATAGTCTTAAAAATGTTCCAACTTGTGTATCTACAGCTCCAAATCAGAAAAAGTTGGAATGGTATGTAATTAAAATTAGAAAAATGCAGTGTTTCTAAAGTATAATTTAACTTGTATGCGATTGCAGACAATATAAACCCAAGATTTTACATATTGTTTCTGCTCAATTACATTTACTCTTTGTTTTATTGGGTTTGTGCAGCAAAAAGATGAAAAAGTAAGTGCGGAGATGGACAGAGCTTCACCAGTCTGACAGAAAATGCCAGTAAATATTATGGAATATTTTCAGAAAATGTTCAACATAAAATTGAAATGTTGCGACTTCGAATACCCCATAATTTATAGCCAGTAATATCATTAAAAGATCCAGAGAATGTGGATAAATTGCTGTTTAATTGGTGTTTAAAGTGACAAGAGTCATCATTTTCATACCATCCTAATATTTTCTGTGATTGGGAATGCAAAAAAGCACTTAATTTATCTTGAAATGTCTTAAATGCTTCTCCTGTAGTCCTTAAAAATGCCTGATTAAATATCAGATTGAACTTAGTGGATCCAGTAGCATTACTTATGCCTCGGGGGGCGCTATTTTTTCAGGTACATTTTTTTACTTGCTTTTAGCCTTAGAAATTAGAACATCTCCATGTGGGCATGGGGAAGTGTAAATATATATTACAAAATGGGTGGATAAACCCAATTTTGCTTATTTTAATTCATGTTTGAAATATTGATTTGACAGTAAATACAGAAATTGCAGGCTTTAAATTTTAAAGTATTTTTAATTCAGTTTCTAAATGGTATTCAGCATCAGAATGTTAAGTCTTATATTTTATTTACCTATACCTTTATATATGCCATGATTCTTTGATTCTAAGAAATATTAAATTAATATTTTTATTTGATTGGCTTAGAATTATTTGATTATTGCATTATTTGATGAATAAATACAGGAGAATAGATACATATAAAAGAGTATATGATAACTTTGGTAAAACAGTGCAGTAGATGCTACAATCAGTTTATAACAAATCTAAGTAGAACAGCAGATATATTGAGGATTATTGATTAACCCCCTCTTAACATTAGCATAGGAGCGGGTTTGACATTGGGGGGGCACATTTGCTAATATTAATCAAAGCCCACCCTATAGTGACTTAGAACGACGATTGCAAGTTACAGCTAATCAAAAGCTCGCATCCACGTCTTCTTGGCTTTAACTTTACTTAGGAATTGGAAATACCCAAGATACTTTTCTAAGCTACACTGAATCATAAGAAATAAGAAAAAAGAAATGTCACCTGCAGCCTCTCCCGACAGGGGGAGGGGGCTTTTCCTGGCGGGTGCTGTACTTGGCACTATAGTAGTGCCTAAATTATAGTAGTGCACCCCGGCTATGAAAAGCACCACCTCTCGGCGGAGAAAATTGTTTTAGCTAACTTTAACTAAAAATTAAATGGGGGTGCAAAATAAGGGTTTATTCTGAAACAATTTCTGCTTTTTTTCAGTGATATTTTTTGGAGGGGGAAATCCAACTATTTCTAATTCCCCCAAAATTAAATTATAATGAATAAAAATCATAACATTGGCACTTCCCTGAACTTCTAACATTTAAAAATCAATATTTTCATGTCCTCCAAACTTTTAATTCTGTTACGATTGACTAGTTTTTTTTAATCATGCAGAATTTGGGGTTGATTCTTCTTAAAACTGATCTAAAATTATTAAGAGTATTAAGATTACAGAGTCAACATTCAGCTTCTCCATACAGGCCAAGGTCTGTTTAGGGGTTAAACTGTGAGTCACAGAGGCCCTGAATCATGGGGATCTGTCTCATCATAGCTCACTGATGCCATCTACTGACCAATAGCAGATCTTTCATATTCACAGTGTAACTGGATGACGGTATAGACATCACGCGAGTTTCCAGCACAGGCAGAGCTCTCTCTGACTGAACTCTGCACAGTGTTCACAGCTGAGTAAAGGGAAGCTGGTTCTGCTGAAGGGGGAGGTGTTGCATCATCTCTGAGCTTCTTGGGTCTGGTAATAACGGAGTAAACCACGGACTCAGGATGCGGGACTTGGCTCTGTGCCGAAGGTTTCAGGACAGACTGAGTAGAGTATGTTGCTGTGCTGTCGCTCAGGGCTAAGCCTGGTCTACGGGTGGTGTTTGCTGAAGAACAGGTGTCTGATGGGCTGATTTCCTCATAGATACAGTTATCCTGAAGAAAAAAATTAAGGATTTATTGTTTTTTTTTTTTAGATCAGCAAACGCTCTCCAAACCATCACTGATTGGTGGAAACTTCACACTAGACCTCGAGCAGTTTGGACTGTGTGTCTCTCCACTCTTCCTCCAGACTCTGATCCCTTGATTTACTTTAAATGAAATGTAAACTTTACTGATGATCAGTGATGGTTTGTTTGGAGAGTCATGTCTGTCATCTGCTGGTGTTGATCCACTGTGTTTTATTATCTAAGTCTAAAGTCAGTGCAGTTTAGTTTTCACACAAAATCTTACAGCACTTCATGCTTCCCTCTGCTACTGACAACTTTTATGAAGATGTGGATTTCATTTTCCAGCAGAACTTGGCACACTGCCCACACTGCGTACCAAAAGTACCAATTGGTCTTATATATTGGTCTTTTTTAAACAATGTTTTTGGGTGTTCTTTGACTGTAAGCTTCATAATCATCAGCAATAAAAGAAAAAAAAAACACTTAAAATAGATCACTCAGTATGTAATACATCTATATATTATATGAATTTCACATTTTTAACTTAATTACTAAAATAAAGTAACTTTTTAATGATATTCAAATTTTTTGAGATGCAGTCGTGTATATATACAGCTCTGGAAAAAATCGAATCAGTTTCTTTGATTTTGATGTTTGAGTAAAATGAACATTGTACTATTAAGTTCAAGTTCATATTCATAAAGTTTTAAGAGTTTAGAAATCAATATTTGGTGCAATAACTGTTTTTTAATCACAGTTTTTTTCATGCATCTTGGCATCATGTTCTCCTCCACCAGTCTTACACACTGCTTTTGGGTAACTTTATGCTGCTTTACTCCTGGTGCAAAAATTCAAGCAGTTCAGTTTGGTGGTTTGATGGTTTGTGATCATCCATCTTCCTCTTGATTATATTCAAAAGTTTTTTTATTTGGTAAAATCTAAGAAATTCATCATTTTTAAGTGTTTTATTTTTCAAAATCTGTATAAGTTTGTGTAAAATTAGGCTTTTTCGACTCACCCTGTCCGACTGTGTGCAAATCCTTGGTTGAGAAAAGTCTGGAATTGAAGAGGTCAGATTTGGATTAGGTTCAAATAAGACAAAATCACAACAGATCTGTAAACGTGTGTGTGTGTGTTATAAAGTACCTGTTGAACGCTTTGCATTGTTCTTCTTAATCAGAATAAAAATGACGGTCATAATTCCACACAACAGCACAACTACAGCCAGGGACACCCCCAGATTCATAGACTGATCTGATTGAGTGATTTAACAAAAAGATAAAGGCAAAAACAACAAAGCATGAGAAAATATAAGCAAGTAAAAATGTTTAATCACTTGTGTCATACCATTAAATAAGCACTACACAGAAATTAAGTAATGTTAACATATGGCTTAAATAAGTCTCAAATGGTACAAAAGTGAAGGCTTATGAAGAAAAAATGTATTAAAATCTCAAAATTATGTAAATTGATAAGACGTAAAGATGAGCAGCCCTTAAAATTGAATGCAAAAACATTGTAACATCAATGTGGTAGAAAATTAAAATTTTCCCTGGACAAAAGCAGAATATACTCTTTTTAATATTCATAATATTTTTAGAAGAAATAATGCATGAACAGTCTAAATAACTTTGGTTGTGTATTTATATAGAGATTTTGTTTATATATAAGTTGAATAAAGTGAAAGCTCTGTAGATGGATGTCTCACCTGTGACAGGTATCTTGTCTTGTGTCAGTAAGGGATGTGGTTCTGTCTGCATTAATTCGGATGGAGAAGCTGAAGACAAAGAGTGACTCAAAAGTTACAATCAGTCCCTTTATATGCACTTCATAAATGCAATGACTATAGAACATTAAAGTTCTGCTTGAGTGAAAAAAACACTTAAAAAATGGACAAACACAAAAACAAAGGATATTCTATTTTTAAATTAGTTTTATGAGTACAATATTTCCAGTTAGTTTTAGTTATTTTTCTTTACACCACTGTTTTTATGGTTTCGTTAACAATTTTATTATTTATATGTTATTTCATTTGTTATTTTATTAACGGTAATAACCTTGGTCAGTAGTCACATGCACTGACAAATCTCAGAATACTGCAATTCAATGTCTGATTATTTTATTAGTTTAATATCAAATATCAGATTTCTTAATAAGAATTTTAGACCTTTCAGTCTTTTTGTGTAACTACTTGAATAGTCAGATAATTGTAGTAATTGTAATCCAATTATAAACGACTATGAACACATTTTCTATCTGGAGTCGAATCCAGATAATCTTCATTTTGAATAATTTCAAGAAAGATTGGTCAGGCCTACTTAGGCCTATTCATCATAGTGAGCGTTCCATTGTAGCAAAGTGTGAATAAATAATAGTGTAATGGAAACATGGGCCGTCGCTGCTGCCTCTGTCTGAAACCACAGGGCTGAGTGTGAATACTGGTGATGAAAGATGTTAGTAGAAATATTGAGTTAGCAGATATTAACAATATCATAAGGCTTGGACCATAAAGTGTGTATTAAGGGAGTTTTCACACAGCACTATTTGGTCTGGTTAAAACGGACTCTGGTTGATTTTGTAACATTAGTGCGTTTTGGTTAAGCAGGTGTGAAAAAACAGCGATCACACAGCGAGTGCAAATCAGAAGAACCGAACCGAGGCCTGCTAGAGGAGTTGATATTGTGATCCGGCCTCGATCAGACCCAGATATCAAATATACTCCTTTCATTTGAGCTAAACTGCTGATAATGTGCAGTTTAATCTGATATATTAGCCCATAGACTGTATATAGCTGGACAGAGCATCATCTCTCAAAAGTGAAGCCACCACAGGTCGGGCGCCCCCTGCTGTTCGGTTGCAGAAAGCTGTGTAACCCCACCCACCCCCATAGGTTTTAAAACAGGCAAAACAGACAACTCTCAATCACATTTTCTTCTAATATACTGTAATTCTACCTCCTTTATTTAAATGCAGCAGCTAGTGTAACCTCTGCTTATATTGTTAAATTTTCATATCCCCACATAATTCATTTTTTAAAAAGTTACTCAGCTCTATTCAAAAAGGTGTGGTTATTGTAAAAGGGCTGGTTATGGGCGGGACCAATAACAGACCATCAGCTCCGCTCCGCTCTGCAGCCTGTGACCTCGAGTCAGCCCTCAGGGGGCGGGGTTATTTAAATGAGTAGGCGGACTCGGGTTTCAGGATCGCCAACATGGAGGAAGATTTTAGCTTCATTTTCATTAAATGAATGGGAACAGCGACACGGCGTCCATCTTTTTTTACAGTCTCTGTATTAGCCAGATAAAGCTAATTACCACAGCTATGAACAAACACTGACTCTGCTGCTCCATACTGTTTACACACTGAGTTTACTGCGTTCACTGCTCCCAACCACGCAACTCTATTTACCACGTGTACACCTGCGCTGCACTTCCTGTTTAAAAACACTGTGATTAAAAGCATATCTAAAGCATGTTTAGAAGAATCTTATCACTATATCTACTTTCTAACTCCCACACCAGACAGCTCTGACCAATCAGAGGAGACTCTGATGTGCTTTCGTGGTTTATTGGTGCGTATTTTGCTGCGTTTAGGTGTGAAAACAAACCAAACAGAGGGAGAAACGCTCCAAATAAACACAAATAAACTTATCAAATGATCCGCACTATAGAAACTAGAACCTACAACTACAGGTGAAAAGGCCCTAAATCTTACCATTCTGGGGGCCGAACGTTGGTGAAGTATGTGAAATTTCTTGCACTACGTCCAGGTTGACCTCTGTGAGCTTATCTGACCACACCCACCAGTCTACTCCACACCAGTACAGACCAGCATCTTCTACACTGAGGTTCCTGATGATCACAGTGAACTGTAATCTCTCTTGGTCGTCCTGCAGAGAGAGTCTACTGTCAGTAGACCTGGTTCTGAACCAGTTTGATCTCGCAATCTCAATTCTGTCTGTGGGTCTCTGTTTGCTGAAGTATTTCGGGTACCTCTCACTTCCTTTCTGATACGGACAGACGACAGTAGCGTTTCCTCCTAGAGGTGCTTTCACTCTGATTCCTGCAGACGTTACACAGATCAAACCTAAGGAACGAAAGAGATTAGCCAAAAGTTTAGAATATACATATTTTTTATATTCTTTTTAAGGTTTTCTTAAACCTTTTAGACTTTGTATCAAACTAAATCTTGATAAAACTAAAGATTCTAGGTACTTCATACTGGGGTTACTGCTTGGGCCTTGTTCTGTTTTACAATCTGTAAATTATTTATTGTTGGTTTGTGATCTAAGGGAAGGGAAATATCAGAGGAAAACTAGAAAAGTGCATTTACTGAAGGAAACGAAGGATAATTTGGCAGCTGAAGCTGTTCACACCGGCCTCTACTAGGTGTTTGCTTTGTTGTTGCTAGACTAGCGGTTGCTAGACAGCTGCTTTGACTTTGCCAAGTTGCTTACATATCCAAGATGGGTTGCAAATTGTTGCGAGGTGGTTGCTGTAGAAACACAAGTTGCCGGCATATTGTTTGTAAATTTTTTGTTTCTTGTTTTTACAAGGTGGCTGCTGTGGTGTTGCTAAGTGGTTGTAATGGTGCTGCTAAGGTGTTGCTAGGGTGCTTGCTGTGATGACCCAGGTGATTGTTATATTGTTTCTAAGTGGTTGCTATGTTTTTGCAAGGTGGTGGCTGTAGAGTTGCTAAGTGGTTGCTGGGGTGTTGCTAGGTGCCTGCTAAGAGGTTGCTATAGTACAACTGTTAGTTGCCAGTATATTGCAAGGTGTTTTCATGGTACCCCAGGTGGTTGCAATGGTGTTGCTAAGTAAAAACTGTGTATTTATAACTTACTGTAATAACTGTGTAGTTATATATTAACAATGCATGTAATAAAAGTGTTTGTAATTACTGGTGAAGGGCACATTGTTACAGATTGATTGCAGTTGTACAGGATATGTAATTGCGTATGAATATCTTGTGTCAGAGGTAGTAGAAAATTTAAATGATAAAATCAGAATTATTTTGTTTAGAATTAAAAAAAACTCCATAGTCCTAATTTTATAGACGAACAGAAGTTTATACATTTATAGTATTTAGTTTATATCTAATTCATAATTAGTTAATAAAACAATATTACACTTTATTACATGTAAAAAAATATTTTACAAACAATTCAAAATTAACATTGACATGTACAAAGTTAATGTTTACATGTGTTGTATGCAAAGTAAGGAAACAAGTTACCTTACACAATTAAATGAGTTTTTTCTTGCACCTCTCCAGTAAAAACTACTAAATTGGTGTTAAATTTACATCAAACTACAAAATGCTGTACAACTAAAATAAATCTTTACCAAAGTGTACTTTTACCAAAGTAGTTACACTGTTATTACATGGCATAGTTATTATAAGAGACACTTACTATACAGTGGGACCAATTTCCCCAGTACTATAGTAAAAGTCAGATTTGAACAAAATTGAAATCAGGTGATCAGAACTGGCCAAAAAACTGCAGTCGGCACATTTCTACTAAATATAGGATTTATACGGTCATGAAAAACCTGGTAATGGAATATAAAAATAACAATTTCGAGGTCTGCATAAGTTTTAAAAAAATAAAAATACCCTGAAAGTTTTGGAAAAGTCATTGAAATTTGGTCTATAAATCTTTGTGCTTTGTGCTTTTGAGCTAACAAAATACATCAGCTCAGAGTTAATCCAGTAATTTTACTGATCTGACACATTTATATATAAAAGATTGTGAGTAAACATTTTATCAGATTCATTTTAGGCCTACTATAATCAATTTTAATTATAGTTTTAGTAGATTTTTGGATGTGTTGTCCATCTCTGCACTGATGTTTTGGTTAAAAAGTGTATAAACCCTGTAAATATTAATGTACATAGAAGCAAAGCTGAACTGATGCCAACAAGCAGTTGAATTCTGAAAGAAGAAAGTAAAAACACCTCCTCACCTGCAAGAAGTGTGAAGGCCACCGCCGTGATGTTCATACTCGCGCCTGGATATCAAACCAAATGTGCTACACAGCTTAAAATCAGAATGTGTTTACACAGAATGGAACCACAACCAGACACATTTATGGTTCTTCTTTTCTCTAGACAATACGAGAGGAGAGTAAGATGATCAGGTGGGGGTCAGGAGAGGGTTGTTTGTATGAGGAGATAGGAAGTGAGTAAGAGTGGAAGTGGAAGTCTCTCTAAATGGGAGCGGTTAGATTTTGGGCAGATACATACAGAGGTATCCAGAGGTGTCTTTACTAGAGTAATAATTTTACATTTTCACACAATTAAATCAACTTTCTGCTCCTTACATTTTAAAAATATCCTCGTTACTCCTGTTTAATTTCAGCTGGTTTTCATTCCGGCTTCTTATCGTTCAATAAAACCCCTATCCAGATAAATCTCTCCAGCAAGAACACAGCAGATGCATGTAGTCTAGTATGAAGATGATCCTGCAGAGACTCAAGAGAACTCCAGACAAACTCCAGTCCAACTAAACTTTACCTTTAATATATTTACATTCTACTAAAATACATTCATTTACAATGGGGCATATATGCAGCTTAAACACTAGAGAACAGCCTAGCGCAAAATCCCAAATTATATTATCAACATTAACATTTTAATATTTTAACATTATAGTTATTAAAGCTTTTAGTAAAATGTGTTTTAGGCAGGGGGAGGGGTTAGTGCACTATAGGACTCTGTGGCCTAAGCTTTTGTTCTTAATCAGCGTCAAAGTATTCACATGCAGTGTTGATATTTAAACGATTCTGTGAAAATAGACTGTGTATCAGGTGTAAGATAGCAATGAGCATTACAAAAACATAAAACACAAGGTGTAAGATAGGACTAAGTCTTAATTTTCACATTTTTACCTCAATTTCTGTGTTTGCAATTTTTATCGAGTATCTCTGACAAAAAATAACAACCCTGCTTTTCTGCACCAAATGACCTGCAGGGACACCAAAACCGTCTCTGTCACCTCTCGTCAAAATGTGCGTATGCATGTCGGAGCAGATGCTGTGAGACCACAATTTCCCCTCCACCCAAGTGGTCTAAGTCTACCTGATGCCTTGCCAGAACTGTGTTTCCGTTTCATTTCTAGCATTTGTAGACCTTTTCTTATCGCACCGCTTTAGTTGCATTCTTGTTATCAGCCAATACACAAATCCAAATACACAACAGCATGCACAAAAAAAGTAAAACAGACTTAGTTTGCTTTTTTTGTACTTTTTTATTGTTTATAACATAATATACAATAATAAAGGATTATATTATGCAGCAATTGCACACTAACAATAAGAAAAAAAAATCATGCCAACTTATTGCACTAGGTTTTTGATTTTTGAGGCAAACTCAAAAAGCTTTTAAAGGTCTCATTCCATCTTTTTTTTTTTCTTCATTAATTTTGTAATGTCTTGTTGTGGTCTCTAGTATGAATGAATGCCATGCTTCTTTATGTTTTTTGTAAAAAAAAAAAAAAAAAGGTGCTCCGGTGTTTCTATTTAGCCCTGCTTTAGATCACTCAATTAGTGGTCTCTGAAGAAAGACAGGCTTTGGTTTTGGCTCTTGCTCATGAATATTTATACATGCAAATATATCACCTCTAATTGGCTAACAGCACTGCATCAGAGAATGCCTACCTGCCTTTACCCCACAGTCCACTTTACAGCTTTACAACTGAAAAAAGGACAAAATGTTTTTACAGAAACAGCCTTAGTTATGTAAAGTTAACCTTTAAACTTTACTTAACGTCAGAATCTCAGCGCTGCAGCTTTAATAACGTTTCTTTTTTAGCTAAACTAACGCTACTAAACTCTTACTTCAGGCTTGGTGATTCAGTGTTTGGGCAGTTTCACCACGTTTAAGCCCCAGAGTCCGCTTTATATTAAAAAAATCTGACGTGAATGGCGCCGCTTTGACCGATGTTCTGACAAGTTTTGCTGCCTTTTCAAACCATGCTTCCCTGGTGTTTATTTAAGGTCTTTGTAAAACACAGAATCAACCGGAGATCCGATTTAAACCTGCAGTGACTTACACAAGATAGCTAACGCTAACTAGCTCTGTAAACAGAGCTGTTAGTTTATTCTTAGCTGTAGCTCATAATGCTATAGCCCAAGTTTTTCGCCACCTGTGGGCGGGGCCATGAATTCACTGGTTGACATTGACAACCTAACATCTCTCTGATCAACTCGTATTTCTGAGGATTTATTTCTACATACAGTGGAGGTTGAGGAAAAGTTTAATCATGCGCAGCATCATAAACAACTCAGAGACCTATCTATCTATCTATCTATCTATCTATCTATCTATCTATCTATCTATCTATCTATCTATCTATCTATCTATGTGGTCTTACACAGGATATCCACAACAAGGCGAAAGGGCAAGGCAAAATGAAGGTCTAATATACAAAATATCTATCTAGTTTACAGTGCAATTCAATCTTTTTGTTCAGTTGACTAAAAAATCACAAAAAGGACAACAATATTACGTGTTGTTTAAATATACAGTACATATGTAATAGTAAACATGGAATATGTACATATTTACATAGGATTTTATGCCTGGACAGTTCTAGAAAGATGATAGATGGTCACCATAATTACACCCCAAGCACTGCCCACTGTGGGTGGTACTTAATAGCTTTCATGGTGTATTCCTGGTATACACTGTAGATAAAGGACAGTTAAATACCGGCAGAAATCCAGAAATAGAGAGGAAGGAATGTCCCATCCGTTGAGCAACTTCCTTAAATTCCATATACTATAATATATATTAATGATACCTTGCCATCATCCTGACCAGTACTCAATCTTGTTTTTTGTTTATATTAACCTTCTATTGCCTGGTCTTGCCCTCAGGCAGCAAACCACTTTTTGGTTACCACAACTTCCCTTTAAATTTCATGATGTTAGTTTTTAAATATAATATCAGAAGAACTCTTATAATGTCCCCATCCAATAAAATAGGGGGTAGAAGTTGACTTTATATTTCGCTTGGGATATAATGCAGCCAATTGCTAAATTGGCAGATTTATATTGCATTTTTACATAAACAAAAATAAAGCATGCTATTAAAATGCATGCAAAATAAATTAAATGCATGCTATTTAATGGCGTATATATATATTTTTTTCTTATTTACTACTAATTCCCTTGCTAACGTGTTTTTTTTATTTGTACAATGTCAGAAGACCTCTTATAATGTCATCATCCAATAAAATTAGGTGGTAGAAGTCGACTTTACATTTTACTTGGGATTTAATAAGCTAATTGCTAAATTAGCAGATTTGTATTTCATTTTTGCATGAACAAAAATGATGCATGCTATTAATATGAGTCCTGTAACAATTAAATGCGTGCTATTCAATGGCATATCATTTTATTATTTACTATTAATCTACTTGCTAATGTGTTGTTGTTTTCCATTTGTTGTCTTCATTTGGGCAACAATATACAGTTAAACCATATTTGTTAGAGAAATAATTCTAATAAAGCTAATGCAGTGGTGGCTATTATTATTTTTCTTAAGAAATATAAAATTCATGCCATAGAGGGTTAATTAATTTTGTGAAAATCCAATAGTGGATTAATCTGAACTACATTCAGCTAAGATTTCGTTTTTCAGTTTTAGTCTTTTAAGACTTTTTGAACAGTTGAATATGTCGTATCGTTGCAACTCACTGTAGAATCTAAAGTTTTGTTGTTAATGAAATATATTTTACTGTAGTTTGGGTCGTTTGAGCTTTGGTCGGATTGGCTGGAGTCTGTAATTGGTTTAGGATTTGTAGCCAGTGTGTATTCAGAGTGTAATTCAGGGGTTGGATTTGTTATTGAGGAGTATATGGTGATACATGCTGGACGAGGGTTCTGATTGGTGGAGATTGTGTCGGCGTCCTGTGTAGGATTGGAGGGCTGTATCTCCTCATACAAGCGAACATCCTAAAAATGTTCAATTTCAAAAGTTATTGCAAAGTTTCATACAAATAATGCATAAAAATCTTTTTTCAAAAACTAAATAGTAAATACTGACAATTGATACATTTTTATCATGATTTCCTTATATAATATCAGAGTAAGTTACTTTAATTTACAAAATAGATTGTAAGTTAACAGATCTTTTTGTCTCTGCTCAAAATCTTGTATTTATATTTTATTTTGTATTTATATTGTTTAGTAACATTAATTAAATAAACAAAATATTTGCAATGTTTTGTCATATCCCCACAAACGTTCAAAAACACACCCTAAATTATTATGATATTATGTTAGGGCCAAAATCAAGTAACTTGAAGCATTAATTAATGTAAATTAACTTTAAAAAATAAATCTGCACAAACCTCATTGTCCACCTCTGAGTGCACATGATCTAAAGACAGGGACAGAAAAAAATACATTCCTTAGTGATATTTTTTTAATATAGATGCATAAATTTAAACATTTTTATTTTTAGCTGGTTTTAAAGGTATGTATTGTATGACTGTCAACCCCACTATCCAACCAAAGCAAGACAAGTGCTGTTACTTGGTGTTCTAGAGCCTCTGGAACAACTAAAAGCTAGTTTTTAACTACTTTTATAAGGTTTGTGTTGTGTCTATGACTGACTGATATAATCGTTTAATCATTCATACACAATTCTATGGGTAGTCATATCTTAAAGTGGTACATATTCTTTATTTTATAGGTTTACATGATTTTATGTTGTATACCTGTTTCATTCTTCCCTGGTTTGCATCTAAAGACATAAAACATTGCAGATATTACTGCCAGCATCAGCAGGACTCCACCGATGGCTCCTACAACACAGATGAATACATCTGCATAATTTTATAGGGCAAAAAATAAAAATAGAAAATTCAAATCTCAGTTAGTAGCAAAATTGTACCCAAAGTCAAGCCTCTATCAAAAGTTTTTCAAGGCTAAGTATAACAACAATGTCAGGGGAATGTAAAAGAGAGACTAAAAATTCTGTAAGCTAATGCTAGTCAGGCTAGGCTAATGCATGCACTGATGTGATTATCTGGCAAGTAGAAGTCATTAGACCTGCTTAAAACTAACCAAAGCAAGCCAAATTGTACTGAAGAGCCTCTGTAACAGCTTAAAGCTAATTCTAGCCAAACCAAGCAAGCAAATGCAAGCTGTTAGCTGTTGAATGTGAGCCTCTTGAACAGCTCTAGTCCAACCAAAGCAAGCTTGTGAGCCTCTTGAACAGCTAAATGCTAATTAGCACAACCTTTAAAATAGCTACAAGCTAGTTTTAGCCCAACTAAAGCAAGGCAAATGCTGTAACTAGGGGTTTTGGGCATCTGGAACAGCTAAAAACTAGATATAGCCCAAGTAAAGCAAGACAAATGTTGTTACTTAGTGTTTTAGAGCCTCTGGAACAGCTAAAAGATATAATGGGGTTATTTGTACCATAATATTAAGAAATCCTTAACAAGAAAACGGAAAACAGAGAGAGGAGAGAAAGTGTGTGGGTTTTTTTAAGAGTTCTGACCTGAGCCCAGCAGCCAAGGGGAGCTTACTGTGACCCCTGTTTCACTTCCTGTTCTGTTAGTCACTGTTGCTTTGGAGGACTCTGTTTGAGTAAAATGAACATTGTTGTTTTATTCTATAAACTACAGACAACATTTCTCCCAAATTCATAATAAAAATATTTAGTAATTTAGAGCATTTATTTACAGAAAATGCAAAATGACTGAAACAACAAAAAAGATGCAGAGCTTTCAGACCTCAAATAATGCAAAATTCATATTCATAAAGTTTTAAGAGTTCAGAAATAATCAATATTTGGAGGAATAACCCTGGTTTTTATCACAGCTTTTTTTATGCATCTTGGCATCATGTTCTCCTCCACCAGTCTTACACACTGCTTTTGGATAACTTTATGCTGCTTTACTCCTGGTGCAAAAATTCAAGCAGTTCAGTTTGGTGGTTTGATGGTTTGTGAGGTTTTTAATTTGGTAAAATCAAATAAACTTATCATTTTTAAGTCTTTTTTTTCCAGACCAGTATACATAGGTGTGCCCACACAGGCTCTGACTCATATATTTAATTTTTAAAGTTTCAAAACATTTACACACCTAATTATTTTGGCATTTGCTTAGCTTTTAGTGATAAAATGGTCTATCTTACCTGTTGGAGAATAAGTACAGCCTGTAAACACAGCAGATGGATGAGTTTTCCGTTAAATAATTGAAATAAAGATTAATCTTACAGAATAACACAGTTCATTTAATATTAGAATCAATAACATATGGAATTATACATACAGAAAGAACTATATGCACGTGATGGGGGGTTGGATAAGTCATGATGCTCATTGCTATCTTACAGCCTGACAACAGTCTATTTTCCCTCCTTCCTCCTGTCTGGTTTAAACAGCAGCAGATCTTCTGAATATATCTACACTGATGGGCGTGGTGTTCTGGAAATGAGGTGTGTTCAGGTACATTTCTGGAGTTTTGCTTGTTTATCTTGGTAACAGAAAACACAGGAGCTCCACTGACTGAATACAACCTAGACAGACGCCAACAGTGAGACGTTCATCGCTATCTTAGCAACTTTTACATCAACAATAAACAGAATAGTAAATAAAATAACATTGCTGTTCCCGTAAATGAGCTGCTGGAGCTCCTTCACAGCGTCAACCAGCAGCTCAGTTTCCTCTGCTGAGAAGAGTTTGTTGAACACGTCCAGGTAGCTGCACCGTTAAAATAGCAATACACCAAAGACAGAGCTCACCTGATCTACTCTTAAAGAGAACGATGAGCAAGAGACACTCTGATTGGTTTATTTCACTTTACACCCAAAAGAAAGACACCCATGATAAATAAGGAGAAGTAGTAGTACATGAATTTTGCATTTTTTTTTACTGAATAAAGTGTACTTTTCCCACCGTTACGATAACAAAGACACACTGACACGCCCTAAATCAAGCTGCGCATCTAAAGATCACTACATTTTTGCTCTTATTGTTTAAGTCGCTAGTCCTACAACAATGCTAATGTCTGGTTTTAGCTACTAAATAGAAATCTTCTATTTGAATAACATAAAAATAACATCCATAAAATCCATGTAACTTTTGCAGCACTTACCTTTTGGTTGAGTTTGGGTGGAAGTTTTGGCAGTAGTTGAGGTTGATTGATGGGGTTTTTGAGGTTTTGGAGGTTTAGGAGCTGATGGAGAGAGATGGAACAGTTAAGCATTACAGGAACGCAGCACTTAGCACTTAATACACCGATATGCCAAAAGTCATGGGACAGCAGTGTGATTTGTATGTTGCTCATAAAGTGTTACACAAAGTTGTGAGGTTCTAGCTTTTGAGCGAGGTTGAGCATGTTTATTTCGACCAGACTTGAAGTCCCACAGGTCAGTGCGGCATCCTTTAGCCTCCAGTGGGGCATGCCAAAAGTCATGGGACACAAGACCTTTTGGCATGTCAGTGGTATAAAAGAAAAAGAAGCTAAGAGACTTACCCTTAATCACAGTCAGATGGACTAGAGTAAATGGGTCTTGTCCTGTTGTCTCAATTCCACATCCATTTGGTCCTGCATCGTTCATGCTGAGGTTGGTGATGGTCACCACAATATTTTTCTTATCAGTGTCGTCTTGCAGAGAGAATCTTCCTTCATATTTCCACCTCTCCTTAACATCAGTCCTTATAATGTATCTACACTCTTTATAGATTCCCTTACAGAAGTATTTGGGATAATCTTCATATCCTTTAGTGTACGGACACACAATCACAGCAGTGTTGTGCTCTATTCCTGTTACTTTAATCTCTTCATTCACCATACTGTTTACAACTGCAAGAACAAAGAGAGAACAAAGTGTTTTAATTCTCTGTTTACTGCAATTTACAGATTTTATAATTACTCACAACTGGAGCTGTTTTCCACACAGGAATCATCATATTTTGTTATTGTACATGTAAGCGACAGTCTGTAATTTTTGGGGGATTTGGGGACCTCTCCTTATTTGACGCCACATAACGAATGTATTGATCTAAACTTGCTCTTTTTCAGTGGTGTTTGTTGCATCAAACTCAAGCTTTTTATGAATGAAAAAGCTTTTAAAAAAGTTTCTCATTCTTTGGTGCATTAAAAACAAGGTCCTTTCACACCAGTTATACTTTGTACTCACCATGTTATGTTTTTATATATCATTAGGGTGTTTTACTGGAACTGAGTGACTGAAAAACTGAAGCCTGCTCAATTTTCTTCATTAGAACATCAGATTGTTATTCAAAATGCTCAAAAACTGATTGACTCTTAGAAAATCTTACCAGTTAGAAGAGTAAAAAAGGTGCTGAGAAAGATCTTCATCCTGGGGAAAAGCGATCATCCGGCAGTCCTGAATGCCACTTCTAAGAACTTCAGCTTCCTTAAATGTAGTTTCAGCAGTAAAACTTCATGGAAATTGTTGTTTTGTTGTGTTTTTTTTTTGGTTATCTACTGTTTTATGAAGTGGTGACAGCTCTAATATATGCGTTTTCACTTTAAAATATGTGAAATTTTAAAGCAGTATCTAAGCTGAATGGCGACGGCTGAGGCGATTCTTCCGTATGTGGGAGTTTGAGTTCATACCGACTCTCAGAAACAGCAGTGGTTATGAAATCATCAACATCACGTGGTTGTGGGGTCAGTATTCTGCTGTTTTTATGAGGAAAGTACGTTTTTTAAGCTTTTATGGTTGTATTATTATTTTTATTTATCATTTTTATTTTAAGACAAACCAAAGCTGGTGTTGTTTTGTTGAAACCAATAGTAGATTAAAATTAGATTAGAACACTGAACCAACCACAAAGCCTACGAGAAACCCCCCAGATATATACACACAGAGTGTTTGTGTGTGTGTGTGTGTTTGTGTGTGTGTGTGTGGCAGCAGGATGTGGGTTTTCAGACCATCTGACCTGTGGCTGACTTTGTAACTGCCTTTTAATCACACTTAAAACCGGCCTCGTCTCAAACCACACACTCTTCAGGACTTCACACTACTATAGTACAAAACAAGGGCACATCTAACAGCTGTGCACTATTTTTACAGACTCTTAAGTGAGCCAGAGCACAGTTTGAGACACAGCCTTAGTGTTTAGTCTGGTGTGAAGAGCTCGTTCAATATAAGTGCACTTAATGTGTCATATTATGTGCTCAGTTATACCCATGCAATCTAATTCAATACAAATACTGCAGATAGAATATTGTTATTTTAATACAAATACCTTGTATGTTTTGCAATTTTGATATAATTTGAATTTGGCATTTTATTTTCCATTAAAAGCTTTTTCTTATCCTGTAAATTTACTTTTTTGGAGATGCAGTGTATTCTAAGGTTTGTGTATGCCATTGTTTCAGTCTTCCTCCTTGTCTGTTACCTTCTGGCTCTCTCCCCATGAAAAATATGTATGAGTTATGAGTTTATTTGATTTTACCAAATTAAAAACCTCTGGAATATAATCAAGAGGAAGATGGATGATCACAAACCATCAAACCACCAAACTGAACTGCTTGAATTTTTACACCAGGAGTAAAGCAGCATAAAGTTATCCAAAAGCAGTGTGTAAGACTGGTGGAGGAGAACATGATGCCAAGATGCATGAAAAAAACTGTGATTAAAAACCAGGGTTATTCCACCAAATATTGATTTCTGAACTCTTAAAATAAATGTTCAATGTTCATTTTACTCAAACAAATGTATCAATAGCAGATTCAGAGAAATCAATTCACAAACAGAATAAACTGAACAGTTTATTTGGGTGAGTAAAGTGCTTCAGTTTATTTACAGTAAGCTTAGATTGAACTGCTGAGATGTGACAAGGTTTGAACATCTTAAAACAGAACAAATTATTCCCATAGTTAAATAAGCCGCAGTGTTTAAAGTGTGTAAAAAAAGTGTTGGCTTATATCCTGGAAATTAGGTTATAATAATACTATAATAATCTAAACGCTCAGTGTCTGAAGGAGTGAACTGGGTAATGCAGGTGTGACAAAACCAACAAATTAGTTTTCAGCCCCTGCTCTACTTACTTACTTACTGCATAAATATTTTTAAGCTATTTTCTCAGTCAATATTAATCCCCCCTTAAAAGTTAAACATTTTGCTATCTTGGAAAATTTCTCACATTTTATAGTTAAATTATGCTACTAAGCTATACATTTCTTTTTAATAGCTGCAGGTACAATAATTGCACTCTCCCATGCTCCATTTTCACTTCCTGGTCTGGCAAAGGGCCCAATCTCAGTTTTAGCTGCTCTTAAATAGTGCCTGAGCAAATTGAGGCATGCTCAGTAGGCCTCATTTTGGGTAATACCATTTAGAGGGGAGTTCTTTGAGGTTCATAAGATTTTAAGTATGCTGTTCTTTTGTTTTGTGAAGGTTTATTTTGTATGGTTGTTGCCTATGATGTGAACAATGACTGTTTTGAATATTTTGTCTTTCCATTGTATGACTATTTGATTTATTATGTGTTAATTTGTTAGCGTATTCCCCTGCAGAGGAAAGTACTCTGGTTTTGGCTGGGTTTGGTAGACCAGTGGTGGCCTATTTAAGGCTTCATTTTTGGTGGGGTGTGGTGGGATTTGTGTATGAGCCAAGGTTTAGAAGTCAAATGTTGACATTTCCGATAGAAACTTATCCGATAGAAACGCGTATTTTGGCGCAGGCCTCAAACTTGGCGAAAATGTAAAAGTTCCATAGAGCATGGGCTTGGGCGTGGTTCAGGAGCTCCATAGCGCCCTCAAACATCGGCAGTGGCCAGGATGAAGTTTGTCCAATGTGCACCAACTTTGGTACGCTCATTGACCATCTCATAAAGAACAGGGTTCACTAGGTTTTATTTGACTCCGCTCAACAGAAAGTCGGCCATTTTGACATGAAGTCGCAAAATAAGAAGTTTCCCGCTGGGTTTCGGAAGAGGTAAGATGTTTGAAAACTCCTAAAACTTCACAGACCTATTTGGCTTAGGCCATACTTTGGCCTTAAATTGGAATTTCGTATATTCGTGTTTCATCAACTCCTATTTTTAGCCACCTATTTTATATCGCATTCATTGAAAGCTCCCAGCCTCGTGATAATTGGCAGATTCAATAAGTCCTTAAAATGATTTAGAAATATTTTGTTGTTTTTCTCATGTGTAGCTAGAGGAATCTACAGCACCCCCTAATTGGTGTAGGCCATTAAATTAGCTGTAGCTCTCTAAAAAATTCTCCAATATTCTCAATTTTTGGCAGAAGCAGACAATATGACCCTGCACATATTTCCATGGCATGCATTCGCTCTGCCCAACAGGAAGTCAGCCATATTGGAAACTGTGAAATGTTTACACATTTTTGACATACTCATTGGAGCTCCTCCTTGAGTCTTTGTCAGATTTCCTCTAAATTGGGTTTGGATAGTCTCCAGACATACTCGGTGACAAATTGCAAAGGAATAGTTGAGAGCCCAAATGGTGGCATAATGGTGGGCATTTAATTTAATGGAGTCGCAAAACTAGACCAAATAGAAACATGAACATTTCCAGCATTGGTATGATTGACTCCACCCAACAGGAAGTCGGCCATTTTGAAATATGTGCATTTTAAACACATTTTTTGCATACTTTGTCAAACTCCTCCTAGGGAACTTGTTGAATACACTAGATATTTGTCAGCAATAAACTACTAACATAAATGATGATAAATTGCGAAGGAATAGTCAATATCTTAAACGAGGACGAAATGGCGGACAGTTGAATTGCTTGAGATACCCCATTAAAACAGGAAGTGAATATGTTTTGGTGTTGGTAGGTGTTTGAGGAGGTTACAATGGATAAAAACTTACAAAATTTTACAGGCCTTATTTACTTACGCTGTTCTTTGATCTTAAATTTAAATTTCATATATACGTATTTCATTGGCTCTATAGCACAACCTAGGATTCAATGTGTATTTGACATTACGGGAATGCTCAAAAACTCTTAAAAAATTAGCCGCTGCAATATAACTGCACATTTCTTGAGAAATCACATATGGATCCAACTTTTACCGGTTTCTTGGTTTGTCCCGGAACGATTTGCGCTGTTGTGAGAGGGCTCTACGTCCTAAAGGGGACCCCTCTTTTTTTTCTTTTTCTTTTTCTTTTGCTTTGTTGACTACCTTATTTTTTGTTGCACCTTTCACCTAATAAAATCACTTGCACTAGATGTGCTACTGTGGTTTGCCATAATTTTTGTTATTTTTCAACAACCCCACTACCTTTTTGCGGCACAACCACCCTCACCTGTAAGCAAGGTGTGACAGTGGGTCAGCTGGATTAGCTTTTAGCTCTAGCTTTCTTTCCCTATAGTGGAATATATAACTGCAGTAGTGTTTTTAGCGGAGAGTGAACTGTCTGCAGGAATCACAGTAGAGTAGAGCGAGACTGAAGGTCCTGCTGTTTCTCCTGGAGACGAGTCGAGGTGGGAATTGTGGGCGTCGCTCTCTCTGATGAAGATAACGCTGGAGTAATGGATGTCCTCAGACTGACGGGCGAAGTTCACTTCAGAGTGTGGAGTAATGTTGGAGTATATAGAAGAACTGGGGTCTGGGTGAGGGTTCTTAATGGGAGGTGTGCTCTGATTGGCTGAGAAGGATTCAGGGGTTTTCTGCTGATTGGTTTTCATGGGGATTTGAAGGTCCTTCTCTGGTTTGCTGTGTTTATTATTACAGTCGATCTGAGCCTGAAGAATATAAAAATATGAAAATAGTAAATACGATACATATAAAAAAAACACGGGTTACAATTCAGTATTTCATTTCATTGTATTGCAATATGTTGCAAAACTGTAAAGTAAGACGATATATTGCAGTAGTTTACATCAAATTCTACAAAATATGTAAATAGTATGAAAACAATAATAATTTTTAAAAGTTAAATAAAAGAAAAATGTACGTATATATATATATATATATATATATATATATATATATATATATATATATATATATATATATATATATATATATATATTAATATAAGCTGTTAAAATAATCATAGCATACTTTAAACACAACTGAGGAGGCATTATAATCACAATTCATATTGCATAACAATTATAAAGCTGTTATGTGTATAGCATTGGTACAAATATGTATAACCATGTTTATAATGCATAATGAATGTTTTATAATGTGTTATAAGTATGTTTACCAAGTGTGTTACCAAATTAACCTTTTATCCAATCAGAACAGTATGATCTAGAGACTAACCAGGAATACAAGTCTGCTATCTAGTAGGCGGGGCTTAAACACAACACTATAAATGAACCACTTCTGACACCAATCTTTACTAATCTAAACTAATAATTAAAAATCAATAAACATTTTTGAAAATCAATCGAATATTGCAATAATTTGATATATGGATGTGCTCTTGCACTCTTATTATGTAATAATAATAAATGTTATATTTGTACTTTTGGACATTAGAGAGTTTCTCACTTGCATATATAAAAATAAATCTTACCTTCCCAGCTTTGTGTTTTTCAGATTTGCGTTTTTTAGTTTGTTTTATCAGAATTAAAAGACAGATGGCAGAAATCAGCACCAAACAGGCCAGACCAGAGCCGATGTAAACAAGCTGTCCTGTAAAACATAAAAATGACACAATTTTAAGAAGGGGTGTGGCATAATTTATTGTACACATTAACATTTAAATTTTTTCTTTAATATTATATAAATCTTTATCATAATATTAGCAGTATAAGGTCAACTGTGCTCTCTCAGGGAACTGGCGATCTCCTGATCATAGTGTCAGCGTATCAGTCTGCTGGATTACTCCCCATATTATTACTATTTTAAACAAAATCAGAATATTTATGTCTAATCATATCTATGAGAATATTGCTTATTTTACAGAGATATTTAAGATTAAATGAAATAAAAACATGGTCAGATCAGTTCAGAAGATTTTATACATACTGTTTTCAGGTGTTTCAGGGTTTGTTGTATCTGTGGTTGTGAAGAAGTCCCCCGTGATGGTGGAAGATGTTTCTGACTCTGTCCGTGATTCAGTACTTTTTACTGAAAAACACAACATTAAAAAGTTGGAGAATTTTAAATACATGATTTTCTTTTTTTACCTTCCTTTCTATCCTGCTTTTCTTTCTTCTTTCCTTCCTTTTTCTGTACTTTTTCCCTTCATTTCTTTCCTTAATTCTTTCCCTCCACAAGTTAAATTTGCCAATTAACAATTTTAGTGGTAAATTAACACTGTGTTCACATTTAAGCTTTTAGTCTTCAGTTATTTATTTGCAACCCTCCCTTTTTTACCACTTTATTTTTATTTTCTCTGTTGTTTACTTAACCCTTTCAGACCTGAATTATCTACAGTGATGAAAAAAAAATGTAAGAATGCTGTTTTTTTGTTTGTAATGTATCAAAAAGAAGTAATGTTAGTAATATTCTACTATAAAATATATATAGCAAATAAATCCTATTAAGTTTTTTTTTTTCATTGCATTGGAGGCCTGTGAGCTTTTAATGTCATAAACCATCCCTGACCCATAAAAATGTCATTAAAAAGTGTTCTAAATCACATTAAATTAGTAAAAAAATAGGGTTATAAGGTTAATCTATTTATTTTTTTTATGAAATTACTATTTAAATGCGGGATACGATTTACAACACAGGATAATGGAGATTGTACATCTTTACAGGTTGAAGCTGCAGAGATAATCTCAGTGTTTATATACACCAGAAATATTTTAACATGGAAATGATTTACTAAACTGTAATACAAGAAGGTTATATGTTATGTTTGCACCATTTTTAATATAGTATGCTGCATTTGAGGTTAAAGGATCTGCTTAACTTCTGTAAGGACTAAAAACCGTAATTTGATACTTTATGTAGATGTTTAATCGTCACCTGATGCATCAGATTGGCTGTTTCCTGGGTGACTGGCTGTTGGGTACTGGGTATATGACGTGGTTGCTGGAGCTACAACAACATCACAAAACAGGATGTTACCAACAGAACAGAAGTTGCAGCATGAATCAAACTTGACTCCAACGTTTTTTTTTTTCATAAATTAATGACACACAGATCACATGCCATGATTTAAAGTGTCTTAGAATGTCAGAAATTTGATTTACTTTACGTTTTTTTTTTTAATCGAGCTAATAGTTTCATGTGGTAGGAATCCTGAACCCTCCACCATTATCATCCATTAACACCAGTTTAGATAAAATCTCATGGAATCAAGAATGCGTACTCAGGCGTGAAAAAGGCGACTTTTTCCCCCAATCACGGGTGAAAGAGAGCCCTCATCTGCATATTCATTAAATGCATGCAAAACAGAGAGGGTTCTTATTGATCTGGGTTCTTATAGACTCCACATAACCGGTCATATGGCACTGGCTGCTGCGCTATGTGGAGTCTATGTATATATAGGTCTATGTTATTATAAGTTCAGTGATGGTGGCACACGAAGCTCTAGCTAGATAGCTAGATAGATAGATAGCTAGAT
The DNA here is from genome assembly GCF_023375975.1 of Astyanax mexicanus. Lineage (NCBI taxonomy): Eukaryota > Metazoa > Chordata > Actinopteri > Characiformes > Acestrorhamphidae > Astyanax > Astyanax mexicanus. The sequence continues at coordinate 39,557,858 of NC_064428.1, read as the reverse complement.
AGCTAGATAGATAGATAGATAGATAGATAGATAGATAGATAGATAGATAGATAGATAGATAGATAGATAGATAGATATTTTTTTTTGATCCCCTATTAATGCCTCGTTTTAAATGTCAGGGCTCTCCAGATTCTAGTAAGGAGGTGTGGAGCTACTTTGAGCTGGATAACGGTGTAAAAAGTGATTTATCAGGGTAAATTATGCCCCGTATCTCCCAGTCTGAAGGGTGTTTGTTGGATAAACCTGTAAAATTCTGGATCTCTGAGTGGAGGTGAGCTATTCATCAAAGATAAGAACTTTTATCATGTTTTACTACAAACAAAAGTCCATTTTACACTGGAGTTCTACTTTAATCTGATTAAATTTGTAGTCATAATTTTGATTAATTTATACAAGCAATAGTTCACACTCAGTACAGTTCTACTCATGTTAAGCTCTGCAGGTCTTACCTTCCAGTACTGTTAGAATCACCTGGAGATACGTGTCTTTAACCATTCTTTGAACTCCACACCAGTAAGTCCCAGAGTCTGACTTTTTCAAACCAGAGATGGTCACGGTGAAGACTCCTGAACCTTCATCCAATAACGTATACCTCCCCTTCCTGTTTGGATTACGCATTCGATCACTTTTAATGAGAACGTCCCGATTTAAACACGTCTTGTTGCAGAAGTACTTCACGTTTTTGTGGGCAAAGCCGTGAGAACACCTGATCTGAACATCTCCTCCAACACGAGCCTCCAGACTGATCACATCTGCCAGTGCTCCGCCTAAAACCGATATAAAAACACTGTGTAAGATAAAACGAGAAACTACATAAATACTATAAAACTAATCATTTATTCAGTCTTACCTGTGAGGAAACAGATGATGACATGCAGAAATCTGGTCATGTTTCTAGTAGTTTTCTTCGTACCGCTGCTTCTGCCGACTTCAGAGACCGTCTGAAAGTGGTTGCGGTGTTTCGTAACTCTCTCAGACGCTTTCAGGATGTTCTTCTTTACCTCTACTGAACTTTCAGTCTTTCCCCATGACTGTTTCTCCATTTCACTTTATTACACGCACACACACTTCCCCTTTGCTTTCAGAGACATTTATACACACAAGTTCAAGCTCCCTCCCATGAACTCTATCCTTCCATTAAGATAAAAAAAATGAAGGTCGCACTTCAGTTTCAGAATCAGTTTCTCTGATTTTGCTATTTAAAGGTTAATGTTTGAGTAAAATGAACATTGTTGTTTTATTCTATAAACTACAGACAACATTTCTCCCAAATTACAAATAAAAATATTCTCATTTAGAGCATTTATTTACAGAAAATGAGAAATGGCTGAAATAACAAAAAAGATGCAGAACTTTCAGACCTCAAATAATGCAGAGAAAACAAGTTCATATTCATAAAGTTTTAAGAGTTCAGAAATAATCAATATTTGGTGGAATAACCCTGGTTTTATATCTCTGCATCATGTTCTCCTCCACCAGTCTTACACACTGCTTTTGGATAACTTTATGCTGCTTTACTCCTGGTGCAAAAAATTCAAGCAGTTCAGTTTGGTGGTTTGATGGTTTGTGATCATCCATCTTCCTCTTGATTATATTCCAGAGGTTTTTAATTTGGTAAAATAAAAGCAGCACATTCTAACACTGCCCCCTACAGGACAACTACTGACTTCAGACAACTTCAACAACCTACTGCCATTTAAGTCAATAGTTCTTAATTTTCTTTCTTTCTTTTTTTCTTTCTGTCTTGGTTTAATTATTTGATTGTCCTTTCTTTACTTTTATTTATCCTCAGTCTGTTCTTACAGAGAGAATATACAACAGAGGAAAAGAGTAAAAGGTAAAATGAAAAAAAGAATATCTAATTTCTTACATTCTTTCTTTATTTGTCTCTTTACTCTTTTCTTTTGTCTGTTGTGTTCTTTTACTTATTTTTTTTTTCTTTCTTTCTTTTTTTTCTCCCACTTCCTTCAATTCCCCCAATTATGTACAGCCCTTCCTCCTGCATAAATTATCCTATTCCTTCCTTTGCCACCCTCCCTCTTTCATTCCTTTCTCTATTCTATCTTTTCTTTTATCATTCTTTCCTTTCCTATAATTTTCTTGCTTTTTTTCTTCCTCCCGTTTCCTTTTTGTGCATTCCCCTCTTCTTTCCGTCCTCCCATTCTTTGTACACTCCCTTATTTCCTTGCTCAGTCCACTCTATCCTTTCATTGTCTAGTCCCTCCTTTCTTCTTTCCTTCTTTTCTTCCTCTGCCCACACCTTCCTTCTATCCTTTCTTTGATCATTTTTGATCACCCTAATTTAATTTCTTCCACTTCATCTATTCTTTTTTTTATTTTCCCTCATTCCTTTGTTCCATTGAATTATTTTTTCTTTCTTCATTTCAACTGTCCACTCTATCCTTCCCTTGTCCTTTTATTCCCTCCTGCCTTTCTTCCTTTATTTATTCTATCCCTTCTTCTTTTCTTTTTTCCTTCTCTCCTTCCGTGGTGCTTCCTTTGTCTTCACCTTTTTTCTCTTTCTTGCTTCGTCCATTCTCTCTGAATTCTCTTTCTTTATTTGACCTCTTCATTCTGTACTCCATTCCCTTTTTCTTTTCTCATTTTGTTCTTTGTCCGTTTCCTCCTTTCAATCCTTTTTTATTTCTTAACTATTTTTTACCTGTGATTGATAATTTCTATTTCTTGTCTGCTGAGTAGATCTTAATCCTGTTCACATACCCAGCTCTGGTCCTGAAGAACTCCTGTTATTGACTGAATTTTCAGACAGGCTGTGATGCGCGTCACTAATTTAATAATACTGATTCATATAAAATAGATACATCCAGGTGTGAAAGGGAGGAACCAAGACTTCCCACTAGCTGCACATTGTGTTATTCTGATTTGATCATTAGAAAGAACCGAGGCCTATATCTGTGTGTTTACTAGTAACGTATATCGTTATTTATATTATTATTATTTGGATGCTTTGCCTCAGTGTTTAAGGCTATAGGAGCAAGTTGCTGAGATTGCCTTTACATTTTCTGTGAGTTGTTGCTAAGCAAGCATTCAAGACTGTATGTTGCCATGGTAATGTAAACTGATAGACCACAACATTTTCAGAGAGGTGTGAAGAGTGCATTTTGCATTATTGTGGTTTGTGACAAGTGTTTTATCATATTTAAAAAAAAAAAAAAAGCTTTATATTTAAACTCTGCTAAATGCTCCACATAACAACCAAGTGATGGTCCAGCAGTCTAAAGCACTGTCACTATGATTGGGAGATTGCTATAGATTGAATCCCAGTCATGCAGCTTGTCATCAGCTGCTGGAGCCCTGAGAGAGGACAGTTGTTCTTGCTCTCTCTGGGTGGGTACAGTACAGTAGATGGCGCTTTCTCTTTCCCCTCATCACTCCTAGGGTGATGTGGATCAGCACAAGACTGCGTCTGTGAGCTGATGTATCAGAACCGAGTCGCTGCGCTGCTTTCCTCCAAACGTTAGCGCTGTGATGATACTCGTAAATGCTACAGCATCAGCAGCAGTTCAAAAAGAGGCGGAGTCTGACTTCAAATGTATCGGAGGAGGCGTGTGCTAGTCTTCTTAACCCTCCTGGTGTTGGAGCATCACTAGTGATGGGGGGATATACAGCTGAGTAGCAGCAGAATGGGTGTGACAATTGGGGAAAAAAATAGAAATAAATCAAATAAAATAAAAATGTGTCCCCAATGTCTTTAAGCTGAACTGATTCAGTGGCGTCAGTTGAGTTTACTTAACCCATCAGGGTTTACAGTGTAATGTGTTTCTCAATATTACTCAATGAATTTCAGATAAATGAGTGAGTGGAACTCGTGTAGGGATTGCACAAGTAGGTTTATAACATTTGACCTTGTTTTGTTGCTTCACTCTGAACTTTTTCACTCTGAACCACACGAATTGGAGAGGACCCACGTTTAGAGAAGTGAAGCATCACATGAGGAGAATATACGTAGTAGAAGGATCTGAGAGGTGATGAGCCGTTCCGGTTACTGTCCTCAGATGTGTCATTCGTAGATCATTTCCTTTAATCTGGAATATGATGTGATTCTCGCCCTGACCTAAAAACCTCCACCCAGTAGCCGCCCGGTTGGTTCCTTGATGTCTCCAGAGTTTGAATGCAGTAGGATTTAGTTAAATATGTGTTTTAATCTTGCTTGACGTTCATTCCAGTAGCCAAGAGTGTGCTGTATAAGTCTGTTTTTCTCAAAGTCATGATTGTGTTATGTCAGAAAAGCAACATTTTTTATCTTTTTTCCATATTTCTTCTTTATTTAACCAATTTAGTCCCATTGTTATCACAGACCTCTTTCCTTTACCAGCAAGAACTGAGCAAGAATGTGTAAGGAAGTAAAACAAATTTCTATATTACATTTAAAACTGTTTGACCATTCAGTAAGTCAGTAAGGTCAGTGTTGTAGAAAATGTAGAAAATCATGTAAAGATGAAGAAAAATGATGAGGATAATTTACTCAAACTTTCTGCATTTGCTTTTTTTAAGTAAATTTAATTTCAGATAAATTTAAGTAACTTCAACTCGGTTTCAAGACTTAAATGTTACACAGAGTAAATAAGTGAACTGAACTTCAGTCAATCCTTTCTTTTAGTAAACTTTACTTCATTTATTTTTACTGAATCAATCCTTTCTTTTAGTAAACTTTACTTCATTTATTTTTGCTGAATCAATCCTTTCTTTTAGTAAACTTTACTTCATTTATTTTTGCTGAATCAATCCTTTCTTTTAGTAAACTTTACTTTATTTATTTTTACTGAATCAATCCTTTCTTTTAGTAAACTTTACTTCATTTATTTTTACTGAATCAATCCTTTCTTTTAGTAAACTTTACTTTATTTATTTTTACTGAATCAATCCTTTCTTTTAGTAAACTTTACTTCATTTATTTTTACTGAATCAATCCTTTCTTTTAGTAAACTTTACTTCATTTATTTTTACTGAATCAATCCTTTCTTTTAGTAAACTTTACTTCATTTATTCTTTACTGAATCAATCCTTTCTTTTAGTAAACTTTACTTCATTTATTTTTACTGAATCAATCCTTTCTTTTATTAAACTTTACTTCATTTATTTTTACTGAATCAATCCTTTCTTTTAGTAAACTTTACTTCATTTATTTTTACTGAATCAATCCTTTCTTTTAGTAAACTTTACTTCATTTATTTTTACTGAATCAATCCTTTCTTTTATTAAACTTTACTTCATTTATTTTTACTGAATCAATCCTTTCTTTTAGTAAATTTTACTACATTTATTTTTACTGAATCAATCCTTTCTTTTATTAAACTTTACTTCATTTATTTTTACTGAATCGATCCTTTCTTTTAGTAAACTTTACTTCATTTATTTTTACTGAATCAATCCTTTCTTTTAGTAAACTTTACTTCATTTATTTTTACTCAATCAATCCTTTCTTTTAGTAAACTTTACTTCATTTATTTTTACTGATTCAATCCTTTCTTTTAGTAAACTTTACTTCATTTATTTTTACTGAATCAATCCTTTCTTTTAGTAAACTTTACTTCATTTATTTTTACTGAATCAATCCTTTCTTTTAGTAAACTTTACTTCATTTATTTTTACTGAATCAATCCTTTCTTTTAGTAAACTTTACTTCATACTTCATTTTCTTCATACAATATTACCTAACTACAGTTACTTACTTTATACAATATTACTTAAATAATTTATGATACATAATATATAAATTTAAATCTTTTTCATTTAAACATACATTTTAATATTTACACAATTTTAAATATTTATTTTTTGAACAGACCAAGTCTTACTGTTTTAACACATGGATGGCATGTAATACATTCTTTATAGTATACTAGAAAGAATGTATTACATGCCATCCATGTGTTAAGTTTAAATTACAGGAATTATAATATATTATGTATCATAAATGATTTAAGTAATGTTGTATCTAAATGTAATATAATGTAATTTATCTGAAATTAAATTTACTTAAAAAAAGCAAATGCAGAAAGTTGCGAATTTTTTTTAAAGTAAATTTTACTCGTCATTTTTTTCAGTGTGGAACGCAGAAAATCGTTAAAATAAAGAAAATAGGGCCCAAATGTGTGACTGGTGCTGTATATTATTAACTGATGCAAACATCTATAGTGTGATAGACTGACTCCTCCATAGACTCCTCTCTGAGGTTCTGATAGACCCTGCTGAGTCTGGGAGCACTGAGATCTATGTAGTCTGGATCTGGACCTGAACTCGCTGCTCTAATGGGGTCTAAGTAGTACGGGTCTATTTCAGGGACGTTCATGTTGTTCACGGCTGCACCTGTGTGGAGTGGGTGAAGGTTTGAAGGATGTTCCTCGACAGGTGAGGTAACCTGTGTAACACCAGGCTTCATCCTCACATAGTCATCCTGCAAAGAGGGGACACATTCCTTGAATTAGTACTTACTTTATTAGGCATTAAATTGCAAAAACTTAGACTTTACCAACTGTTAAACATGGTGGTGGTGGCCACATATTCTGCGGATGTTCACAGATCTGATTGTCCTCAAAAACTGAACAAATCTCAAATATGAAAGAATCTTCATGAACTATAAAAGATTTGGCTCAGAACCACCAACAGCTCAACTGTACAAACTATTAAACATGGTGGTGGTAGCTTAACGCTCTGCTCTTATAAATAAGGATTCCATTGTCCTCAAAAATTGAGCTAATCCCGAACATGACCAGTTAAGAAATTATCATGCAATTGATAAATCAAGTTAGTAAGCTTTTAGAACAACCTTCGCAAAGCCCCGACTTCAAATATGTGAACTAGGCCTAAAATTCAGACTAAAAAGTTCTTTAAAACCAAGAGATTTAATCAAACTTTAGATGAAGAAACCTGAATAACAACAGGCCTCATTTTCACTTAGTCATCCTAAAAAAAGGAAGTGAGTTTTATTCTCTGAGCATTTAAGCCAAAAGGTCATGCTAATTGTAGACCGTAGTCTACATACAGTATGGGTTTTTGTAGGTACCAGCAGTGCGTAAATCAAGTAGCCGCTCCCATTTCAGTCATTTAAGCTGAGATTTCTTATTCTATGTGAAACAGTTCATATATTTTATCACAAAGAGGCACCACTACAGATAGAACAGGACTAGCATGCTAATGTAAATGTTTTAATCTCTGTTTGGATGAAAATAACAAAAATGCATACCAAATGAGTTTTTGAAACTGTAAATTCAAATATAGTAACAAAAGGATGGAATTAAATGTAGCAAAGGGGATTTATCTGTCAGTGTTTATTACATCTCATCCATTAGCATGATCAACACCACCAGCATTCTTACTGTTATTATCATCTTATAATACATTTATATTTAGATTAGATGCCTGACCCAAACTCGGGTCGGGTTGGGATCAAGAAAATTATGCATAAAAATTTGTATTCTTTATCCATGTTAAATTATATTAGATTGGAGGAAAGTCATTCAGACATCATTCTTCCTAATTTACTGATGGCTGTGGATCATTTTCCATGTTCATATTGTTTGAGTTTTTAATCTTCCGTAGATCTGTTCTTAATAAACATTTTTATTAAACATTTTTATTAATCTATGCTTCTTCAGTGTTGCAATGTTAATGAACATAATTCTGAACAGATTTCCCTCATTCAAACAGCCTGAAAATGTTTTTTTGAAGCTTAGTTTTAACGCTCTACTTCCTAAAAAAATGTTGGGTTTAATTCAGGCTCCGACTTATAATGACAGTTTATTAAGTTGAGTTGAGTCGGGCTGGATTTTTTTGGGCCCGATCTAAACTCTAATCTGGATTATTTTCAGATTCTTACCTCTGCAAGTCCTGAGTTTGGCTTTTCTCTGATGTGGTACGAAGCAGAAACTGTAAAAGAGCAAAACATAAATTAGGTATCAATGAAATAAACAGAATAGAATTGTTGCCCTCTGCTGCCCCCTGTATTATAGATAATGTAACTGCTCTTAATAACAGTTTAATCAAAACCAGATGTTGTATTTTGGTATCAGTTCATATTAGGAGATCTGGGTCAGTCTAACATTTTCAGTTCAATTAAAAAAATAGGTTTGTAATTTTTTTCTAGTTTTTAGTTCATCCAACCTACTAACAGTACCTGTGAAAGGTTTGCACACACCTGGTCTCATTCTGTTTTTCTGTATTTTTTTATTTCATTTTTTTTTACATTGCAGACTAATATGAAATACATGAAACCAATAAGGACACATATGGAATTATGTAGTAAATAGTAAAAAAAAGTGTTAGTCCTCCACATTAATCCCCTGATCTAAACCTGATGAACTGAGATGGAGATTTGGAGATAGTGATTTTAGGAATGTGTAACACCTAATTTCTTTATTTGCAAATTTAGCCCAAATTGTCAGAAAACTGGACTGATAAACACTGACCAAACTTATTTTGAGTTACAGAGTATTGTATAAGTGAGTTTATCTGTTGATGGATGAATTTGTGTGTGTGTATGTGTGTACAGATTGCTATAGATGTGTATAGATGGGTTTATGTGTGTATAGATGGGTTTGTGGGTGTATTGATGGTTGTGTATAGACGGGATAAAGTTTGTATAGATGGGTTTGTGGGTGTGTTAGTATGTATAGATTGGTATAGATGTGTATAGATGGGTTTGTTGGGTGTATAAGTGTGTAAAGATGGGTTTATATGTGTATAGATGGGTTCCTGGGTGTGTAAAAGTGTGTATAGATGCGTTTGTGGTGTATATAGATGGGTTTATACGTGTATAGATGGGTTTATATGTGAATTGATGCGTTTGTGGTGTGTATAAGTATGTATAGATGGGTTTATATGTGTATAGATGGGTTTGTTGGGTGTATATGTGTTTATAGATGGGTTTATGTGTGTATAGATGGGTTTGTTGGGTGTATGGGTGTGTATAGATTGGTATATATGTGTATAGATTGGTTTGTTGGGTGTATAAGTGTTTATAGATGGTATGTGTGTATAGATGTGTTTGTGGTGTGTATAAGTGTGTATAGATGGGTTAATATGTGTATATATGGGTTTGTTGGGTGTATGCGTGTGTATAGATGGGTTTATGTGTGTATAGATGGGTTTCTGGGTGTGTATAAGTATGTATAGATGGGTTTATATGTGTATAGATGGGTTTCTGGGTGTGTATAAGTTTGTATAGATGGGTTTATATGTGTATAGATGGGTTTGTTGGGTGTATAAGTGTGTATAGATGTGTATATATGTGTATAGATGGGTTTATGTGTGTATATATGGGTCTGTTGGGTGTATAAGTGTGTATAGATGGGTTTATGTGTGTATATATGGGTCTGTTGGGTGTATAAGCGTGTATAGATGGGTATATATGTGTATAGATGGGTATATATGTGTATAGATGGGTTTGTTGGGTGTATAAGTATGTATAGATGGGTATATGTGTATAGATGGGTTTATATTTGTATAGATGGGTATATGTGTGTATAGATGGGTTTGTTGGGTGTATAAGTATGTATAGATGGGTTTATATGTGTATAGATGGGTATATATGTGTATAGATGGGTTTGTTGGGTGTATAAGTATGTATAGATGGGTATATGTGTATAGATGGGTTTATATTTGTATAGATGGGTATATGTGTGTATAGATGGGTTTGTTGGGTGTATAAGTATGTATAGATGGGTTTATATGTGTATAGATGGGTTTATATGTGTATAGATGGGTATATATGTGTATAGATGGGTTTGTTGGGTGTATAAGTATGTATAGATGGGTTTATATGTGTATAGATGGGTTTATATGTGTATAGATGGGTATATATGTGTATAGATGGGTATATATGTGTATAGATGGGTTTGTTGGGTGTATAAGTATGTATAGATGGGTATATGTGTATAGATGGGTTTATATTTGTATAGATGGGTTTATATTTGTATAGATGGGTATATGTGTGTATAGATGGGTTTGTTGGGTGTATAAGTATGTATAGATGGGTTTATATGTGTATAGATGGGTTTATATGTGTATAGATGGGTTTGTTGGGTGTATAAGTATGTATAGATGGGTTTATATGTGTATAGATGGATTTGTTGGGTGTATGAGTGTGTATAGATGGGTATATGTGTGTATAGATGTGTATATATGTGTATAGATTGGTATATATGTGTGTATAGATGTGTTTGTGGGTGTATAAGTGTGTATAGATTGGTATATATATGTGTATATATGTGTATAGATTGGTATATATGTGTGTATAGATGTGTTTGTGGGTGTATAAGTGTGTATAGATTGGTATGTATGAGTATAGATGTGTTTGTTGGGTGTATAAGTGTGTATAGATGGGTATATATGTGTACAGATGGGTATGCGTTTTGTATAGATGGGTTTATATGTGTATATATGTGTATAGATTGGTATGTATGAGTATAGATGTGTTTTTTGGGTGTATATGTGTGTATAGATGTGTATATATGTGTAGAGATGGGTATGTGTGTATATAGATGTGTTTGTGGGTGTTTTACCCGACAGGCTGCAGCTGTTGATGCGTCTGAGTAAATGAATGAGGCTGAACACACAGACGAACAGCAGCATCCCCACACACACCATAGAAATCACACTCAGGAACCTGAAGTGAGACTCTGCAGAAAAACAGAACCGAGACCCACAGCTGAGTAATCCACCCACTGACCCCAGCGGTTCTGTACTACTGGAAAATCCCAGCGATTAACAAAACATTTACATTTTTACAAATGTAGCACATTTACTTTTATAAAGTACAGGGGTTCCCAAACTTCTGCAACTCAACTTTAACCCACTGAAAATGAACTTCTTATTACTTATTAATCAACTTCACATCTTAAATTACATTTTCTGATTCTTTTACTTTACAAAATAGAAAAAAAATTGGCATATTATAAGTGTTTACATACGTCTCTCTCCTCCAGCAGGAGCGCTGCCGTCCTCTGTTTTCTGCACTGTTACAGGACTAGTACTGTTTTCCACTGTGATATAGAAAAAGAATCAATCATTAATTCTGAATTATTAACATTTTTATTGTAGAGAGGTGAGAAAATGTATTACAGAGAAAAACATGATCTTACCTTCGACCACCGGAGATAACCCTGTTGCATTTATCTGCCTCCTGGGTTCTTAATATAAAAGAATCAATATTTTACTTATATAATAATTAGTAGTCTTCAGTCTGTTAATATGATTAGTCCATTTATATTCTTTGTATTATTATTATTAGTATGCACATTTTTCGTTCCGCAGTTTTATAAATGTTGACACCATTCCAGCTCCAAATTACTTTTAGAAACCACTTAGCAACACTCTAGCAAACATCTAGGATGCCGTAGCAACCACCTGGGACACCTTTACAACCAATTAGCAACACTATAGCAACGATACCATAGCAACAACCTATCAACACCATAGCAGCCACCTGGGTTACCATAGCAACAACCTGGGAAACCATAACAACCACCTATCAACACCAGAGCAAATATACCATACCAACGACCTGGGATACCACAGCAACACCATTTCAACCACCTGGCATACCATAACAACCACCTATCAACACCAGAGCAAGCACCTGGAATACCGTACAACAACCTAGCAATATCTTAACAACCAATAAGCGACACTATAGCAACCACCTGCAACACTATGGCAGCTACCTGAAATACCATAGCAATAATCTGGGATACAACAGCATTACTGTAACCTCCACCTAGCAACACCATAGCAATCACCTGGAATATCATAGCAACAACCATAGAAACACCTAGTATACAAGAGTGACAACCGGTACTGCATTTTCTTCAGGAAATATACATCTGCTGGAGGTTAGAGTTCTGAGCCATTGTATAGTAGTATAAATTATTTAAAAAAGTTCATGTAAATTAAATTTACATGTAAATTCAACCAATTTTGACAAAATATTAGGGTTTGTGGTGTTGATGGGACACACACCCAGAGAGAGCACGACCAACTGCACTCTCTCGGGCTCTGGCTGCTGATGCTCAGTTCATTCTAGGAGCCCTCGAATCAGAGAATCTGAAATGTAGTACTCACTGCCTTTCACAGAGATTCGCACATCAGTGATTTCATCTGGGCGCATGCTGACGTCCACTCCACACCAGTACTTCCCAGAATCCTCCAGGCTCAGGGCGGAGATGTTGATGGTAAAAACTCGAGCCCTGGTGTTGTCGAGGAGAGCGACGCGTCCGCGTGTGACCCAGGTGTTCCGGGTATTCGTGCGAATGAGGTCTTCACAGGTGAAGCCGTGGAGTCGGCAGAAGTACTTGTCGTTTTCTTCTTTACCCGGAGGATAAGAACAGTAGATCTGTGCCCTCTGTCCATCAACTCCAACTATCGTCTGATATTCTGCAGTATAGCACATTCCTGCCACAAAATACCAGAACAACATAAACAAAAACACAAACACGACACGTTATTGATTGATTATTGACAATCTATACAGTATATAATCCTGTTGCTCATATTTTGCCTAAGTAAGATTGATCCATACCTGATAGCAGGAGAATCGAGACGCAGATGTAGACCAGCATTGTTCCGCAGGCTTGATGTTGACGACGTTGCTGGACATCTGTGTAGACCTGAAAACATCATCAGCAAAACCTAAAGTACTGCTTCCCATTTTCACTTTCTAATAAACCCAGTGTTAACCAGCTTACACTGCCCTCGTCAGGTTATACTGTACACACAAAGACAGCTCTGGAAAAAAATAAAAATTAAGATTTCTCTGATTTTGCTATTTATAGGTTTATGTTTGAGTAAAATGAACATTGTTGTTTTATTCTATAAACTACAGACAACATTTCTCCCAAATTCCAAATAAAAATATTCTCATTTAGAGCATTTATTTACAGAAAATGAGAAATAGCTGAAATAACAAAAAAGATGCAGAGCTTTCAGACCTCAAATAATGCAGAGAAAACAAGTTCATATTCATAAAGTTTTAAGAGTTCAGAAATCAAAATTTGGTGGAATAACCCTGGTTGGTTTTTAATCACAGTTTTTTTTTCATGCATCTTGTCATCATGTTCTCCTCCACCAGTCTTACACACTGCTTTTGGATAACTTTATGCTGCTTTACTCCTGGTGTAAAAATTCAAGCAGTTCAGTTTGGTGGTTTGATGGCTTGTGATCATCCATCTTCCTCTTGATTATATTCCAGAGGTTTTCAATTTGGTAAAAAATTTAAAAGAACTCATAATTTTTAAGTGCTTCTTATTTTTTTGCAGAGCTGTATATGTGCGATTTCAGATGCTTGAAATTCCACCAATTGCTGGCATGTGCAAATACACTCACACACAGCTTCTTTAGACCTTGTAAAAGAGAAATACTGTCAAAATAATTGGTTAGTAAGAAAGGCATTGATCTGTGGCGCAGTGGAACTGCGTTCTCAGAAAAGATGGAGCTCCAGCCAATACTATTGGATTAATGAGACCTCAAGAATGCTTATCTTGTGGCTAAATGCAATCAAATTGTCAGAGCAATTTGTCTTTGGAAAGTAGAAACAGCTACTCAAACAAAAGCAGGATACACTCTTTTAATACACTTAATTTCAGAAGAAAACAATGGATGATAAGGTGTCCCAATACTTTGTTGTTATATTCAGTTTACAATGTCCAAAGCTCTTTAGTGTTTCTGTATATTTGTTTAAAATCACAGAAAACACTAAAACATGTCATGCCTATCGATCAATATAATAATATAATCTAGATAATCAAGTTAAGCTTTCAATGAATCTCAGCTGACATTATTATCCAATGATTTTTTGCAAAACAATGAAAATGCAATTTTAAACAATGTCTGTCCACATTATCCACATTTAATCCTTTGGTGTCTTTTATGAGTCATACTGTAATGCTAATGTTAATAGCAGTGACTCTTTCAGAAGATCTTAAATAGAACATCTGGTGAAACTCCACTCTCAGCTCAATTATAGAGTCAATTATAGCAACTCAAACAAATCAGCTGTTGTGTAAAGGCAGAAAAGGCAGAAAAGATACGGCAAGAGATTTTAGAAAAGCCGGATAACCGGCTCAAGAAATGTCTCAAATCATCTCAGAACATCGTTTTCATAATCTGTCAAGCGATTCAAATAATTCCCGAACAAAAACCTGAGCAATCAATAGTCAACACCATAGTAACCACCTCGCGACAACTTAACAACCAAAGCAAGGTTCACACTGTACGACTGGTTGTGCTGTAATCGTGAGTCCTTCAGTTGTCGACATATGATCACAAATGGTACTGTAGGAAAAAGCGACTCACCTGGCTGATCTCCATCGCATGGGAGGACCAAACACACAAAAACTAGCGATTCCATGCAGGTGCTATGTTATTTACAAAATAGACATCAAAAACACATCAATACGAGTTAATGCACTGATTTGTACTGACAAAAGACAGCAGAAAAAGGAAAGTATATGGATGAGAAGATGGAAAAAGGCATGCGACCAGCAGGAACTGTGGCTCTCGCTCTCTTTCTATGTGATCCCATTGGCTGTGGGTACCCGCCGCTCCCAGTCGCCGACTGGGTCAGATATTTAGCATGTCAAATATTTGCATATTAGCATGTCAAATATCTCCGACTAATTGAAGATCATTCAGCGTCTTTCAGTAGCTCACACTAAAGGACTGATAAAGCTCCAAGTGATCCCTGATTTGCCTCCGAGCTGATTTTTTGCCGGCAATCAACGAAAAATCTGCGATTAAAAAACTGACTAAAATCGTGAAACTAGCATTAAGTGCAGCAAAAACCTTTCCTATCAGCACCTATTCCAAAGCAACATCTTGGCAGCCAAGTAGTACAATTAGTAAGTATAGTACCACTTTAGCAAACACCTAGCAACGTCTCCATCTCTGATACAATAGCTAACAAATGCCCATAAAGGCCAACATCACATTGTGCTGTCTCAGACTCCGGCTGCTGATGGTAAAGGAGCATGATCATTGGCACCTTAGTGTCATAACAATCATTTAATGTAGCAAAGCCTTAGCAACCAACACCTATACATTAGTAACAACTAAGCAAACATCCTAGCAAAACCGTAGCAACCAACACCCATACATTAGTAACAACTAAGCAACTACCTGGCAAAACCTTAGCAACCAACACCCATACATTAGCAACAACTGTGAACAGCCACCTAGAAAAACCTTACAAACTTACACATATGCATTATCAATAACTGAGCAACCACCTAGAAAAACCTTACCAACTTACACATATGCATTATCAATAACTGAGCAACCACCTAGAAAAACCTTACCAACTAACACATATGCATTATCAATAACTGAGCAACCACCTGGCAAAACCTTAACAACCAACACCTATATATTAGCAACAACTAAACAACCACCTGGCAAAACCTTAGCAACCAACACATATGCATTAGCAACAACTGAGCAACCACATAGTAAACCGCAGCAAACAAAACCCATACATTGGCAACAACTGAGCAACCACTTAATAAAACCTTAGCAAACAACACAGCACATATACATTAGCAACAACTGAGCAACCACCTAGAAAAACCTTACCAACACAGCTGCATTAGCAACAACTGAGCAACCACATAGTAAAACCGCAGCAAACAAAACCCATACGTTAGCAACAACTGAACAACCACTTATAAAAACCTTACTAACTAACACATATGCATTAGCAACAACTAAGCAACCACCTGGCAAAACCTTAACAACCAACACCTATATATTATCAACAACTAAGCAACCACCTAGCAAAACCGTAGCAACCAACATCCATACATTAGCAACAACTAAACAGCCACCTAGAAAAACTTACCAACTCACACATATGCATTAGCAACAACTGAGCAACCACCTAGAAAAACCTTAACAACCAACACCTATATATTGGCAACAGCTGAGCAACCACCTAGAAAAACCTTACCAACTCACACATATGTATTAGCAACAGCTGAGCAACCACCTAGCAAAGTGTAGCAACCAACACATCACACAAACATTAGCAACCACTTTGCAAAACTTACCAACCAACACATATACATTAGAAACAACTGGGCAACAATTTAGTAACACCATAGCAACTAACACCTATACATTGGCATATAGCAATTAACAAATATACATTAGCAACAATTAGCAACCACCTAGCAACACCATGGCCACCAGCACATACATTAGTAGCAACTGAGAAACCGCCTAGCAAAACTTTAGCTACCAAAAACTTTACTTTCTTTCTGTAATTTCAGTTTTTTTTTACTGTATTTTTACAGGATTGTCTTTTACTGTTGTCAGTTAGTCGTGTGACTAGATGCCTGAAGGTTCTGTGATAGTTTATGTTTATGTGTTAAATTAAAAAATGTATTTTTAATGTGTTTTATCTGATGAACCTGGGGAACGAGAGACTTGGTACTTTTTCTGTTATGAAAAAAGTGGAAGTTGCGTTGCTTAATGAGTCTGTCATAAGAAAAGGGGCAGAAAAGGGAGGAAATGTTGAAATGCTTGACTGATTTATGCATCAGCTGCGTTACCGTAAACCCAGTGAACCAAACAGACTTCTCTTTTTAATATTAACACACTCGACTCCTACAGCTATGCTTTAGCTTTAGCGCTACCTGAGCAGGTAAACCTCCGCACTCATCCTGGAGCAGGTTATATAGGAAGAGCTGATCAGTAATAAATGCAAAAATATAAAGAGACGAAAAAGAGGAAGAGGAAACTGCTGCTCGGGTTTCTGGAGTTTTTATGGGGCAAAAGTTTATTTTTTTCTTGCTGCGACTTTCTGAGTACATGGACATTTTTCATTAAGAGTCATTGAGCCGGCTGTGCAACGGTAAGATATTATTTATACCACATTATATTACATTAGAAATGTTTTTAATGTGTCAAAATGTTTCAAAGAGTTTTGATTCATTTAAAAGTTAACTTAAGACTTTTATTTCTTATTTACAGCCTGATGGCCTGGTTGATCTAAACTAATACAATCCATTTTTTTAGTAAATTAATCAAAGATCAGAATTAAATTTGTGTTTAGATCTCCAGTGTGGACAAATTTATCAGATCAAATAATCAACTATAATAATAGTTTTAAATTTAACACAAAAGTTGTAGTCCTTGTTTTATCACTTGTTTTGACATTTTTTGTCATTGCTAATGAAGTAACTTAACAGCAACGTAAAAACTGACCTTTCAGTGTTTGTGTTTTTCACAGTAACGTTAGTAACAGATTGAATGATGTATGTTGATGATATATGGAAACATCTCAGCATTGTTTTTATTATATTTGCAGTTTAATTTGAAGATGCTGCTTGTTGTCAATGTAAGACATTTGCTGTTTCTTCAACTGACTGTTCTTGGTGAGTCATGCTTATATACATACGTACACTGTCTATAGACGTCACGAGTCTATAAACTGTATCCATATATATTTAAAAACAAGAGAGCACTTAAAAATGATGAGTTTCTTTGATTTTACCAAATTGAAAATCTCTAGAATATAATTAAGAGGAAGATGGATGATCACAAGCCATCAAACCACCAAACTGAACTGCTTGAATTTTTTGCACCAGGAGTAAAGCAGCATATAGTTATCCAAAAGCAGTGTGTAAGACTGGTGGAGGACAACATGATGCCAAGATGCATAAAAAAAACAACCATGTTTATTCCACCAAATATTGATTTCTAAACTCTTAAAACTTTATGAATATGAACTTGTTTTCTTTGCATTATTTGAGGTCTGAAAGTTCTGCATCTTTTTTTTTGTTATTTCAGCCATTTCTCATTTTCTGTAAATAAATTCTCTAAATGACTAAAATATTTTTATTTGGGAGAAATGTTGTCTGTAGTTTATAGAACATATATATATATATATATATATATATATATATATATATATATATATATATATATATATATATATATATATATTATATAAATCTAGGAAACTGTTTATTTGGGTTAGTAAAGCGCTTCCGTTTCTTATCAGTAAACTTAGATTTCCAGATTTTCACTAATTAGCATGTAAATGTTGGTAAGCCAGGGCGATATTATCTAGTGGTTTGTTCCACGTAGCTTTTTTTAATACTGCAAATGTGCACGGCTACAAGCTGATATACAGTACTTACCTCTGAACGGCATAAGAGCTAGCGCTTAGTGTGGTTAGAGGATAATGCTAATACTGCTCCAGCAGTGCTAGCTGGGGTTAGCAGCAGGCTACATTTCGATATTACGATAATCAGTGCTGAAGGGATTAAAATCAATAAAACAAGAAGGGTGCAATAATTTAGTTTAAAAAATTATTGCACACTTTCTGTAAATCCTATAAACTTCATTTCACTTCTCAAATATCACTGTGTTCATCTGATATATGATATATTTATCTTAAATTACTGATCTAAACAGCCAATGACTTTCTGTGTTTTTTGTTTCAGGGGTTTTTGGAGAGCGAGGCTGGAGTGTGAAATATAAGCACAGTAATATATGTGCTTTAAAAGGTTCCTCTGTGTTTATACACAGCAACTACACTCATCCCTCTGGTCTCACAGGTGTAAAGAAGTTTTGGGCCAAAAATCCATCTAATGGTGTAGAACCGACTGACCTGACTACAGTTCCAGGTTATACAGATCGGGTTCAATATTCTGACAACGAAAATCAAACCTTCTACCTCCACCTGCAGACTGTGAATAAGAGTGATGAGCACATGTACTGCGTCAGAATCACTACAAATGAAAAAGCTGAAAGATATCTGGGATATCCTGGAGTGATGCTTAGGGTTACAGGTCAGTTAATGCGTGATTCCCTATTTTCAACCAGTTCCGCCTATTGCGCAGTTTCCTTTTCCTGTCTGCCAATCGAGCCTACACATTAGCAACAACTGAGCAACCACCTAGGAACACCTTAGCAACCTGACCTGACAAAGATTTTTTTATTCTTACAAAAAATCTCGTCGTAAAATATTTTTTTAATATCACTAATAAAGTTGTTAGTCTGTGCGTGCAAAAAACTGTGGAGTGTGCATCTCATTTTTTGTAGTGCAGCGGCTATTTTTCTCTATTTTTTATGTTGTGCTCTACTTAGGGAGCCTAATATTAAGTGAGCAAGGGTGTCGCCATGTATGGATGCCCACACAGGACAAATGCAATGCCATCATACACCACTTTTCTAAACAAAATACAGACGCAGTCCACACAAATATAAATAAGCCCAGTGATTCAAAAATAAAAAAAAAGCATTAATACACACATTATCAGCCACCAGTATCAGGTTAAGACTTGTTATTATTGAAATAAGAGCTTGAGTGTATATATTTTCCAGTTAATATAGGGCATTTTAAGCTGAACGTAAGGTGGTCGAAACTAGGGTACCGTTGTAATTCCACAGGTCTTGCCGCTGGGGGGCGCCGAAGCAAACAAACAACTTTAATTCTTAAAAATAAAAAAAGCATTTTTTTAGTCAAAAGTCAAATGCGTGTTGGACTTTAATCTATACAGATTTATCTCCTAAAAAACATTTATTTGGGTGAGTAAAAGTCTTCCGTTTATTTACAGTAAGCTTAGATTTCCACAATTTTGACTAAAATTGCCGAAAATAGAGAAAATCTGACGACTCTCTTAGTTTTTTTTCCTTGTAGTTTTGTGTTATCTGACTACTCCAGAATGTCTTCTTCTTTCCTCAGAACTCAGGGTGGTGGTTCCTGAGCGGGTTTCTGAGGGAAATGCAACACTGCTAACGTGTGCAACCACCTGCAATCTGACGGAAAAAGCAACGTTTACCTGGTTTAAAAACGGACAGCTTTTACAAACGAATAACCAAAACCTGAACACCCTCTACATCCAGTCGACCAGAATTGATGATGCTGCACGCTACTGCTGTGCTGTGAAACAATATGAACATTGTTGTTCTCCAGAGGTTTTTCTCAATGTCAGATGTGAGTACATGATTAAATGTATTTAAAGAAGCCCTGTGGAGAAAATTGGACACCGATTCAAGCCAACCAATCGTTGTAATAACAAAATATATATATTTGGAAAAGACAAAGACATACAAAAAATGTTAGGAAAATCCTGTCCTTATTTTTTCTTAACCATACATATATGTGACTATAGCTCTATTCGTACAGGGTTCATTTTGAGTCTGTATGTACTTTCTGTATTTCTTCAAGGCTGGTAATAGAGCTCTAAACATACCGTTATACTGTCCTGCACTCATCCGTTTGCTGTTTTTTCATTCCTTATTCAACTCACAATTCTAACTCACTCCCAGTCATTTTCATGAACACCTAGTAACCATTCCTTCTAGTAGCAACACGTTGGAAACCAACATGAAAACCATAGCAGCACCTAGCTAAAGCCAAACAACACTTTAGGAACCAAATTTAGAAATAAAAAAATTACAATATTTCAATAATAATTATAATCACCACCATCATCAATCCACAGATCCTCCAAAGAACGTCTCAGTGTCCATCAGTCCCTCTGGTGGAATAGTGGAGGGAAGTTCAGTGACTCTGACCTGCAGAGGTGATGCTTACCCACCTGTACAGAACTACACCTGGTTTAAGGTAAAAGCAATGGTTGGACAAGGTTCAACCTTCACCATCTCCAAGATCAGCCCTGAGGACAGTGGGGAGTACAAGTGCAAGTGCATCAATGCAGAAGGTGTTCGGTATTCTGCTGTTGTGACTCTGAAAGTCGTGGGTAAGGAGAAACGTATTTGATATATTCATATTCTTCTAATTAAGCATAATGTGGGAGGTTAATTTCCTATACATTCTCACACAGATGGGCTGAGCAAATGCCACCAAGCTGTTATTGGAGTTCTTATCTTCTCTGCATTCTTATCTTTTGCTGTTGTTTTGGTCCTTCTATGGTAAGTCTAAAAGTTCCGCTAAAATTCTCTTTTTTCTTGTTGTTTGTGAAATACAGTGGGTCTCTGAGTTGTTTATGATGCTGCACATGATGAAACTCTTCCTCAACCTTTTCCTCATTGTCTGCAGCAGCTTGTAAAAGAAAATATTCAGAAAAACGAGTCGTTCAGGAAAAGCACGTGTCTACATCAACCCGTGAATTAGTATTCATGGCTCCGCCCACCTCGGCTCGGGACCACCCACAGGCGGAGCTGAAGCCGGGTGGCGATGCCGTCTCGTCAAATAGGAGATAACTAACAGTGCTAGGAACAGCATGCAGTTCATTCCTGTGTTATTTGTGCGAATAACACATCAGAGTTGATATACTTTAGCCAGTAATTCAGAGCTAACAAACAAATGGTTAGAATTAGTCTATGGAGGAAAAACACCACCAGCCAAGTACAATTGAGATAGGTAGGTGTTTAGATGTTTAAAACAGTTCTGTTTACACTAGATAAAAGTACAAATCCACACCAGGGTTTTGTTCCAACTGCCTGTGTTGCTCTGCTGTGCCTCGGGGTGGATTTTACTTTCTGGACCTGGGGCCTCATGTACTAAAGGTGCGTACGCACAAAAACATTGCGTACGCCATATTTCACGCTCACGGTCTGATGTACTAAATTTGACTTGAACGTGTGAAAGTGCGTTCCCCCACGGAAGTTTTGTTTTGGGCGTACGCCTTTTTTTTGTGCGTATGTATTGTGTTTTTGTCCTTTGGCGACACTTAGAGGCGATGCATTGAAATTACAACTATTAAGATATCCTTTATGCACACATTGAAGTAAGCATTATTGGGTAAAATAAAGTAAATTAATCAGACAGTTTCATTGTCTTACAGAAATAATCGTTTAACGTGTTTCCACTTAGCCTAGATCAGGTTTGCGCTGGAGTTGTTGGAGATGCAGCGTTGGCATTACAGGAAAATACTGCTAATGGCCGAATTCATTGAGCGCGCATTTTCCGTGACCATTATGTTTTTTGGCCCATGATGATGACTGGCTTATAAGCAGTTTTAGATTTCCAAGAGCATAAGAAAACAAGCTGAGTGCGTGACGTGTCTTTTTGGTAGGCAACTCATTTAAAGCATTTAAATGAAAGCATTTATCTTAGAATAATACAACTTAAAACATGGGTAATTATACGCTATGCATATATAATATTATTATTATTATTATTATTATTATCATTATTATTAATAATAATGATAATAATAATAATAATAATAATAATAATAATATAACATTATACTCTGCGTAATTGAGGGAGGAGTCGTGGCAAGTGTGATGCTTTCGTGCATTTGCGCTTGATTTCAAGTTGATTGTGATGTACTAAGAGAAAGTACGTGGAATTCTGCCTACGCACGGTTTGATAAATCCGGATTTTTTTGTGCGTACGGAACTTTTCCGATCTGAGCGTACGGAACATTTTAGTAGGAAGTCCACGCAAGTCTTAGTACATGAGGCACCTGGACTCTACACACTTCTGTGTGTAAGTAACTATAGGGTTAAATAGGATCTCCGGTGGATTTGGTGTTTTACAGAGACTCTAAGACTAGATCAGTTGCTGAACTGCACTTAGCAGGACATTATTACACATGTTGTAAAGTAACATGACATTGCAAAGACTGTTGTTAGTGTAGAAATATCTTTATTTTAAAAACGTTTCTAACGGTTGTTGGTCTGTCTCGAGAGCTGTTAGCCAATCAGAGGCAATATGTTTGCATATATGAATATTCATGTGCAAGAGCCAAAACTGTCACTCCTGCAGCTGGCAAAATATGAAATCATCAGCAGTCACGAAGCAGTGTTATCATGACCATGAGGAAACCATACAGATGTAACAGATGTAAAAGGGCCCTAAATTTATAACATTATAATATTAATATTATAATAATATTATTTATAACAAGGGTTTGTTGGACCATTTAAACGCATGCCACCTGATACAAATACTGAATATTTAGGTATTGAAAAGTGCAATACATCAATTTCTTCTTTAAATACAGGTGGAAGAAAAAGTTCTGCTGGTCTGAGGACCAAACTTTAAAGCAGGCAAGTCAGTTTTAATTTCAATTATTTCATTTTTTATATATTTTTTTAAGTCAAAGCTGCATGCAGTTCTCATTTAAAAGGCTTTTTTTCCTATTTTAGGACAACATTTACAGCAACGTATCTGTCCAAACACCTGCCAGAAATGCTCCTCAGTCTAAGACTAGTTCACATGATCAAGATGATTGCCAGTATGCCATCATTGAACACCAGAGTGCTATGGACTCTCCAGTGGAAGCTTCTTCTTCCAGATATGATGAGGAGGCCCAGTATTCCATGGTCCAGCACTGTGGTGATGAACCTGTGAAGAATACCCAAGAGGAGGACATTCAGTATGCCTGTGTCACTTTCAACCAGTCAAATAGGTAGGGAACCAGTATGTTGTAAAATTCAGTAGTGTTTTCGGTCAGTACTGGAAAGAGCATCCTTTAGCACATAGGGCGGCATGGGTAGCACTTCATATTATCAGTCTTTTCTACTGAATAAGCAAAAATCACATCACTTTATCAATGCTTTTTCAACCATGAGGGCACCAGAGGGGTAGTTGTCCCCCCTGCCCTCCCCTGAGTCCACCAGTACTCTTAATTCTACACATGCCTCTTTAAACATAAACATTAACAAAGTCAATTTGTGACTTTTTGTTCCTCCGCAGACCTGCTGAAACAGTGAAGAATGATTCAGTCATCTACAGCACTGTCAAATGACCATGACCCACCACTTAAACCTCAAATCTTCAACTCATCATCTGGATGATCTAAATGCTCCACGGCAGATGCAGCACGATGCAAGACTTCAGTCTTGGATATAATCCTTTATATATATATTCCTTTATGGAAGGTTGTGTAAAGAATTTTCAAGTTCCTAGATCATTCCACTTGATTGTGTTGGTTTAATATGTTATTCGTCATTTGATTCATGGATTTTTCAAGGAGTTTGGAGACGATTTACAAGCTCTGTGTAAAGTTTTGACATATTGAACAACTAATGGGACTATTGTTAAGATTACGCCAATTGTTTCCGCACTACCTTGCATTTCTCACAAATTTTCTGCTTGTATTAATGTTGATACTCTTATCAGGCCTTGACTATGAACAACTGACTCTATGGATGGTCCTAATTATGTCACTTTTGACATAATGTTGCCTTAGACATTCTGAATCCAAAACTCATCTTAAAAATATGTCTCTTCATTGCTTTCCCAGAACTGTCTGGTGTGTCTCTGCTCCCAGGACATCATCATGTTGGCACAGAGAGACTGCAAATAACTGTAATGATGATTATCTTCAAATTAAAGACTTGTAGTTAAATGACACGGGATGATTCCCACATTATATTTGGAAACTTGAGAGTTGACAGAAACGACACTGGTCAATTTGCACATTATGCTCTGCAAACGCGGTGTTGTCAAAAATGGCATGGGCCGATTCCTACGGTATACTCAACAAATGGTGTGCTGACAAAAGGGGCGTTGGCCAACTTGAGAGTTGACAGAAACAATAGAGGTCAATTTCCACATTATACTCAGCAACCGGGGTGTTGACAAAAATGGCTCTGGCCAATTCCCACAGTATACTCGCCAACCGCTGTGTTGTTTAAAAACAGTGCTGGCCAGTTCCCCACATTATACTCAGCAACCGGGGTGCTGACAAAAGTGACATAGGCCGATTCCCACATTATACCCGGCAATTTGGGAACAAACCTGGAACGGGTCGGTTCCCACATTATACTTGGCAACCGAGTGTTGACAAAAATGGCACTGGCCAACTTGGGAGTTGACAGAAACGATGCAGGTCAATTTCCACATAATACTCTGCAAATGTTGTGTTGACAAAAATGGCTCTGGCAACCGCTGTGTTGTTATAAACGGTGCTAGCCAATTCCCACATTATACTTGACAACTTGAGAATTGACAAAAGGGGCCTGGGCCGATTCTTACAGTATACTCGGCAAACTGGGTGTTGACAAATGTGGCATGGGCCGATTTCCACATAATACTCTGCAACCAGGGTGTTGGGAAAAAAACAGCGCTGGCTAATTCCCACAGTATTCTTAACCACTTTGGATTTGACAAAAGTGTTGTGGGCCGCTTCCTACATTATACTCAGCAACCGGGGTGTTAACAAAAGGGGTGTTGGCCAACTTGAGAAGTTGATTCCCACATTATACTCAACAATTTGGGAATTGAAAAATTGGCATGAGCCAATTCCCACATTATACTTAAGAACTTGGAAGCTGACAAAAGTGGCAAAGACCGATTCCCACATTATACTCAGCAACCGGGGTGTTGAGAAAAATGGTCCTGGCCAACTTGGGAGTTGACAGAAACGATACAGGTCAATTTCCACATTATACTCTGTAAATGAGGTGTTGACAAAAATGGCTCTGGCAACCGCTGTGTTGTTTAAAAATGGTGCTAGCCGATTCCCACATTATAATTGACAAGTTAGGAATTGACAAAAGAGGCCTGGGCCGATTCTTACAGTATACTCGGCAAACAGGGTGTTGTAAAAATGGGTGTTGGCCAACTTGAGAGTTGACAGAAACAATACAGGCCAATTTCCACATTATAGTCTGCAAATGGGGTGTTGACAAAAACGGCACTGGCAGATTCACATAATTTACTTTGGAATTTGGGCCAATTTCCACATTATACTGAACAACTTGGAAGTTGACAAAAGTGGCAAAAGCTGATTTCCACAGTATACTCTGCAAACTGTGTATTGACAAAAACGTTGCTTTGATTCAGGAACTGATGGAGAGCAGAGCCTGTTGATATCAGAGTAAAGTTTTACAATGGTTTTTAGGTTCTTGCATGTGTGACCCTCCAAGAACCAAGCACTGCGTATCCTGTCCAGCATCTCTGAACTTTAAAAAGTCATTAAAACACTTATACTATAACATATCTGAAACAATGATTTTGATAAAAGTAAAAAGGCTTTTGTGGGACCTAATTATGGTAGCCTACATCATTTACATTTTTGTCACACAGCTGTAGTGGATAGAAATACGACTTATTTAACATTTTTTTCTACCTAAACATCTGTTTTGAGTTGTGTAAACACTTACTGGTATTAAGTACTACAAACAGTAAAGATGACTGATTAGAGAAACACTGTCATCAGTCTTCATGAGTCAGCACTCTCCACTTGTGCTCACACCTCCAATTATATATTATTTTCCAGTCAATTTCTCAACATCTTCTTAACAAGAACTCTCGCTGAGGAAAGAGGAACTGCTGAACTGAAACTGTGCAGAAATAAGCATTGCGCAAGTAGTGGGGTGCGTCGCAGCAGAAAATATTACAGACTCGAAAAAGAGAACTACAAAGCATAAATATGCAATTTTTATTTGCACTGAATAGAACAGTATTAGGTCTTTGCAATAATTACATTACATAGATTATTATAAAGGAAAAAAATGCTGATTTTGGAATATAGGTATCATGACTGTGAGTTTACAATGTCATGGTGTTTAATAATGCAAGGCCTGGATCTTTACACCAGTCTAGTATGCCATCTAGTGTTGACTTGCACTAAACTAGATGTTCTAATGCACCTTAAAATAAGAATATATGGTGAAAGTTGCTTCAAGACTATGAAAAGAGTGATCATTTGTCACCAGTGTCAATAAAACCATGTAGTAAAACAATAATCCTCTTTCCAAACAAACTAATAAAGCAAATTTAAAACCACCTCCAGGATTGGGACAAAATCAATCTTTTATTTATATGTTTGAGGTTTTTTTTACATTTGAAACTTAAATATTCAGATTTTACTGACAATAATTAATGAACGCTGTAGTTGGACACTGGATGCAATTTTATAAGGTATTCTTATTTTTGTAATAATTATTATTATTTTTTTGTTTTGTTTTTGTATTCATACTATTCCTCATCCCTGACTCAAACAGCTTTATCTCAAGGGCTGATTCCTATATTCTGAAAGTATGTTGATAGTCCCTAAGGTTCTCTGGGTGGTTGCAATGGTATAGCTAGGTATTTTCTATAAGGTGACTTGCAAGATAGGTGATATGGCATTTCTTTGCAGCTGCATTGGGATTGCTACAGTAAGTGGCTGCTGTGGTGTCCCGTGTGGTTGCTCTAGTATCGCTGCAAGTGTTTCCTGTCATTGTACCCCACATGGTTGGTTGGTTGTTACTACTGTTAACTCATTTGTATCATGGTGACAAAAGAAATGGTATACGAACATTTGTATCCCATTTATCATTTGCTACACAGAATGGACCACATAGGCGTACCACATCAACCACTTGGCAACATGCCAGCAACCATCTTAACCACTATAGCAACCACATGAGCTACAATAGGAACTGCCCAGCAACCTGCTAGCAACCACTAAGCCATGTGCTAGGAATAATCTGAAGAGAAGACTCTAATATTCTACTATAAAACCTATATAGAAAATAAATCCAATGAACAAAAATATTTAACCATCTTTTAATTATTATTTCTATTGCATTGAAAGCCTGTGTGTAAATAAATATATTTTATATTTCATATTGATTTTCTTTCATACATCATTTTAAACAGTTAACCAGCATGATTAAAAAGTATACTAAATCACATTAAATTAGTCAAAATTAGCTGTTATTTTGCCTCAGTGGCTCTAGTACTACTGTTTTTTCAGTGTTTATGCAATGCGTGGGGACAAGTTATGGTTTCACTGGTTTAGAAACTTTGTTCATTGGCTGGTTCATGATCTGTTCTGATGGTCAACAGTTCTCAAATAGTGTTTTATGTGCAACAAAACATTTTAAATTAATAAAATGTATAAAATGCATGATGTTCATTGTAATATAGGAGATGCAGGGTCTGAACATTATACAATAATTATTTTTAATATACAAATTTATTTTGTTCATCATTTTAGCAAAATATTTGCTTTGCCTTAAACAATCTACTGTGCATAAATTAGCACAGAGAACAGCCAATCAGATGATAGTGAATGGTTTTATATGTCGTGTCATTAACGCTGTGGTTAGAGCTGTTCGTGTTTATAGTTGGGGAAGTTTAGTTTCCAGTAAACTTGAGAGCTGACTGCTGCATAAACACTTCGTCTTCAATCGTCAAGATCTTCCATCTACAACCTACAGAAGCATGGTAAGGTATCACTCTTAGAAACTACTTTTATCTTTAAAACTAAGCTTTCTAGACATTGCAGTGATGTCTAGATGCTCTATAGATAATTTAACAAGTTCTAATATATTTCAGATCTGCTCTTCTTCAGTGCTGATGAAGATGTTGGTGAATGCAGGCCTAGTTTTGATGATCCTTCTTTTAAAAACAGGTGGGTTTTGATTAGATGATCAAAAATGACTTTTTTTTTAAAAAAAAAGGGTTTTAAGTCTTAACTTGAACTTTCCCACACTGGTCTGCTAGGAGATGTCTTCTTTGTGATACCATTAGCTGTCTCAATTGTGCAACTTCCTCTTTTTGACCTTAACCTTGACCTTAAGCAGAAGTTCTGTGTTACAGAAGTATGTTTATGAATTTAGCATTATATTTAGTAGTTCTGTTGGGTAAATCTGCTTTAAATGTTTGTTAAAAAATGGAAACGTAGTTTGAACAAACAGTACTGATGTTGTTTAAGGAGGGCAGTTGGTTTTTGGGTCTGAACTGAACTGAACTTTAAATTTAAACCCGTCCAAATTAGTTCTTATTAGAGTAAAACTAAAGAGCGTTAAATTGAGTTATTCGAGTTATGAGTGGTCTCCTAGAATGTCCTATCACACTTGCATTCATTTAAGAACACCATAGCAACCATACAGCAGCCACTAAGCAACTCCACAGCAACACCTATCAACACTATAGCAAATATCTACTGTATAGGATATATTAATATCTGCCTGAATACAGTGTAACTCGACACAAAAAAACATTAATTGTATTTCAATTACCATATTTTTTCACACTATATGATGCACTTAAAATCCTTTAATTTTTTCAAAATGGTCAGAGCTCCTTATATTCCGCTGCTCCTTATAAATGAATTCTAATAGTCCGGTATCAAAGAGCAGTAAAGCTAACCTTGGCTAGCATTGCTGGAGCAGTATTAGCATTAGCATTAACTGTGTTAGCTCTGTCGCTGTTCAGAGCAGAGTATATTGGACTGTAGTCTGTGTGTTTAACGTATTAAAACAAGCTACGTGGGATGACTTGCTAGCTGATATCGCCCTGGCTTACCAGAACACTCAGGGTTCATCAGTGTAGCTCCTCAGTGTAAAGCAGCATTAGCGGCTAACCACAACTAGTGCTAGTGGTTAGCTGCTAATGCTAATGCTGCTGCACGCAGCCTTGGTGTAAATCTGGAAATCTAAGCTTTCTGTAAATAAACGGAAGCGCAGAAGCCAAATAAACAGTTTTCAGCACTCGTTTGAGTTTCTAGTTTCTGTTTTTTTTTATTATTTTTTTTTTTTACTTAGCTTAGCTTTACTGGTTTTGCCACCCAGCAGCTGGGCTGCTGAATTAGTAGGAAAACATGGCGACACCCCTGTTACTAATTAGTGCCGCATAATGTGCCTTATAATCTATTGCACCTTCTGTATGAGAATAGACCAGAAAATAGACATTTATTGTTTGTGCACCTTATAACCCATTGCAATTTATAATATGAAAAATACAGTACTGAGACACATTGCATTAATACTATCATGACAATCTAGAATGTTGATTCTGGTGAGAACATCCAAATATTGCAATGTATTTGTTTTGTAGTATTGTGCAGCTCAAGTCCAAAATTACTGGAATTACATTGTTTTACAAGGCCTTAAAAATGTAAAAAAGTTTTTCTTCTGTTTGATTTAATTTATTGGGTGTGAACATTAGGCACATATTACATTAATATTTCTACAAGATGTGCTTGTACATGTACTTGTGGAAATTAAGTTATTTTTCCCTGGTAAATTAAACCCAAACCCTCTTCACGTTTCAGGATCCCAGACTTTAGCCTGGAGCGTGTCGTACACTCCCAGCAGGATCTGTGCTGTTCAGCACTCCTCAGTGGTCCTGCCCTGTAAACTCTCCTACTCCAGATCTCAGGAGATCAGCACCTACGTCTGGTACCATCAGAATCAGGAAGGAGCCGAGGCTACGGTCGTTTCTGTAAAGCGATTTTCAGCAGAACGTTTAACAGGAGCTTCAGATAAACTGGAGATTCTGGACTGTTCTCTCACTCTGAAGAACGTGACTCAGGACAGCGCTGGAATCTACAAGTTCAGCATCAGCAACAACTCCACCCAGGACCTGACCAATCAGCACGGCGTTACACTGCAGATCACTGGTGAGGACTAGTGTGCATGTTTACTGTATGTTTGAACAGTTTTCACCACATGTGACACCACAGCAACCGCTTGACAAATTGCTAAAACACCATAAATAAACATCTGAGAACCACCATATTTTTCGCACCTAAAATCCTTTAATTTTCCCTAAAATCATCAGTACGCCTTATGTATGTATTCTACCAGTCAGGTATTAAGGTGCAGTGCTATACAGGAGTTTCAGTGAAGTTTCTCCAGCACCAAGGCTGGAGCAGTATTAGCATTAGCTGCTAACTACAGCACTACATCTTTAGCCAATCAGAGATGAGTATTATCAGCCTGTAGTCTGCATGTTTATCGTGTTAAAACAAACTACGTGGGCTGAACTGCTAGCTGATAGTACCCTGGATTACCAGAACACTTAGTGTTCCTTAGTGTAGCGCTGTTGGGCAGCATTTACTAGCGCTAACCACAGTGTCCCTTGACAGTGCTCCTTATTATATAGTATATATTATATAGTCAACCACCTACCAACATCTAACAATGCCTAAGCAACTCCATAGCAACATTTTTCTTACAACACCAAAGCAACCACCTGTAACACCATGTTATAACTAATAGCTAGACACCCAACAATATCATGGCAAGCACCTGGTATACCATAGCTAATACCCTTTAAATAATAAATTGCTTGCTACCTTCTAAAACACCTAATCTATGTGATAGATTATCAACTTACTTGCAACCACATAGAAATGACTAAGTAACTCCACAGCAACCACCTAGCTACACCAAAGCAACCTTTGCCACCACTTACAGACATTCATGATGTATAGCAATTCTGTTACAGACCACAAGGCATATTCTAGCAACTTCCTAGCAACCACTGAACAACCATGTAGAACAACGTAGTATCTGGTAACTGCTTGCAAATACTTTGCAACCCTGTTGCATCCCAGATATTATGAATTGGGTTATGCAATGTGATTCGGACCAATTGCCATGTTATATTCTGCAGCCGGAGAGCTGCCTAGCAACTGCCCGAATTTAAAACCTTGTATCTTAGCTGTGCAACCATCCCAAATTTTATTCAAGAGATACACATTTTATCATTATTATTAATGTTAATATTATTTAAATCTGGGATTCAGACCTAAAGGTGGACGTCGAGTCAGAGTCGGACGTGGTCACAGTAGGACAGTGGGTGATGCTGATCTGTGGGACTTGCATCCCTTCCGTCACTGTACCGAATTACGTCTGG
This sequence comes from Astyanax mexicanus, assembly GCF_023375975.1. NCBI lineage: Eukaryota > Metazoa > Chordata > Actinopteri > Characiformes > Acestrorhamphidae > Astyanax > Astyanax mexicanus. The sequence continues at coordinate 39,526,336 of NC_064428.1, read as the reverse complement.
CATAAAGATGGAGATCTGCACAGTGAGATACTGGGAGACAACCAGCTGGACCTACCTGACGTCAGACTGGAGGATGAAGGCATCTACTCCTGCTCTATAAGTGGCCATGAAGGCTTTAGTTCCTCAGCTGTGAATATCACTGTCAAATGTAAGTCTAGGTTTTAATTTAACTCAAATAACAGTCGTCTATAATAATGATTCTCTGTAAATTTAATTATATACTTTATTATATAAAACAGCTCCTCCAAAGAGCGTCTCAGTGTCTATCAGTCCCTCTGGTGGAATAGTGGAGGGAAGTTCGGTAAATTTGACCTGCAGCAGTGATGCTAACCCACCTGTGCAGATCTACACCTGGTTTAAAGAAGGTGAAACCTCACCTGTAGGGTTCGAATCCGACTTCAGCTTCATCGTAAATGACACAACCAGTGGACGGTACTTCTGTGAGGTCCAGAACGGCCACGGATCTCTGAGATCAGCTTTGATGCCTGTTGTATTAATGGGTAAGATATTTGCACCTAATTAACAACATCACAGCAACCACCTAAATAGCAACCACTATGCAACACCCTAGCAAACACTAAGCAACAACATTAATCTTATAGCAACACTATAGCAAGCTGCTTAGTAGTCAATATGTAACTCCATAGCAACCACTGAGTAACACCCTAGCAAACATTAAACAAGTCCATAACAACCTCTCAGCAACATTATAGCAAGTATCTCAAAGCTACTTAGCGCAGCCAATACGTAACTTCATAGCAACCATTGAGTAACGCCCAAGCAAACACTAAGCAACTAAATGGCAACCTCTTAGCAAAACCTATTAAACAGATTTCTCAAAGCTACTTAGCAACTGGGTAGCAACGATTAAGCAAACACTAAGCAACTCCATAGCAACCACCCATGTAGCAAATGCCGTGCAAAATCCTAGCAACTACTAAGCAACACTATAGCCAGTATCTCAAAGATATTTAGTCACAACATAGCAACCACCTAGGTAGCACCCACTAATCAAAACCCTATCAAACACTAAACAGCACCCTAGCAACCACTTAGCAACAATACAGCAAATATCTCCAAGTTACTTAGCAACAACATAGCAACCTTCTGGGATGCTGTAGCAATCATGTAGCAACATTATAGCTCTTATTAAACTGAAATTAATTAATTAAACAGGTTGATTTTTATTACTTTTATATTTACTGACTTTGACTATAGAACATTATGTACATAATACATTAATAACAGATTGCCACAATGTGTTTGCTTGCTATGAAAATGTTTCTACATCATAAAATAATCAATATTTACAGTAATAATGTTTACACTGTGTGAGTGTCTGTATTTACCGTATCTCAGCAGATCGTCCCATGATTCTGTATGTAGCTCCTGCAGTCGGATGTTGTGCTGCAGTTGCAGTTGCAGTTCTTGGGACTGTAGTTTTCTGCTTGAGGTATGATTTATTTATTATAGTATTGTATAGCTTTTTATTACAGTCTGTTACAGAAACTGTTACATGGAATACCTGTCCATAAGTTAATGGAAACCTATTAATATTAGTTGCATTGAAATATAGTTACTACAGTGAAATGTACACTCTTGGGTTGTAGTACTTTTATAGAAAACCCCCTATCAAATGAATGGGATGGTTGGGATGTGTCCAGCGTTGAGTATGGGCTTCAAAATTGGGACGTTGGGTTGGGAGTGTAAGATCTCCATTCAAAACACTTGGACTAGATTGATCATCTGACCACACTAATGTTTTTGTGGTTGGAGACAATCAAATCCTCTCAGCACTGTTCCTAAGTCTGTTTTGTAAAAGCCTTTTAAGGTATTTTTAATACTGTTTTTAATAATGGTTTAATACTAATTTCAGAAGCAACCCATAATAAGCAGACTTTCACAAACCTTTGGTTATATAGTATATTTTACTGCATGTTTACAGATATGTGTTCTACATGTCCTTATTCTTAAACATTGATTTTTATTTCTGAAAGCAGGAGTAAGAAGCAGAACAGCAATCCTGAGAAACGTGACTTTCAGGTGAGATGTTTCAGAACTTCAGAGATCAGTCAGCGAGGAAAGGGTGCTTTAAGAGTGCAACACCATAGCAACCACCTGGGATGTTGTAGCAAGAATGTAGCAACATTATATCTGAAAATTAATGATTTTCTGAAATCTTATTATAATGTAAAATTAAACAGGTTGTTTAATTTACTAAGCAACACCCTAGCAAACACTAAGCAACGCCATAGCAACCATTAAGGAACACCATAGCAACCCCCTAGGTAGCAACCACTGAGCAAAAACCAAGCAAACACTAAGTATAATAGAAGTGCATAGGGTAATACAACCCCCTGTCAATAAAAGGCAGTATAGGTATACCAATACTAAGAGCCACATGGGTTACCATATCAACACTACAGCTCCCATGTAGATACCCCTTAAAAGCACTAAATAAAATACCTGGTATACCACAGTAACCATATAGCAACACTTTAAAGATCAGCCCTCAAACATAGCCATGCATAAGTGAACAATCCAAAAGAGGGCAGTGCAGGGTAAAAGAGAAATAAACATAGTGGACAAGTCTACAAGCTAAATTCTAAGGCAAACCTCCATGCAACACCATAGCAACCACCTGCTCACAGTTTAGCAATCTTAACAACCTATTGACTGAATGATGCTTTAATTAAGAGTGCAAAGTCAATGGCAATATATTTCCTGTAGATTGCATAAATATAACAGTCTAAACCAAACAACATAGTAACACCTCAGCAACCACCTAGTAACCCAAAAGCAACCCCACCTAAGATATCCTGGCACTTATCTAACAACAACAAAGCGTCAACTTAGCAAGTACAATGCAACTCGATAGCAATTACCAAGCAGCATCTTTGCACACACCTTTAACACTATAGTACCTATTTAGCATCCACACAGCAACACGATAGCAACCACCTAGTAACATTATAACATCCATGACTGCTCAGACAGCAAGGAAAGTGTGCTTTGATCAACAGTGCAAAGGCATTTACACGCTCTTACCTGTAGAGGGCAGTGTTGGACTATGGTTAGAATTAGACAAACAGGTTCTATGTAATACTTATTATTAATAATGTTTTTGGCTTATTTTAATGGAGGAACAAAACACACATTAAAACATTTTTAAAAGGTCCACAAAATATATTTTTAACATTCTGGAGAATGTTTTAATCCAGCAAAACACTATTTAAGCATGTGAATGTTTTTCTAAGGATAATTTGTTTCATTTACCCATAAATATCCCTTAATATAGACTTAATTTAAAACTGTAAACTAAAAACTTCTATAAATCTACTAAAAATCTCTAATTCTGAACCATCTCTTGGTAGAATACCAACCCTTACGTTGAAGATGACACCTATACAACTCTTGACCTTGGAGCCAAGACTAATGATGATTTGTACCAGACCCTTGAGGTTAGTATTTAATTATGTGAAAAAATTATTGGTTGTGATATATGAATTTCTTTGATTTTACCAAATTTAAATCTCTGGAATATAATTAAGAGGAAGATGGATGATCACAAACCATCAAACCACCAAACTGAACTGCTGAATTTTTACACCAGGAGTAAAGCAGCATAAAGTTATCCAAAAGCAGTGTGTAAGCCTGGTGGAAGAGAACATGATGCCAAGATGCATGAAAAAAACTGGGATTAAAAACCAGGTTTATTAAAACTTTATGAATATGTTAATTTGTTTTCTTTGCATTATTTGAGGTCTGAAAGCTCTGCATCTTTTTTTGTTATTTCAGACATTTCTCATTTTTTGTAAATAAATGCTCTAAATGAGAATTTTTTTGGGGGAGAAATGTTGTCTGTAGTTTATAGACTTATTTTTTCTTCACACAGCTGGTTCATCCTGGTTCTTCTGTTAACTCTGACAAACCTGAGTCTTCTGACTATGAGAATGTTGAAAATGTGAGTACAAGCCATCCAATCCATAACACTACAAAAATAATGATCTACATTAGTTCTGGAAAGGTACACAGAGCTTGTTGCTATATTGAATTTACATGTAGTAACTGATGTAAAATAATATGCTATATGTTAATTCATTGGGTTTTCCCCCCAAAAAATAAACTCTTAAATATTTTTGTTCTTCTTCCAGACTTCAAATAAAGTGATGGAAACCAGTCAGCCCTGCTATGAGTAGTTGCTGAACACTGCTAACAACAGCATGGATTTGATTGTGGATTTAAGACTCAGACTCCCACAAAGAAACTTAAGACTTGATCAAGACTCAACTCAGACTGACATCTAAAGCCCTAAAATTCAACTCAGAATTGCACTCTAAATACTTGATTTAACTTAGACTTACCCTAGTAACTAAAGAGTTAAATCAGACTCACATTCTAAACACTTGAGACTCAACTCAGACTCACATTCTACAGTTTTGAGACTCAACTCAGGCTTACATCCCTTATACCAGCAACTTGAGACTCAATTCATACTCTTATACCAGAGACTTGAGACTCAACTCAGACTCACATTTTAGAGACTTGAGACTCAACTCAGACTCACATTTTAGAGACTTGAGACTCAACTCAGACTTTTGTACCAGTGACTTGAGACTTAATTCAGACTCTTATACCAGCAACTTGAGACTAAACTCAGACTTACATTTAAGAGACTTGAGACTCAACTCACCCATACCAGAGACTTGAGACTCAACTCAGACTCACATTTTAGAGACTTGAGAGTCAACTTAGACTCACATTTTAGAGACTTGAGACTCAACTCAGACTTATACCAGAGACTTGAGACTCAACTCAGACTTACATTTAAGAGACTTGAGACTCAACTCAGACTCATACCAGAGACTTGAGACTCAACTCAGACTCACATTTTAGAGACTTGAGAGTCAACTCAGACTCACATTTTAGAGACTTGAGACTCAACTCAGACTCTTATACCAGCGACTTGAGACTCAATTCAGGCTCTTATACCAGCGACTTGAGACTCAACTCAGACTCATACCAGAGACCTGAGACTCAACTCAGACTCACATTTTAGAGACTTGAGAGTCAACTCAGACTCGCATTTTAGAGACTTGAGACTCAACTCAGACTCTTATACCAGCGACTTGAGACTCAATTCAGACTCTTATACCAGCAACTTGAGACTCAAGTCAGTCACATTCTACAGTTTTGAGACTCAACTCAGACTTACATCCCTTATACCAGCGACTTGAGACTCAATTCATACTCTTATACCAGTGACTTGAGACTCAACTCAAACTCACATTTTAGAGACTTGAAACTCAACTCACTCTTATACCAGCGACTTGAGACTTAATTCAGATTGGCATCCAAGAGACTTCAGACTCAATTCATACTCTTATACCAGTGACTTGAAACTCAATTCATACTCTTATACCAGCGCCTTGAGACTCAACTCAGACTCACATTTTAGAGACTTGAGACTCAATTCAGACTCTTATACCAGCGACTTGAGACTCGACTCAGACTCTTATACCAGAGACTTGAGGCTTAACTCAGACTCACATTTTAGAGACTTGAGACTCAACTCAGACTTTTGTACCAGCGACTTGAGACTCAACTCAGACTTTTGTACCAGCAACTTAAGACTCAACTCAGACTTTTGTACCAGCGACCTGAGACTTAATTCAGGCTCTTATACCAGCGACTTGAGACTCAAATCAGACTTTTGTACCAGCGACCTGAGACTTAACTCAGACTCTTATACCAGTGACTTGAAACTCAACTCAGACTCACATTCCAGAGACCTGAGACTCAACTCAGACTCACATTCCAGAGACCTGAGACTCAACTCAGACTCACATTCCAGAGACCTGAGACTCAACTCAGACTCACATTCCAGAGACTTGAGACTCAACTAAGACTTGCATCCCAGGGACTTGAGACACAACTCAGACTCACATTCTAGACACTTGAGACTCAACTCCGACTCGGATTCCAGAGACTTGAGACTCAACTCAGACTCACATCCCAGAGACCTGAGACTCAACTCAAACTTGCATTCCAGAGACTTGAGACTCAACTCAGACTCACATTCTAGAGACTTGAGACTCAACTCAGACTCACATTCCAGGGACACAAGACTAAACTTAGACTCTTATTGTAGGGACACAAAACTCAACTCTGACCCACACTCTGGCTGAACTGCATTTAGCAAGACATTATTACACATGTTAAACTGTTGCCCGTCTCACTGCCTTGCAGTGCTGTTAGATGGCATTCATTCATACTAGAGACCTCAACTAGACATTAAAAAAAGGAAAAAACGAAGGAATAAGACCTTTTAATGATCATCAGGATTGGTGGAGATGTTCATAAAGCAATCATTATTAATATTTAATTATGTATTAAATTATGAGTTTAGATTATAATAGTTTAACATTATTATTTTATTATTTGTGTGTGTGTGGAGGTTCTATGTGTAAAAGATAAAGTTAAAATCTCCTGCTGTAGTTTAAAAATAACGTGTATTCTTTTAGAGAAACATCATTACTTTAAGATGAGGGTTTTCTGCAAGATGCCGCTGCAGAAAGAGTGTCAGTTTATTGTGTTAACCACATTCACTTTAACACTACAGCACTGCCTCTCACTTCTTGCAGCTATGCACTATTTTAAAACTTGTTTACTAGTGTTTTAGTTTTCATTTAGTTATAAGGCCCACTATAGAACATGATAGAATATTCAAATTAAGTCTTTAAAAAAACAGGCTCATGAAAAATCATCATAGTAAGTGCAGTCAAATGAAAACACTGTTGTGTTGAAAAACACTTTCCATAGTATTAATCATGTTTAATTTCAAATTATATTACTGTAGGAATTTGGAGTAATGGGGTTTAAAATCTAGAAAATATTATATTTGGTTGTATATAGACAGAATTAAGATGCCTATAAAAGGAGAAAATCAAAGGATTATCAAATGGCACCACTGAAGAAACTTGTAATATTATTCATAATGTTTGTTTCCAGTAAAAACGCTGTAAGAATTTGAATTAATTATGTGGCAAATGAAGGACAATTGCTTTTTTGGTTGTATATAGACCATATCTTGTGTATATGAGCATTTGGTTTGGCAGCTCTGCCTGAAGCATGCTGGAAAAATATCCTAAATGCAAAACTGCATGAACCAAATGCACTTCAACACTAGCAATGTAAAACAATACAATATAATACATTGCTTTTCAATGCACAAAAAGGCATACGTTTTTATTGAAATAATACAAAAACTTTTAAGAACACATACTGCATAAAAAAGAAAGGCATGTTTCTTAAACAGTAGTCATTTCTTTTCTTTCTAGAACCCTTTCTGCATTGAGTTCATCATAATGCAACTGTACTTCTGCTTTTTTGAGTGCCAACACTCTGCACTACAGCTGGTTAACAGCCTCCATCTGCAATGTGAGGGGTAAACTAGTGCAAGCAGTTTACTTTTATGGCATTTTAACACTTTTTTTGAGCCATGATCTTAATCCTATTGAACATTTTTGTAAAGCTGAAAAGGCAGATACGAGAAAGGTGACCTACAAACATGGTCCAGTTACATTACACTCAAACAGTGAGAAAAAAACATGCATATGTGCCTTTTTATACAGTAAACTAAGTAAACTTCTGGTTTCAATCGTATCTACTGCCCGTCATATCCTATATAAATATTGGGTTTCTCACAGTAAAAAATTCAAAATTCAGCCAAAATTTCTAAATTGGGTAACATTGTACAGGATTCCACATTTTACATTATGAACATCTTCCACATTATTTGTAACATATGCAAAATTCAAGTGATCAGCATTGCATATATACATTACATCAATTCCTCTTAAAAAAAGCTTTATACACTTTTTGGTCTTTGTTTATTTTTCTATGGCACAAACAGCACAGCGATAAACACAACCCAACTTACAACAAAGACTTCTACAGGTACAATTATCTTTGGGTTAAAAATGCATACAGACTTTTGTAAATGTAAAATTAGTAGGAAAATCTAAAGCTTGCACAAAAACGCTTTCATTTACTGAGATGAGAAGCACTCATACCATCCTGCTCCTCCTCTAGTTTACTGGTTGACGATTCTGGTGATGATGATGATGATGATGATGATGATAGTGATGGTAATGATGATGGTGACGATGGCGTCAGGGTTGATTGCTCTCGTTCTATGGGAACATTCAACAAGAGGGTATTTTAGATATAAGCTTTTACATGTTCAGCAACAACAAAATCAACTTCCCAACATGTTTCTTTGTTAGAAGCTTCCTTTTTAAGGGTTCAAAGATTTAAAGAGAAGTTAATGTTAAGGTTCTCTATCATGGAGCCTACACTGAAGCCTTTCAACTTGTGGGCTATGCCTCCGCCAGTGGGAAACAGTGGTACCGCTCAGAGTTATTTTTCTTTTGTAAAATAAAACATGTTTAGGTTAAGGTTAGGCCATGATTTTTGCTGACTCCACCCTCAAATTTGAAAAAGCCAAAAAAATGGGAGGGGCATTGGATGATGTATGGGTTTAGGGGCAGGACAGGAAGAAAAAGATGATTGAGCATTGGGGGGGGGGGGGTGATTATTGATTGATTTTTATATTATTTACTGCCCTGCATATTGTGAGTGTCATGGATTAATTATTTAAAACAGGGTCTTTTACATCAATCGTTTTTTTTTTTTTTGTGATGGGTCGGCTTGGTCTGGTTTGCAACAAGTTTTCTGATATGTGAACTGGTTTCTAGTCTTACAAGGAAAATAAATCTAAGGACCTTGCTATTTTTTTTATCAAAACATGGGAATGTTTCCATGAAAATATCTACATTTTGTTAATATTTACATCATAAATAAATACACAGTTTACTGGCATGAGTAACTGCCTCCAATGAGTACTTTTAACTTTCAGGCAAACTATCAAAACATCCCTCAAAAGATCTTCCAGATATATATGGTCCTATACAGAACCCAAATAAATGTTAAAAAATTGAATAAAACAATTTCAGCTGCTTCAATGTGAGCTACAACTTGACGTAAGTTTGTTACATTACCACTTTTTAAACAGTGCCATCCACATTCTCGTAATCAGCAATACTGGAGTAGTCATCATCATCATCATCATCATCATCAGGAGGATGAGCTTTATCTCCAACATTCTGCAGAACCGAGAGAAAGAGAACATCAGCAGATGCTCTAAAACTGTACTATAAAAACCCAGTAATGAAAACTCACCTCTACATTCCCATAAACAGGAGTACTGGAGGAATCTTCATCAGGAGGACAAGAGGTATCTCCAACATTCTGCAGAACCGAGAAAAGATAATTAGAGTCTCAGTGAGAAGAGCTCTGGGTTCTCAGAGGATCAGGGAGCAAAGCAAAGACGTAGAAACCAAATCCCTTGAGGAACATTGATGGACTGATCTACTGATATAAGAACTTTGTGAGAACTCACCTGGTAGATGTCCTCATCCGTATTCACATCCTGCTTCTTCCGTCTCCTTGTAGAAAACAAAAATAAATATTAAAACAGGAGACGAATATCTCCGATAGAAAAACAACCCAATCTTTACATTCTTATTCATTTTCTCACCTCATGCAGAAAAGTCCAGTAAGAAAAGCTGCAAGCCCACCAACTCCAACCACTCCACCAACTGCATACAGCGCCACCCAGAGACCTGCTGAGATATTACACACAAATATATTACAGAAATAAGAGGGTCAATCTATATAATCAAGTCTCTCACCATTGATATTAACCAGTACAGCAGCTGATCTCTGAGCTCCATGTTGGTTCTGAGCCTGGCAGTAGTAGAATCCACTCTGTAGAGGAACATAACTGTGTCCAGATCCTACAGGTGAGTCTCCACCACCTTTAAACCAGGTGTAGATCTCCACAGGTGGGTTAGCATCACCGCTACAGGTCAGATTCACCATTTCACCAGAGGAACTGAAGGACACTGAGACGCTCTTTGGAGGATCTGCAGAAAACAGGTAAGAGGAAAATTGAGTTTGGAGGAAAATAATTTACTAGAATATATTAAAAACATCATCAACGTACACAGAACATTTAAAGAGACAGCAGTGGATCTTCTCTCTCCGAGTTCATTACGACTCTGGCATGTGTATTCTCCACTGTCCTCAGAGCTGATGTTGGGAAGGCTGTAGGTTCCTCCTGTTCCTACTGATGATGATCCTTTAAACCAGGTGTAGTTCTCCACAGGTGGGTATCCATCACTGCTGCAGGTCAGAGTCACTGAACTTCCCTCCACTATTCCACCAGAGGGACTGATGGACACTGAGACGCTCTTTGGAGGATCTAGAGACAGATCTGACTGTAGCGTTTCTTGCTAATCTCTAATATCACTGTGTGGTTCAACCATTCCCAGAGTTTAGAGAAGAATGAGAACTTTACTCACGTCTGACTCTGAGAGTTTGAGCAGTAGAGGGGAGATGTTCAGATCCTCTTACAGCACAGCTATAACTGCCTGCATCCTCACTGCTGACTGTCTGCAGGTGGAGCTGCTGATTCTTCTGGATCATCTCTGTGGTTAAAGGACGTCCATCTTTGTACCAGATGAATGTTGGATCAGTCAGACTGCAGGTGGTTTTACACGTCAGAACTGCTGATTCTCCTTCTGTTACTTCTCCAGGAGATTCTACATGGAGCTCTGAGACAAGGAGAGAATTTAAAAGTCATTAAATTATTTTTCTCTTTACTGAAATCTTTAAAGTCTAGAAACATGTATATCTTTAATACATATTTAATCAGTAAAACATATTACTTCGTAACTCACCAGTAACTTTGAGAATGAAATTATCTTTTCCTCTCCATTTGTTTTCCCCCTCATCTGCTTTGATTCTGAAGTTGTACTCTTGTTCATCCTTCTTCATCACGTTACTCAGTTTGAGAGAGTAGTACGTTTTCTTATCAGTTAAACACTCAACCCTGCCTGAGTAATCTGGATCTAATCTCAGATCAGTCGGCTCCACCCCGGGACCTGGGTGTTTCATACAAAATGCTTTTTGTAGTTCGAGTTGGCCTAAATCTTCTGGGAGTGTAAAAGTGCCTTTAATAAACACTGTAGATCCTTTTAAAGCACATATTTCCCGCTGATTGTACGTCACAATCCAGGCTGGTCCATAAGCTCCTGAAATAAATGATGCAGTAAAGATCTGATTAAAGAGGCTGGAGATTTCTGTAGATTACAGCTCTATGAAAATAAAGTAATATGATTAACATAGTGGATGGGTGGAGGGAAGTGGTGGGTGCAAAAACTTGAGATATAAATAGTGAGATATAAATAATATGAGATAAAAATGTAATTTTCTATTAAGGAAAAAAACTAAGACCTAGGACAACTATTACTATTTAGATTAGAATGATTTGCAGCTCCTGATGACGAGAAATAACTGCAAATATATCATCACCTGATCTAAACCTTGATTTAGTTCAGGTTAAAGTTCAGTGATGGAGTTACAGTAGGATCTTATGACTCACCAACAACCACCAGCAAAAACACCAGAAGAAGAGGAGGAGGAGGAGCCATGCTGAGTGACATCACCAGCCTGCACAACATCAAACAAGCAGACTGTTTCAGAATATCTTTATAAGCCCACTAAATTAATCCAGAATCCATAAATAACTTAATATAGAATTTTACTCACATTTTAATACATAATTGTTGTTTCTGTACTTAGTTACACATGCGGGGAAAAAATAAAACAATACAGACACACCACTGTATATACAGTGCTGGCCAAGAGTTTTGGCACCCCTGCAATTCTGTCAGATAATGCTCCATTTCTCCCAGAAAATGATTGCAATTACAAATGCTTTGCTATTAAAATGTTAATTTAATTTGTCTTTAATGGAAAACCACAAAAAGCCAAATTGGATATAATTCCATACCAAACATAAAAAGGGGGTGGACAAACGTATTGGCACCCTTTGAAAAATCATATGATGCTTCTCTAATTTGTGTAATTAACAGCACCTGTTACTTACCTGTGGCACATAACAGGTGAAGCAAATAACTAAATGACGCTTGCAGCCAGTTAAAATGGATTAAAGTTGACTCAACCTCTTTTCTGTGTCCTTGTGTGTACCACATTGAGCATGGAGAAAATTAAGAGACCAAAGAACTGTCTGAGGAATTGTGAAGCAAAATTGTGAGGAAGCATGGGCAATCTCAAAGCTACAAGTCCATCTCCAAAGACCTGAATGTTCCTGTGTCTACCGTGTGCAGTATCTTTAAGAAGTTTAAAGCCCATGGCGCTGTGGCTAACCTCCCTAGATGTGGACGGAAAAGAAAAATTGAAGAGAGATTTCAACGAAAGATTGTGCGGATGGTGGATAAAGAACCTCGACTAACATCCAAACAAGTTCAAGCTGCCCTGCAGTCCGAAGGTACAACGGTGTCAACCCGTACTATCCGTCTGCGTCTAAATAAAAAGGGACTCTATGGAAGGATACCCAGGAAGACCCCACTTCTGACCCAGAGACATAAAAAAGCCAGACTGGAGCCAAAACTTACCTGAGAAAGCCAAAAACGTTTTGGAAGAATGTTCTCTGGTCAGATGAGACAAAAGTAGAGCTTTTTGGGAAAAGGCATCAACATAGAGTTTACAGGAATAAAAACGAGGCCTTCAAAGAAAAGAACACGGTCCCTACAGTCAAACATGGCGGAGGTTCCCTGATATTTTGGGGTTGCCTTGCTGCCTCTGGCACTGGACTGCTTGACCATGTGCATGGTATTATGAAGTCTACCAACAAATTTTGCAGCACAATGTAGGGCCCAGTGTGAGAAAGCTGGGTCTCCCTCAGAGGTCATGGGTCTTCCAGCAGGACAATGACCCAAAACACACTTCAAAAAGCACTAGAAAATGGTTTGAGAGAAAGCACTGGAGACTTCTAAAGCCGCCAGCAATGAGTCCAGACCTGAATCCCATAGGACACCTGTAGAGAGATCTCAAAATGGCAGTTTGGAGAAGGCACTCTTGAAATCTCAAGGACCTGGAGCAGTTTGCCAAAGAAGAATGGTCTAAAATTGCAGCAGAGCATTGAAAGAAACTCATTGATGGTTACCGGAAGCGGTTGTCCGCAGTTATTTTGTCTAAAGGTTGTGCTACCAAGTATTAGGCTGAGGGGGAGTTTTGTGTAAAATGATAATTGATTTGACTTTTTTTGATTCTCTTTTGTTTTTTAATTGCAAGCAAAATAAATTAAGATATTAATACCAAAGCATTTGTGATTGCAATCATTTTCTGGAAGAAATTGAGTATTGAGCACTGTATATTGTGACGTGCGGAGGCGAGGGAGTTGTGCCAGCTGGGACTAGTATGAAGTCTTAGTATAAAGACCCAGCCTTAACTCGAGAGAAACACTAATGCTGAGAAGAAAGCTGAGGCGACACAGACCTAGAAATACTGAAAGTTGAGCGATTAGAGCCGCACTGGACTGTTATGGTTTTATGAGTTTGGGTGTTTTGCCAAAATAAAGGTTTGTTTTGATTTCATTCACTCCCTGTGTCTGTGTATCTCTGTGCTTCCTGACTACTGGGTCACGGTGATGTGTATACATCACAATATCTATATATACAGTACATAAAATTATAGTAATCGTTTAAGCATTACCAAGTCCATCTCAATTAGTTTTAAAAAGGAAATAGAAATATAATAGCACATACATTTCTTTAATGTAATTTGTTTTTGCAATTTGTTGAGAATGTAAATTTTTTAAAGTTTGCCGAACTTCTCTATTCTAGTTCTAGTGTCGTCTGCAGCGGTAGAACAGCAAGTAAAGGCAGAAGAAACAGAACTGAGGTTAAAGCTGCTAAAGTGCAGCCGGTTTAATCTAGTTCTACATTCATATTTATATTTACAGTTGCAAGAAAAAGTATGTGAAGCCTTTGGGATTACTTGGATTTCTGCATAAATTAATCATTAAATGTGTTCAGATCTTCATCTAAGTCACAACAATAGACAAACACAATCTGCTTAAACTAAAACCACACAAACAAATGATATGTTTGCATGTTTTTTTTATATTATTTTTTTTATTTCTGATTTCTCTCTATTTGGTTTTCCAATTGTCCCACCCCTTTGTGCGTCCCCATCACCGGTGGCACCTGCGACCCTTGGAGGATGCAGATGAGCACATGCCTCCTCCGATAAGTGTGAAGTCAATCAGCACTTTTTTCAAGTTGCTGCTGACGCATCATTGCCTGAGCAGCTAGCGAGCTAGGAGGAAACAGCGGCTAGGTTCCGATTCATCCGCTCACAGAAGCCTCGTGCCGCCCAGTGCCACCTTTTTAAGCGTGATGGGAAGAGAGTGCCATCTACCCACTCGGAGGGGTTCGAACCTGAGACCTCCTGCTCATAGTGGCAGCGCATTAGACCGCTGGACCACTCGGTGCCCATGTTTTTTATTGAACACAACATGTTAACATTCACAGCGAGGGGAAAAGAAATATGTGAATCTTTGGATTTAATAACCGGTTGATCCTCCTTTAGCAGCAAAAACCTCAACCAATCGTTTCCTGTAGCTGCAGATCAGACCTGCAGAACGGTCAGGAGGAATTCTGGATCATTCCTCTTCACTAAACTGTTTTAGTTCAGCTATAATATTATGGGATATCTGGTGTGAATCTCTCTCTTGAGGTCACAGTTGGGTTCAGGAGATCAGGACTCTCCAGAAGGAGTATTTATTTATTTTTTTCTGTTGAAGTCGTTCGGTTGTTGATTTGCTTCTATGTTTTGGGTCGTTCTGTTGCATCATCCATCCTCTGTTGAGCTTCAGTTGGAGGAAAGATGGTTTTAAGTTTTCCTGCAAAATGTCTTTGTTAACTTGGGAATTCATTTTTCCGTTGATGACGGCAATCCGTCCAGAACCTGAGGCAGCAAAGCAGGCCACACCTAGGGATAGTAGCAACAGTGCTGAACTTTCTCCATTTGTAGAGCGTCTGTCTTACAGTGGACACATGAACATCAAGGCTTTTAGAGACACTTTTGAAAACTTTTCCAGCTTCATGCAAGTCAACAATTCTTGAACGTAGGTCTTCTAAGAGCTTGATCTTTTGTGTGAGGCATGATTCACATCAAGCAATGCTTCTTAACAACAGCAAACTCAAAACTGGAGTGTGTTTTTATAGGGCAGGGCAGCTTTAACCAACACATCCAATGTCATCACAACCTGCCTCCAATTAGCTCTTAGAAAAGTCATTAGCTCTAGGGGTTCACATACTTTTACCCCTCACTATGAATGTTAACATGTGTTCAATAAAAACATGCAAACATATAATTGTTTGTGTGGTTTTAGTTTAAGCACACTGTGTTTGTCTATTGTTGTGACTTATATGAAGATCAGAACACATTTAATGACCAATTTATGCAGAAATCCAAGTTTAATCCCAAAGTTCACATCCTTTTTTTTTGCAACAAGCCATGCACCAGGAGTGACATAAAGGTATCCAAATGTAAATTCAGAAATGAAAGTGGTCTATTATTTTTTGAGCTGTATATTAAAATTGAGCTGTTTTTACCTCTCTGAACTGAGCGTCGTCTGCCGCCTGAGAACAGGGAGTGAACAGGGATATATATATATATATATATATATATATATATATATATATATATATATATATATATATGTGTGTGTACCTTCTTACTGTTGACAGAACTGTCAAACCATGTGCACACATAGTGACACAAGCTAGTAGTGCTCTGCAAACTAATTTAACTCAATTCAATTCAATAGCTTTTTACTTACTACTTATTACTTAAAGGGTAACATGTTCAGTATTTGTCTTTTAAATACTGAACATGTTGCCCTTTAATTCCAATTACGGCGACCAAAACCCGCACCCATGTTTGCTCCTGTTCACAAACAACATCTTCCTAGCCAGTAACACAAGGTTTGCAAGGTGTGCAACAACTAAGGCAGGAGTGGAAGTCCCGCCTCAACAACTACGGATTGCGGCAGAACATCAAGAAAACCAAATATATGGAGAGTTAGCTTTAAACCTTTGGCACAATCAAATCGATGGCAAAGATCTGAATAAGATTGAGGAGTTCAAGTATTTGGGCTCTATTATCAGCAGCAAAAGCACCAACACCTAAGCTCAAATCACTGCAGCGTGGCACAGCTTCCACCAGGTAGCCAAATTATACAAAACCATTGTATCTCCAGTGGCGTTATATGGAAACAAATGCTGGCAGCAACAGTGAAACAAGAAAAAGCCATGCATGCTATGGAAACAGGGATGCTACGATGGACCCTGGGCGTCTTCCACCTCGATCATGTCAGAAATGAAAACATACAGGAAAAAATGAGTCGCACCAATCACAGACAAGATATGGGAAGATCAACTACGGTGTATGGACATGTGGTACATGGTGACGAGAACTTTGTGGTGAAATCAGCGATGCGGTTGAGCCCCCAAGAACACCGACCACACAAACGACCAAAGCTGCTCCGGCTCGACAAAATAAAAGATCATCAACGTCACGCCAGAAGACACCCTGGATCCAGCCAAATGGAGAACACGTTTTTTAAAATGTTTTTTTTGGCCTATGTTCACCACTGAAGCCATATTCACCATTTCTGTTTCAATAGCAATTGAGCCCACTCTCATTTTCTGTTGTGCCCTGACCCAAGATCAGGTCGTAACACAATATGGGCGTGTCCAGGATCTAAACTCAGGACCTCCTGCAAACATAGCAGATGTCTTAAACCTAAATCTACATAAACAGTAACAGTGTAGACAGTGGTCTGCAAGCTAATTCATGCTAACCAATTACTGCTTTCTATGGAGTTTTTAAAATGGTGATCAACAAGGCTCAGTTTTAGGACTCTTGTGGTTTTTAACTATGATTACTAAGCTGTGTTCATGTTGATCAAAGCTAAAGATTCAGATCATGGTCTCTTAAAAGCTCTTTTAATCACAATGTCAATCTAACTTCTCAGTTACGAAGCATAGCAGCAAGTAAACAACAGCGCTAAAGTGCTAAACCTGTGGTTAACACTCTCAGCTGCAAACATTCACAGAAAACAGCAGTCTGATACAGCAATATATTCCACTAACAAAACATACATTCCAATGCTCTTTAAAATACAGTGAAAAACTTTAACTTTATATTGAATTAATGTTATATATGTGTGTCTATACAGTGATTTGAAAACATGTTTGCCCCTTTATGATTTCTTTCTTTATATATGTTTTTCACTCTTAAATGTTTTAGATCCTCAAACAAATGTAAAAAGTAACACCGCATTCCATATAAAAACAATGTCATACCTATAGTTAAACATGGTGGTGGTAGTTTGACCAGGTAGTTTGGATTGTTTTTCTCCTTGAATAATAAAAACCTTCATTTAAAAAATGCATGTTGTGTTTACTTGTCTTTAACTAATATTAAAATTTGTTTGATGATCTAAAATATGTAAGAGAGATAAATATGCAAAAAATAAAAAAGTCATGAAGGAGGAAAACACTTTTTCACACCACTGTATACACGCACACATATATACATACATTAATACAGGCTGAGATTAAATATATACTACAGTTCAGTGAGCTTTAACATATTTACTGATAAATATACATCACTGAATATTTCAAATCAAATTGTAAGTATATATATATATATATATATATATATATATAGAATATGAGCTCTTCTTACCTCTTCTCATCTAGACCCCCGGAACAGCGAGTGACGACTGAAGAAACAGCTCTGAGGTTTTAAGATGCTAATTTCTTATTTTCTGTGCAGCTTATTTTTAGCAGACCTATCAAACCATCTACACACATAGTCTCAGTTTATACGTTTACTCGTACTAATAGCTGCTTTAAACTTACACAACTTATATAACATATATTTATTTTATAGGTGTTTCTAATCACACAGATACAGCCCTAGATTTAAAAATAAGACTTTGGAAGGATTATGTGATACTCATTGCTATCTTACACCCCACTGCATATTAGTGGCCATTTGTGCACTTTTTGGCAGGGGTGCCAAATATGGCACAACACCTCTTATTCACAATTTTGCAGCTCAATACTGTTTCTAATGTCCATAGATGTAAACCTTTTGTCAGGGTGCAAAAATTTGTATTTTTTTTTTTTTTTTTACACTTTTGCAGCCCAATATCATTTTTAGTGCCCATGGGGGTGCACTTTTAGGCAGGGGTGCTAAATGTGGCACAACACCTGTTTTCACACTTTTGCAGCCCACTAGTGTCTTTAGCGTCCATGAGGGTACACTTTTTGGCAGGAGTGCCAAATTTGGCACAACACCTGTTTTTCACAATTTTGCAGCCCAATAGCATTTTTAGTGCCCATGGGGGGTGCATTTTTTGGCAGAGGTGCCAAATTTGGCACAACACCTTTTCCACACTTTTGTAGTCCAATAGCATTTTTAGTGCTAAGCAAGGGGGGCAATTTTTGGCAGGGGTGCACAACTTTGGCATAACACCTGCTTTTCACATTTTTGTAGCCCAATAGCATTTTTAGTGCCCATGGGGGGTGCATTTTTTGGCAGAGGTGCCAAATTTGGCACAACACCTTTTTTCAAACTTTTGTAACCCCAATAGCATTTTTACTGACTATTGGGGTGCACCTTTTAGAAGAAGTGCCAAATTTGGCACAACACCTCTTTTTCACAGTTTTGCTACCCAACACAGTTTTACTGCCCTGCATTTTCAGCATGTTTGTCAGGGTAGTTTAGCATGAAACAACAGCAGAGATTAGCATTAGTTTAAAGCTATAGTATTTATTTGGGTTATGAATCAGGATAAACTGCATGTGTCATATATTTCACATTGGCTTTATATATAATTTCCTTCATAAATGGGTTTGATCTTTGCTGCTATTAAATATAAAAACCTCTCAGCTTCACAGATCTCTGTATTAAAGCCACTAATTTCACACAGCAGACTAAACAGCGCCCCCTGCTCTCAGTTCCCAAACTGCAGACAGAATCATCACCCCTCACTACTGCTTAAAGACACAGTAACCATAACAATAACAGCAGAATTATCACTTTAATGATCATCAGGATTGGTAGAGATGTTCATAAAGTAATCATTATTAATATTTAATTATGTATTAAATTATGAGTTTATATCTTCTGAATCCAGAGCGCTGATGGTAAGAAGGAGATGAGTTTCTGCTGCTGGGGTTTATTTCAGAGCTACAGAGGAAATGACATCATTTACTGACCGTCAGCTGAACTGTGAGGAGGCCCATCTTCTAAAGTGAGAATATGCAAATGAGTGAAGCTCTGGAGGCTGATAGTGATCTTTGTTCAGGTCAACGTCAGGTCAAATGTTGTTTACTCAAGTAAACAGTTGTAACCAAGCAGCAGGACACAAGTACAGGCCCTTGTGCAACAGGACACAAGTACAGGCCCTCGTGCAACAGGACACAAGTACAGGCCCTCGTGCAGCAGGACACAAGTACAGGCCCTCGTGCAACAGGACACGATTACAGGCCCTTGTTCAGCAGGACACAAGTACAGGCCCTCGTGCACCAGGACACAAGTACAGGCCCTCGTGCACCAGGACACGATTACAGGCCCTTGTGCAGCAGGACACAAGTACAGGCCCTTGTGCACCAGGACACAAGTACAGGCCCTCGTGCACCAGGACACAAGTACAGGCCCTTTTGCACCAGGACACGAGTACAGGCCCTCGTGCAGCAGGACACAAGTACAGGCCCTCGTGCACCAGGACACAAGTACAGGCCCTCGTGCACCAGGACACAAGTACAGGCCCTCGTGCAACAGGACACAAGTACAGGCCCTCGTGCAGCAGGACACAAGTACAGGCCCTCGTGCAACAGGACACGATTACAGGCCCTTGTTCAGCAGGACACAAGTACAGGCCCTCGTGCACCAGGACACAAGTACAGGCCCTCGTGCACCAGGACACGATTACAGGCCCTTGTGCAGCAGGACACAAGTACAGGCCCTTGTGCACCAGGACACAAGTACAGGCCCTCGTGCACCAGGACACAAGTACAGGCCCTTTTGCACCAGGACACGAGTACAGGCCCTCGTGCAGCAGGACACAAGTACAGGCCCTCGTGCACCAGGACACAAGTACAGGCCCTCGTGCAGCAGGACACAAGTACAGGTCCTCGTGCACCAGGACACAAGTACAGGCCCTCATGCAGCAGGACACAAGTACAGGCCCTCGTGCACCAGGACACAAGTACAGGTCCTCGTGCACCAGGACACAAGTACAGGCCCTCGTGCAGCAGGACACAAGTACAGGCCCTCGTGCACCAGGACACAAGTACAGGCAATCGTGCAGCAGGACACAAGTACAGGCCCTCGTGCACCAGGACACAAGTACAGGCCCTCGTGCACCAGGACACAAGTACAGGCCCTCGTGCACCAGAACACAAATACAGGCCCTCGTTCACCAGGACACAAGTACAGGCCCTCGTGCACCAGGACACAAGTACAGGCCCTCGTGCACCAGGACACAAGTACAGGCCCTCGTGCACCAGGACACAAGTACAGGCCCTCGTGCAGCAGGTCTGTCTGTAGCAGTATATTCAGGTTAAAGTAGTTTGTGTGGTTTCTGATGTATCAGTAGTGGTAGAGGGTTATGATTGGTGATTGGGGGAGGGGTTTAGATTTATGATAAAGTCTCTCACTGTAGGTTAAAGGTCACCATATTGGGCTGTAATTTTGGTGCAAGGGTGGTTTTGGGGGGCTAGTGCCCCTCCCACAACACACTTAGACCGGCGCACTAATTTAAATACTAATTTTCCAGTCTGACCCTTTAATACTCCTGAGTCAACCCTACGCTCTAGCCCCACTGCACCTCCCCAGAAACGTAGCTATGCTAGCACTTAGCGCAGTTAGTGGCTAATGCTAATACTGCTCCAACAGTGCTGGTCGGGGGTTAGCCGCAGGCTACAGGCCGATAATACTCACCTCTGAACGGTAAAAAAGAGCTAGCGTTTAGCACAGTTAGTGGCTCATGCTAAAACTGATCCAACAATGTTAGCTAGAGTAAGCAGCAGATTACAGGTCAACAACATCTCTGAAAAATAAAAAAGCTAGAGATTAGTGCCATTAGCAGCTAATGCTAATACTGCTCTAGGCTTGGTACTGGAAAATTAAACCAAAACATGTGGAGTGGAGAACACACACTTAAAGTGAGTCCAAAATATAAAAAACTCAGCTCAGAGTGTGAAACCTGTACTTATACCAGCAACTTGAGACTCAACTCAGACTCTTATACCAGCGACCTGAGACTCAACTCAGACTCTTATACCAGCGACTTGAGACTCAACTCAGACTCTTATACCAGAGACTTAAAACTTAACTCAGACTCACATCCCAGGGACACAAGAATAAACTTAGACTCTTATTTCAGGGACTTAACTCTGACTCACACTCTGGCTGAACTGCACTTAGCAGGGCATTATTACACATGTTGTAAAGTAACATATAACATTGCAAAGACTGTTATTAATGTAAAAATGTCTTTATTTTAAAACATTTCTAACTGTTGTCCTTCTCACTGCCTCACAGTTCTGTTAGCCAATCAGATGCACAGCTCACATGGCAGCCATTCATACTAGAGACCTCAACTAGACATTTTAAAATAAATGAAAAAACAATGGAATGAGACCTTTAATGATCATCAGGATTGGTGGAGGTGTTCATAAAGCAATCATTATTAATATTTAATTATGTATTAAATTATGAGTTTAGATTACAATAGTTTAACATTATTATTTTATTATTTGTGTGTGTGGAGGTTCTATGTGTAAAAGATAAAGTTAAAATCTCCTGCTGTAGTTTAAAAATAACGTGTATTCTTTTAGAGAAACATCATTACTTTAAGATTAGGGTTTTCTGCAAGATGCCGCTGCAGAAAGAGTGTCAGTTTATTGTGTTAACCACATTCACTTTAACACTACAGCACTGCCTCTCACTTCTTGCAGCTATGCACTATTTTAAAACTTGTTTACTAGTGTTTTAGTTATCAGACAAGGACCATTATAGAACACGCTAGAATATTCAAATTAAGTCTTTAAAAACACAAGCTCGTGAAAAATCATCAAAATAAACGTAATCATAATAACAACATATTTAAGATAAAATTATGCAAAGTATGTTAATAGATATAATCTACATACAATCAATACAAAATATGAATATTATGTGTCAAAGTTAAAGTGAAGGTATAAACCATGTATTACAGTACTCCTGCAGAGAAACTGAACATAGAAAAGAAACAAGTTTTACACTTAATTAACATCCTTTAACCAGTTCTAATCAGCACATTTACACCAGAAACACAACAACTACCTATCTGTAGAACAGTGGCCCAATCTGGAAATACAGACCATTCTCTTATTAGGTGGAGTTATGTATCATAACTAAGTTTTGGGAGATTGATCCACCCCCTTACTCCTCCCACTTTCTTCCCTATTTAAACCGTCACTTCCTCTCTACGTGCTCATTGAACAACAGTTGCAGTTGATCAACCTCGCCTGCGGCGTTAACTCCTGCGGCTGGTGTCTGCTCTACTGGCTCCTCAGCCCGGTCTAGCCGCTACCGAAAGGTTCCCTCCGGATTTTTTCTCTCTCTGCCGCTCCAGGCGCCGGCAGCACGCCGTTACCACTGCCGGCGCCCACACCACTGGCGACGCCCACGCCGTTTCGGCTCCCAGCGCCCACGCTGCTCCCGTGGCCAGTTTTTTTTCTTCCCAACCTGTGTTTCTCGGCCCGGCCCGCTGGCGGGCTGTGTCTCCGCCACCCCGCTGACTCGTAGAGCGTGGCCACTCCTCTCTCTCTCTCTCTCTCTCTCTCTCTCCTATTCCTCAGTCCTCCCTACTCTTCTTCTGTCTCCTATTGCCACCATCTTCCCACTCCATCACCCTCAATTTTCCCACTCCATCGCCCCCTATCTTCCCTCAACGTCACCCTATCTTGTTGGACCGTCATAAACACCATGTACACATGTACACATGTACACCATGTGCATCATTCCACAAAGTCGTTCAACACTATCTTTCCACTTTAACCGATTTCTGACTCCTAGGACCTCACCCTCTATGCTGTTATTTCAGTACACTCCTATACTTGAATAGGCTGGCAGCACCTTCAAACACGTTTCTTAATTATTCCCTACCTTTCTTTCCTTTGACTTCCACACTGCCTTCTCCATTCATCAGTTCATCCTCTGGCTTTCTCAAAGACTACAAGGTCGCACTTCCAACACTCAGAAGCTGGAGTTCCCAAGTCTTTCACAGTCAGACCTCTTCTTAAATCCTTGCAGTGGTCGAAAGTTCTGATTTAACTTTTTGGGGCTTCGGCTTCACGCTTTACAGCAAAGCTGCCCCGAACTCCCCCCCAATACTCTGAGTTCACTCCCCCTCTTTTCTTCTTCTCTGCCCAGTCAAGGGCGTGGGTCAATACTAGCAAAGTGGAGTTATGTAGCTAAGTTTTGGGAGTTGATCCACGCCCTCACTCCTCCCACTTCCTTCCCTATTTAAACGGTCACTTCCTCTCTACCTGCTCATCGAACTAACCTCGCACCCACCTCCTCCCCATCTTCCTCCTTCTTTAATTTTATTCTCTTCTCATGTTTCTCTTCATGAGAGGGGGGGCTTCAGCTTCACGCTTTACAGCGAAGCTGCCCCGAACTCCATCCCAATACTCTGAGTTCGCTCAGAGGGTGGGTCAATACTAGCAAAACACAGATTCCATCCGTTTCCAGGTTAAATCCACTATAACTTTAATGTTTTATGTAATGCATAAACAACTATTTAAAGTCTTACTAAAAGATAAAGTCAAAGTGCAGTTAAATAAAAACACTGTTGTGTTGAGAAACACTTTCCATAGTATTAATCATGTTTTATTTCAAATGATATTACTGTAGGAATTTGGAGTAATGGGGTGTAAAATCTAGAAAATATTATATTTGGTTGTATATAGACAGAATTAAGATGCCTATAAAAGGAGAAAATCAAAGGATTATCAAATGGCACCACTGAAGAAACATGTAATATTATGTTTGTTTCCAGTAAAAACGCTGAAAGAATTTGAATTAAATGTGTGGCAAATGAAGGACAATTGCTTTTTTGGTTGTATATAGACCATATCTTGTGTATATGAGCATTTGGTTTGGCAGCTCTGACTGAAGCAAGCTGGTAAAAATATCCTAAATGCAAAACTGCATGAACCAAATGCACTTCAACACTAGCAATGCAAAACAATACAATATAATACATTGCTTTTCAATGCACAAAAAGGCATACATTTTTATTGAAATAATACAAAAACTTTTAAGAACACATACAGCATAAAAAAGAAAGGCATGCTCCTTAAAGAGTAGTCATTTCTTTTCTTTCTAGAACCCTTTCTGCATTGAGTTCATCATAATAATGCAACTGTACTTCTGCTTTTTTGTGCCAACACTCTGCACCACAGCTGGTTAACAGCCTCCATCTGCAATGTGAGGGGTAAACTAGTGCTAGCAGTTTACTTTTATGGCATTTTAACACTTTTTTTAAGCCATGATCTTAATCCTAATGAACATTTTTGGATAAAGCTGAAAAGGCAGATATGAGAAAGGTGACCTACAAACATGGTTCAGTTACATTAGTTCTTCTGTCTGGAGGAATTGGCCCAAATTTATCCCAACTCTTGTGAGAAGCTTGTGGAAGAATAACCAAATTATACATTTTAAGGGCAATGATACCAAATACTAATGAAATGTATGTAAACTTTCTCATTATTCTGGCATTTCGCAAATATAAATAACTTTGTTAATCATAATTGACCTAAAACCTAATACAGAGAGAAAAACATGCATATGTGTCTTTTTATATAGTCTAAGTAAACTTCTGGTTTCAACCGTATCTACTGCCCGTCATATCCTATATAACTGTTGGGTTTCCCACAGTAAAAAACACTGTTTTATTCAGCCAGATTTTCTAAATTGGGTAACATGTACAGGATTCCACATTTCACATGATAAACATCTTCCTCATTATTTGTAACATATGCAAATTTCAAGTGATCAGCATTGCATATACAATACATCAATTCCTCTTAAAAAAAGCTTTATACATTTTTTGGTCTTTGTTTATTTTTCTATGGCACAAACAGCACAGCAATAAACACAACCCAACTTAGCACAAAGAGTTCTACAGGTACAATTATCTTTGGGTTAAAAATGCAGACAGACTTTTGTAAATGTAAAATTAGTAGGAAAATCTAAAGCTTGCACAAAACGCTTTCATATACTGAGATGAGAAGCACTCATACCATCCTGCTCATCCTCTGGTTTACTGGTTGACGATTCTGGTGATGATAATGGTGATGGTGATGATGATGGTGACGATGGTCTCAGGGTTGATTGCTCTCGTTCTATGGGAACATCCAACAAGAGGGTATTTTAGATATAAGCTTTTATATTTTCATCAACAACAAAATCAACATAATTAAAAAAAATAGTCACTAAAAGAGGTTTTTGTTGTTTGTTTTGTAAAATAAAACATGTTTAGGTTGTGCTTATTAAATGGACACTAAAGGCCATGATTTTTGCTGACTCTGCCCTCAAATTTGAAAAAGGCAAAAAAAATGGGAGGGGCATTGGATGGTGTATGGGTTTGGGGGCGGAACAATATGCCCTGCATATTGTGAGTGTCATGGATTAATGATTTAAAACAGGGTCTTTATTTTATTTGAATAGGCTACATTGTTGTTAGCTTAGATTTTGTTTGGGCTATGGATCTTTTTTTTTGTGATGGGTCGGCTTGGTCTGGTTTCCAACAAGTTTTCTGATATGTGAACTGGTTTCTAGTCTTACAAGCAAAATAAATCTAAGGACCTTGCTATGTTTTATCAAAACATGGGAATGTTTCCATGAAAATATCTACATTTTGTTAATATTTACATCATAAATAAATATGCGGTTCAAAACATCCAAACAAAACTATCAAATAATCCCTCAAAAGATCTTCCAGATATATATGGTCCTATACAGAACGAAAATCAATTTCAGCTGCTTCAATGTGAGCTAGAACTTAAATAACGTAAATTACCATTTTTTAACAGTGCCGTCCACATTCTTGTAATCAGCAATACTGGAGTAGTCATCATCATCATCAGGAGGATGGGCTTTATCTCCAACATTCTGCAGAACCAAGAGAAAGTGAACATCAGCAGATGCTTTAAAACTGAACTATAAAAACCCAGTAATGAAAAC
The DNA here is from genome assembly GCF_023375975.1 of Astyanax mexicanus. Taxonomy (NCBI): domain Eukaryota; kingdom Metazoa; phylum Chordata; class Actinopteri; order Characiformes; family Acestrorhamphidae; genus Astyanax; species Astyanax mexicanus. The sequence goes on along the minus strand of NC_064428.1, from coordinate 39,500,080 downwards.
TCACCTCTACATTCCCATAAACAGGAGTACTGGAGGAATCTTTATCAGGAGGATGGGCTTTGTCTCCAACATCCTGCAGAACCAAGAAAAGAGAACATCAGCAGATGCTCTAAATCCGTATTATAAAAACCCAGTAATGAAAACTCACCTCTACATTCCCATAAACAGGATTACTGGAGGAATCTTCATCAGGAGGACAAGAGATATCTCCAACATTCTGCAGAACCGAGAAAAGATAATTAGAGTCTCAGTGAGAAGAGCTCTGGGTTCTCAGAGGTTCTCAGAGGATCAGGGAGCAAAGCAAAGACCTGAAAACAAAATCCCTTGAGGAACATTGATGGACTGATCTACTGATATAAGAACTTTGTGAGAACTCACCTGGTAGATGTCCTCATCCGTATTCACATCCTGCTTCTTCCGTCTCCTTGTAGAAAACAAAAATATTTATTAAAACAGTAGACGAATGTCTCAGATTGAAAAACAACCCAATCTTTTGATTCTTATTCATTTTCTCACCTCATGCAGAAAAGTCCAGTAAGAAAAGCTGCAAGCGCACAAACTCCAACCACTCCACCAACTGCATACAGCGCCACCCAGAGGCCTGCTGAGATATTACACATACATATATTACAGAAATAAGAGGGTCAATCTATATAATCAAGTGTCTCACCATTAAAATTAACCGGCACTGAAGCTGATCTCTGAGCTCCATGTTGGTTCTGAGCCTGGCAGTAGTAGGATCCTCTCTGTAGAGGAACATAACTGTGTCCAGATCCTACAGGTGAGTCTCCACCTTCTTTAAACCAGGTGTAGTTCTCCACAGGTGGGTTAGCATCACCACTACAGGTCAGATTCACCATTTCACCAGAGGAACTGATGGACACTGAGACGCTCTTTGGAGGATCTGCAGAAAACAGGTAAAAGGGAAATTGAGTTTGGAGGAAAATAATTTACTAGAATATATTAAAAACATCATCAACGTACACAGAACATTTAAAGAGACAGCAGTGGAGTTTCTCTCTCCGAGTTCATTACGACTCTGGCATGTGTATTCTCCACTGTCCTCAGAGCTGATGTTGGGAATGCTGTAGGTTCCTCCTGTTCCTACTGATGATGATCCTTTAAACCAGGTGTAGATCTTCACAGGTGGGTCTCCATCACTGCTGCAGTTCAGAGTCACTGAACATCCCTCCACTATTCCACCAGAGGGACTGATGGACACTGAGACGCTCTTTGGAGGATCTAGAGACAGATCTGACTTTAGCGTTTCTTGCTAATCTCTAATATCACTGTGTGGTTCAACCATTCCCAGAGTTTAGAGAAGAATGAGAACTTTACTCACGTCTGACTCTGAGAGTTTGAGCAGTAGAGGGGAGATGTTCAGATCCTCTTACAGCACAGCTATAACTGCCTGCATCCTCACTGCTGACTGTCTGCAGGTGGAGCTGCTGATTCTTCTGGATCATCTCTGTGGTTAAAGGACGTCCATCTTTGTACCAGATGAATGTTGGATCAGTCAGACTGCAGGTGGTTTTACACGTCAGATTTACTGATTCTCCTTCTGTTACTTCTCCAGGAGATTCTACATGGAGCTCTGAGACAACGAAAAACTCAAAAAATCAGAAAAGGAATCAGTTGTATATCTGAAAGCCTCTGAAGTAGGAGTTTTTTTACTGATTATAAAAAAATATGACAATTTCATAATAATATTTCAGTATTTTCCAAACCTGGACCTGGAGAATCCCCGGTAACGCTTTCTTTTACAGTACCCTAAGTTCTAGGTATTAACCAGGTAATAGTGAGGTACAAACTCGGAAGTACTAAGTAATTATTTTTGGTAACAAGATGGTAAGTACCAGGAAAGTCTTGCCTAATTACACTGAAATATCTAGGTATTAACCAGGTAATAGTGAGGTACAAACTCGGAAGTACTAAGTAATTATTTTGGGTAACGAGATGGTAAGCACCAGGACAGTCTTGCCTAATTACACTGAAATGTCTAGGTATTAACCAGGTAATAGTGAGGTACAAACTCGGAAGTACTAAGTAATTATTTTGGGTAACAAGATGGTAAGTACCAGAAAAGTCTTGCCTAATTACACTGAAATGGAACTAGGTAATAAACAGGTACATGGGTGGTACAAAGTCCAAAGTACTAGGTAATTATGTTGGTTAACAAGATGGTAAGAACCAGACAGTTCAATTTAATTACACTGAAATATCTCACAGGTTCTAGGTAATAACCAGGTAAGTGTGAGGTACTAACCCCAGTAACATGATGATAAGTACCAATATAGTCTCTTTACCCTGATATACCTCACAGGTTCTAGCTAATAACCAGGTAAGTGTGAGGTACTAACCCCAGTAACATGATGATAAGTACCAATACTGTTCATTTTAATCAGTCTCTATTTATTTGACTGAGAAATCCCTAAAAATGAATTTAAGGTTTATAGAGTGGAATTCTTCACTAGGAAGACAGCACAGGAATGGAATACTTGGCCATATGTTTAAAGACATTAGAGCATGTTACAAGGTTTAAGGGTGAAAAAGTATACCATAAGAATAAAGTGTTGAATATGTGTATTTACCCCCTTTTTAAACATAATTTGTAGAATAAGGTCTTACATGTTAAATATATATATATATATATATATATATATATATATATATATATATATATATATATATTTAACTTATATATATAAATTAAAACTGCTTAAAAATCAGGGTTATTAAAACTACCAAATATTGATTTCTGAAATCTTAAAACATTATTATAGTTGTTTCTAAATTAATATTAACTGCTTTTGTTTGCATTATTTGAGATCTGAAAGCACTAAAGCATCTTTTTCATTATTTTGACCATTTCTCATTTTCTGCTCTAAATTACAATATTTTTATTTAGTATTTGGGAGAAATGTTGTCAGTAGTTTATAGAATAAAATAACAGTGTTCATTTTACTCAAACATGTACCTATACATAGTAAGATCAGAGAAATAGAAAATTTGAAGTGGCTTGGAAGGGTCAAGGGGGCGAAGGCAAGCTCCTGCCCGCAAGCTGCTTACCCCAATAAAAGCTGTCCTCAGCTTTCATTGTATATATATAAGTTCAGTAATGCATGCTTGGTTGTGTCAAAAAAGAGATAAATAATAAACAGTAAACAGTTCTGTTTTGTTTTGAAGTTGTATGTTGTTCTTTTTGAAGTGCTTATTTGTTGAAATACATGGTAAGAACTGAGTAAAACCAGAGAAATAAGCTCTGCTCTCTTTTACAGTCCTTTTACTCCTTTATTAAGCAGAAAGTTCTGTTAGTTACACAGTGTTTTATATGGTACTTACAGAAAGTTGTGTCACATTTAAGTAGTTATTATATATATTTTTTTTATATATATATATATATATATATATATATAAAATAATAACTACTTAAATGTGACACAACTTTCTGTAAGTACCATGTAATATATATTCTTTTGGGTTTCTGAATGGGTTTTTGTATGTGAAACGTGAAACATCCAGTCCTGTAGGGGGAGCAGTGCCAGGGGGCGGGCGCTAGGCTGTGGCTTAGGTGAGCAACAGGAGATGGGTCTCAGATTCAGCTGAGAACTCACACTGGGAACACCGTGTCTTCTCTGTATCCAGGTGGGGAAATATGTGGAACTGTGCAAGTATAAATGTTTCCAAAGCACTATAAGAGGGATATTTGAGTGTATATGTTCGTTAAAAGGTTTTGCTGTGTAATATGAGCCGCTATGGTCTTGTGTGTTGGTGGACGCTCAGCATCGGGGAGCATTCACTCCCGCGGCCCGCGAGCCGCGCGCCTGGCCGGCGCTCTTGCCTCTGCCACTAGCATTAGCCACTGCCCCCGCTAACCGCGCTCCTTACCGGCTCCCCGCTGTTATTCCTCTCGCTCTTTCGGTCGCTAACTTCGCTCTATAACCGTGTTTAAGCCTGTAATTATCTCTCGTGTGTTCGCGCTCTAGTTTTAGCTATTTTCGCTCGGTAATTGTGCCCGTGTGTCGCTGTTTCTCAAAGTAGCTCGGGCTAATTTCGCGCCTTCATTCCTATTGTTTCTCTATACATTTACGCTAGCATTAGCAGTCGCTGTTAGTTAAATACATGTTTATTAAAAGTCAAGTCAATTTTATTCTCTTTTTAAGAGCCAGTTTGGCCTTGTTAAAGTAAATATAGAGCCTCTGCCAACCACAATAATGAGTTATTACAGCTAGATAAGCTACAGTTTAAGGTTTATCTAAGTAATCATGTTTTTATACACTTTGTTCAAGTTTTATACTTTGGTCAATTCTATACACTCTATGCAGATACAAATATTAGAAACTCTGCTTAAAATGAGATTTAAAAGCACTAAGATGTAAGTTAGTTAGTGTGCTCAGTAAAAGTTAAAGGTGTTTTTGGTAATGTAGTGTGTTAATATGAAAGAAGTTTGAGTATTGGTATATGTATGCATATGTAAATGTATTAATATAGAGTAGTATTTTTATATTCATATATATATATATTTTTTTTTTGTGTAGAAACAGTATTAAGAGGGTTTGCTGATTAAAAAGTAAAGGTAATATGTACTGTGATATACAGAGTTTTGTTAACTGAAAAAAAGTAAAAAAAAAAAGGATTCTCTGTGAATGTATGTAAAATGCAGATGAGATGCAATGTGTATGTGAAACTGCAAAAGAAAGAGAAAAGAGACCAAAGTAAAAGTGGTTTAGTTTGTGTATGTTGTTAAATAAAGAGATTAAGCTGAGAACTCACTGGAAACACCGTCTCACTGTGTCTTCTCTGTATCCTGTATTCAGCTGATCTAGGCCCTGCTCACCCGGGGTCGCAAACTGTTATAGCCTAACCCACGCCTGGGGAGTGTAACAGTTAGTGTTTTTACATGGTACTTACAGTAGGATGTTCTACAGAGGGTTATTTGTTGAACTACATGGTAAGAACTGAGTAAAACCAGAGAAATAAGCTCTGCTTTCTTTTACGGTCCTTTTACTCCTTTATTAAGCAGAAAGTTCTGTTAGTTACACAGTGTTTTACATGGTACTTACAGAAGGATGTTCTACAGAGGGTTATTTGTTGAACTACACGGTAAGAACTGAGTAAAACCAGAGAAATAAGCTCTGCTTTCTTTTACAGTCCTTTTACACCTTTATTAAGCAAAAAGTTCTGTTAGTTACACAGTGTTTTACATGGTACTTACAGTAGGATGTTCTACAGAGGGTTATTTGTTGAACTACATGGTAAGAACTGAGTAAAACCAGAAAAATAAGCTCTGCTTTCTTTTACAGTCCATTTACTCCTTTATTAAGCAGAAAGTTATGTTAGTTACACAGTGTTTTATATGGTACTTACAGAAGGATGTTCTACAGAGGGTTATTTGTTGAACTAAATGGTAAGAACTCAGTAAAGAGAAATAAGCTATTTCTTCTCTGTTATCAGGTATTGACCTTTTATTTTTAAATCAAATAAATAGAGACTGATTAAAATGAACAGTATTGGTACTTATCATGTTACTGGGGTTAGTACCTCACACTTACCTGGTTATTACCTAGAACCTGCGAGATATTTCAGTGTAAGGAGACTGTATTGGTACTTATCATCATGTTACTGGGGTTAGTACCTCACACTTACCTGGTTATTACCTAGAACCTGCGAGATATTTCAGTGTAAGGAGACTGTATTGGTACTTATCATCATGTTACTGGGGTTAGTACCTCACACTTACCTGGTTATTACCTAGAACCTGTGAGACATTTCAGTGTAATTAAATTGAACTGTCCTTGTTCTTACCATCTTGTTAACCAACATAATTACCTAGTACTTTAGAGTTTGTACCACCCATGTACCTGTTTATTACCTAGTTCCATTTCAGTGTAATTAGGCAAGACTGTCCTGGTGCTTACCATCTTGTTACCCAAAATAATTACTTAGTACTTCCGAGTTTGTACCTCACTATTACCTGGTTAATACCTAGACATTTCAGTGTAATTAGGCAAGACTTTCCTGGTACTTACCATCTCGTTACCCAAAATAATTACTTAGTACTTCCGAGTTTGTACCTCACTATTACCTGGTTAATACCTAGATATTTCAGTGTAATTAGGCAAGACTTTCCTGGTACTTACCATCTCGTTACCAAAAATAATTACTTAGTACTTCAGAGTTTGTACCTCACTATTACCTGGTTAATACCTAGAACTTAGGGTACTGTAAAAGAAAGCGTTACCGAATCCCCTTGTCCTTCATAGATTGATGTTTGTTATTTTTTTATTATTTATTTTTTATTATTAACAAAACTGATTAATCTGAGTTAAAAGTGATGAGCAAGAGCAGGAGCCTACCTGTAACGTTGAGTTTAACTCCAGGTTTTCCCATCCACTTCTGGATTTCTACATTAGTTACGATTCTGAAGATGTACTCATGTTTATCCTTCTTCTTTACGCTACTCAGTTTGAGGGCGAAGTGATTCTGTTTATCAACTAAATACTCAACCCTGCCTGAGTAACCTGCGACTTTACTCAGATCAGTCAACCCAAGAGAATTACTGAACCAAAACCTCTGTGTAACTATAAGATTCTCTGGGATTGTGTAAGATACGTTCATAAACACTGTAGATCCATTTAAAGCACATATTTCCTGCTGGATGTAATTCATACTCCACTTTGCTCCAGAAGCTCCTGAAACATAAGATGCAGTAAAGATCTGATTACTGAGGCTGGAGATTATCAGACAGTTACAGTAAATTACAGCTTAACTTCTCTCCTCTCTATCTCCACTTAATAAGAATGTCTGTCTACAAAATATTAACAACACATTACTATTGTAATGACCTACCCCAGGGCTTCCTAATTCTGGAGCCCTGCCCTGCACATTTTGGTGAATTCCTGTCTTTTACACTCCTCAATTAGCTGATTGGCTCAAGCAGGTGTATCAATAAATGAAAAACACTAAAAAGTGAAAGGCAGGAGCACTAAGGAATTAACCAACCTTAGCAGTAGCCAACTCTACAATAGCAACCCTGTTGTAACTACCAAACAACAATTTAGCAGCCACCTAGCAACCTCTTAGCAAAACCATTTCTAGAATTTCCCCTCGGGCATCAATAAAGTATCTATCTCTATCTAGCAACCATCTCGGTATACCACAACAACTCAGGGAAACCAATTTGTGCATTTCTTATAGTAACAATGTATCTATTAGTACCCTCCACTTACTAGTACACATGTGTAGTACACTTACTAGTACACTCTTATAGTACACTTCATGTAGTACATTTTCTAGTACACTCCATGGAGTACACTTACTAGTACACCCTCTGTATTGTTCCACCTTGTGCACTCTAATCATGAGATTACAGTTTCTGTGCTGTTCCATATGGGTTGCTTGGGTGTTTTACGTAGTTGCTATGGTATCCCATGTGGTTGTGATTTTGCATGTTGGTTAAAGTGCTGTCTCTCATGGTTGCCAGGTAGTAGTTATAACTATTTTTTATTTATTTATTTTTTTTCAGATGTTGCAATATTGTAATATTACAGCCAGTTTCTCTGCATTTACAGTGTAGTTGATGTGGTGGATGGAACACAATGGATCAATTCTATAGTTGTAGTCCAGAACCACTCAAAGATCAGTTCAGCAGTGAATCACTACAGTCATGATGAAAGAGAACAGTGAGGGAGATAAAGTCAGATGTTTCAGTGATGATCTTCTGACTCACCAACAACCATCAGCAGAAACACCAGAAGAAGAAGAGGAGCAGGAGGAGCCATCCTGAGTGACATCACCAGCCTGTATAACATCAAACAAACAGACTGTTACAGAATCACTTTAATAGCCCACTAAAATCATCCAGAATCTTAAATACCTTAATCTAGACTTTTATTCACATTTTAGTACATATTCATTGTTTCTGTACTTAGTTACACATGCTGGGGGAAAAAAATAAACAATACAGAAACATCACTGTATAGATATTGTGATGTGCGGAGGTGAGGGGAGTTGTGGGGTGCAGCCCTTGTTTTCTCCCAGCTGGCCTGCATTAGACTGATTGAGCAGCCAGCTGGGACCGGTATAAAGACCCCGCCTTCACTCGAGAGAAACAATAATGTTGAGAAAAAAGCTGAGGTGAAACAAACCTAAAAATACTGCGACTAGAGCCGCACTGGACTGTCGTTCTGTTTCTTTGAGTGTGTTTGGGTGTTTTTCCAAAATAAAGGTGCGTTTTGAGTGCATGCACTACCTGTGTATCTCGGTGCTTCCTAACTACTGGGTCATGGTGGCCAAGCATGTGTATACACCACAATACCTATTTATACAGTACATAAAATTATAGTAATTGTTTTAGCATTACCAAGTCTCTTCAACTAGTTTTAAACAGGAAATAAAATATTATGGCACATAAATTATTTCGATTTAATTTTTGCAGTTTGTTTAAAACAGTGAATAGAGATTAGTACTGTAGTTCAATAAACGTGTGTGTGTGTGTGTGTACAGTTGCAAGAAAAAGTATGTGAACCTTTTGGGATTATACTTGGATTTCTGCATAAATTGGTCATTAAATGTGTTCTGATCACAACAATAGACACAGTCTGCTTAAACTAAAACCACACAAAAAAGTATATATATGTCTGCATGATTTTATTGAACACAACATGTTAACATTCACAGTGAGGAGGGAGAAAAGTATGTGAATCTTTGGATTTAATAACTGGTTGATCCTCCTTTAGCAGCAAAAACCTCAATCAATCGTTCCTGTAGCTGCAGATCAGACCTGCAGAACGGTCAGGAGCAGGGCCGGAGTGGGCCCCTTTTTCAGCCCGGGAATTTCATGCCCAAATCCGGCCCACTTTTTTCATGGAGGAGAAATTTGAATAAATAGAACAGCAGCTAGCTCTTAACATGCCTTTTTATTGCATATAAGTTCAAGTATATGTTGGTAAATTAACAGAACACCCTTCACTTAAACAAGTTTCTTTCAAATTTACATCAGATAAAAAATTTAAAGGTAAAAAAAAATCAATTAATATTACTTATAGAAGCTTTTACAAAATTAATTGAAAACACTTAAAATGATTTAACATGTAATAGTCAAAATATGATAAAAAAAAGAGGACATTTTTAGGCGCATTTCAGGTTTTCTATTGTTTTATTTTTTTATTTTTAGATCCATAAAATGAAATATTTATATGGATGAAGTGTTTTTGCAGCTCTATATTTTGCTTTAAAGTGGTTAGAATCACCATGTAAAATTGTAAACTGCTCCCTTTCACTGGTTAGATATTATAGAGATTTAAACCTGGAATGGGACTTATTTTCTCTAAAGGACTGGAAACTTTATAAGAATAAAAAAGACTTATTTTCTAACTTATTTTGCAGTAAGGAGGGAGGAGCTTTTGTATATTCTACTCCTAAAGAAGAGATATTGTGCACTGTTGTGTTGAATGTCAGGTGACAAGCCCTCATCTCCCTTCTCCCCCTGCAGAACTTGCCACCTGATCGGCCGACACATATTTGATCAGATGAGATTCCGTCCATATAAGTTATATTCTGGTAGTTTAAAGGGAAGTTGTGTTACAGCGGATTGAACTGGGTATTTTTTTATGGCTCAAATTTCTTAACACAAACATTGTTGGGAGATAAATGAGGATTACTGGAGAATGGTTTGTTGGATCTGCTGGTTTGTGGAGCGGTGTTAAAGACAGGAGTCTGAGGTGAGCGGGGGGTTGGGGGCTGGGCATGTGAGCGCGTGTTGTGAAGTGATCCCGCTTGATCAAAGAGCCGGTTTTTAAAGCTGCGGTAAAAAGAATAACCACACTTTCGGCTCTAATTCAGGAACCGTATCCTATAGTATCGAGGTTTACATCCTATAGTAAAAAGGTACTCTTTCGTAATTCTGAGGTTTAGGCGGTCCAGATGATGTATATGTCCACATCAAAAATAATACGCACAAAAAAACAAAAATATGGAAATTATGAACCATAATTCTAATAAACAAGGCATATTTTGCCCTAAATGTTTATTTTCTTAAAGTATATACTGCTAAACAGGCTAGATAACTGAAAAGCAGAGATTCTAAGCTTTAAAATTGCATATTGGGTGTCTAGAATTATTCATTAACACAGCCAGATATTATGACATATTTCGCGTGTTAAGAGGTTAATGATGTGTATTGGACTCTACAAAGTAAACTACACTAGGTCGACATTGCAAACGTTGGGCAATAGCTGACAATTCAAGATTATTTCCATATCTCAGTTTACCGGCTGCAGCTGAAGTCTGTTAATTTGTTAATTTTGCACATTTGGCAGCTTCTTCTTTCTTTTTTTTTTTATCTGGCCTTTTCGGCTCCACCTGGCCTCTTTTTTCCCTCCATCACAGCCGACTGACACTTCTGATATTCTGTTGCTGTATTTAATTTTATTGTGGTGTATTAAAATGGTAAAACACTGTATTCCATATGAAAATCTATTAAGGAGTCTGTCTGTGCAAAAGAGAATGCTGGGTCATTGGGTTTGCCTGGAGTGAGGGGTCCTGGGGTTCGTTGGAACCTGGGCCAAGGGCTGAGAACACCCCACATCTGTTTTACTTTAAACTCTTGGACTCACGCCTGAAAAACATATATGTCCTTTTATGGTAAAGAGATGTGATATGCTGTGGTCTTAACGTATAAAAGCCCTTGAACACAAAAGAAAGTGAGAGAGAGCGGACACCTTGAATCAGGACAACTATTCTCTCTCCACTGTCACCTCTGAAACTCTGTTATAATAAACTTAACCTGATTGATAAAATAGAAGACAGTGTGTTAAGTCTCATTTCTTCAAGAACCATCCATCAAGAGGATACACCACATTATCACTCCAGAAAAAAACACTCGTGGGTGCAACCAACTCAAACATTTGTCAGGGGAGAATTACTTCAGATGGTTAAACTCCTCTAATCTACTGCGAAGTAGCAGGGGCTGGGCTATGAGATAAATAGAGAATGCATATCTAGATGAATGGAAATTAATGCAAGAATAAGATTAGATAAGGGACAGATAAGTGTCAAAATTATTTTTTCTGTCCAACTGGCCCAAACTCGAGATTGACATGAGCCTGCCCATCGGGAATCCTCCCGAATCTCCCGATTAGCCACTCCGGGCCTGGTCAGGAGGAATTTTGAAGCGTTGCTTTTTTCAAGCAATGCTTCTTAAAAACAGCAAACTCAAAACTGGTGTGTGTTTTTATAGGGCAGTGAAGTTTTAACCTACACATCCAATCACATCTCATCACATCTTGAATCCAATTAGCTCTTAGAAAAGTCATTAGTCTCGGGGTTCACATACTTTCCCCCCCCTCACTGTGAATATTAACATGTTGTGTTCAATAAAACCATGCAAACATATAATGTTTTGTGTGGTAAGCAGAATGTGATTGTCTATTGTTGTGACATAAATGAAGATCAGAACACATTTAATGACCAATTTATGCAGAAATCCAAGTATAATCCCAAAGGGTTCACATACTTTTTCTTGCAACAATCCGTCAAACCAAGCTAAACTGTTTGATTTTGTACACCAGGAGTAAAGCAGCATAAAGTTATCCGATTGTAAATTAAGAAATTGATGCGGTCTTTTAATTTTTTATCCAGAGCTTTATATTAAAATTTAGCTGTTCTTACCTCTCTGAACTGAGCGTCGCCTGCCGCCTGAGAACAGGGAGAGAAAACTGAAGACACAGATCAGATGTTAAAGTGCATGCAGTTTAATCCAGTTCCACTTACAGTATATATATTTATATATATGTACCTTCTTCCTGTTGAAAGAACTGTTAAACCTAATGCACACATAGTGACACAAGCTAGTGGTGCTCTGTTAACTAATTTAACTCAATTCAATTCAGTAGTTTTTTTACTTACTATTCATTACTGGAATTAAAGGGTAACATGTTCAATATTTGTGTTTTAAATATTAAACATGTTGCCTTTCAATTCCGTTAACCACCAAAAAAAAACATCTACAAAACCTGCTCCTGTTCGCCTGACAATGTCTTCCTAGCCAGTGACACAAGGCTTAATGTGCAACAACAAGAAAAACAAATATATGGAGAATTAGCCTTAAACCATTGGCAGGATCAACATCTACGGCAAAGATCTGAAGAAGGTCAAGGAGTTCAAGTATTTGGGCTCTAATATTATTATTAGCAACGGCGGCAGCACAAGTGCCGACACCCGAGCCCGAATCACTGCAGCGTGGCGCCGGTGCCGCCAGGTGACTGGAGTCTCAAAACTGTTGTACCTCCAGTGGCATTATATGGAAATGAATGCTGGCAGCAACAGTGAAACAAGAACAAGCCATGCATGCTACGGAAATACAGATGCTACGATGGATACTGGGCATCTCTCTCCTCGATCATGTCAGAAATGAAGACATGCAGGAAAAAATCAGTCGATCACAGACAAGATGCAGGAGGCTCAACTACTGTGGTATGGACATGTGGCGTATCAACAAGAACTCTGTAGTGAAATCAGTGATGAGGTTGAGCCCCAAAAAAAAACGACCACACAAATGACCAAAGCTTCTCCGGCTCAACAAAATAAAAGCAGACATGAAGATCATCAACATCACGCCAGAAGAGGCCCTGGATCCAGCCAAATGGAGAAGACGTCTTTTTTTTACGTTTTTTTAATTTATTTTGGCCTATGTTCACCACTGAAGCCATATTCACCATTTCTGTTTCAATGGCAATTGATCCCACTCTCATTTTCTATTATGTCCTGACCCTAGAACAGGTCGTAACAAAATATGGGCATGTCCAGAATCTGAACCCAGGACCTCCTGCAAACATAGCGGATCTACTTACACAATAACAGGATGGTAGTCTGCAAGCTAATTCATGCTTACTGTGGAGTTTTTAATATGGTGATCCACAAGGCTCTGTTTTAGGCCCCTTATTGTTTTTAACTATGATTATTAAGCTATGTTTATGTTGTTTAGAACTAAAGATTCCAATCATGATCTCTTAAAAGCTCTTTTAATTAAAATGTCAATCTAACTTCTCAGTTACAAAGCATAGCAGCAAGTAAACAACAGCGCTAAAGTGCTAAACCTGTGGCTAACACTTTCAGCTGCAAACATTCACAGTAAACACCACCCTAATACAGCAATATATTCCACTATCAGAACATACATTCCAATGCTGTTTATAATACAGTGAAAAACTTTATATTTATATTTAAGTAATGTTATATATGTGTGTATACAAATTTTTTTGCATGTTTGTCACTCCTCAAACAAATTTTAAAAGTAACACCGCATTCCATATAAAAACGACATCATACCTATAGTTAGACATGGGGTGGTAGTGTTTCAATGGCCAGGTAGTTTGGATGTTTTTTCTCCCTTAATAATAAAAACTTTATTTTAAAAACTGCATTTTGTGTTTACTTGTGTTGTCTTTCACTAATATTTACATTTTGTTTGGTGATCTACAATATTTAAGAGAGATTAACATGCAAAAAAAAAAAGTAATGAAGGGGGAAACATTTTTTCACACCACTGTATACACACACACATATATACATACATTAATACAGGCTGAGACTAAATATATACTACAGTTCAGTGAGCTTTAACATATTTACTGATAAATATACAACACTGAATATTTTAAATCAAATTATAAAAAGTATATATATATATATATAGTATGAGCTCTTCTTACCTCTTCTCCTCTAGACCCCCGGAACAGTGAGTGACGACTGAAGAAACAGCTCTGAGGTTTTAAGACGCTATTTTCTTACTTCCTGTGCAGCTTATTTTTAGCAGACCTATCAAACCATCTACACACACAGTCTCAGTTTATACGTTTACTCGTACTAATAGCCTTTTAATAACTGCTTTTAACTTACACAACTTATATAACATATATTTATTTTATAGGTGTTTCTAATCACACAGATACAGCCCTAGATTTAAAAACATGATTTTGGAAGGATGATGTGATGCTTATTACTATCTTACACCCCAATGCATTTTTAGTGGCCATTAGTGCACTTTTTGGCAGGGGTGCCAAATATGGCACAACACCTCTTATTCACAATTTTGCAGCCCAATACTGTTTTTAATATGCATAGGTGTAAACTTTTTGTCAGGGTGCAAACATTTGGTACAACTTTTGCAGCCCAATAGCATTTTAGTATCCATAGGGGTGCACTTTTTGGCAGGGGTGCCAAATTTGCCACAACACCCCTTTCCACATTTTTATAGCCTAACAGCATTTTTAGTGCCCATGGCAGTGCAAATTTTGGCAGGGGTGATAAATTTGGCACAACACCTCTTTTTTTAAATCTCGCAGCCCCATAGCATGTTTAGTGCCCACTGGGGTGCACTTTTAGGCAGGGGTGCTAAATGTGGCACAACACCTGTTTTCACACTTTAGCAGCCTACTAGTGTTTTTAGCGTCCATGAGGGTGCACTTTTTGACAGGGATGCCAAATTTGGCACAACACCTCTTTTTCATACTTTTGTAACCCAATAGTGTTTTTAGTGCCCATAGGGATGCATTTTTTGGCAGAGGTGCCAAATTTGGCACAACACCTTTTTCACACTTTTGTATCCCAACAGCATTTTTAGTGCTAAGAAAGGGGGCAATTTTTGGCAAGGGTGCCAAATTTGGCACAACACCTCTTTTTCACAGTTTTGCTACCCAACAGCTTTTTTAATGCCCTTCACTTTCCAGCATGTTTTTCAGGGTAGTTTAGCATAAAACAACAGCAGAGATTAGCATTAGATAATAGCTATAGTATTTATCTGTGTTATAAGTAAAAAGAAATCACATTTGGCTTTATATAAATATAATGTCTTTCATAAATGGGTTTGATCTTTGCTGCTATTAAATATAAAAATCTCTCAGCTTCACAGATCTCTGTATTAAAACCTCTTATTTTACACAGCAGACTAAACAGCGCCCCCTGCTCTCAGTTCCCAAACTGCAGACAGAATCATCACCCCTCACTACTGCTTAAAGACACAGTAACCATAACAATAACAGCAGAATTATCACTTTAATGATCATCAGGATTGGTGGAGATGTTCATAAAGTAATCATTATTAATATTTAATTATGTATTAAATTATGAGTTTATATCTTCTGAATCCAGAGCGCTGATGGTAAGAAGGAGATGAGTTTCTGCTGCTGCTGGGGTTTATTTCAGAGCTACAGAGGAAATCACAAGCAGTCAGCTGAACTGTAAAGTCTTCTAAAGTGAGAATATGCAAATGTGTGAAGATCTGGAGGCTGATAGTGATCTTTGTTCAGATCAACGTCAGGTCAAATGTTGTTTACTCAAGTAAACAGTTGTAACCAAGCAGCAGGACACAAGTACAGGCCCTCGTGCAGCAGGACACAAGTACAGGCCCTCGTGCAGCAGGACACAAGTACAGGCCCTCCTGCACCAGGACACAAGTACAGGCCCTCGTGCAGCAGGACACAAGTACAGGCCCTCGTGCAGCAGGACACAAGTACAGGCCCTCGTGCAGCAGGACACAAGTACAGGCCCTCGAGCAGCAGGACACAAGTACAGGCCCTCGTGCACCAGGACACAAGTACAGGCCCTCATGCAGCAGGACACAAGTACAGGCCCTCGTGCACCAGGACACAAGTACAGGCCCTCGTGCAGCAGGACTGTCTGTAGCAGTAGATTCAGGTTAAATAGTTTGTGTGATTTCTGATGTATCAGTAGTGTTAGAGGGTTATGATTGGTGATTGGGGGAGGGGTTTAGATTAATGATAAAGTCTCTCACTGTAGCTTAAAGGTCACCATATTGGGCTATCGTCAGCTGATCTGTGAGGAGGCCCATCTTCTAAAGTGAGAATATACAAATGTGTGAAGCTCTGGAGGCTGATAGTGATCTTTGTTCAGGTCAACGTCAGGTCAAATGTTGTTTACTCAAGTAAACAGTTGTAACCAAGCAGCAGGACACAAGTACAGGCCCTCGTGCAGCAGGACACAAGTACAGGCCCTCGTGCAGCAGGACACAAGTACAGGCCCTCATGCACCAGGACACAAGTACAGGTCCTCGTGCAGCAGGACACAAGTACAGGCCCTCGTGCACCAGGACACAAGTACAGGCCCTCGTGCACCAGGACACAAGTACAAGCCCTCGTGCAGCAGGACACAAGTAATGATATAGTCTCTAACTGTAGCTTAAAGGTCACCATATTGGGCTGTAATTTTGGTGCAGGGGGAGTCCTGGGGGGCTAATACCCCTCCCACAACACACTTAGACCGGCACACTAATATAAATACAAATTTTCCAGTCTGACCCTTTTATACTCCTGCATCAACCCTATGCTGTAGCCCGACGTGCACCTCTCCAGAAACAAAGCAACGCTAGCACTAAGTGCAGTTAGCGGCTAATGCTAATACTGCTCCAGCAGTGCTGGTCGAGGTTAGCCGCAGGCTACAGGCCGATAATACTCACCTCTGAATGGTAAAAAAGAGCTAGTGTTTAGCACAGTTAGTGGCTCATGCTAAAACTGATCCAGCAATGCTAGCGGCAGTTAGCAGCAGATTACAGGTCAACAATATCTCTGAAAAATAATAAAAGCTAGAGATTAGTGCCATTACCAGCTAATGCTAATACTGCTCTAGGCTCAGTACTGGAGAATTAAACCAAAACGTGTGGAGTGACAACATCGACGGGTCCTCTGTGGAGATTGTTAAGAGCACCAAGTTCCTTGGTGTCCACTTAGCAGATAACCTCACCTGGACCCTGAACACCAGCTCTACAGCCAAGAAAGCCCAGCAGCGTCTCTACTTCCTCCTTGAGAGCATCCTGAGCAGCTGCATCACTGCCTGGTTTGGGACCTGCACCGTCTCTGACCGCAAGACCCTCCAGCGTATTGTGAGGACAGCTGAGAGGATCATCGGCGTCTCTCTCCCCTCCATCACGGACATTTACACCACCCGCAGCATCCGCAAAGCAACCAGCATTGTGAATGACCCCACCCATCCCTCACACGAACTGTTCTCCCTCCTGCCTTCGGGAAGAAGGTACCGCAGCATCCGGTCCAGCACAACCAGATTCTGCAACAGCTTCTACCCCCAAGCCATCAGACTCCTCAACTGCAGAGACTGAACTGATGTTTTTTCTGTACATGCACACACACTCTTACCCCACTTACCCCAGAAAATGGAAAGCACTAAAAACCCTACAACCTCACTGGACTCTATTGCACACTGTGTAATAGAGTAATTACTACCTCACTGGTCTTTTTTGCACACTTTTTGCACACTGCATAATTTGCACACTGTCTTGTTATTTATTATTCTTTGTTTGTATTGTGTTGTATTGTCTGTCTGCACTTTTGTACTGTTGCACTATTGTTCTGTCTACACTGTGTTTATGTGCACCATGGTCCCTGGAGGAACGTTGTTTCGTTTCACTGTGTACTCTGTATATAGCTGAAATGACAATAAAAACCACTCTGACTTTGACTTTATTTCAAAACTTGTTTACTAGTGTTTTAGTTATCAGACAAGGACCATTATAGAACACGCTAGAATATTCAAATTAAGTCTTTAAAAACACAAGCTCGTGAAAAATCATCATAATAAACGTAATCATAATAACAACATATTTAAAATAAAATTATGCAAAGTATGTTAATAGATATAATCTACATACAATCAATACAAAATATGAATATTCTGTGTGAAAGTTAAAGTAAAGGTATAAACCATGTATTACAGTACTCCTGCAGAGAAACTGAACATAGAAAAGAAACAAGTTTTACACTTAATAAACATCCTTTAACCAGCTCTAATCAGCACATTTACACCAGAAACACAACAACTACCTATCTGTAGAACAGTGGCCCAATCTGGAAATACAGACCATTCTCTTATTAAGTGGAGTTATGTATCATAACTAAGTTTTGGGAGATTGATTCACCCCCTTACTCCTCCCACTTTCTTCCCTATTTAAACCGTCACTTCCTCGTTGAACAACCTCGCAGTTGAACGATCTCGCCTGCGGCGTTAACTCCTGCTCCTTACCTGCTCCACGATGGTACTCCACCTCTGTCTCCTGCGGCTGGCGTCCGACCTCACACGACCAGCTGTTCTCGTCCTCCACCGCCACTGCTGCTGGCTGCCTTCCTTGATGGCGTTGCGTTTTTCCCCGACCACCGTGGCTGGTGTCTGCTCTACTGGCTCCTCAGCCCGGTCTAGCCGCTACCGAAAGGTTCCCTCTGTGACTTCTTTCTCTCTCTGCCTCTCCAGCACGCCGTTACCGCTGCCGGTGCCCACACCACTGGCAACGCCCACGCCGTTTTGGCTCCCAGTGCCCACGCCGCTCCCGTGGCCAGTTTTTTCCTTCCAACCTGTGTTTCACCCCCCCGCAGTCTCGTAGAGCGTGGCCACTCCTCTCTCTCTCTCTCTCTCTCTCTCTCTCTCCTATTCCTCAGTCCTCCCTACTCTTCTTCTGTCTCTTATTGCCACCATCTTCCCACTCCATCACCCTCAATTTTCCCACTCCATCACCCCCTATCTTCCCTCAACGCCACCCCATCTTGTTGGACCGTCATAAGCACCCTGTGTAACTTCTTTGGTCACTCCTGCTATGCGATGTGGGTCAGCTGCTGTTTTTTGGGGCTTTTAAACTACATGTACACCATGTGCATCATTCCACAAAGTCGTTCAACACTATCTTTCCACTTTAACCGATTTCTGACTCCTAGGACCTCACCCTCTATGCTGTTATTTCAGTACACTCCTATACTTGAATAGGCTGGCAGCACCTTCAAAAACATTTCTTAATTATTCCCTACCTTTCTTTCCTTTGACCTCCACACTGCCTTCTCCATTCATCGGTTCATCCTCTGGCTTTCTCAAAGACTACAAGGTCGGACTTCCAACACTCAGACGCTGGAGTTCCCAAGCCTGTCACAGTCAGACCTCTTCTTAAATCCTTGCAGTGGTCGAAAGTTCTGATTTAATTTTTGGGGCTTTGGCTTCACGCTTTACAGCGAAGCTGCCCCGAACTCCACCCCAATACTCTGAGTTCGCCTCCCGTCTTTTCTTCTTCTCTGCCCAGTCAAGCGTGTGGGTCAATACTAGCAAAGTGGAGTTATGTATCCATAAATAAGTTTTGGGAGTTGATCCACGCCCTCACTCCTCCCACTTCCTTCCCTATTTAAACTGTCACTTCCTCTCTACCTGCTCATTGAACAAACCTCGCACCCACCTCCTCCCCATCTTCCTCCGTCTTTAATTTTATTCTCTTCTCATGTTTCTCTTCATGAGAGGGGGGGCTTCAGCTTCACGCTTTACAGCGAAGCTGCCCCGAACTCCACCCCAAATACTCTGAGTTCGCTCAGAGGGTGGGTCAATACTAGCGAAACACAGATTCCATCCGTTTCCAGGTTAAATCCACTATAACTTTATAACGCTTTATGTAATGCATAAACAACTATTTAAAGTCTTACTAAAAAATAAAGTCAAAGTGCAGTTAAATAAAAACACTGTTGTGTTGAAAAACACTTTCCATAGTATTAATCATGTTTTATTTCAAATGATATTTGGAGTAATGGGGTGTATATTTGGATGTATATAGACAGAATTAGGATGCCTATAAAAGGAGAAAATCAAAGGTAAAAAAAAGAATTTGAATTAAATGTGTGGCAAATGAAGGAAAATTGCTTTTTTGGTTGTATATCAAACATATCTTGTGTATATGAGCATTTGGTTTGGCAGCTCTGACTGAAGCAAGCTGGTAAAAATATCCTAAATGCAAAACTGCATGAACCAAATGCACTTCAACACTAGCAATGCAAAACAACACAATATAATACATTGCTTTTCAATGCACAAAAAGGCATACATTTTTATTGAAATAATACAAAAACTTTTAAGAACACATAGTGCATAAAAAAGAAAGGCATGTTCCTTAAACAGTAGTCATTTCTCTTCTTTATAGAACCCTTTCTGCATTGAGTTCATCATAATAATGCAACTGTACTTCTGCTTTTTTGAGTGCCAACACTCTGCACTACAGCTGGTTAACAGCCTCCATCTGCAATGTGAGGGGTAAACTAGTGCTAGCAGTTTACTTTTATGGCATTTTAACACTTTTTTGAGCCATGATCTTAATCCTAATTAACATTTTTGTAAAGCTGAAAAGGCAGATATGAGAAAGGTGACCTACAAACATGGTCCAGTTACATTACACTCAAACAGTGAGAAAAAAACATGCATATGTGCCTTTTTATACAGTAAACTAAGTAAACTTCTGGTTTCAATCGTATCTACTGCCCGTCATATCCTATATAAATGTACAAATCCTAAATTCAGCCAAAATTTCTAAATTGGGTAACATTGTACAGGATTCCACATTTTACATTATGAACATCTTCCACATTATTTGTAACATATGCAAAATTCAAGTGATCAGCATTGCATATACAATACATCAATTCCTCTTAAAAAAAGCTTTATACACTTTTTGGACTTTGTTTATTTTTCTATGGCACAAACAGCACAGCGATAAACACAACCCAACTTAGCACAAAGAGTTCTACAGGTACAATTATCTTTGGGTTAAAAATGCAGACAGACTTTTGTAAATGTAAAATTAGTAGGAAAATCTAAAGCTTGCACAAAACGCTTTCATATACTGAGATGAGAAGCAATCATACCATCCTGCTCCTCCTCTGGTTTACTGGTTGACGATTCTGGTGATGATAATGGTGATGGTGATGATGATGGTGACGATGGTCTCAGGGTTGATTGCTCTCGTTCTATGGGAACATTCAACAAGAGGGTATTTTAGATATAAGCTTTTACATGTTCAGCAACAACAAAATCAACATAATTTAAAAAAAATCACTAAAAGAGGTTTTTGTTGTTTGTTTTGTAAAATAAAACATGTTTAGGTTGTGCTTATTAAATGGACACTAAAGGCCATGATTTTTGCTGACTCCGCCCTCAAATTTAAAAAAGGCTAAAAAAAATGGGAGGGGAATTGGATGGTGTATGGGTTTGGGGGCGGAACAGGAAGAAAAAGATGAGTGTGTGTCAGCCGGGGGGGGGGGGGTATTATTGATTGATTTTTATATTATTGACTGCCCTGCATATTGTGAGTGTCATGGATTAATGATTTAAAACAGGGTCTAATATTTACATCATAAATAAATACACAGTTTACCGGCATGAGTAACTGCCTCCAATGAGTACTTTTAATTTTCAGGCAAACTATCAAAACATCCCTCAAAAGATCTTCCAGATATATATGGTCCTATACAGAACCCAAATAAATGTTTAAAAAATGAATAAAACAATTTCAGCTGCTTCAATGTGAGCTAGAACTTAAATAATGTAAATTTTGTTACATTACCATTTTTTAACAGTGCCGTCCACATTCTCGTAATCAGCAATACTGGAAGAGTCATCATCATCATCATCATCATCAGGAGGATGAGCTTTATCTCCAACATCCTGCAGAACCGAGAGACAGAGAACATCAGCAGATGCTCTAAATCCGTATTATAAAAACCCAGTAATGAAAACTCACCTCTACATTCCCATAAACATGAGTACTGGAGGAGTCTTCATCAGGAGGACAAGAGATATCTCCAACATTCTGCAGAACCGAGAAAAAGATAATTGTAATCTCAGTGGGAAGAGCTCTGGGTTCTCAGAGGTTCTCAGAGGATCAGGGAGCAAAGCAAAGACCTGGAAACCAAATCCCTTGAGGAACATTAATGGACTGATCTACTGATATAAGAACTTTGTGAGAACTCACCTGGTAGATATCCTCATCCGTATTCACATCCTGCTTCTTCCGTCTCCTTGTAGAAAATAAATATAAATATTAAAACTGGAGACGAATGTCTCTGATAGAAAAACAACCCAATCTTTACATTCTTATTCATTTTCTCACCTCATGCAGAAAAGTCCAGTAAGAAAAGCTGCAAGCCCACCAACTCCAACCACTCCACCAACTGCATACAGCGCCACCCAGAGTCCTGCTGAGATATTACACATACATATATTACAGAAATAAGAGGGTCAATCTATATAATTAAGTCTCTCACCATTGATATTAACCGGTACAGCAGCTGATCTCTGAGCTCCATGTTGGTTCTGAGCCTGGCAGTAGTAGAATCCACTCTGTAGAGGAACATAACTGTGTCCAGATCCTACAGGTGAGTCTCCACCATCTTTAAACCAGGTGTAGATCTCCACAGGTGGGTTAGCATCACTGCTACAGGTCAGATTCACCATTTCACCAGAGGAACTATTGGACACTGAGACGTCCCTTGGAGGATCTGTAGCAAACAGGTAAGAAGGAAATGAATCATGGTGAAATGTGAAGAAAATCATCTAATGGAATATATTAAAACGTCATCAACGTACACAGAACATTTAAAGAGACAGCAGTGGATCTTCCCTCTCCGAGTTGATTACGACTCTGGCATGTGTATTCTCCACTGTCCTCAGAGCTGATGTTGGGAATGCTGTAGTTTCCTCCTGTTCCTACTGATGATGATCCTTTAAACCAGGTGTAGTTCTCCACAGGTGGGTATCCATCACTGCTGCAGGTCAGAGTCACTGAACTTCCCTCCACTATTCCACCAGAGGGACTGATGGACACTGAGACGCTCTTTGGAGGATCTAGAGACAGATCTGACTTTAGCGTTTCTTGCTAATCTCTAATATCACTGTGTGGTTCAACCATTCCCAGAGTTTAGAGAAGAATGAGAACTTTACTCACGTCTGACTCTGAGAGTTTGAGCAGTAGAGGGGAGATGTTCAGATCCTCTTACAGCACAGCTATAACTGCCTGCATCCTCACTGCTGACTGTCTGCAGGTGGAGCTGCTGATTCTTCTGGATCATCTCTGTGGTTAAAGGACGTCCATCTTTGTACCAGATGAATGTTGGATCAGTCAGACTGCAGGTGGTTTTACACGTCAGAACTGCTGATTCTCCTTCTGTTACTTCTCCAGGAGATTCTACATGGAGATCTGAGACAAGGAGAGAATTTAAAGGGTCATTAAATTATTTTTCTTTTTACTGAAATCTTTAAAGTCTAGAAACATTTACATCTGTAATACATATTTAATCAGTAAGTCATATTACTTCGTAACTCACCAGTAACTTTGAGAATGAAATTATCTTTTCCTATCCATTTCCTTTTATCATCATCTGCTTTGATTCTGAAGTTGTACTCGTGTTCATCCTTCTTCGTTACGTTACTCAGTTTAAGAGTGTAGTACGTTTTCTTATCAGTTAAACACTCAACCCTGCCTGAGTAATCTGGATCTACACTCAGATCAGTCGGCTCCTTCCAGGGATTTGGGAATTTCATGCAAAATGTTTTTTTTAGTTCAAGTTTGCCTAAATCTGGTGGAAGTGTGAAAGTGCCCTTAATAAACACTGTAGATCCTTTTATAGCACATATATTCTGCTGATTGTACGTCACAATCCAGTCTGGTTCAGAAGCTCCTGAAACAAATGATGCAGTAAAAATCTGATTACAGAGGTTGGAGATTTCTGTAGATTACAGCTCTATGAAAATAAAGTAATATAATTAACAGAGTGGATGGGTGAAGGGAAGTGGTGGGTGCGAAGTCTTTCATTGCAGAGGTGAGATATAAATAATATAAGATATATAAAGATGTAATTTTATATTGAGGAAAAATACTAGGAACTATGAAAACTATTACTACTTAAACATGTAAAATTAGAATGATTTGCAGCTGCTGATGACAAGAGGAACAACTGCAAACATAATATATCATCACCTGATCTACAGATAACGAATTTATTAATTAATAATCAATTTCAATCTAGATTAAAGTTCAGCGTCTACCATCAGAAATGGTAGACTGAGGTGTTACAAAGCACTATACCTTAAGAACTAACTGCCTTCCCTGAACTTTAGATTATTATATATTTATTGCTAATTCTGAGAGAAACCACAGAGAGTGTCCTAGAGAGAGTCTAGTTCTAGTCCAGAACAGTTTAATGATCAGTTCAGCAGTGAATCACTACAGTCATGATGAAAGAGAACAGTGAGGCAGATGTTTCAGTGATGGAGTTACAGTAGGATCTTCTGACTCACCAGCAACCACCAGCAGAAACACCAGAGGAAGAAGAGGAGGAGGAGGAGCCATCCTGAGTGACATCATCAGCCTGCACAACATCAAACAATCAGGCTGTTTCAGAATAGCCCACTAAAATAATCCAGAATCCATTCAAAGTACAATCTTACTCAGATTATTTTACTTAAAAATAAAACCATATGAAAAATATAACAATACAATACAGTGATACTGTATACATACATGTCCTGTATGTAGAGTACATCAAATTATAGAAATCATTTTAGCATTACAATCAATACTGATCAATCTCAACCAGTATTGAAATAAGAATATTCAGTTTAAAGGCTACTTTTATGATTGATTTTCTGCAGTTTGTTGAGAATATTGCATAATAAACTATTGCAGTTTAGTAAACTAAAATTTTACTATATAATATATAAAGATAACAGAACATTTCAGACAGTAAAACATTCAACAAGCATTTATATACATATATATATATATTAAAATATAACTGTTACCTCTGAGCTCAGTGTCGTCTGCAGAGGGAGAACAGCAAGACTGAAGAAACAGTGCTAAGGGTGAAGTGTGTGGTTTATTCCGGTTCTATGTATAAATAATACTGCATCTACTTCCTGTTAACAGAACTGTCAAACTAAATGCACACAGTAATAAGCTGGTAGTGCTCTGCAAACTCATTTAACTTAATGCAATTTAAGGTGCCCGTTGGGCTACATCATAGGATTGATGCAGGAATATATAAGGGTCAGAATGGAAAATTAATATTTACATTATTCTGCTGCTTTGTCTTTGTGAATTTCAGGAGATTTATGCCTAGTTTAGGAGGGCCGTAGGGGGTCCAAGCAGGTTGTGGGAGGGGCACTAGCCCCCCAGAATCACTCCTGCACCACTCACAGAAAAAAAATGCAGTCTAAAAAGGTGATGTGCTTTCAGCAGAACACACGTGACCTTTAAGCTACAGTGAGAAAATTTAGTATTAATCTAAACCCCTCCCCCAATCACCAATCATAACCCTCTACCACTACTGATACATCAGAAACTACACAAACTACTTTAACCTGAATCTACTACTACAGACAGTCCTGCTGCACGAGGGCCTGTACTTGTGTCCTGCTGCACGAGGGCCTGTACTTGTGTCCTGGTGCATGAGGTCCTGTACTTGTGTCCTGCTGCACGAGGGCCTGTACTTGTGTCCTGGTGCACGAGGGCCCGTACTTGTGTCCTGGTGCAGGAGGGCCTGTGCTTGTGTCCTGTTGCTTGGTTACAACTGTTTACTCGATTAAACAACAACTGAACAAAGATCACTATCAGCCTCCAGAGCTTCACACATTTGCATATTCTCACTTTAGAAGATGGGCCTCCTCACAGATCAGCTGACGGACAGTAAATGATGTCATTTCCTCTGTAGCTCTGAAATAAACCCCAGCAGCAGAAACTCATCTCCTTCTTACCATCAGCGCTCTGGATTCAGAAGATATAAACTCATAATTGAATACATAATTAAATATTAATAATGATTACTTTATGAACATCTCCACCAATCCTGATGATCATTAAAGTGATAATTCTGCTGTTATTGTTATGGTTACTGTGTCTTTAAGCAGTAGTGAGGGGTGATGATACTGTCTGCAGTTTGGGAACTGAGAGCAGGGGGCGCTGTTTAGTCTGCTGTGTAAAATTAAAGGCTTTAATACAGAGATCTGTGAAGCTGAGGGATATTTGTCTTAGATAGTGTGTGTATATATTTATATATACACTACCGCTCAAAAGTTTAGGATCACTTGCAAATTTCCCCTTTTTTTTGAAAGAAAAACACATTTCCATGCAGTTTACAAACAATATTGTCCATTTTACAATTAATTCAAGTGTATTGGATGGTTTTTACAGAATAAAAATGTTTGTATTAAAGCCTATTATTATATTTTTATTTTGCATATATTCCTATTATCAGCAATTCTTAGTCCTCTGCCTAAATCTCCTGGTATGGCCACCAATCCAAGTCACAGATGTTACTGGGTTAATTGCTTGTTAGGACACCCTTGCTCAATTGTGATGGCCATCTGAAAAACGTTGAAAATACTATTAAGTGAGCATAAAAGGGAGCAAGACATTTTAGGTTATATTAGTATCTGAAGCATCAGCAGTTGTTGGCTTGTTTACAGGATCAAAATGTTTAGAAATAAACAACTATCTTTAGAGACCCGTCAGTCCATTGTTGTGTTAAGGAAGGAAGGCTACTCAATGCGAAGTATTGCCAAGAAACTGAAAAAATCTTACCATGTTGTACTACTGCTCCCTTCAAAGAGTGACACAAACTGGCTCTAACAAGGACAGAAAAAGGAGTGGGAGGCACTGATGCACAACTGTGCAAGAAGATAAATATCTTAGAGTGTGCAGTTTGAAAGAAAGATACCTCACAGGCTGCCAACTGACAGCTGCACTAAATGCAACCCGTCAAACACAATTGTCAGAATCAACGGTCAAGCCATACCTAACACTGGCCAATAAAAAGAAAAGACTGTGATGAAATGAGAGAAAAGACATTGGACAGAAGAAGATTAGAAGAATGTGATGTGGACTGAAGAGTCCAAGTTTGAGGTCTTTGGATCAAACAGAAGAACATTTGTGATGCACAGGACCAGTGAAAAGATGCATGACCAATGCTTAATGCCTTTTGTGAAGCATGGTGGAGGCAGCGTGGTGGTCTGGGGATGCTTTGTGGAGGTGGAGGTATGGCTACAGGAAGCTCAGGGTGAAATCTCATCAGATTACTTCCAAAAGTTGACAGCTAGAATGCCTAGAGTCTGCCAGGCTATAACTGCTGCAAAAGGTGGATTATTGGATGAATTTGAAAATTTGAAGTACTATAACTATTAACTAATGCTAATAGCAATAAGCATCCCAACATGCCTTGCACAGTATGTACGATAGGCCCTCAATGTGTCACACTTATTCCTGCCAGTACCCACATCATCCGCCAAAATCATAATTT
Organism: Astyanax mexicanus; assembly: GCF_023375975.1. Classification (NCBI taxonomy): domain Eukaryota; kingdom Metazoa; phylum Chordata; class Actinopteri; order Characiformes; family Acestrorhamphidae; genus Astyanax; species Astyanax mexicanus. The sequence goes on along the minus strand of NC_064428.1, from coordinate 39,472,964 downwards.
TAAATATAAGGATATATCTGTTCGATTAGACAGTACAAAAAAATACAATAGTTTTGACAGTAGTTATAAGCAGTAGTTAAAAGGCTATTAGTATGAGTTAGCTTGCAGACTGTGAATATGTATGTAGATGTTTGATAGATCTGCTAAACGTAATTTGCACAGGAAGTCAGTTAAAAATATTTACCAACCCCACATGCATTTATCAGCTTAAAACCTCAGAGCTGTTTCTTCAGTCGTCACTCGCAGTTCTGGTGCTGTAGATAAGAGGTAAGAAAAGCTGACTCTTAATATTTTACTTATTATTATCATTTGCTTTTGAAATATTCATATATATATTTTTTATATTTTTCATATCCATATTAATGTGTATATGTATGTATATATATATATATATATATATATATATATATATATATATATATAATTTAATAGAGGTTCAGATAGTTTGGTATTAAACTCTTAAATATATAGTTAAAGTCTATCACTGTATTTTAAAGAGCAAAGGTTTAGCACTTTAGCACTGTTTGTTGTTCACTTTAGCAGAGAGCAATGTGTGAAATGTAGAACCAGAATAAACTGCATGCACTTTAACAGCTTTAACCTCAGCGCTGTTTCCTCAGTCTTCACTCGCTGTTCTCCTGCTGCAGACGACACTCGACAGCTACATTGTAATATAAATACTTGTTGAATATTTTTCTACTGTCTGAAATGTTCGGTAATATTTATATATTTTTAAAGTAGGGCTGTCAGCTTTAAAGTGTTAACACACTTAATTTGGTACTGAAGTTAAATACGCCATCAAGTTTGACCTCAACTTCCGCAGTAATCTCTTAGCACAATCTCTTAAAGGGACAGTGTACACATTACTGAATACTGGCCTTTGCATTCTGTATTTCCCCCACCCCATCATTCTAAGCATGTGTACAATATCAAACACTTCCTGAGAAATGTTGGCTTTATCTCCCCTCAAACATACAAGTATTTAAACATACTAGCATTTTAACTAACAACACTAATATACATTTTATTGCATTTTACATTTACATTCATTAATTTATTTACGTTTAAATATCCACTAAAAAAACTTGGGCTCTAAGAAGAATTGAATGTGCTTAAATATTCCTATTTCTAGTTCAGTACTGGTTGAGATGGATCAGTATTGATTGTAATGCTAAAATAATTGCTTTAATTTGCTTTATCTATTTTCTGTACCTGCTGTAAAACTGGGGAGGAGAGTAACGTAATTTCAATTCTCTGTATGTCCTGTACATATGCAGTACTGACAATAAAACTACTTGACTTGACTTGACTTAATTATTGTTTGATGTTGTGTAGGCTGGTGATGTCACTCAGGATGGCTCCTCCTCCTCCTCTTCTTCTGGTGTTTCTGCTGATGGTTGTTGGTGAGTCAGAAGGTCCTACTGTAACTCCATCACTGAAACATCTCACTTTATCTCCCTCACTGTTCTCTTTCATCATGACTGTAGTGATTCACTGCTGAACTGATCATTAAACTGTTCTGGACTAGAACTATAGAATTGTTCCATTGTGTTCTGTCCACCACATCAACTACACAGTAAATACAGAGAAACTGTATGTAACATCACAACATTGCAACACCTGGAAAAAGAAAACTTATAACAACTACTTGGCAACCATGTGGGACTAGAGTACTAGCGATTGGTACTAGTGATTATACCAGTAAATGTACTACAGGGAGTGTACTAACAGTTGTATTAAGTGGAATATACTAGTGAGTTTACTACATGGAGTGTACTAGCAACTGTACTTAATGGAATCTATTAGTAAATGTACTAGTGTGTACTATCAATTGTACTAGTGAGTGTCCTGCATGAAGTACACTAGTGTGATATCTGTTACAGGAAGAAATTCAGACTAGATGCAAAGCTAAAGTGATTCCAACTGGTTATTGTGGTTTCCCACTGGTTGTTGTGGTTGAAAGGTGGTTGCTGGTCATGTCTTTATTTTATTTATTTATTTATTTTTAAGTGGTTGCTATGATGTTGCCAAGATGTTGCTAAGTCGCCCACTCTTGATCCCTCTACTTTCTATGTTTTAGAGTTCTTTTGAAGCTGTAAACGACAGTAAGTCTGACTGTCTGATAATCTCCAGCTTCAGTAATCAGATCTTTACTGCATCTCATGTTTCAGGAGCTTCTGGAGCAGAGTGGAGTATGAATTACATCCAGCAGGAAATATGTTCTTTAAATGGATCTACAGTGTTTATGAATGGCTCTTTTACACATCCAGACAATTGTAGAGTCACACAGAAGTTTTGGGTCATAGATGTAGTTCCAAAGCAAGAGCCACCTGATCTGAGAACAGTCCCAGGTTACTCAGGCAGGGTTGAGTATTTTGTTGATGATCAGAATAACTTCGCCCTTAAACTGAGTAACGTAATGAAGAAGGATAACCATGAGTACTGCTTCAGAGTCTTAACAGATGTAGAAGATCAGAAATGGATGGGAACACCTGGAATAAAACTCAGAGTTACAGGTAAGTTAAAGCAGAACTTTTCAATGTTTTCCTGTTTTAATAAATCACTTTCCTTTTCTGATGGTTTCTCTTTGTCTCAGAGCTCCATGTAGAATCTCCTGGAGAAGTAACAGAAGGAGAATCAGCAGTTCTGACGTGTAAAACCACCTGCAGTCTGACTGATCCAACATTCATCTGGTACAAAGATGGACGTCCTTTAACCACAGAGATGATCCAGAAGAATCAGCAGCTCCACCTGCAGACAGTCAGCAGTGAGGATGCAGGCAGTTATAGCTGTGCTGTAAGAGGATCTGAACATCTCCCCTCTACTGCTCAAACTCTCAGAGTCAGACGTGAGTAAAGTTCTCATTCTTCTCTAAACTCTGGGAATGGTTGAACCACACAGTGATATTAGAGATTAGCAAGAAACGCTAAAGTCAGATCTGTCTCTAGATCCTCCAAAGAGCGTCTCAGTGTCCATCAGTCCCTCTGGTGGAATAGTGGAAGGAAGTTCAGTGACTCTGACCTGCAGCAGTGATGGAGACCCACCTGTGGAGAACTACACCTGGTTTAAAGAAGGTAGAGACTCACCTGTAGGATCTGGACAGAGTTTCAGCATCATCAACATCACTGCTGATCACACTGGACTGTACTACTGTGAAGCTCAGAATGCAGTTGGAGTTCAGAATGGATCTGTGATGATTGGTGTTCAGAGTAGGTGGAGAATAATAATGTGAATAGTTCCAGTATTTAAATAAAGACTCAGTAAAGTGATGGAAATGATCTTCTTCCCTCAGAAAATCAGATCAGATCTGCAGTTTGGATCACAGTGGGAGGAGGAGGAGGATTTCTTCTTCTTCTTCTTCTCTTTATTTTGATCTTAATCTTCATCTCCAGGTCAGTAGAATTTAGTAGAACATGGTAGAACTTCATTTGGTTTATAGCATTGTGTTAAACACTGTAAGTGTTCTGTTGTTTCAGGATGAAGAAGAGAGATGCTGGATCTGATCAGGATGGATCAGATCAGGTAAAATATCCAGCAGAACACAATCCATCATATTTCAGTGATGTTTCTATTCAGTCTTCAGTAAATAAGATGTTTAGTATCTTTATAATGAATGATCTTCTTCAGGATGACGTCCAGTACGCCACCGTTACTCACAGCAGATCCAGACCTGTAGAGACTGCAGGTGATGCTTCCTCTGGAGCTCCTGATCATGATGATGATGTTCAGTACGCTACAGTCAGGACTGGTAGAAAACCTGATGTTGTGATCAGATCTGACCAGCAGGAGGAGCTTCAGTACGCCAGTGTTACATTCCACCACCGTCACGCTGATGCTGCTGCTACTGGGTGAGTTTCATATTTAACACTGGTTAAATTTACTGTGTAGAATCTTCAGAAAGACAAAATGTTCTTGACAATACAAAATGCTTTTTAACAAATACAATACTGTGACAAAAATATACATATATACAGAATGTTATTATTTGATTCTTTCAAAAAAATATATATATATATATTTAATACTTATAATCATGTTCAATCTACTGTTTTATTTCCCTTGTTTTATAGGTCACAGAAAGTGGATGAGGCTTCAGTCATCTATGACAGAATTAAATAGAGGTTTATTATGCAAGACAGAAATAGAGAGATTGAAAGACTATGCAAGAGATTCTGACTGTGATTAGATAGGTATTGATAAGCCTGAATTTATTATACAAAAAAAATATTTTAATGGCCAACAAATGATCTAATATAGCTTATTTGTTACTGCTTTATACAATTTAGAAGCAGTTGATGTTTTTGCACATTTATTTTTTTTTTGCTGTATTTTTTAATATTATGTTTTCAGTATTTAGTGTCATGCTTTTCTTGGTTTTATATCATTTAATTTGTTTATCTCATGCTAATAAACATATTCTGTTAGCAGTTTGTTGTTATTATTCATACTTTTTACATTTTGCTGTACAGATTACTACATACATATCTCTACACACAATATTGTTTCAGTTATTTTTAATGGGTTATTTTCTATATGCTCTTTCCATATGCTCTTTAAAAATGTAATTGTTAGAAAAGGTTGTTTGACAGATATCTAAACGATTGAACGAACTTTAATAGATTTAATGTTTAATTTAACAGTTTTATTGAACATTTTTAATATTAATGTAGAAACTGGTTGATTTTCATTTTTCAATAGAGTCCCACAGGTTTCTGTGTTGGGGCCTATAGAACTGATTTTGTGTATATTTATTATACCATTGCAGTTTATATTGAAAATAATTTTAATAAAATGTCTCTTTAATTTGTGTTTAATATGATTACAGTTGATACTCTTACGTAGGCAATATAATATGGCAAATTAAAAGTCATAAAAATCTGAATACTAAGTCTTAACTAAGTTAATCATGCTGGTGATGCGGTTACTCTTTAGTGTATTTGCACATATCAGCCCATAGGGGGCAGAGTTGTTTTAAAAAATTTATAAAGGAAAAGTTAATGCTGCAGTTTCCCAGGAAACCAGTTAAATCATTGCAGAAGGTTTGATCTGTTCACAGGCTGAAATAGCTTACATTTACCTGCATTGCATCTCCAAACAGATGTTTATTTAAATTGCAGCCACAGGACGTATTTCTAAATTGCATTGTTACTTTTAGATTCCCCTTTGAAATATTTTGATACTTCTTCCAAGTGTATAAGCAGTTATCACTATAAAATATAAGGCTTGTCCATTTTGTAAACAACATTACAAAGTGATATAATTGCTATCTGCTTATACTTTTATCCTGCTTTCTGGAACTTTCAGGAAAATAGGTGTTATTTTGTTCAAAATCTTTTAAGTGAATTTCAAAGCTAAGGTCAGGATAGTCTTTGATGACCTAAATTTTGTCTGGATATGTCTGGGTGTCTTTACCAGACAAGAAATGCCCTACCGTGTCATACATCACAGAAATGGGATTTTTTACATCAGGTATGAAATCTACAATGTCATCTATGTAGATAACATTCACTTTCTACTCAGGTCTTATAACACATTTCATTTAGCATTGTTTAAACCAAATGGTAGACGGTTGAATTCAAAAAGACCAAAACAGGTAATTGACCAGGTATTCTTGGTGTTTAAACTACTGAAATCAACGGAAATTAAATACTACCAGATTTCTTAGGTTCAGGTACGATATAGTTGAGCCAAGGTGAGAGGAGGTGAGAGAATTCTTGACTTTGTGTCCTCATTTATACACCCTTTTAAAAAAAACATGAAAATACATGAAAAAAAAAATAATAAAGGCAAAACAAGATGGTTAAGAAAAAGTCAATATACTATGAGAACATCCAGTAAATCCCTTTTATAGTGTTTAGGTAACATGGATTTTTGACTGGTCAGCAGCTCATAAATGTGCAAAAAGCCATTTATGTTTATTTACATGAGAAATACAAAGCCTGTCAATAGTAGCCCCAGTTTTTAGCAAAAACATTTAAGAAAACAGACTGGAAGAAAAAGAACAGTGGAACTGTGTTCAATCAGTTTTAATATGATTATATAGAACCCTTTCTGCTTAGAGTTCATGCATGAGAATGCAACTTTAGTTCTGCTTTTTGAGCCACAGCTTTGCACCACAGCTGGTTAACAGCCTCCCTCTGCAACGTGAGAAATAAACTAGTGCTAGAAGTTTATCACTTTTACGCCAATTTTAAGACAAACAAATTTAAGGGACACAAAGGAAAGCCTGGACCTTCATCTGTCAGGTAAATTTAGAATAATCCTGATAGTGTCATGGAGTCTTTAAAAATAAAGTATTCTGTACATACTTCCTTTACAACAACTTTATTTTAGAAAAGGATATCAGTATTGTTAAAACTAGCAAAATATCTTGCATTAATCTAAATAATGTTTCTACTATAATAATAATCCATAGAAAATTAGAGATTTGAAATGATATGTTCTCTAACTTGATGGGCAGCAGTGTTGCAATAAGTGTTACAAAAAAAGATTGAACCACAAACTTTTCTACATCTTAAAACCACAGCGCTGTTTCTTCAGTCTTCACTCGCCATTCCCACGCTGTAGACGACACTCAGAGAGAGAACAGAGGGGTAAGAACTTTCATTTCAATACATTTATCTGTGGATGATCTTATTTATTCTGTGTTGAAAATATTCAGTGGTGAAAATGCATCAATAAAACTGCATCTGGAAACTGTAAGCTAGATTTGCATTCAGAATATGTGTTGTTAAGAATTAACAGAATTTTGAGATATGAACCAAGTTCCCAACCTCCTCCCCCTGGTCCTATGTATATCTCCCAGGTGCTCCTCACCTTTGTGATTTTCGACCTCGCACGAGACTTTTTCATATCCATATTAATGTGTATATGTATGTATATGTATATATATATATATATAATTTAATAGAGGTTCAGATAGTTTGGTATTAAACTCTTAAATATAATGTTAAAGTCTATCACTGTATTTTAAAGAGCAAAGGTTTAGCACTTTAGCACTGTTTGTTGTTCACTTTAGCAGAGAGCAATGTGTGAAATGTAGAACCAGAATAAACTGCATGCACTTTAACAGCTTTAACCTCAGCGCTGTTTCCTCAGTCTTCACTCGCTGTTCTCCTGCTGCAGACGACACTCGACAGCTACATTGTAATATAAATACTTGTTGAATATTTTTCTACTGTCTGAAATGTTCGGTAATATTTATATATTTTTAAAGTAGGGCTGTCAGGTTTAAAGTGTTAACACACTTAATTTGGTACTGAAGTTAAATACGCCATCAAGTTTGACCTCAACTTCCGCAGTAATCTCTTAGCACAATCTCTTAAAGGGACAGTGTACACATTACTGAATACTGGCCTTTGCATTCTGTATTTCCCCCCAGTCCATTTAACCCCCCCCCACACACACACATCATTGTAAGCATGTGTACAATATCAAACACTTCCTGAGAAATGTTGGCTTTATCTCCCCTCAAACATACAAGCATATACTAGCATTTTAACTAACAACACTAATATAAATTTTATTGCATTTTACATTTACATTCATTATTTTATTTACGTTTAAATATCCACTATAAAAACTTGGGTTCTAAGAAGAATTGAATGTGCTTAAATATTCCTATTTCTAGTTCAGTACTGGTTGAGATGGATCAGTATTGATTGTAATGGTAAAATAATTGCTTTAATTTGCTTTATCTATTTGCTGTAAAATTGGGAAGGAGAGTAACGTAATTTCAATTCTCTGTATGTCCTGTACATATGCAGTATTGACAATAAAACTACTTGACTTGATTATTGTTTGATGTTGTGTAGGCTGGTGATGTCACTCAGGATGGCTCCTCCTCCTCTTCTTCTGGTGTTTCTGCTGGTGGTTGTTGGTGAGTCAGAAGATCCTACTGTAACTCCATCACTGAAACATCTGACTTTATCTCCCTCACTGTTCTCTTTCATCATAACTGTACTGATTCACTGCTGAACTGATCATTAAACTGTTCTGGATTAGAACTATAGAATTGTTCCATTGTGTTCTGTCCACCACATCAACTACACAGTAAATACAGAGAAACTGTCTGTAACATCACAACATTGCAACACCTGGAAAAAGAAAACTCATAACAACTACTTGGCAACCATGTGGGACTAGAGTACTAGCGATTGGTACTAGTGATTATACCAGTAAATGTACTACAGGGAGTGTACTAACAGTTGTATTAAGTGGAATATACTAGTGAGTTTACTACATGGAGTGTACTAGCAACTGTACTTAATGGAATCTATTAGTAAATGTACTAGTGTGTACTATCAATTGTACTAGTGAGTGTCCTGCATGAAGTACACTAGTGTGATATCTGTTACAGGAAGAAATTCAGACTAGATGCAAAGCTAAAGTGATTCCAACTGGTTATTGTGGTTTCCCACTGGTTGTGGTTGAAAGGTGGTTGCTGGTCATGTCTTTATTTAATTTATTTATTTATTTTTAAGTGGTTGCTATGATGTTGCTAAGATGTTGCCAAGATGTTGCTAAGTCGCCCACCCTTGATCCCTCTACTTTCAATGTGTTAGAGTTCTTTTGAAGCTGTAAACTACAGTAAGTCTGACTGTCTGAGAATCTCCAGCCTCAGTAATCAGATCTTTACTGCATCTTATGTTTCAGGAGCTTCTGGAGCAAAGTGGAGTATGAATTATATCCAGCAGGAAATATGTGCTTTAAATGGATCTACAGTGTTTATGAACGGAACCTTTACACATCCAGAACGTCTTACAGTCACACAGTTTTGGGTCATAGATTCAGTTCCAAAGCAAGAGCCACCTGATCTGAGTACAGTCGCAGGTTACTCAGGCAGGGTTTAGTATTTTGATGATAAAAATAATAATTTCGCCCTCAAACTGAGTAACGTAATGAAGGAGGATGAACATGAGTACTGCTTCAGAGTCTTAACAGATGTAGAAGGTCAGAAATGGATAGGAACACCTGGAATAAAACTCAGAGTTACAGGTAAGATAAAGCAGAGCTTCTCAATGTTTTTCTGTTTTAATAAATCACTTTCCTGTTCTGATGGTTCTCAAATGATCTCAGAGCTCCATGTACAGTTGTGGTCAAAAGTTTACATACACTTGTAAAAAAACATAATGTTATGGCTGTCTTGAGTTTTCAATAAGTTCTACAACTCTTATTTTTCTGTGATAGAGTGATCGGAACACATACATGTTTGTCACAAAAAACAGTCATAAAATTTGGTTCTTTCATAAATTTATTATGGGTCTGCTGAAAATGTCACCAAATCTGCTGGGTCAAAAATATACATACAGCAACATTAGTATTTGGTTACATGTCCCTTGGCCATTTTCACGGCAACTAGGCGCTTTTGGTAGCCATCCACAAGCTCCTGGCAAGCTTCAGGTCGAATGTTTGACCACTCTTCTTGACAGAATTGGTGCAGTTCAGCTAAATGTGATGGTTTTCTTGCATGAACCCGTTTCTTTAGCACTGTCCACATGTTCTCAATGGGGTTTAAGTCAGGACTTTGGGAAGGCCATTCTAAAACCTTAATTCTAGCCTGGTTTAGCCATTCCTTTACCACTTTTGATGTGTGTTTTGGGTCATTGTCTTGTTGGAACACCCAACTGCGCCCAAGACCCAACCTTCGGGCTGATGGTTTTAAGTTTTCCTGCAGAATTTGGAGGTAATCCTCCTTCTTCATTATCCCATTTACTTTCTGCAAAGAACCAGTTCCACTGGCAGCAAAACATCCCCAGAGCATAATACTACCACCACCATGCTTGACAGTAGGCATGGTGTTCCTGGGATTAAAGGCCTCACCTTTTCTCCTCCAAACATATTGCTGGGTGTTGTGGCCAAACAGCTCAAATTTTGTTTCGTCTGACCAGAGAACTTTCCTCCAGAAGGTTTTATCTTTGTCCATGTGATCAGCAGCAAACTTCAGCCGAGTCTTAAGGTGCCTTTTCTGGAGCAAGGGCTTCTTTCTTGCACGGCAGCCTCTCAGTCCATGGCGATGTAAAACACGCTTGACTGTGGAGACTGACACCTGTGTTCCATCAGCTTCCAAATCCTTGCAGACCTGCTTCTTGGTGATTCTTGGTTGACTCTTGACCATCCTGACCAATCTCCTCTCGGCAGCATGTGATAGCTTGCGTTTTCTTCCTGATCGTGGCAGTGACACAACTGTTCCATGCACTTTATACTTGCGTATAATTGTCTGCACAGTTGCTCTTGGGACCTGTAGCTGCTTTGAAATGGCTCCAAGTGACTTCCCTGACTTGTTCAAGTCAATAATTCGCTTTTTCAGATCCACACTGAGTTCCTTTGACTTTCCCATTGTAGCTTTTGTAGCTGAGTCTAATCACTGGGTCAAATGAGCCCTATTTAAATGGGCTCATGAGAAGTCAACAGCTGTAGTCAATCAGAATCACTTACAAGAAGTGAAGAGGCCATGACATGAAGCTAATTTGATTGACACAACTCGCTACATCACCAAAATTGACAAATTTTGTTGCTGTATGTATATTTTTGACCCAGCAGATTTGGTGACATTTTCAGCAGACCCATAATAAATTTATGAAAGAACCAAATTTTATGACTGTTTTTTTGTGACAAACATGTATGTGTTCCAATCACTCTATCACAGAAAAATAAGAGTTGTAGAACTTATTGAAAGCTCAAGACAGCCATAACATTATGTTTTTTTACAAGTGTATGTAAACTTTTGACCACAACTGTAGAATCTCCTGGAGAAGTAAAAGAAGGAGAATCAGTAAATCTGACGTGTAAAACCACCTGCAGTCTGACTTTCAATACTGTGAAAAAATATACATATATACAGAATGTTATTTGTTTCTTTAAAAAAAAAAAAATATATATATATATATATATATATATATATATATATATATATATATATATATATAATACTTATAATCATGTACAATTTACTGTTTTTTTTCTCTTGTTTTATAGGTCACAGAAAGTGGATGAGGCTTCAGTCATCTATGACAGAATTAAATAGAGGTTTATTATGCAAGACAGAAATTGAGAGATTGAAAGACTATGCAAGAGATTCTGATTGTGATTAGATAGGTATTGATAAGCCTGAATTTATTATACAAAAAAACTTTTAATGGCCAACAAATGATCTAATATTGTTTATTTGTTACTGCTTTATACAATTTAGAAGCAGTTGATGTTTTTGCACATTTATTTTTTTTTTGCTGTATTTTTTAATATTATGTTTTCAGTATTTAGTGTCATGCTATTGGCTAGTTGCACGGGATGACGTGTAACTAGTTCCGGTTTTTTGAGGGTACGTGTGTATAGTTCCGCTCCGGTACACAGGATAGACGCGCAGAAGTGAAGATGGCTGTGTTTTACACGAGGTGCCTCCAAGACCTTCCGAAAATTACCATCACGGATGTACACCGGATAGTCCAAGCGGCCAGCTCAACCCCGAGGAGCAAAAGGGAGAAAGGATATAAGATGTATATATCCAGTTACATCGACAACTATGAAGGTATGTTACACTATTACTCAGCTAGCTAGCCAGCCTAGTTAGCCTAGCTAGCTACACACCCTGTAATTTAGCTGAGCTTATTGTCTAACTTGGACGTTAACGACAGTTTTATCCAATGTCAGATGTTTTAATGACATTCAGTGTGATTGTTATGTTTAACATAAATAATGTCAAGTTTCAATGCCCACAGTTTCAAACAGAGATTCGTCAGGGAGAGTGAGCGTCAGGGCTACCTGTTACAGGTCGATGAGGAAGAGTGAAAAACCTCACGACCTCAGAGTAGGGAGGAAAAACAGTGTTTTAGTTCACAGCCTCAGTCAGATTCATGTTCTGGGGTTTTAATGTGGCTGGGTTAGCTATTTAGTGATTTAGGACTGAAATAACAATGTAAAATCCTTAGTTATTTTATATATTACAACTAGCTAGTTAGTATAGAATGTAAGCCCATTCAATTTTATAATCAAATATTGTCATAATGAAAATCTCTATTCATTAATTAGCTAGTTTCCCTATTGTTTACTTTCACATGATTCCACATTTTACTGAGTATCCAAATAAGCTTAGCCAGCTAATACAGGTTATACAGGTTGCAAAGTGAAAATAGCTCAGGTCAGCTGGTAACCGTGTGTGAAATGACCTATAAATTAAGTAATACCTAGCTTTCATGGAAACCCCAAAACTGCTTGTGATGGCTGTTGTTCTTTACTGTATATTTAGTATAATACATGCAGGGTCCAAATATCTTAATGGTTCACTTGGCAGCGGTAAGTATTTTGTACCCTGCACCTGTTCCTTTGTTTTACTAACACTGTTTTACTAACACCGTTCAGTGTTTCACTAACTTCAAAATATTTTCAGAAAATTGAGAAGTGAAGTGATAAAGGCTAGATAAGCTTATCGTTCTTAGATTGCAGCATTCCAAACAGGGAGCAGACCTAGAATATTTTTAATAAGTTACTTTATTTCAGTAATTTAGTTAAAAATGTGAAACTCATATTATATAGACGTATTAGACACAGAGTGATCTATTTTTAGTTGATTTATTTTATTATTGATGATTATGGCTTGCAGCCAATGAAACCCAAAATCAGTGTATCAGAAAATAAGAATATCATATAAGACTAATATGTACTTTCTGCAGTGTGCCAAGTCCTACTGGAAAATGAATATAAAAGTCAGTAGATGGGAGCATGAAGTGCTGTAAGATTTTGTGAGAAAACAAAACTGCACTGACTTTAGACTTGATAATAAAACACAGTGGATCAACACCAGCAGATGGATCACACTGCCAAAAGTATCAATTGGTCTTATATGATATTCTAATTATCTGAGACACAAATAAACCAATCAATAAAAAATCAATAAAAGAAATAAACACTTAAAGTAGACCACTCTGTGTGTAATACATTCATAGAATGAGTTTCACATTTTGAACTGAATTACTGAAATAAAGGAACTTTTCATAGATATTCTAATTTTTTTTAATGGTCCTGTATATTGCTTATTCTCTCATTTTGATACAGTTGATAACCTGTCAAAATTAAGCTCAGGGGTGTCCAGTTTATATGTACAGTTCTGGTATGGTGGCAGGTTTTTGCTAAACAATGAGCAGCAAAAACTGACCAAATAATTCAACAAGTGTAATCAGATTTCAAACAGCAGATGACTAGCATCTATTTGGCTTGAATAAAAACCTGCAGCCACACCAGCCCTTTGCATATAAAATTGGACACCCCTCATTTAGCCTGATGTTTTGACTGATTTATTTTTTTAATGTGTAGATTGTCTTTGAAGACCGTGTACCAGTGGACATTGCAGTGGCAGAGTGCTCCTGTGTGGCTGGGACAGCCCTCTGCAACCACAATGTTGCACTACTGTTCCAGACTGCGCACTACTCCACACTGAAACTGGCTGCTGTACCCCCAGTCCTAAGCTGCACAGAAACAGAACAACGCTGGCACAAGCCAAGAACCATGGTGAGTGTGTTCCCAACAACACCAAAATGATTTCTTCAACAAGCTACATCATGAGCTGATGTACTATGTCACATTAACAATGATTTAAAGTTATGTGATCATTTGTTTATGTAATTTATAGGGTGTAAAACCAGGCCGCGTGAGTGACATGGTGTTCTTATCCTCCAAGCCAAAGCAGTTTACAGTTGCTGATGGTGTAAGGTAATATGAATTGTCCTATATATGCTTTGCTTACTGTATAACCTTTGTTGTTTGAGTGTACAAACTCCTTACTGTGGAATTTAATTCTTCAAAGGAGTAAACGTTACAAGGCAGTGCGAGGGGAGCTGCCAGATCCAGATGTCCTTAAAGTTGATGAGCAGTACCAGGACTTCACTGCAGACATCGCTCCACTCATCACCACCATGGCCATAAGTGCAGACGTCCCGCTGGTTGATTCAGCTTTTGGGAAAGTCCAGGCGGGTAGCCCCATCTCCTACCAGCATCCAGTACCAGTGAGCTGGGTTGTTGTACGCCATCCAGATGCCCCTCTGCCACCACCTTTACCTGTAGACGGTTATAGGCTGGAGCCTACTAACTGCCAGTTTGTGTGCACTCACCAACAACACCTCCATCTGCAGTCACTTGCCACTACATTTGACATGGCAAGGAAAATAGAGGTTGCCACCAGGGAGCAGAGCAACTCTGTGGAGTGGCACCGAGTCAGGAGGCCAAGAATAACTTCCTCCCGATTCAGGGAAATATGCCATGTCAGAGGTCAGAGTTCTGCAGAAATCCTGTCACAAAGGATTCGAAAGGGAGTGGATCAAACTGCTGCAATGAAGAGGGGATTGGCACTGGAACCGGTTGCCATCCAGGAGTACTGCCGGATGAAAAACACAAATTACTGGCCTTGTGGTTTCGTCATCCACCCAGATGCCCCCTGGTTAGGGTCATCTCCTGATGGTCTGGTGTTTGACCCGACTGAGAGCCCACCCTTTGGATTGGTGGAAATTAAATGCCCCAATGCAAAAAGCTACGTGGACTGTAGTTACCTGAAAATGCAGAGTGGCACAATGAAATTAAAGCAGACTCACAGCTACTACTGGCAGGTACAAGGCCAGCTCCTACTTACAGGTATGGAGTGGTGTGATTTTGTTGTATTTGCAGAGGAGGATATTCTTATTCAGCGCATATATAGAGACTGTGAAGTGGCTAAAACCATTAGAGAGAAGGGAGATTATTTCTTTTTTTATTTTTACATGACCGTGTAATGACTTCTCACCACTTTTGGCAGTTTGATATCTCACTAAAACAGTAAATTTTCCTACAAACTAATTATACTTCAATGAGTTTTGATTAATTGTTAATAAATCTTAAATGTGTTTTGACAATGAGTCCTTTTCTTTATGCTACCATGCTTTTAATTATGTGTAAAACAATGCAGAAATCGTTCTTAATTAAATGTGTAACTGCAAATCTCATTAGCAGTGGTTTAAAGAGATGCAATGTCTATTTTTATCAGTTCTACGCATATAGGACAACTTTGTAGTTATATCATTACATCTTGCAATCCTTCTGTCTCTCTGTATACTTTTAGATTTCTTTGTCTGTTCTTTCTGCTCCTGGCTACAACAGAGCAGAAAAAAACTGACTGAGCAGAATCTAAAAGTATACAGAGAGACAGAAAGGCAACAAGATGTAATATTAGAACTGCCCTATGTGTAGAACGGATAAAATAAATCAAAGTGGGATTAAAGATGTACCCATTTAGTGTATGCCTATATAATTAAAAAAAGATGTAATACAGAAACTGTGAATAACAGCTGTTTAATCAATTATGGTCAAGGAGTTATATTATTCATATAAAAAAATATTTACAAGCACCAAATAAGCAAACATTTAACTACAATATATAATAACTATAATAAAACTATTTACAAGCACCAAGTAAGCCAAAATTTCAATGAGTCCAGACTTCATTCCTAAGTTGCCCATGCCTTTACCAGTGGTCCGTTCTGGTAGTTGACCAGGAAGCAGGCTACATTAAATAGCTCTTCAATGCTTCCACAAACAGAGAGTGGTATTGCCTTGTCAAAAAGTTTATTCTCTTTCACCCTCCTAATGCATCTCTCCACATGAACCCTCAGACGTGCAATGGATTGGGTCTGCCTGACATCCTCCCTGCTCATTTGGGTGTTTCTTGAGAGAAAGGCAGGTCTATAAACCTTGCATGGAGCCAGGTTGTCCACAAGAAACCCTTTGTCAACCATAATTGCCATGTCTGGTGTGAGCAGGTTTATGATGCCAGATAGCTTGAAGATCTCTCGATCACTCATGGATCCTGCACACAAGCCAGACACAAATGTAATGGCACCATGGGATGCCATGCCAATCAAGGCCTTAAAAGTAGAGTGCGATTTGTACACTGAAAACACCTCACTCTGTAGCAGGAGAGAGGATGGTGTCTGGCAAAAGATTTTGGTGCAGTCGAGCACCACCTGCGTGTCTGGGAAAGCTGAAAACTCAGGTGGAAGGTGAGCTCTGACAACTTCAGGGGGGATCCACAGACGTTGGCTTCCTAGCAGGATGTACAGGAAGTGTGTCCAGGTGGAAATAATCCTGCTGGCTGTGGTGCGGTGAATGCCAAACCGTTCTGCAAGATCCCTGAGAGGCAGGCCCACTGAGAGGTGCATGAGGAACAGCAGCAGCTCATCTATTGGTGGAAGTTTCTGTAAAAAGAATGAATATAACTAGGTATACTTACTTAGTTCTATCCATGTGCTATTCTGTAAAATGAGTATTTTACCTGCTTTTGTACCTTTACTTAAAAAAGAAAATCCAATGTGAAATGGACTTGGGGTGTAGTAGTAAAACATAAGTCGGAACTTTTGTCAAATAGGCCACCTCCATTAATCTCCAGCATTCCTAGATACAGTGCTTTTAGCCAATGCAACCTTACGTAAAGGCTTACACAATACTAGCGTTAAGGGCATACCATTACCCATGCAAAGAAATCACTATTTTTACATCATTAACAAACTCCAAGTAGCTCAAAACTTAATTGGTACAATTCTGAGGTCCTGACATTTAAAACAAGGCACTGAGAACTTTTGAAGTACACAGGTACCTTCTTAAACATACCCTTGGGTACAATAGTGTTTTTAAACAAACTATCTGTGCACTTTTAAAGCTCTCAGTGCTTCATTTAAGTGTTAGGGCCTCCGATTTCTACAAATGAAGTGTGAAGCTACTTTGAGTTTGTTAATGGTGTAAAAATAGCCATTTCTTTGGAAGGGAAACACTATATTCCTATAGCTAGCATTATGAGCCTTTTTGGAAAATCACCTAAAAGTGTTGTATATCGAAATGCTGGGGGTGAATCAGGGTGGGCTATTAGGTAAAAGTTTGTACTCGCATTTCACACCATATCCATTCCCCTTTAAATAAGCATAACTTTAGCAGAGAAACACCACCATACAATGTCACCAACCCTGGCCTTAAAGATCCATGTTCCTGTTAAATCTGGTTCTAACAGTGGTCTGCCAAACCTGGTCTGGCTAATTAGCCAACTTTTTCAGAAGTCCTTGGTTTTGTTGGGTCAGGTGTGTTAACGTTAGATGCAGGTTAGGACTAAACTGTGCAGGAACATAGATCTCCAGGACCAGGGTTAGTTACCACTGTTCAACACTGTACTATCACTACTTTTATCAGTAAATGGTCTGTGTACTGCTTATACAACAATTATTGTAAATGTACATCCACTCAAAACCCCTTGTATGCTACATACCGTTGCTGGTTGAGAGACTTCAGAGCTGCTGGCAGATGCAGCCTGGGCACTGGTGATCCGCACCATCTTGGTGTTGACTGCAGGCTCCACCAATTTCCAGAATGCCTGGAAGTGCTTGTATGTAGCAAACCTTAGAAAGTAACAATGTTCATGTTAGACTTCGTTTTGTTTGTTTTCAATTTTTTTTTCAATTAGCTTCCTCAGATAAACATGTTTTTCAAACTATTCTTAGCTATATAAACTTGCTGAAAAAAATTCTGCTCTAGATCAGCTTGTGCTGATAGTTGTTTTAAGTCTAATCAGACCTCTTATAGCTAGTTAAGGAGTACAAAAATACACTCTACATTGATCAAGCTGAGTTGGTAAACCAGCTTACTAAAGCACAGTAAATACACGTCAGCATAATGATAAAAGCTTAATTAACCAACCTGGTGTAAAAGCGAATGTCCTCGTCTGACCCCGCCAGGCGCTGAATACCAAAACGCGTCCTCAGCTGTAGCACTTCCAGCTGGTGTTGGAGTTCCCCAATTTTCTGGCGCAGAGCTTCATTTTCATTGGCCATCTCAGCTGCCATCACCGCTGTCGCTGGAGTTAAGCAGTAATCATGATCAGGTGCTGCTGTGTCCATATCGTCCTCCGACTCCAAGTCTGCAGGCAGATCGTGGAGAGGCTCCTCTGCTCTCGGGCGGCGCTCCCATACATTCTGCCTCGGTGTAGGCAGAGTGTACTCATTCCAGGAAAACAGAAGGGGTACAGCTCCACTCTGTAACCTCCTCAGTCCCCCTGCAGTCACTGCGAAGTCTCCCGGTTGAAAATGCCGGCCACACACACGGGTGTTCACTGTTGGAGTGAACTTATCCCTACGGATCTTAGTTAGCCACTTAGCACGCACCGCAGCGTCAACGGGAAACTTATGAAAACTAATCTCGGCGTTATAGCGCGACAAACTGGTACATAAGGGCACACAGCAATGTAACGCTGACTTTCTTACCCGTTGGAAGGTCAGTCGTCTCTCTTTAACCCTGCATGCACTCATTATTTCCAACTAACTCGCTATCTCTTCGTGTTGATACCAATACTCAAACCACGGGAACTGCTCAATCCGGAACTCCTCACACACACCCTCAAATGCCGGAAATAGAATGACGCCATCTTGTGCACGGAGCGAATTCTTGGTTTCATATCATTTAATTTGTTTATCTCATGCTAATAAGCATATTCTGTTAGCAGTTTGTTGTTATTATTCATAATTTTATACATTTTGCTGTACAGATTACTACATACATATCTCTACACACAATATTGTTTCAGTTATTTTTAATGGGTTATTTTCTATATGCTCTTTAAAAATGTTAGAAAAGGTTCTTTGACGGATATCTAAACGATTGAAGGAACTTTAACAGATTTAATGTTTACTTTAACAGTTTTATTGAACTTTTTTAATATTAATGTAGAAACTGTTTGATTTTTCAATTTTCAATAGAGTCCCACAGGTTTCTGTGTTGGGGCCTATAGAACTGATTTTGTGTATATTTCTTATACTATTGCAGTTTATATTAAAAATAATTTTAATAAAATGTCTCTTTAATTTGTGTTTAACATGATTACAGTTGATACTCTTACGTAGGCAATATAATATGGCAAATTAAAAGTCATAAAAATCTGAATACTAAGTCTTAAATAAGTTAATCATGCTGGTGATGCGGTTACTCTTTAGTGTATTTACACATATCAGCCCATAGGGGGCAGAGTTGTTTTAAAAAGTTTAAAAAGGAAAAGTTAATGCTGCAGTTTCCCAGGATACCAGTTAAATCATTGCAGAAGGTTTGATCTGTTCACAGGCTGAAATAGCTTACATTTACCTGCATTGCATCTCCAAACAGATGTTTATTTAAATTGCAGCCACAGGACGTAATTCTAAATTGCATTGTTACTTTTAGATTCCCCTTCGAAATCTTTTGATACCTCTTCCAAGTGTATAAGCAGTTATCACTATAAAATATAAGGCTTGTCCATTTTGTAAACAACATTACAAAGTTATATAATTGCTATCTGCTTATACTTTTATCCTGCTTTCTGGAACATTCAGAAAAATAGGTGTTATTTTGTTCAAAATCTTTTGAGTGAATTTCAAAGCTAAGGTCAGGATAGTCTTTGATGACCTAAATTTTGTCTGGATATGTCTGGGTGTCTTTACCTGTCATACATCACAGAAATGGGATTTTTCACATCAGGTATTAAATCTACAATGTCATCTATGTAGAAAACATTCACTTTCCACTCAGGTCTGATAACACATTTCATTTAGTTCATTTAGAGAAACCTGTAGCATTGTTTAAACCAAATGGTAGACGGCTGAATTCAAAAAGACCAAAACAGGTTATTGACCAGGTATTCTTGGTGTTTAAACTACTGAAATCAACAGAAATTAAATACTACCAGATTTCTTAGGTTCAGGTATGATATAGTTGAGCCAAGGTGAGAGGAAAGTTTTTAAAATACTCTTCTTCAGCATATCATCAATTACCTGGGAAATCAATTTCTCCTTTTCCATTGATACTACAGAGAAATACTTGTCAAATGAACCACATCCAAAAAATTCTGCCATGCCGTGACTTTCAATTCTTGACTTTGTGTCCTCATTTACACCCCCTTTTAAAAGAAACATGAAAATACATGAAAAAAATAAAGACAAACCAAGATGGTTAAGAAAAAGTCAATATACTATAAGAACATCCATTAAATGTATAGTGTTTAGGTGACATGGATTTTTGAGTGGTCAGCAGCTCATAAATGTGCAAAAAGCCATTTATTTTTATTTACAAAGCCTGTCAACATTAGCCCCAGTTTTTAGCAAAAACATTTAAGAAAACAGACTGCAAGAAAAAGAACAGTGGAACTGTGTTCAATCAGTTTTAATATGATTTTATAGAACTCTTTCTGCTTAGAGTTCATGCATGATAATGCAACTGTAGTTCTGCTTTTTGAGCCACAGCTTTGCACCACAGCTGGTTAACAGCCTCCCTCTGCAACGTGAGAAATAAACTAGTGCTAGAAGTTTATCACTTTTACGCCAATTTTAAGACAAACAAATTTAAGGGACACAAAGGAAAGCCTGGACCTTCATCTGTCAGGTAAATTTAGAATAATCCTGTTAGTGTCATGGAGTCTTTAAAAATAAAGTATTCTGTACATGCTTCCTTTACAACAACTTTATTTTAGAAAAGGGTATCAGTATTGTTAAAACTAGCAAAATATCTTGCATTAATCTAAATAATGTTTCTACTATAATAATAATCCATAGAAAATTAGAGATTTGAAATAGTGTGTTCTCTAACTTGATGGGCAGCAGTGTTGCAATAAGTGTTACAAGAAAAAAGATTGAACCACAAGCTTTTCTACATCTTAAAACCACAGCGCTGTTTCTTCAGTCTTCACTGAAGAGAGAACAGAGAGGTAAGAACTACCATTTCAATACATCTATTTGTGGATGATCTTATTTATTCTGTGTTGAATATATTCAGTGGTGAAAATGCATCAATAAAACTGCATCTGGAAACTGTTCCCAAGCTCCGCCCCCTCACCTTCGTGACTTTTGACCTTGCACATGACTTTCGACCTCGCACACCAGCACCTGTCGAACCTGTCACCCTGAACCTTGATCTGGTTGCCTCGGATTTCGAGCTGTTCTCTTACCGCTCTCATCTCACTCCAGGCATCGCTCTGTGGTCTCCTCGGCTCAGCTCGTCAGATACCCAGCACGTCACCTGCCGGACTCTACTTGCTGATTCCAAGCCTCACCAGTCAGCTATCCGGTTCGGCGCTTCAAATCCTGACTCACTGCCAGCTAAAAAAAAAAACTTCTCAATTCAGCGACTCAGCTCCCAGACAGCGTGACTACCCTCCTTCCCTGCCGGTAAGGTCGATCTAATATCCCGAATTAATACATAGTTCCCTCAGTTTAATTTATTCTTCCCTTTATTAATTGTATTGTTCCCTCTATTTATATCAGTTTCCTCTATTTTATTTATTATTTACTCTATTTATTCATTGTTCTTTCGATTTATTTAGTGTTCCCTAAATTTTATTTACTGTTCCTTCATTTACTCAATTTATTGTTCCCTCAATTTAATTAATCATTCTGTCTGTTTAATTAATTGGACTCTCTATTCATTGTTCCCTCGATCTGTTTCACTGTTTAGCATTATTTATTGTTCCCTCAATTTTATTCATCATTTCCTCAATCTATTCCACTGTTCCCTCAATCTATTTCAGTTCCTTCTATCTATTCCAATGTTTGATTTAATTTATTGTCCTCTCTCTTTATTTATCATTCCCTCAATTCATTAATCATTCCCTCAATCTATTTTACTGTTAGATTAAATTTATTGTTCCATCTTTTTATTCATTGTTCCCTCAATTAAAAAAAAAAAAGATAATAAATCGCGGCCGCTTCAGCGTGGTGCTCCCCGGCTCTGGACGTTCCTGCCATTCATCACAGCCCTCCCCTCTTCCAGCACAGCATTCCCAGCGTGGATGTCGTTGCGTTAGCTCTCCTGTTGCTTCCACTTCCTGCGCACTGCTTCCCCCATCTCCGGCGCCAGCCCACTCCATGTCTGAATGGACCATCGCTGGATTACAGAAGGTCCTGAGGAACCGCGGGATCCACTTTGCCCGTTCCGCTCCCAAGGAGACTCTCTTCTCTCCTGCTCATCTCAGACGCCGCCATCCGAAGGTCCCCTGCCCCGCCCAGACTCCCCCCACCCCTCTCCGGTGAGGAAGGTCTTTTCCATTCCACCTGGCCAGCTACTACTCATTCTTCCGTCACCTCCTCCCTTTGCTTCCCTTCTCCGAGTTCCTCGAGTTCCCTAAGCCCCCCATGTTTCCCCCGTTACTGTTCCCTCCGACCCACCTGTTCCCCATGTTACAGTTCCCTGGATTGGATCATTATTTAAATAGAGCTATTCAATGTGTACCAACTCTACCCGTTTCCCATGTTACTGTTTCCTCCGACCCACCTGTTATCCAGCCATCTCTATGCCAGCAAATCCTGCAAGCTGCTACATTCTTCAGTCAACACTTCTCTCCGCCTGCTGGTCGCATCCCCTCTGGCGTCCATGTTCTCGCCTGGGCGCCCGTCTGCTGTGATGACCTCGGTCCTGCCTGTTGATCTAAATTTTTGGGGACTAAGCTAGCGACATCGTGCAAGAGCCGCCATCAGATGCCAGACCATTATTGGTTACCATGTAATGAACAGACCTCAGGCTGAACGGGACAATCAGACCACCTTAAACTACATGAGAGCTTCCCCTATTTACTGCCGAATGACCAGATACTTCAATCTCAGATGGGAGCAAGTGTCATACCCTAGTCGTCATTTTAGATATTCATGGTCGTCTCTTTCCTTTGTAAAGAGAAGAAAACTCACAGTGCCATGAAACCTGTCAAAGACCCATTCAGTCAAACATTATACTGGTCTGCAAATTGTATTACGAGGACGATGCTAACTCTGTTTTAACCTGGCTTGAGAACCGTCTTAAGCTGTTTTGAACTGTACCCCAAGTAACAACATCACAGTTCCCCTCCCCGCATCATGTAGGTGGAGTTCATTATAGCAAATGAAGAGATAAACTATAAACTCTCACAAGTGGATCATATATTGATGATATATTGATGTTATTAGCTACATTACATTACAAACATCTTTTGATACAAAATAAACTTTTACATGCCCCCCCCCAAATGTCTTTATATAGAATCTTATTGTTTGATGTGGTACAGGCTGGTGATGTCACTCAGGATGGCTCCTCCTCTTCTTCTTCTGGTGTTTCTGCTGATGGTTGTTGGTGAGTCAGAAGATCCTACTGTAACTCCATCACTGAAACATCTGACTTTATCTCCCTCACTGTTCTCTTTCATCATGACTGTAGTGATACACTGCTGATCATTAAGATGTTCTTGAATTTTTCACATCATGTAAGTAATCTATAATGTAATCTATGTAGAAAACATTCACTTTCCACTCAGGACTTATAACACATTTCCATCAGTTGTCAGGAGAATCCTGTAGCATTGTTTAAACCCAATGGTAGTCGGTTGAATTCAAAAAGACCAAAACAGGTAATTGACCAGGTATTTAAGTGAGTCTTGGTGTCTAAACTACAAAAATCAATATAAATTAAATACTACCAGATTTCTTAGGTAGCAGTACGATATAGGAGGAGTCAAAGTGAGAGGAAATGTTTTATGATGCTCTTCTTCAGCATATCATCAATTACCTGGGAAATTAATTTCTCCTTTTCTAGTGACATTACAGAGAAATACTTGTCAAATGAACCACACCCAAATAATTCTGCCATGCCATGACTTTCAATTAATGACTTTGTGGATCTCACTTACACCAAGATGGTTTAGGAAAAGTCAATATATTATGGAAACATCCATTAAATCCAATTTACTAATATTTAGGTAACATGGATTTTTGACTTACCACCAGCTCATAAATGTACAAAAAGCCATTTATTTACAAAGCCTGTCAACATTAGCCCCAGTTTTTAGCAAAAACATTTAAGAAAACAGACTGGAAGAAAAAGAACAGTGGAACTGTGTTCAATCAGTTTTAATATGATTATATAGAACCCTTTCTGCTTAGAGTTCATGCATGAGAATGCAAATTTAGTTCTGCTTTTTGAGCCACAGCTTTGCACCACAGCTGGTTAACAGCCTCCCTCTGCAACGTGAGAAATAAACTAGTGCTAGAAGTTTATCACTTTTATGCCAATTTTAAGACAAACAAATTTAAGGGACACAAAGGAAAGCCTAGACCTTCATCTGTCAGGTAAATTTAGAATAATCCTGATAGTGTCATGGAGTCTTTAAAAATAAAGTATTCTGTACATGCTTCCTTTACAACAACTTTATTTTAGAAAAGGATATCAGTATTGTTAAAACTAGCAAAATATCTTGCATTAATCTAAATAATGTTTCTACTATAATAATAATCCATAGAAAATTAGAGATTTGAAATGGTATGTTCTATAAATTGATGGGCAGCAGTGTTGCAATAAGTGTTACAAGAAAAAAGATTGAACCACAAGCTTTTCTACATCTTAAAACCTCAGCGCTGTTTCTTCAGCCTTCACTCGACGTTTCCACGCTGTAGACAACACTCAGAGAGAGAACAGAGAGGTAAGAACTATCATTTTAATACATTTATCTGTGGATGATCTTATTTATTCTGTTTTGAAAATATTCAGTGGTGAAAATGCATCAATAAAACTGCATCTGTAAACTGTAAACTGGATTTGCATTCAGAATATTTGTTGTTAAGAATTAACAGAATTTTGGGATATGAACCAAGTTCCCAACCTCCTCCCCCTGGTCCTATGTATATCTCCCAGGTGCTCCTCACCTTTGTGATTTTCGACCTTGCACGAGACTTTCGACCTCGCACGCCAGCACCTGTTGAACCTGCCGCCATGAACCTTGATCTGGTTGTCTCGGATTTCGGACTGTCCTCTAACCGCTCATCCTCTACCGCTCTCATTGCTCCGTGGTCTCATCGGCTCAGCTCGTCAGATACCCTGCCCAGCAAGTCACCTGCCGGACTCTACTCACTGATTCCATGCCTCACCACCGGCGCCAGCTAAAGCAACTTGATTCAGCGAGTCAGCTACCCGGTTCGTCGCTTCAAATCCTGACTCACTGCCAGCTAAAAACTTCTCAACTTAACGAGTCAGTTGCCCGATTCGTCGCTTCGAATCCTGACTCACTGCCAGCTAAAAACTTCTCGATTCAGCGAGTCAGTTGCCCGGTTTGTCGCTTCGAATCCTGACTCACTGCCAGCTAAAAACTTCTCGATTCAGCTGCCCGGTTCGTTCCTTCGAATCCTGACACACTGCCAGCTAAAAA
Organism: Astyanax mexicanus; assembly: GCF_023375975.1. Classification (NCBI taxonomy): domain Eukaryota; kingdom Metazoa; phylum Chordata; class Actinopteri; order Characiformes; family Acestrorhamphidae; genus Astyanax; species Astyanax mexicanus. The sequence continues at coordinate 39,447,781 of NC_064428.1, read as the reverse complement.
CTTCTCGACTCAATGAGTCAGTTGCCCGGTTCGTCGCTTCGAATCCTAACTCACTGCCAGCTAAAAACTTCTCGATTCAGCGAGTCATCTTCTCCCTTTGCTGGTCCTCTTCCTTCTCTCACCTCTTTCCCTTCTCCTGAGATTTCTGTTCTTCCCGCCAGTGGCCATGATTCTTCCTCCTTCTCCGAGTTCCCTAAGCCCCCCATGTTTCCCCCGTTACTGTTCCATCCGACCCACCTGTTCCCCATGTTACTGTTCCCTGCATTAAATAGAGCTATTCAATGTATACCAACATTGACAATTGACAATTTCAAAACTTTGAGGGACAGAAAGGAAAGCCTGGACCTTTATCTGTCAGGTAAATTTAGAATAATCCTGGTAGTGTCATGGAGTCTTTAAAAATAAAGTATTCTGTACATGCTTCCTTTACAACAACTTTATTTTAGAAAAGGATATCAGTATTGTTAAAACTAAAAAAATAACTTTCATTAATCTAAATAATGTTTCTACTATAATCATAATTTACAGAAAGTAGAGACATGAGGTGTGTTCTCTGACTTGATGGGCAGCAGTGTTGCAATAAGTGTTGCAAGAAAAAAGATTGAACCACAAGCTTTTCTACATCTTAAAACCTCAGCGCTGTTTCTTCAGTCTTCACTCGCCGTTTCCACGCTGTAGACGATACTCAGAGAGAGAACAGAGAGGTAAGAACTATCATTTCAATACATTTATCTGTGGATGATCTTATTTATTCTGTTTTGAATATATTCAGTGGGGAAAATGCATCAATAAAACTTCATCTGGAAACTGTAAACTGGACCTGCATTCAGAATATTGAAGATAAACTATAAAATAAGGGTTTAGTACTCTCACAAGTTAATTATATATTAATGATGTATTGATGTTAGTAGTTTTATTACATTCATTACAAACAATCTTTTGATACAAAATAAACTTTTACATGCCCCCAAGAAAGTATTTATAAAAAATATCATTGTTTGATGTTGTGCAGGCTAGTGATGTCACTCAGGATGGCTCCTCCTCCTCCTCTTCTTCTTCTGGTGTTTCTGCTGATGGTTGTTGGTGAGTCAGAAGATCCTACTGTAACTCCATCACTGAAACATCTCACTTTATCTCCCTCACTGTTCTCTTTCATCATGACTGTAGTGATTCACTGTTGATCATTAAGATGTCCCTGAACAGAGATAGGCTCCTCCCCCTCCCTGCCTGCAGAGTTCTTCTCTATTTGTGGGTTTTCTCAGAATCAGCTTCATGTTGTACAGTACAGTCGCATACAAAAAATGATGTCCCCCAATTAAACCCATAGACTTTTTTAAACATATTTAATCATATGTTCATTTGATCTTCATTTAACAACAGTGAGAGATTGACTTAATATAACTAAACCCATACAGCTAAATTAATTAATTTTTAATATAATTTACATTTAGATTAGTTTGATCGTGATTGTTGAAGTGAGAGGATTGCTGTGGCCAGATCCAAAGAGAAATCTGGGAATAGATTTTTAAAGATCCATCTTAGGTAAATTAGACGTTTTGGAGAAGTTTGATAGTCTTGGAGATGTGCAAAAGAAACCCTTTCTGTTGGTAGATGCTGAACTTTAACTTTGTTGATAAAATTTAACAGTAGATCAGCTGATGATATTTTAGGATTGCAGGAATTTTCTTCAGTCACCTTGTGGTCTGATCTTGGCTCAAATTGCTGGGATGATCTGATCTGGCCGTGTTTGCAGTTGTTCTTCTTTTCATCAACTGTGTCTGATAATCTCCAGCCTCTGTAATCAGATCTTTACTCCATCATTTGTTTCAGGAGCTTCTGGAGCAGACTGGATTGTGACGTACAAACAGCAGGAAATATGTGCTGTAATCGGATCTACAGTGTTTATTAGAGGCAATTTTACACTTCCAGCAGACTTAAACCAAAGTGAACTGAAAGCAGCATTTTGTATGAAATACCCAGATCCCTGGAAGGAGCCGGAAGATCTGAGTGTAGATCCAGATTACTCAGGCAGGGTTGAGTGTTTAACTGATAATAAAACGTACTACTCTCTCAAACTGAGTAATGTAACGAAGAAGGATCAACACAAGTACAGCTTTAGAATCAGAGTTGATGAGATGGATAAGAAATGGTTGGGAAGACCTAATGTCACACTCCAAGTTACTGGTGAGTTACTAAGTAATATTTTTCATTGATAAGATTAAATCAGTTTAAGTATTAAATACAGATGCAAGTGTTTCCAAATTCCAACGATTTTAGTAAACTAAAAAGAATTTAATGAGAATTCTCTCATTATCTCAGAGCTCCATGTAGAATCTCCTGGAGAAGTAACAGAAGGAGAATCAGCAGTTCTGACGTGTAAAACCACCTGCAATCTGACTGATCCAACATTCATCTGGTACAAAGATGGACGTCCTTTAACCACAGAGATGATCCAGAAGAATCAGCAGCTCCACCTGCAGACAGTCAGCAGTGAGGATGCAGGCAGTTATAGCTGTGCTGTAAGAGGATCTGAACATCTCCCCTCTACTGCTCAAACTCTCAGAGTCAGACGTGAGTAAAGTTCTCATTCTTCTCTAAACTCTGGGAATGGTTGAACCACACAGTGATATTAGAGATTAGCAAGAAACGCTAAAGTCAGATCTGTCTCTAGATCCTCCAAAGAACGTCTCAGTGTCCATCAGTCCCTCTGGTGGAATAGTGGAGGGAAGTTCAGTGACTCTGACCTGCAGCAGTGATGGAAACCCACCTGTGGAGAACTACACCTGGTTTAAAGAAGGTAGAGACTCACCTGTAGGATCTGGACAGAGTTTCAGCATCATCAACATCACTGCTGATCACACTGGACTGTACTACTGTGAAGCTCAGAATGCAGTTGGAGTTCAGAATGGATCTGTGATGATTGGTGTTCAGAGTAGGTGGTGAATAATAATGTAAATAGTTCCAGTATTTAAATAAAGACTCAGTAAAGTGATGGAAATGATCTTCTTCCCTCAGAAAATCAGATCAGATCTGCAGTTTGGATCACAGTGGGAGGAGGAGGAGGATTTCTTCTTCTTCTTCTCTTTATTTTGATCTTAATCTGCATCTCCAGGTCAGTAGAATTTAGTAGAACATGGTAGAACTTCATTTGGTTTATAGCATTGTGTTAAACACTGTAAGTGTTCTGTTGTTTCAGGATGAAGAAGAGAGATGCTGGATCTGATCAGGATGGATCAGATCAGGTAAAATATCCAGCAGAACACAATCCATCATATTTCAGTGATGTTTCTATTCAGTCTTCAGTAAATAAGATGTTTAGTATCTTTATAATGAATGATCTTCTTCAGGATGACGTCCAGTACGCCACCGTTACTCACAGCAGATCCAGACCTGTAGAGACTGCAGGTGATGCTTCCTCTGGAGCTCCTGATCATGATGATGATGTTCAGTACGCTACAGTCAGGACTGGTAGAAAACCTGATGTTGTGATCAGATCTGACCAGCAGGAGGAGCTTCAGTACGCCAGTGTTACATTCCACCACCGTCACGCTGATGCTGCTGCTACTGGGTGAGTATCATATTTAAGAAGTGTTCAAAGGAACTGAATCTTAAAAAAGTTTAATTTCTTTAACTAAAACATCTTGGACAAAAGTTACTAATCATTGTAGACAAGAATAGCTTTTGTGAGAAATGAAAATCATGACTATTTTTAAGAAAAATCACATTTCCATTGTTTTATAGGTCACAGAATGTGGAAGAGGATTCAGTCATCTATGGGAAAGTTAGAGCTTAATTACGAGAGGAAGAAACAAAGAAAGTGAAAGAAAGAAAGAAAGAAAGAAAGAAAGAAAGAAAGAGTGAAAGAGAATGAGTATGTAAATGATTTAGGTGAAAACCTGATGATTACATGTTGGATGTTGGAGTTTGTTTTGTTGTTGTTTGTTATTACTATGCTAACTTTTTTATCTGCCCAAGTAGATGGTTTATCGTAGCTTGTTTTGCTGTTTTCCAGAATTTCAAAGGTTTTGTTTAAATGTTTGCATATTTTATTAATCTTCTTTGAAGTTTTATTTTCATTGAGTATTTAGTGCTTTGATTTTTCTAGCATTTTATTGGATCAGTGCTTTATTAATTTTTAGAGAATGCAGAGTTTTGTTATATAGAGTTATATAGTTTGTCAGTTTTTCTGTTATAGCTTGTATAAATGATGAAAAACATAAGGGAGCACTAGATCATCATAGTGTAAACCAAATTATACAGTGTCAAAGTTAAAGTTAAACTTTAAGAAGCATATTAAATTTAAATTAAATTAAATTTGGTTGTTTTCTTTGTCACTACAATTAGAATTAGGTGGTACCTGAAGCTTTTCAGGTTACATTGGTAGTCCAGCTACTTCAGAAGGACTGAAAGATTTTCATCTTAAATATTTAATTTATATAAAACTCTGTGTGTGATTTAAGTGTTCCCTCTCTGAGCAGTGTAATTAGTGCAGTGTGAAATATATTTATACCTACAGTTTTTGTTATAGATCATGGAATTCAGGATGTAAGCTCTTAAAAATACAGGCGTTTTAAAAAGTTCTTTAAATTTTTGAAAGGCTCTTCACACATATATTTTCTGAAAATGGTCGGTTATGTTTTTGTTTATATAATGGCATTGTTTAAAAAACACTTGTAGCATCTTTATTCTTTTAAGACTTTTACGTAAAATATTGTAATAAAACAATAATTTTGAATCTTAATAAAAGTGATAAGCATGATAACCCTGCCTGTGTTGGTTCGTATTCAGTGGCATTACACATCTCAGCCTCTAGAGGGCATGGTTTATGTGGTTTATCAGGTGGGTAGAGTTTAGGAGCTGCCCAAGGTATTGATTCTCCTCACTGCTGAAAAACTCTACAATAACATATAATGCTTTTGTAGTGGAGCGCATTACAAATTGTATTCAGTGCAACAAGATGTAGATAAACTAGTTACAATTTTGTAACAATATAGAAACATACAAAAAACTATGTATACTGTCAACAATATATAATACAATTTGAATTACACAATATTTAAAAGGATTAAACATTTATACAGTGATTTCATCTGAATATAATCAGGAGTCACAAATACAACAGTGACATAATTTACTCATAAGAATAACTCAAGTATGACAAACTGAGAACATTTTAGTAAAAATGATTATAAAAAGTGGGCTTTTGGGGGGGTCAATGTGGGGTTGACTTTTTAACTAGTGTAAACAGAACTGTTTACGGAGTCTCGGGGCGAGGACCAGCAGACTGCGAGACAGCCCCATCCATCAGGCTGTGAGGATGCTGAACTCTCTTCCTGCTCTACCCCCCATCCCAATCCTGCCCCCAGCACACACTCACTCAGCATCCTGACCCCCCCACTAATAAAGTACTGAAACTCTGCACTACAATGCACAAAGTACTGGTCCCTTCCAAACGGACTTGCACTACACAACACCTGCACTACTGATATACTGCACTGTCAATTCGCACTTTAATTCCCCATAAACTGTCAACTTTAAGAACTTTACGCACTCATTCACTTTACCAGCCTTAAGCTATATACCATATACCGTATTTGCACTACTGTTATTTACTATTTTTACTGTCATTCCATCTCAATCACCATCAATATTGCACTATTGTCTTACGGATGTTTATTGTGTCTTGTTGTTTTGTACATATAGTGTCTCCCACTCTTTTATATTATTTATCTATTTCTTTTTTTTTCTTATATTTATATATCTATTCCTCCCCCCACCACTGCACCTTGTTTTTGTCTCATGTATGTCTATTTGTGTCCCTGCTGTATTGTACACATAGTGTCTCCCATTCTCCTTTATTATATCTATTATCTGTACTTGCTGTAAAATTGGGAAGGAGAGTAACGTAATTTCAATTCTCTGTATGTCCCGTACATACGCAGTACTGACAATAAAACTACTTGACTTGACTTGACTTGAACTGTTGTAAACATCTAAACACCTACCTATCTCAACTGTACTTGGCTGTTGGTGTTTTTCCTCCATAGACTAATTCTAACCATTTGTTTCTTAGCTCTGAATTACTAGGTAAAGTATATAAACACTGATGTGTTGTTCGCACAAATAACGCAGGAATGAACTGCATGCTGTTCCTAGCGCTGTTAGCTTCTATCTGACGAGAAGGCGTCGCCACCAGGCTTCAGCTCTGTCTGTGGGCGGTCCTGAGCCGATGTGGGCGGGGCCATGAATACTAATTCACAGGTTGATGTAGACACAGTGCTTTTGCTGATCGAATCGTTTATAAAATCAGCCCAAAAGTCCAAACTTGCATTCGCCAACTTTATTTAAAAAGATGAAACAAATACAGTTTTTTAAATGCAAAGAACAAGAAAATATAAGTACAGTAGTACATGCCTTTTGTGGTTTTTAAGATGTGCAAGGTGTACTTTTCCCATCGTGACGGTAGCAAAGACACGTTGACACGCCCCAAACAAAGCTGTTATTTTTCCAGAAATAGTCTTAATCCACTAGTAGATACGTTTAATTGAAAGAGAGAGCGGCCTCTATTCCCCTACGATCGAAAAACAAAAGAAGAGAAAGAAGAGCAGAAGAAAAGTGAGTTAGAATAAACAGTAATGTATAATAGAATAAATGTGCCTCTCTTCAGCAGGTGAGATCATTCTCCAGGCTGATCTTCTTCTCAGTGTTGGATTCTCAGCGTCTGAAAAAGGAATAAAGTCAGTAAAGTGTATCAGAACTGGTCTACAGTCTCCCACCTTCACTCCAACAGTCTAATCTTCAGTCTGAGGAAATAAATCCAGGTTAGAACTCAGTCTGTTACCTGGAAGAAGGTACTTGTGTTCTGTGTTAAAGTGTGATGATCTTTAAACTGTGGAACTCACTGCTAGAGTCTCGTACTCTGGAGACCTGGACTGAGGGTCCAGAGCTTCATAGGTGTCGTCAGTAGACCTGGCCTGAGCAGCCTGTGGGAGGGAGAGATAGAATAAAGCAGAAGATGAAAGAGAAGAATGAAAGATCTCCACTGGGTTTAGAGAGCTAGGAACTCTTTAAAGATCTAGAGGAAGGGTTTATGAAGAGACACTCACTGCAAGAGTCTGGTACTCATCATCAGAGGACCTGGTTCTGTGCTGGAGAGCTGTGTAGGTGGGGTCTTTAGCATTAGGGTCAGGGTTCTGCTGGGGGGACGGTTAGAGGAGATGTGGAGATCAGAATGATGGAGTTCAAGAGTCTAAACTCATCAATCAGGATCACTTTCAACACTTTAAACCACTGGATGGATTTGTGACTGTACTGTACAGTTGCCAAGAAAAAGTATGTGAAACCTTTGGGATTATATGTGGATTTCTGCATAAATTGGTCATTAAAGTCACAACAATAGACAAACACAGTCTGCTTAAACTATTACCACACAAAAACGATATGTTTGCATGGTTTTATTGAACACAACATGTTAATATTCACAGTGAGGGTAAAAGTATGTGAAACTCTAGGCTAATGACTTGACTAAGAGCTAATTGGAGGCAGGATGTGATGTGATGAGATTGGATGTGTTGGTTAAAGCTACACTGCTCTATAAAAACACACTAGTTTTGAGTTTGCTGTTCTGGAGAAGCATTTCTTGATGTGAATCATGCCTCACACAAAAGATCAAGCTCTCAGAAGACCTACGTTCAAGAATTGTTGACTTGCATGAAGCTGGAAAGGGTTACAAAAGTATCTCTAAAAGCTTTGATGTTCATGTATCCTCGGTAAGACACATGCTCTACAAATGAAGAAAGTTCAGCACTGTTGCTGCTACTCTCCCTAGGAGTGGTAAAGTCCTGTAAAGATGACTGCAAGAGCACAGCGCGGAATGATCAATGACGTGAGGAAGAATCCTAGAGTGTCAGCTGAAGACTTACAAAAATCTTACAGAGAACGGATTGCCGTCATCAACGGAAAAAAGAATTCCCAAGTTTACCAAGACATTTTGCAGGAAAACTTAAGACCTTCTGTCCACCAACTGAAGCTCAACAGAGGACGGATGATGCATCAAGACAACGACCCAAAACAAAGAAGTAAATCAACAACCGAACGGTTTCAACAGAAGAAAATACACCTTCTGGAGAGTCCTGACCTCTGTAATGTTCTGTAATCAGAAGTCCTGATTCAGGTTCAGCTCTTAGATCAGAACCTTGGACAGCACCCTCACCTTTTCTCACTGATATCCCATAAACCTTACAGAGACACCTACTGCCCCCTAAAGGACACAGTGTGGAATTACAGTGATTTTCACTGAACTGCAGCTTCTCCAGCATAACCTGTTCCATCACATCTGATTCAGATCATAAAGGAGATTAATTAATCATGTTTTATTGAGTTACATTAGATTTGTTGATTTGATCTAAAGGAAATTACTGCCACCTCCTGGTGAACCTCATAATTACATGTGCTTATCAGTGATTAATAAGATAAATTTACCTGATTTGATCCAGTAACTTCAGATCCAGCAGCTCTTTTCTTCATCCTGTGATGAAGGAACACAAAACCAAACCTTTACATAACATAACTTTCTGAATGAGGAGACTTAGAGCTAAACTGTACTGACCTGTAGATAAAGAACAAGACCATCAGAAAGAGAAGAAGAAGAAGAAATCCTCCTCCTCCCACTGAGATCCAAACTGCAGATCTGATCTGATTTTCTGAGGGAAGAAGATCATTTCCATCACTTTACTGAGTCTTTATTTAAATACTGGAACTATTTACATTATTATTCACCACCTACTCTGAACATCAATCATCACAGATCCATTCTGAGCTCCAACTGCATTCTGAGCTTCACAGTAGTACAGTCCAGTGTGATCAGCAGTGATGCTGATGATGCTGAAACTCTGTCCAGATCCTACAGGTGAGTCTCCACCTTCTTTAAACCAGGTGTAGTTCTCCACAGGTGGGTCTCCATCACTGCTGCAGGTCAGAGTAACTGAACTTCCCTCCACTATTCCACCAGAGGGACTGATGGACACTGAGACGCTCTTTGGAGGATCTGCAGCAACAGGTAAGAAGGAAATTGGTCATGTGGAGAAAAGTGAGTTGTGAGGAAAATCATCTAATGGAGAATATTAACACGTCATCAACGTACACAGAACATTTAAAGAGACAGCAGTGGATCTTCTCTCTCCGAGTTCATTACGACTCTGGCATGTGTATTCTCCACTGTCCTCAGAGCTGATGTTGGGAATACTGTAGGTTCCTCCTGTTCCTACTGATGATGATCCTTTAAACCAGGTGTAGATCTCCACAGGTGGGTCTCCATCACTGCTGCAGGTCAGAGTCACTGAACTTCCCTCCACTATTCCACCAGAGGGACTGATGGACACTGAGACGCTCTTTGGAGGATCTAGAGACAGATCTGACTTTAGCGTTTCTTGCTAATCTCTAATATCACTGTGTGGTTCAACCATTCCCAGAGTTTAGAGAAGAATGAGAACTTTACTCACGTCTGACTCTGAGAGTTTGAGCAGTAGAGGGGAGATGTTCAGATCCTCTTACAGCACAGCTATAACTGCCTGCATCCTCACTGCTGACTGTCTGCAGGTGGAGCTGCTGATTCTTCTGGATCATCTCTGTGGTTAAAGGACGTCCATCTTTGTACCAGATGAATGTTGGATCAGTCAGACTGCAGGTGGTTTTACACGTCAGAACTGCTGATTCTCCTTCTGTTACTTCTCCAGGAGATTCTACATGGAGCTCTGAGATCATTTGAGAATCATCAGAACAGGAAAGTGATTTATTAAAACATGAAAACATTGAGAAGCTCTGCTTTAGCTTACCTGTAACTCTGAGTTTTATTCCAGGTCTTCCTATCCATTTATCTGTTTCTAGAGTTGTTGTGACTCTGAAGCAGTACTCATGTTCATCCTTTTTCATTACGTTACTCAGTTTGAGGGCGAAATTATTATTTTTATCATCAAAATACTCAACCCTGCCTGAGTAACCTGGGACTGGTCTCAGATCAGGTGGCTCTTGGTTTGGAACTGCATCTATCACCCAAATCCTCTGTTTGACTATAAGATGTTCTGGATGTGTAAAAGTTCCGTTCATAAACACTGTAGATCCGTTTAAAGCACATATTTCCTGCTGGATGTAATTCATACTCCACTCTGCTCCAGACACTCCTGAAACATAAGATGCAGTAAAGATCTGATTACTGAGGCTGGAGATTATCAGACAGTCAGAAACTCCAGCAGCTACTGAACAACACTGATCTGATTCTGAGAGAAAACATAAAGAGAGAAGAGCTCTGAGGTTCCTGGAGTTCTAGAGAGAGTCTAGTTCTAGTCCAGAACAGTTTAATGATCAGTTCAGCAGTGACTCACTACAGTCATGATGAAAGAGAACAGTGAGGGAGATAAAGTGAGATGTTTCAGTGATGGAGTTACAGTAGGATCTTCTGACTCACCAACAACCATCAGCAGAAACACCAGAGGAAGTGACATCATCAGCCTGCACAGCATCAAACAATAAAGCTTTATACTTAAAGATAAAATCATACAAAAAATTAAACAATACAAACACACCACTGCACACACACACATACACACACACACACACACACACACACACACACACACACATATATATATATATATATATATATATATATATATATTAATACAGTATAGAGAGAGTACATCAAATGATAGAAGTCATTTTTGCATTACAATCAATACTGATCCATCTCAACCAGTATTGAATTAGAAATAGGAATGATCTAGCACATTTACCTCAAAGGCAACTTTTATGATTGATTTTCTACAGTTTTACAGTTCAGACTTTTAAATGTTGCTATAAATAAATAAAAATTACAGAAATTGAGCTGTTTTTACCTCTCTGAACTGAGTGTCGTCTGCAGCAGGAGAAAAGCGAGTGAAGACTGAAGAAACAGAGCTGAAGTTAAAGCTGATATAGCTTGTGGTTTATTTCGGTCCTGCATTAATTTAAATAATACTGAACCAAAAACCTCTCTCTGAACGTGAATAAAAACAAAGAGATGGTTGTTGACTTTAGGAGAGCTGCATCCGCAAAGCCACCAGCATCTTCGATCTGATGCCATCCAGCAGAAGATACAGGAGCATCCGAGCCTCCACTTCTAGACTCTGCAACAGCTTCATCCACCAGGCAGTCAGACTCCTCAACACACAGAGCCTGCACTACGAGACTCTGCAACAGCTTCATCCACCAGGCAGTCAGACTCCTCAACACACAGAGCCCCCACTACCAGACTCTGCAACAGCTTCATCCACCAGGCAGTCAGACTCCTCAACACACAGAGCCCCCACTACCAGACTCTGCAACAGCTTCTTTCACCAGGCAGTCAGACTCCTCAACACACAGAGCCCCCACTACCAAACTCTGCAACAGCTTCCTCCACGAGGCAGTCAGACTCCTCAACACACAAAGCCTCCACTACCAGACTCTGCAACAGCTTCATCCGCCAGGCACACTCTAAAAAATAAAGCCTTGTGTCAACAAAAAAATTAACAGTCTGCAATAGACTTTCTGCGTTGTGTCAACTTCTTGTAGAATTGATCTTTGATCCATAAAATTATTTTAAGTAGAGTGAATTAGTTTTTCAGTTATAGTAGAAAGCATTTTTAAATAGCATGAAATTAATAACTATCACCATCAACAGATATTTTTACGTTAACTGCACAAAAAAATCAAGTTACCTTTATTTATATAATTAAGTACAATATAGTATAATAACAATTATATTTAATTGTATTGTTGTCAGGTGAGGGTGCAGGGAGAACGCAGAGGCGGAAGCAAATGCAAACAAATAAGAATTAAAACGAGAGGCTAGTAAATACTTTAGCAAACTTCAGCTCCCTGTTCCAGAGGAACTAAGAAGGGACGTTAATAAATGCCCTTTTTAAAACCTGAAGTCGAGTAAATAATTCATTTATGAAAAAACATCTGTGGGTTGTAGCAGTAATCTTGAAGGTTGTAAGACTGTCTGTGGCAGAGTTAATTGGCTAGGCTAGCCTGCTAACCTACCAGTAATTCGTTTCTATACAGACACAGTCAAAAACTGGCAAACTTAAACACCACTGAAGCAAACCACATATTCGGCATATGAAAATAGTTAAGCTATAACACTCTCTGGAGTGATATCCAACATGTCCAAGTGGGCGGGAGAATTCAGAAGGATGGGAAAATTAAGTTGCCCAATACAGATAATTAAGTTGGCAGAAAATGAATTTTGCTTTTTAGTGTTTAGTGGAATATATTGAGTCTGGGTTAGTCAGGAAAGTGTGTTGAAACAACACTTCCATTTTTTATTTCACCACAACTCAATAAAACAATAAATGAACATAAATATTCTCCCAAATTCATATAACTTTTTTTTTATTTTACAACAGGGAATTTACTTAAGTATTGGCTAAAGGCCTTCAGAGTTACTTTTTAGAGTGCACTCAGACTCCTCAACACACAGAGCCTCCACTACCAGAAGCAACAGTTTCTTCCACCAGACTCCTCAACGCACAGAGACAGAGCTGAATCCCCCCCACCACTACTCGTCCTCCCCCTTACACTTAACACGCACAGACAAGAACTGTACTGAACCCACCCATCACTCTACTCTCACACAGACTGGAACTGAAATGTCTCTATTCCAATCAGCAATATTTGCTGCTTCATTCCTAAAAAATCTATAAACTGTCTACCTCAGTAACAGCTGTGATTATGTATGTTCTATATGTTACAGTATGTTCCGTATCTCTGCCGTATCAGTGCTGCACTGTTCTGTCTGTTAAACTGTCTTGTCTGCTGTATTTATTTTATTTATTGTAATGTTATAGATTTATTTTGCACTATCGTCACTCTTCCACTTTATGTTGTCTATTGCTTGATTGTCTATGTTGCACCATGGTTCCAGAGAAATGTAATTTTACTACACTGTGTACCTGTACTCAGATGTAATGATAATAAAAGCCTCTTAACTCTTGACTCTTTTGACTGTGTTTGTGGGCTGCTGCTTGGTTGCAACTGTTTACTTGAGTAACCAACAGTTGAGCTGACCCTGACCTGAACACAGATCTCTATCAGCCTCCAGATCTTCACACATTTGCATATTCTCACGTTAGAAGATGGGCGTCCTCACAGTTCAGCTGACGGCCAGTAAATGATGTCATTTCCTCTGTAGCTCTGAAATAAACCCCAGCAGCAGAAACTCATCTCCTTCTTACCATCAGCGCTCTGGATTCAGAAGATATAAACTCATAATTTAATACATAATTAAATATTAATAATGATTACTTTATGAACGTCTCCACCAATTCTGATGATCATTAAAGTGATAATTGTTGTTATTGTTTGGGAACTGGGAGCAGGGGGCGCTGTTTAGTCTGCTGTGTGAAATTAGTGGCTTTAACACAGTGATCTGTGAAGCTGAGGGATTTTTGGCTTTAATAGTATATTTAATTCAAGGCAAATGTGAAATATTTGACACACACATATACTAAGTTGCCAGGGTGTGAGATAGCAATGAAATCACGACATGTCTTGCACAGGATGTAAGGTAGGCCCTCTATTTGTAGCCTCTTGGGCCTCAGTCCTGTCAATACCCACATCATCCTTCCAAAAAAAAAAAAAAAAAAAGTGTAAAAAACAGGTTTTGTGCTAAATTTGACACCCATGCTTAAAATTGCACCACCATGGTCACTAAAATGCTATTGGGCTAGAAAAGTGTGAAAAAGATGTGTTGTGCCAAATTTGACATCCATGCCAAAAAGTGCACCCACATGAGCACTAAAAACACTATCGGGCTGCAAAATTTTAAAAAGAGGTGTTGTGCCAAATTTGGCATCCATGCCAAAAAGTGCACCCCATGGGCACTAAAAAATTATATTAAGCTACAAAAGTGTGAAAAGCAGATGTTATGCCAAACTTTTGCACCCCTGCCAAAAAAATACACCCCCATGGGCACTTTAAAAATGTTTAAGCTACAAAAGTGTGAAAAAACAGGTGTTGTGCCAAATTTGTCACTCCTGCCAAAAAGTGCACCCCCATGGGCACTAAAAAGACTATCGGGCTGCAAAATTTTGAAAAAGAGGTGCTGTGCCAAATTTGGCAAATATGCCAAAAAGTGCACCCCCATGGGCTCTAAAAATGTTATTTAGCTATAAAAGTGTGAAAAGCAGATTTTATGCCAAAATTTTGAACCCCTGTCAAAAATACACCCCCATGGGCAGTTTAAAAATGTTTAAGCTACAAAAGTGTGAAAAAACAGGTGTTGTGCCAAATTTGGCACCCATGCCAAAAAGTGCACCACCATGGGCACTAAGAATGCTATTGGGCTGATTCATATCTGATTCTGAGAGAAAACACAAAGAGAGAAGAGCTCTGAGGTTCCTGGAGTTCTAGAGAGAGTCTAGTTCTAGTCCAGAACAGTTTACTGATCAGTTCAGCAGTGAATCACTACAGTCATGATGAAAGAGAACAGTGAGGGAGATAAAGTCAGATGTTTCAGTGATGGAGTTACAGTAGGATCTTCTGACTCACCAACAACCATACTAAAACACCACTGTACACATATGTATATATATAGAGAGTACATCAAATTATAGAAATCATTTTTTGCATTACAATCAATACTGATCCATCTCATCCAGTATTAAACTATAAATAGGAATATTTGAGCACAATCTGTTGTTGACAGGCTACTTTTATGATTGATTTTCTACAGTTTTACAGTTCAGTAAAATTTTAAATATTGCTATAAATATATAAAGATTACAGAAATAGAGCTGTTTTTACCTCTCAGAACTGAGCGTCGTCTGCAGTGTGAGAACAGCATGTGAAGACTGAAGAAACAGATCCGAGGTTAAAGCTGATAAAGCTTGTGGTTTTTTCTGGTTCTGCATTCATATACATATAATACTGCACCTACTTCCTGTTGACAGAACTGTCAAAGAAATGCACACAGTAATAAGCTAGTAGTGCTCTGCAAACTAGTTTAACTCAATTCAGTTAAACAACTTTTTACTTATTACTGCAATTAAAGGGTAACATGTTCAGTACTTGTGTTTTAAGGATATATAATAAATATATAAGGGATTATTATAAGGGAACACATTTAAACACAGAGTAGAAAAGGTAAAGTAAATATTCTAGAGATTTCAGCCCCAATCACCAATCATAACCCTCTAACACTACTGATACTGATCAGAAACCACACAAACTACTTTTAACACATTTGAATCTACTGCTACAGACAGGCCTGGATGCACAAGTGCCGACAAGGCATTCTACACGACAGCAAGAAAGACCACACCTCCTCAAAACGACCAGGTACTGTGCCTGTCCTCAGCTGATGTGCGGAGAACTCTACTCAGA
Organism: Astyanax mexicanus; assembly: GCF_023375975.1. Taxonomy (NCBI): domain Eukaryota; kingdom Metazoa; phylum Chordata; class Actinopteri; order Characiformes; family Acestrorhamphidae; genus Astyanax; species Astyanax mexicanus. Next base: position 39,432,379 of record NC_064428.1, on the reverse strand, counting down.
GTCAACCCACGGAAAGCCCCAGGACCAGACAGCATACCTGGCAGAGTGCTCAGAGGATGTGCAGACCAACTCACGCATGTTCTCATGGACATGTTCAAAATTTCTCTGAGCACGGTGGCCGTGCCGACATGCTTCAAGATGACCACCATCGTCCCTGTGCCAAAGAAGTCTCGATTGTCCGCCTCAGTGACTACCGTCCCATTGCACTTACTCCAATCGTCATGAAGTGCTTTGAGAAGCTGGTCATCCACCAGGCACTCAGACTCCTCAACACACAGAGCCTCCACTACCAAACTCTGCAACAGCTTCTTCCACGAGGCTGTCAGACTCCTCAACACACAGAGCCTTCACTACCAGACTCTGCAACAGCTTCTTCCACCAGGCAGTCAGAATCTTCAACACACAGAGCCTCCACTACCAGACTCTGCAACAGCTTATTCCACCAGGCTGTCAGACTCCTCAACACACAGAGCCTCCACTGCCAGACTCTGCAACAGCTTCTTCCACCAGGCAGTCAGACTCCTCAACACACAGAGCCTCCACTACCAGACTCTGCAACAGCTTCTTCCACCAGACAGTCAGACTCCTCAACACACAGAGCCTTCACTACCAGACTCTGCAACAGCTTCATCAACAGGCAGTCAGACTCCTGCTGTATTTATTTTATTTATTGTAATGTTATAGGTTTATTTACATTACTCTCGCACTTTGTTTTTCTATTGTTTGATGTTCCATGTTGCACCATGGTTCCGGATGAATGTAATTTTACTACACTGTGTACCTGTACTCAGATGTAATGATAATAAAAGCCTCTTAACTCTTGACTCTTTTGACTGTGTTTGTGGGCTGCTGCTTGGTTGCAACTGTTTACTTGAGTAACCAACAGTTGAGCTGACCCTGACCTGAACACAGATCTCTATCAGTCTCCAGATCTTCACACATTTGCATATTCTCACTTTAGAAGATGGGCCTCCTCACAGTTCAGCTGACGGACAGTAAATTATGTCATTTCCTCTTTAGCTCTGAAATAAACCCCAGCAGCAGAAACTCATCTCCTTCTTACCATCAGCGCTCTGGATTCAGAAGATATAAACTCATAATTTAATACATAATTAAATATTAATAATGATTACTTTATGAACGTCTCCACCAATCCTGATGATCATTAAAGTGATAATTCTGCTGTTATTGTTATGGTTACTGTGTCTTTAAGCAGTAGTGAGGGGTGATGATTCTGTCTGCAGTTTGGGAACTGAGAGCAGGGGGCGCTGTTTAGTCTGCTGTGTGAAATTAGAGGCTTTAATACAGAGATCTGTGAAGCTGAGGGATTTTTATATTTAATAGCAGCAAAGATCAATCCCATTTATGAAGAAATGGATATTTATAATAACAAGCCAAATGTGAAATATTGATATGTACACATTTACAATAAAGGGAATGAAATAAATACCTAAATAAATAAAACTAATTATGCAGAACTAAGAAAATACTAACACTACTACTGCACTACTTATATAAATAAAAATAGAAATAATTCAAGTTTGCTTTTCATTTATAAAATCAGCCCAAAACTCCAAACTTGCATTTGTCAACTTTATTAAAAGTAAAAAAATTAAACCAATACAGCTTTTTAATGCAAAGAAAAAGAGAAGATCATGATTAAAATACAATAAAAACTCAATCAAATATAATCTGTGTCTCCACTCTGATCTTTCTGTCTGAATTAACTCTTTAACTCTCTTTATTTACATCTATAACTGGATAAATATCCAATCCTAGACTCCATCTCTGTCTCTGCTCTTAAAACACAGATGATTCTCAATTCTATTTCTAACAGAGTTACAGATTTTATTACAAAAAAGAGCTTTTAGACCCGAAATTCAGACCCCTGGAGTGTTGTCCTCATTCATGAGCTTTCTGAGGACCCGACCTTCCACACATTTCCAGAAAAGAACGATACAATGCTGAAGCTACACACAATATAAACTCTATGATCCCTATCTTACATCCTGTGCAAGGCATGTTGTGATGCTCATAGCTATCTTACACCCCTTACATCTTACACTTACACCTGATGGGCGTGGTGTTCTGGAAATGAGGTGTGTTCAGGTTCATTTCTGGAGTTTTGCTTGTTTATCTTGGTAACAGAAAACACAGGAGCTCCACTGACTGAATACAACCTAGACAGACGCCAACAGTCAGACGTTCATCGCTATCTCGGCAACCTTTACATCAACAATAAACAGAATAGTAAATAAAATAACATTGCTGTTCCCGTAAATGAGCTGCTGGAGCTCCTTCACAGCGTCAACCAGCAGCTCAGTTTCCTCTGCTGAGAAGAGTTTGTTGGACACGTCCAGGTAGCTGCACCGTTACAATAGCAATCCACCAAAGTCAGAGCTCACCTGATCTACTCTTAAAGAGAATGATGAGCAAGAGACACTCTGATTGGTTTATTTCACATTACACCCAAAATTAACCACACCCATGATTAATTAAGAGATTTGGTACATGGCTTTTGTGCGGTTTCAGTTGCGCAAGGTATACTTTTCCTGTTGTTTTGATAGCAAAGACACATTGACACATCCTAAATTAAGCTGCAGGGAGCACAGTTGATGACTATAGATCACTAAAATACGGCTCTATTACACTACAAAAAAGAAAACATAGTTGAATTGTATTATTTTTACAATGAATATTAAAAAATAGTCTTTTAATCCACTAGTAGATACGTTTAATTGAAAGAGAGAGCGGCCCTATTGCCCTACGATTCAAAAACAAAAGAAGAGAAAGAAGAGCAGACGAAAAGAGAGTTAGAATAAACAGTAATGTATAATAGAATAAATGTGCCTCTCTTCAGCAGGTGAGATCATTCTCCAGGCTGATCTTCTTCTCAGTGTTGGATTCTCAGCGTCTGAAAAAGGAATAAAGTCAGTAAAGTGTATCAGAACTGGTCTACAGTCTCCCACCTTCACTCCAACAGTCTAATCTTCAGTCTGAGGAAATAAATCCAGGTTAGAACTCAGTCTGTTACCTGGAAGAAGGTACTTATGTTCTGTGTTAAAGTGTGATGATCTTTAAACTGTGGAACTCACTGCTAGAGTCTCGTACTCTGGAGACCTGGACTGAGGGTCCAGAGCTTCATAGGTGTCGTCAGTAGACCTGGCCTGAGCAGCCTGTGGGAGGGAGAGATAGAATAAAGCAGAAGATGAAAGAGAAGAATGAAAGATCTCCACTGGGTTTAGAGAGCTAGGAACTCTTTAAAGATCTAGAGGAAGGGTTTATGAAGAGACACTCACTGCGAGAGTCTGGTACTCATCATCAGAGGACCTGGTTCTGCGCTGGAGAGCTGTGTAGGTGGGGTCTTTAGCATTAGGGTCTGGGTTCTGCTGGGGGGACGGTTAGAGGAGATGTGGAGATCAGAATGATGGAGATCAAGAGTCTAAACTCATCAATCAGGATCACTTTCAACACTTTAAACCACTCTGATTAACTATAGAACACTGGATTTGATCTGTTTTTAGTTCTAACTCTTATATTTCAACTGCTCTCATGTATATAAACACCAAGTTTCCTCATTAACATGGGCCTACGCCCATTTATTGAGATAAAACACCAAATTTTGACTCATCTCATAGAAACAATGAACATTTCACGTGCACAAAAATGCGTTTATTATATTTATTATATCGCTTTTTCCAAAAATTCCCAGTTCTTTCTTTAGTAGTGTGCACTTGTAACCAGTCTGTTCCAAAATAACAAAGACAACATAAAAAATCTGTTTAAAATTCTTAAAAACCCATCAGGAATTACAGCATTTAAAATCCCCCAATCAATTCCCATCAACAAAAATAGCCAAAAACATTCAGAACTGAGAACTTTTTCACTCTTGTCTTCATAAATTGTCCACAGAACGAGCAAAATGCATCTGCTGGAATTGATGATGCCTAAATTAATGATCTAAATGAACTATAGCTCTATACACAAGTTCACTTCCTCATCAGAACATCGTATGAAATGATTGGTTATTCAGTCCCATAAAGTTCTAGAAAGTTCTACACCATTCTGGACAGTTCTAGAAACTTCCTGATAGATCTCATAGTTCTAGAAGCTTCTCGAAGTCTAAACTCAATATCCATACAGAATATTTCTCAAATATTAAAAAAATAGATCAATTTCTAATATTTATGAAAAAGATCATGTTCTGTAATCAGAAGTTCTGATACAGGTTCAGCTCTTAGATCAGCACCTTGGACAGCACCCTCACCTTTTCTCACTTATATCCCATAAACCCTACAGAGACACCTACTGCCCCCTACAGGACACAGTGTGGAATTACAGCATTACAGTGATTTTCTAAAGCAGTGTTTTAATTCTGGTTCTGGATCCACTGAACTGCAGCTTCTCCAGCATAACCTGTTCCATCACATCTGATCCAGATCATGAAGGAGATTAATTAATCATGTTTTATTGAGTTACATTAGATGTGTTGATTTGATCTAAAGGAAATTACTGCCACCTCCTGGTGAACCTCATAATTACATGTGCTTATCAGTGATTAATAAGATAAATTTACCTGATTTGATCCAGTACCTTCAGATCCAGCAGCTCTTTTCTTCATCCTGTGATGAAGGAACACAAAACCAAACCTTTACATAACAGAACTTTCTGAATGAGGAGACTTAGAGCTAAACTGTACTGACCTGTAGATGAAGAACAAGATCATCAGAAAGAGAAGAAGAAGAAATCCTCCTCCTCCTCCCACTGTGATCCAAACTGCAGATCTGATCTGATTTTCTGAGGGAAGAAGATCATTTCCATCACTTTACTGAGTCTTTATTTAAATACTGGAACTATTTACATTATTATTCACCACCTACTCTGAACATCAATCATCACAGATCCATTCTGAACTCCAACTGTATTCTGAGCTTCACAGTAGTACAGTCCAGTGTGATCAGCAGTGATGCTGATGATGCTGAAACTCTGTCCAGATCCTACAGGTGAGTCTCCACCTTCTTTAAACCAGGTGTAGTTCTCCACAGGTGGGACTCCATCACTGCTGCAGGTCAGAGTCACTGAACTTCCCTCCACTATTCCACCAGAGGGACTGATGGACACTGAGACGCTCTTTGGAGGATCTAGAGACAGATCTGACTTTAGCGTTTCTTGCTAATCTCTAATATCACTGTGTGGTTCAACCATTCCCAGAGTTTAGAGAAGAATGAGAACTTTACTCACGTCTGACTCTGAGAGTTTGAGCAGTAGAGGGGAGATGTTCAGATCCTCTTACAGCACAGCTATAACTGCCTGCATCCTCACTGCTGACTGTCTGCAGGTGGAGCTGCTGATTCTTCTGGATCATCTCTGTGGTTAAAGGACGTCCATCTTTGTACCAGATGAATGTTGGATCAGTCAGACTGCAGGTGGTTTTACACGTCAGAACTGCTGATTCTCCTTCTGTTACTTCTCCAGGAGATTCTACATGGAGCTCTGAGATCATTTGAGAATCATCAGGAAATTGATGTGTTACAACAAGAAAAACATTGAGAAGCTCTGCTTTAACTTACCTGTAACTCTGAGTTTTATTCCAGGTGTTCCCATCCATTTCTGATCTTCTACATCTGTTAAGACTCTGAAGCAGTACTCATGTTCATCCTTCTTCATTACGTTACTCAGTTTGAGGGCGAAATGATTTATTTTATCAACTAAATACTCAACCCTGCCTGAGAAACTTGAAACTGTACTCAGATCAGGTGTATCAACACCCTTAACTGGGTCTATGACCCAAAATGTCTTATTCACTGTAAGATGTTCTGGATGTGTAAAACTTCCATTCATAAACACTGTAGATCCATTTAAAGCACATATTTCCTGCTGGATGTAATTGCTACTCCACTCTGCTCCAGAAGCTCCTGAAACATAAGATGCAGTAAAGATCTGATTACTGAGGCTGGAGATTATCAGACAGAAACTCCAGCAGCTACTGAACAACACTGATCTGATTCTGAGAAAAAACATAAAGAGAGAAGAGCTCTGAGGTTCCTGGAGTTCTAGAGAGAGTCTAGTTCTAGTCCAGAACAGTTTAATGATCAGTTCAGCAGTGACTCACTACAGTCATGATGAAAGAGAACAGTGAGGGAGATAAAGTGAGATGTTTCAGTGATGGAGTTACAGTAGGATCTTCTGACTCACCAACAACCATCAGCAGAAACACCAGAGGAAGTGACATCATCAGCCTGCACAACATCAAACAATAAAGCTTTATACTTAAAGATAAAATCATACAAAAAATAAAACAATACAAACACACCACTGTACACACACATACACACACACACACACACACACATATATATATATATATATATATATATATATATATATATATATATATATATATATATATATATATTAATACAGTATAGAGAGAGTACATCAAATGATAGAAATCATTTTTGCATTACAATCAATACTGATCCATCTCAACCAGTATTGAATTAGAAATAGGAATGATCTAGCACATTTACCTCAAAGGCAACTTTTATGATTGATTTTCTACAGTTTTATAGTTCAGACTTTTAAATATTGCTATAAATAAATAAAAATTACAGAAATTGAGCTGTTTTTACCTCTCTGAACTGAGTGTCGTCTGCAGCAGGAGAAAAGCGAGTGAAAACTGAAGAAACAGCACTGAAGTTAAAGCTGATATAGCTTGTGGTTTATTTCGGTCCTGCATTCATTTAAATAATACTGTAACTACTTCCTGTTTACAGAACTGTCAAAGACATGCACACAGTAATAAGATAGTAGTGCTCTGCAAACTAATTTAACTCAATTCAGTCCAATAACTTTTTACTTATTACTGCAATTAAAGGGTAACATGTTCAGTACTTGTCTTTTAAGACTATATAATAAATATATAAAGGATTATTATAAGGGAACACATTGAAACACAGAGTAGAAAAGGTAAAGTAAATATCCTAGAGATTTCAGCTCTTCCCCAATCACCAATCATAACCCTCTAACACTACTGATACTGATCACAAACCACACAAACTACTTGTAACACACCTGAATCTACTGCTACAGACCAGCCTGGATGCACAAGTGCCGACAAGGCATTCTACACGAGAGCAAGGAAGACCACACCTCCTCAAAACGACCAGGTACTGTGCCACCACTGTCAACCCATGGAAAGGATGTGCACAACAGCTTGCAGATGTTCTCATGAACATTTTCAACAGTTCTCTGAGTACTGCAGACCTTCCAACGTGCTTCAAGACTAGCCTGGATGCACAAGTGCCAAAGAAGTCTCGAGTGTCCTGCCTCAATGACTACTGTCCCATCGCACTTACTCCAATCATCATGAAGTGTTTTGAGAAGCTGGTCATGAGGCACATCAAAAACCATCTCCCCTCCTCACTGGACCCTCTGCAGTTTGCATATCGTGCAAATAGATCAACAGACAATGCCATCTCTACTGCACTCAGTCCACTGCTGTTCACTCTGCTGACTCATGACTGTACTGCAAAGTACAGCTCAAACCACATCATCAAGTTCACTGATGACACAACTGTAGTTGGCCTCATCAGCAAGAACGATGAGTCAGCATACAGAGAGGAGGTGCAGTGACTGACGGACTGGTGCAGAACCAAAAACCTCTCTCTGAACGTGAATAAAACCAAAGAGATGGTTGTTGACTTTAGGAGAGCTGCATCCGCAAAGCCACCAGCATCTTCAATCTGATGCCATCCAGCAGAAGATATAGCAGCATCCGAGCCTCCACTTCTAGACTCTGCAACAGCTTCATCCACCAGGCAGTCAGACTCCTCAACATACAGAGCCTGCACTACCAGACTCTGCAACAGCTTCTTCCACCAGGCCGTCAGACTCCTCAACATACAGAGCCCCCACTACCAGACTCTGCAACAGCTTCTTCCACCAGGCAGACTCCTTAACACATAGAGCCTCCACTACCAGACTCTGCAACAGCTTCTTCCACCAGGCAGTCAGACTCCTCAACACACAGAGCCTCCACTACCAGACTCTGCAACAGCTTCTTCCACCAGGCAGTCAGACTCCTCAACACACAGAGCCTCCACTACCAGACTCTGCAACAGCTTCTTCCACAAGGCAGTCAGACTCCTCAACACACAGAGCCTTCACTACCAGACTCTGCAACAGCTTCATCAACAGACAGTCAGACTCCTGCTGTATTTATTTTATTTATTGTAATGCTATAGGTTTATTTACATTACTCTCGCACTTTGTTTTTCTATTGTTTGATGGTCCATGTTGCACCATGGTTCCGGACGAATGTAATTTTACTACACTGTGTACCTGTACTCAGATGTAATGATAATAAAAGCCTCTTAACTCTTGACTCTTTTGACTGTGTTTGTGGGCTGCTGCTTGGTTGCAACTGTTTACTTGAGTAACCAACAGTTGAGCTGACCCTGACCTGAACACAGATCTCTATCAGCCTCCAGATCTTCACACATTTGCATATTCTCACTTTAGAAGATGGGCCTCCTCACAGTTCAGCTGACAGCCAGTAAATGATGTCATTTCCTCTTTAGTTCTGAAATAAACCCCAGCAGCAGAAACTCATCTCCTTCTTACCATCAGCGCTCTGGATTCAGAAGATATAAACTCATAATTTAATACATAATTAAATATTAATAATGATTACTTTATGAACATCTCCACCAATCCTGATGATCATTAAAGTGATAATTGTTGTTATTGTTTGGGAAATGAGAGCAGGGGGGCGCTGTTTAGTCTGCTGTGTGAAATTAGTGGCTTTAACACAGTGATCTGTGAAGCTGAGGGATTTTTGGCTTTAATAGTATATTTAATTCAAGGCAAATGTGAAATATTTGACACACACATATACTAAGTTGTCAGGGTGTGAGATAGCAATGAAATCACGACATGTCTTGCACAGGATGTAAGGTAGGCCCTCTATTTGTAGCCTCTTGAGCCTCAGTCCTGTCAATACCCACATCATCCTTCCAAAAAAACAAAAACAAATCAATTTAATGATGTACCTGTTTGATTAGAAAACGCCAAAAATATTGTATTATTTTATTTTTTAAGTTATAAGCAGTGCCAAAATTGGCACCCCTGCCAAAAAGTGCAACCAATGGACACTAAAATGCTATGGGGCTGCAAAAGTGTAAAAAACAGGTTTTGTGCTAAATTTGACACCCATGCTTAAAAGTGCACCACCATGGTCACTAAAATGCTATTGGGCTAGAAAAGTGTGAAAAAGATGTGTTGTGCCAAATTTGACATCCATGCCAAAAAGTGCACCCACATGAGCACTAAAAACACTATCGGGCTGCAAAATTTTAAAAAGAGGTGTTGTGCCAAATTTGGCATCCATGCCAAAAAGTGCACCCCATGGGCCCTAAAAAATAATATTAAGCTACAAAAGTGTGAAAAGCAGATGTTATGCCAAACTTTTGCACCCCTGCCAAAAAATACACCCCCATGGGCACTTTAAAAATGTTTAAGCCACAAAAGTGTGAAAAAACAGGTGTTGTTCAATTTTGTCACTCCTGCCAAAAAGTGCACCCCCATGGGCACTAAAAAGACTATCGGGCTGCAAAATTTTGAAAAAGAGGTGCTGTGCCAAATGTGGCAAATACGCCAAAAAGTGCACCCCCATGGGCTCTAAAAATGTTATTAAGCTATAAAAGTGTGAAAAGCAGATTTTATGCCAAAATTTTGCACCCCTGCCAAAAATACACCCCCATGGGCACTTTAAAAATGTTTAAGCTACAAAAGTGTGAAAAACAGGTGTTGTGCCAAATTTGGCACCCATGCCAAAAAGTGCACCACCATGGGCACTAAGAATGCTATTGGGCTGATTCATATCTGATTCTGAGAGAAAACACAAAGAGAGAAGAGCTCTGAGGTTCCTGGAGTTCTAGAGAGAGTCTAGTTCTAGTCCAGAACAGTTTAATGATCAGTTCAGCAGTGAATCACTACAGTCATGATGAAAGAGAACAGTGAGGGAGATAAAGTAAGATGTTTCAGTGATGGAGTTACAGTAGGATCTTCTGACTCACCAACAACCATACTAAAACACCACTGTACACATATGTATATATATAGAGAGTACATCAAATTATAGAAATCATTTTTTGCATTACAATCAATACTGATCCTTCTCATCCAGTATTAAACTATAAATAGGAATATTTGAGCACAATCTGTTGTTGACAGGCTACTTTTATGATTGATTTTCTACAGTTTTACAGTTCAGTAAAATTTTAAATATTGCTATAAATATATAAAGATTACAGAAATAGAGCTGTTTTTACCTCTCTGAACTGAGCGTCGTCTGCAGTGTGAGAACAGCATGTGAAGACTGAAGAAACAGATCCGAGGTTAAAGCTGATAAAGCTTGTGGTTTTTTCTGGTTCTGCATTCATATACATATAATACTGCACCTACTTCCTGTTGACAGAACTGTCAAAGAAATGCACACAGTAATGAGTTAGTAGTGCTCTGCAAACTAGTTTAACTCAATTCAGTTAAACAACTTTTTACTTATTACTGCAATTAAAGGGTAACATGTTCAGTACTTGTGTTTTAAGGATATATAATAAATATATAAGGGATTATTATAAGGGAACACATTTAAACACAGAGTAGAAAAGGTAAAGTAAATATTCTAGAGATTTCAGCCCCAATCACCAATCATAACCCTCTAACACTACTGATACTGATCAGAAACCACACAAACTACTTTTAACACATTTGAATCTACTGCTACAGACAGGCCTGGATGCACAAGTGCCGACAAGGCATTCTACACGACAGCAAGAAAGACCACACCTCCTCAAAACGACCAGGTACTGTGCCTGTCCTCAGCTGATGTGCGGAGAACTCTACTCAGAGTCAACCCACGGAAAGCCCCAGGACCAGACAGCATACCTGGCAGAGTGCTCAGAGGATGTGCAGACCAACTCACGCATGTTCTCATGGACATGTTCAAAATTTCTCTGAGCACTGTGGCCGTGCCGACATGCTTCAAGATGACCACCATCGTCCCTGTGCCAAAGAAGTCTCGATTGTCCGCCTCAGTGACTACCGTCCCATTGCACTTACTCCAATCATCATGAAGTGCTTTGAGAAGCTGGTCATCCACCAGGCACTCAGACTCCTCAACACACAGAGCCTCCACTACCAAACTCTGCAACAGCTTCTTCCACGAGGCTGCCAGACTCCTCAACACACAGAGCCTTCACTACCAGACTCTGCAACAGCTTCTTCCACCAGGCAGTCAGAATCTTCAACACACAGAGCCTCCACTACCAGACTCTGCAACAGCTTATTCCACCAGGCTGTCAGACTCCTCAACACACAGAGCCTCCACTGCCAGACTCTGCAACAGCTTCTTCCACCAGGCAGTCAGACTCCTCAACACACAGAGCCTCCACTACCAGACTCTGCAACAGCTTCTTCCACCAGGCAGTCAGACTCCTCAACACACAGAGCCTTCACTACCAGACTCTGCAACAGCTTCATCAACAGGCAGTCAGACTCCTGCTGTATTTATTTTATTTATTGTAATGTTATAGGTTTATTTACATTACTCTCGCACTTTGTTTTTCTATTGTTTGATGTTCCATGTTGCACCATGGTTCCGGATGAATGTAATTTTACTACACTGTGTACCTGTACTCAGATGTAATGATAATAAAAGCCTCTTAACTCTTGACTCTTTTGACTGTGTTTGTGGGCTGCTGCTTGGTTGCAACTGTTTACTTGAGTAACCAACAGTTGAGCTGACCCTGACCTGAACACAGATCTCTATCAGCCTCCAGATCTTCACACATTTGCATATTCTCACTTTAGAAGATGGGCCTCCTCACAGTTCAGCTGACGGACAGTAAATTATGTCATTTCCTCTTTAGCTCTGAAATAAACCCCAGCAGCAGAAACTCATCTCCTTCTTACCATCAGCGCTCTGCATGCAGAAGATATAAACTCATAATTTAATACATAATTAAATATTAATAATGATTACTTTATGAACGTCTCCACCAATCCTGATGATCATTAAAGTGATAATTCTGCTGTTATTGTTATGGTTACTGTGTCTTTAAGCAGTAGTGAGGGGTGATGATTCTGTCTGCAGTTTGGGAACTGAGAGCAGGGGGCGCTGTTTAGTCTGCTGTGTGAAATTAGAGGCTTTAATACAGAGATCTGTGAAGCTGAGGGATTTTTATATTTAATAGCAGCAAAGATCAATCCCATTTATGAAGAAATGGATATTTATAATAACAAGCCAAATGTGAAATATTGATATGTACACATTTACAATAAAGGGAATGAAATAAATACCTAAATAAATAAAACTAATTATGCAGAACTAAGAAAATACTAACACTACTACTGCACTACTTATATAAATAAAAATAGAAATAATTCAAGTTTGCTTTTCATTTATAAAATCAGCCCAAAACTCCAAACTTGCATTTGTCAACTTTATTAAAAGTAAAAAAATTAAACCAATACAGCTTTTTAATGCAAAGAAAAAGAGAAGATCATGATTAAAATACAATAAAAACTCAATCAAATATAATCTGTGTCTCCACTCTGATCTTTCTGTCTGAATTAACTCTTTAACTCTCTTTATTTACATCTATAACTGGATAAATATCCAATCCTAGACTCCATCTCTGTCTCTGCTCTTAAAACACAGATGATTCTCAATTCTATTTCTAACAGAGTTACAGATTTTATTACAAAAAAGAGCTTTTAGACCCGAAATTCAGACCCCTGGAGTGTTGTCCTCATTCATGAGCTTTCTGAGGACCCGACCTTCCACACATTTCCAGAAAAGAACGATACAATGCTGAAGCTACACACAATATAAACTCTATGATCCCTATCTTACATCCTGTGCAAGGCATGTTGTGATGCTCATAGCTATCTTACACCCCTTACATCTTACACTTACACCTGATGGGCGTGGTGTTCTGGAAATGAGGTGTGTTCAGGTTCATTTCTGGAGTTTTGCTTGTTTATCTTGGTAACAGAAAACACAGGAGCTCCACTGACTGAATACAACCTAGACAGACGCCAACAGTCAGACGTTCATCGCTATCTCGGCAACCTTTACATCAACAATAAACAGAATAGTAAATAAAATAACATTGCTGTTCCCGTAAATGAGCTGCTGGAGCTCCTTCACAGCGTCAACCAGCAGCTCAGTTTCCTCTGCTGAGAAGAGTTTGTTGGACACGTCCAGGTAGCTGCACCGTTACAATAGCAATCCACCAAAGTCAGAGCTCACCTGATCTACTCTTAAAGAGAATGATGAGCAAGAGACACTCTGATTGGTTTATTTCACATTACACCCAAAATTAACCACACCCATGATTAATTAAGAGATTTGGTACATGGCTTTTGTGCGGTTTCAGTTGCGCAAGGTATACTTTTCCTGTTGTTTTGATAGCAAAGACACATTGACACATCCTAAATTAAGCTGCAGGGAGCACAGTTGATGACTATAGATCACTAAAATACGGCTCTATTACACTACAAAAAAGAAAACATAGTTGAATTGTATTATTTTTACAATGAATATTAAAAAATTGTCTTTTAATCCACTAGTAGATACGTTTAATTGAAAGAGAGAGCGGCCCTATTGCCCTACGATTCAAAAACAAAAGAAGAGAAAGAAGAGCAGAAGAAAAGAGAGTTAGAATAAACAGTAATGTATAATAGAATAAATGTGCCTCTCTTCAGCAGGTGAGATCATTCTCCAGGCTGATCTTCTTCTCAGTGTTGGATTCTCAGCGTCTGAAAAAGGAATAAAGTCAGTAAAGTGTATCAGAACTGGTCTACAGTCTCCCACCTTCACTCCAACAGTCTAATCTTCAGTCTGAGGAAATAAATCCAGGTTAGAACTCAGTCTGTTACCTGGAAGAAGGTACTTATGTTCTGTGTTAAAGTGTGATGATCTTTAAACTGTGGAACTCACTGCTAGAGGGTCTGAGGGTCCAGAGCTTCATAGGTGTCGTCAGTAGACCTGGCCTGAGCAGCCTGTGGGAGGGAGAGATAGAATAAAGCAGAAGATGAAAGAGAAGAATGAAAGATCTCCACTGGGTTTAGAGAGCTAGGAACTCTTTAAAGATCTAGAGGAAGATTGATGGAGATCAAGAGTCTAAACTCATCAATCAGGATCACTTTCAACACTTTAAACCACTCTGATTCACTATAGAACACTGGTTTTGATCTGTTTTAGTTCTAACTCTTATATTTTAACTGCTCTCATGTATATAAACACCAAGTTTCCTCATTAACTTTGATTTTGTAACATTGGCCTATGCTAGTTTTGCATTTATTAAGATAAAACACCAAATTTTGACTTCTCATAGAAACAATGAACATTTCACATGCACAAAAATGCGTTTATTATATTTATTATATCGCTTTTTCCAAAATTTCCCAGTTCTTTCTTTAGTAGTGTGCACTTGAATCCAGTCTGTTCCAAAATAACAAAGACAACATGAAAAATCTGTGTAAAAGCCTTAAAAACCCATCAGGAATTACATCATTTTAATTCCCCCAATCACTTCCCATCAACAAAAATAGCCTAAAAACATTCAGAACTGAAAACTTTTTTATTTCTGTCTTCATAAATTGTCCACAGAACGAGCAAAATGCATCTGCTGGAATGAATGATGCCTAAATTAATGATCTAAATGAACTATAGCTCTTTACACAAGTTCACTTCCTCATCAGAACATCGTATGAAATGATTGGTTATTCAGTCCCATAAAGTTCTAGAAGGTTCTACACCATTCTGGAAAGTTCTAGATACTTCCTGATAGATCTCATAGTTCTAGAAGCTTCTCGAAGTCTAAACTCAATATCTATACAGAATATTTCTCAAATATTCATAAAATAGATCAATTTCTAATATTTATTAAAAAGTACATGTTGTGTAATCAGAAGTTCTGATTCAGGTTTAGCTCTTAGATCAGCACCTTGGACAGCACCCTCACCTTTTCTCACTTATATCCCATAAACCTTACAGCTACACCTACTGCCCCCTACAGGACACAGTGTGGAATTACAGCATTACAGTGATTTTCTAAAGCAGTGTTTTAATTCTGGTTCTGGATCCAGTGAACTGCAGCTTCTCCAGCATAACCTGTTCCATCACATCTGATCCAGATCATGAAGGAGATTAATTACTCATGTTTTATTGAGTTAGATTAGATGTGTTGATTTGATCTAAAGGAAATTACTGCCACCTCCTGGTGAACCTCATAATTACATGTGTTTATCAGTGATTAATAAGATAAATTTACCTGATTTGATCCAGTACCTTCAGATCCAGCAGCTCTTTTCTTCATCCTGTGATGAAGGAACACAAAAACAAACCTTTACATAACAGAACTTTCTGAATGAGGAGACTTAGAGCTAAACTGTACTGACCTGTAGATAAAGAACAAGACCATCAGAAAGAGAAGAAGAAGAAATCCTCCTCCTCCTCCCACTGAGATCCAAACTGCAGATCTGATCTGATCTGCTGAGGGAAGAAGATCATTTCCATCACTTTACTGAGTCTTTATTTAAATACTGGAACTATTTACATTATTATTCACCACCTACTCTGAACACCAATCATCACAGATCCTTTCTGAACTCCAACTGCATTCTGAGCTTCACAGTAGTACAGTCCAGTGTGATTAACAGTGATGCTGATGATGCTGAAACTCTGTCCAGATCCTACAGGTGAGTCTCCACCTTCTTTAAACCAGGTGTAGATCTCCACAGGTGGGTCTCCATCACTGCTGCAGGTCAGAGTCACTGAACTTCCCTCCACTATTCCACCAGAGGGACTGATGGACACTGAGACGCTCTTTGGAGGATCTAGAGACAGATCTGACTTTAGCGTTTCTTGCTAATCTCTAATATCACTGTGTGGTTCAACCATTCCCAGAGTTTAGAGAAGAATGAGAACTTTACTCACGTCTGACTCTGAGAGTTTGAGCAGTAGAGGGGAGATGTTCAGATCCTCTTACAGCACAGCTATAACTGCCTGCATCCTCACTGCTGACTGTCTGCAGGTGGAGCTGCTGATTCTTCTGGATCATCTCTGTGGTTAAAGGACGTCCATCTTTGTACCAGATGAATGTTGGATCAGTCAGACTGCAGGTGGTTTTACACGTCAGAACTGCTGATTCTCCTTCTGTTACTTCTCCAGTAGATTCTACATGGAGCTCTGAGATCATTTGAGAATCATCAGAACAGGAAAGTGATTTATTAAAACAGGAAAACATTGAGAAGCTCTGCTTTAACTTACCTGTAACTCTGAGTTTTATTCCAGGTGTTCCCATCCATTTCTGACCTTCTACATCTGTTAAGACTCTGAAGCAGTACTTATGTTCATCCTTCTTCATTACGTTACTCAGTTTGAGGGTGAAATGATTTATTTTATCAACTAAATACTCAACCCTGCCTGAGTAACCTGCGACTGTTGTCAGATCAGGTGGATCTTGCTTTGGAACTGGATCTATGACCCAAAACTTCAGTGTGACTCTACAATTGTCTGGATGTGTAAAAGTTCCGTTCATAAACACTGTAGATCCATTTAAAGCACATATTTCCTGCTGGATGTAATTCATACTCCACTCTGCTCCAGAAGCTCCTGAAACATAAGATGCAGTAAAGATCTGATTACTGAGGCTGGAGATTATCAGACAGTCAGAAACTCCAGCAGCTACTGAACAACACTGATCTGATTCTGAGAGAAAACATAAAGAGAGAAGAGCTCTGAGGTTCCTGGAGTTCTAGAGAGAGTCTAGTTCTAGTCCAGAACAGTTTAATGATCAGTTCAGCAGTGAATCACTACAGTCATGATGAAAGAGAACAGTGAGGGAGATAAAGTCAGATGTTTCAGTGATGGAGTTACAGTAGGATCTTCTGACTCACCAACAACCATCAGCAGAAACACCAGAGGAAGTGACATCATCAGCCTGCACAACATCAAACAATCATTAAAGTTTTTTTTACTTAAAAATAAAACAATATAAAACACAAAACAATACAGAGCACTGTATATATGCATATATAGAGAGTACATGAAATTATCGAAATCATTTCTGCATTACAATCAAAACTGATCCATCTCAACCAGTATTAAACTAGAAATAGAAATATATGAGCACATTCAGTTCACAGGCTACTTTTATGATTGATTTTCTACAGTTTCACAGTTCAGTAAACTTTTAAATATTACTATAAATATATAAAAATTACAGAAATTGAGCTGTTTTTACCTCTCTGAACTGAGCATCGTCTGCAGCAGGAGAACAGCGAGTGAAGACTGAAGAAACTGCACGGAAGTTAAAGCTGACATAGCTTGTGGTTTATTCCAGTTCTGCATTCGTATATATATATATATATATATATATAAATAATACTGTATCTACTTCCTGTTTACAGAACTGTCAAACTTAATGCACACAGTAATAAGCTGGTAGTGCTCTGCAAACTCATTTAACTCAATTCAATTCAATTCAGTAGCTTTTTACTTACTACTTATTACTGGAATTAAAGGGTAACATGTTCAGTATTTGTCTTTTAAAACTATATAATAAATATAATAAAACTACTATAAAAAACACATTTACCACTACTGATACCGATCAGAAACCATGCAAACTACTTTTTACCTGAATCTACTGCTACTGACAGTCCTGCTGCATGAGGGCCTGTACTTGTGTCCTGGTGCACAAGGGCCTGTACTTGTGTCCTGGTGCACAAGGGCCTGTACTTGTGTCCTGCTGCACGAGGGCCTGTACTTGTGTCCTGGTGCACAAGGGCCTGTACTTGTGTCCTGCTGCACGAGGGCCTGTACTTGTGTCCTGGTGCGCAAGGGCCTGTACTTGTGTCCTACTGCACGAGGGCCTGTACTTGTGTCCTGGTGCACGAGGGCCTGTACTTGTGTCCTGGTGCACGAGGGCCTGTACTTGTGTCCTACTGCACGAGGGCCTGTACTTGTGTCCTGGTGCACGAGGGCCTGTACTTGTGTCCTACTGCACAAGGGCCTGTACTTGTGTCCTGGTGCACGAGGGCCTGTTCTTGTGTCCTGCTGCACGAGGGCCTGTTCTTGTTTCCTGGTGCACGAGGGCCTGTTCTTGTGTTCTGGTGCACGAGGGCCTGTACTTGTGTCCTGCTGTACAAGGGCCTGTTCTTGTGTCCTGCTGCACGAGGGCCTGTTCTTGTGTTCTGGTGCACGAGGGCCTGTTCTTGTGTCCTGCTGCACGAGGGCCTGTTCTTGTTTCCTGGTGCACGAGGGCCTGTTCTTGTGTCCTGCTGCACGAGGGCCTGTTCTTGTGTTCTGGTGCACGAGGGCCTGTACTTGTGTCCTGCTGTACAAGGGCCTGTTCTTGTGTCCTGTTGCTTGGTTACTAATGTTTATTTGATTAAACAACAACTGAACAAAGATCAGTATCAGCCTCCAGATCTTCACACATTTGCATATTCTCACTTTAGAAGATGGGCCTCCTCACAGATCAGCTGACGGTCTGTAAATGATGTCATTTCCTCTGTAGCTCTGAAATAAACCCCAGCAGCAGAAACTCATCTCCTTCTTACCATCAGCGCTCTGGATTCAGAAGATATAAACTCATAATTTAATACATAATTAAATATTAATAATGATTACTTTATGAACATCTCCACCAATCCTGATGATCATTAAAGTGATAATTCTGCTGTTATTGTTATGGTTACTGTGTCTTTAAGCAGTAGTGAGGGGTGATGATTCTGTCTGCAGTTTGGGAACTGAGAGCAGGGGGCGCTGTTTAGTCTGCTGTGTAAAATTAGAGGCTTTAATACAGAGATCTGTGAAGCTGAGAGATTTGTATATTTAATAGCAGCAAAGATCAAACCCATTTATGAAGTAATGGATATTTATGATGTGTATTATTATGTGATTTTGTAATGGGATTTTTTGAAATATTGATATGTGCACATTTGAAATAAAGGGAATTAAATAAATACCCAAACAAATCAAACTAATTATGCAGAACTAAGAAAATACTAACACTACTACTGCACTAACATCTCTAATAATAATAATAATAATAATAATAATAATAATAATAATAATAATAACAATAATATTATTAATATTAATAAAAATATAAAGAACTGAAGTTTGCTTTATCATTTGTAAAATCAGCCCAAAAGTCCAAACCTGCGGTTAAATACCTGGTCAATTACCTGTTTTGGGCTTTTTGAATTCAACCGTCTCCCATTTGGTTTAAACAATGCTACAGGTTTCTCCTAACAACTGATGGAAATGTGTTATAAGACCTGAGTGGGAAATGAAATTCATCTACATAGATGACATTGTAGATTTCTTACCATATTTGAAAAAAAAAAACATCTGTTTCATTTCTGTGAAGTCTTCTTAAGGTTACAACAAAAAAGACCTTGAATCCTCAAACTTTAAAAAGTATATGCATGAGATATATGATAATCTAGAGCTTATCTTGTCTGGTAAAGACACCCAGACATATCCAGAGACAATTCAGGCCACCCAAATCTATCCTGACCTAGCTTTGAAATTGTAGCAAAGATTTTGCCCAAAATAACAATTATTCTGAAAATTCCAAAAAATAGCAATAATACCAGTTTGTAATGTGGTTTACAAAATAAACAACCCATATATCTTATAATGGGAACTGCTAATATAATTGTTAAACAGTATCAACAGGTTATAAAGGGGCATCTAAAAGGTAACGATGCAATTTGGAAATAAGTCCTGTGGCTAAAATTAAATAAAAAGAAAACGTGTTTTGAGAAACTATGCATGTAAATGTAGAATTTTTCAGCCTATGAACCGGTCATACCATCTTCAATGATATTTTTGGTATCCTGGGAAACTCCAGCTTTAACTTTTTCTTTTTAACTTTTTAAAACAACTCTGCCCCCTATGAGCTGACATGGGTAACAACACTGAAGAGTAACCATCACCAGCATTATAAACTAATTCAAGAATTTGATTAGCATTCAGACTTTTCTTTACTTTTTATTTGCCACGTTATTTTGCCTACATGAGAGAATCACAGCTGGAATCATAAACACACATAAAAAAGACATTTTATTAAAAGTTTTCAATATAAACCAACATGTAAAAAAACAACCGTATAAGAAATATACACAACATCATTTCTATAGGCTCCCACATTGAACCCTTTGGGACTCAACTGAAAAACTGACAATCAAACAGTTTCTCCATTTATATCAAAAACTCAAAAAACAGGTTTAAATCTGTTAAAATCTTTCAACCTTGTAGAGATCTGTCAAAGAAGCTTTTGTAACATTTACACTTTTAAAGAGCATATGTTGAGGCACTAAACTAGAAAATTCCCAAATAAAAATGACCAACAAATAATATTGTAAATAGAAATAATATTCATGTAATAAACTGCATGGAAAATGTAAAAATATGAACAATAACATCAAACTACTTACAGAATATGCTAATAGCTATGAGATAAACAAATACCCTAATATGAAACCAAGAAAAGCACAATATTGAGTAATTTCTAAAAATACGGCAAATCAAATAAATTTACAATTACAATTAGACTCTCTTGCATAGTCTTATAATCTCTCTCACACATCATAAACCTCTATTTGACTCTGTCATAGACGACTGAAGCATCATCCACTTTCTGTGACCTATAAAACAAGAGAAATGAAACGGTACATTTTACATGATTATAAGCATTAAATATAGATTTTTGAAAGAATCAACTACTCCCATTGTGTATATGTATATATTCTTGAAAGTATAGCTGAAACTGCATTAAAGCTGAGAATGTTCTGTTTTTGTAAAGATTTAAAATATTACTTGTCTTTCTGAAGATTCTACACAGTAAATTTAACCAGTGTTAAATATGAAACTCATCCGGTAGCAGCAGCATCAGCGTGACGGTGGTGGAATGTAACACTGGCCTACTGGAGCTCCTCCTGCTGGTCAGATCTGATCACAACATCAGGTTTTCTACCAGTCCTAACTGTAGCGTACTGAACATCATCATCATGATCAGGAGCTCCAGAGGAAGCATCACCTGCAGTCTCTACAGGTCTGGATCTGCTGTGAGTAACGGTGGCGTACTGGACGTCATCCTGAAGAAGATCATTCATTATAAAGATTCTAAACATCTTATTTACTGAAGACTGAATAGAAACATCACTGAAATATGATGGATTGTGTTCTGCTGGATATTTTACCTGATCTGATCCATCCTGATCAGATCCAGCATCTCTCTTCTTCATCCTGAAACAACAGAACACTTACAGTGTTTAACACAATGCTATAAACCAAATGAAGTTCTACCATGTTCTACTAAATTCTACTGACCTGGAGATGCAGATTAAGACCAAAATAAAGAGAAGAAGAAGAAGAAGAAGAAATCCTCCTCCTCCTCCCACTGTGATCCAAACTGCAGATCTGATCTGATTTTCTGAGGGAAGAAGATCATTTTCATCACTTTACTGAGTCTTTATTTAAATACTGGAACTATTTACATTATTATTCACCACCTACTCTGAACATCAATCATCACAGATCCATTCTGACCTCCAACTGCATTCTGAGCTTCACAGTAGTACAGTCCAGTGTGATCAGCAGTGATGTTGATGATGCTGAAACTCTGTCCAGATCCTACAGGTGAGTCTCCACCTTCTTTAAACCAGGTGTAGTTCTCCACAGGTGGGTCTCCATCACTGCTGCAGATCAGAGTCACTGAACTTCCCTCCACTATTCCACCAGAGGGACTGATGGACACTGAGACGCTCTTTGGAGGATCTAGAGAAGACAAAACAAGATTTTTGAGAATTTAAAGTTTCAGGAAATGGACCAAATAAAATATAATAAAACATCATAAACGTACACAGAACATTTAAAGAGACAGCAGTGGATCTTCTCTCTCCGAGTTCATTACGACTCTGGCATGTGTATTCTCCACTGTCCTCAGAGCTGATGTTGGGAATGCTGTAGGTTCCTCCTGTTCCTACTGATGATGATCCCTTAAACCAGGTGTAGTTCTCCACAGGTGGGTCTCCATCACTGCTGCAGGTCAGATTCACTGAACTTCCCTCCACTATTCCACCAGAGGGACTGATGGACACTGAGATGTTCTTTGGAGGATCTAGAGACAGATCTGACTTTAGCGTTTCTTGCTAATCTCTAATATCACTGTGTGGTTCAACCATTCCCAGAGTTTAGAGAAGAATGAGAACTTTACTCACGTCTGACTCTGAGAGTTTGAGCAGTAGAGGGGAGATGTTCAGATCCTCTTACAGCACAGCTATAACTGCCTGCATCCTCACTGCTGACTGTCTGCAGGTGGAGCTGCTGATTCTTCTGGATCATCTCTGTGGTTAAATTACGTCCATCTTTGTACCAGATGAATGTTGGATCAGTCAGACTGCAGGTGGTTTTACACGTCAGAACTGCTGATTCTCCTTCTGTTACTTCTCCAGGAGATTCTACATGGAGCTCTGAGATCATTTGAGAATCATCAGAACAGGAAAGTGATTTATTAAAACAGGAAACCATTGAGAAGCTCTGCTTTAGCTTACCTGTAACTCTGAGTTTTATTCCAGGTGTTCCTATCCATTTATCTGTTTCTAGAGTTGTTGTGACTCTGAAGCAGTACTTATGTTCATCCTTCTTCATTACGTTTCTCAGCTTGAGGGCAAAGTTTTTCTTTTTATCAACTAAATACTCAACCCTGCCTGAGAAACTTGTATTCAGATCAGGTGAATCAACACCCTTAACTGGGTCTATGACCCAAAATGACTTTTTCACTGTACGCTGTTCTGGATGTGTAAAGGTTCCGTTCATAAACACTGTAGATCCATTTAAAGCACATATTTCCTGCTGGATGTAATTCATACTCCACTCTGCTCCAGAAGCTCCTGAAACATAAGATGCAGTAAAGATCTGATTACTGAGGCTGGAGATTATCAGACAGTCAGAAACTCCAGCAGCTACTGAACAACACTGATCTGATTCTGAGAGAAAACATAAAGAGAGAAGAGCTCTGAGGTTCCTGGAGTTCTAGAGAGAGTCTAGTTCTAGTCCAGAACAGTTTAATGATCAGTTCAGCAGTGAATCACTACAGTCATGATGAAAGAGAACAGTGAGGGAGATAAAGTGAGATGTTTCAGTGATGGAGTTACAGTAGGATCTTCTGACTCACCAACAACCATCAGCAGAAACACCAGAAGAAGAGGAGGAGGAGCCATCCTGAGTGACATCATCAGCCTGCACAACATCAAACAAACAGACTGATTCAGAATAACCATAAATAAATACATTAATATACAATTTTACTCACATTTTAATACATAATTAACATGTTTTACTTAAAAATACACTGTATACATACATTTATATGTCGAGTACATCAACTTATAGAAATCATTTTAGCATAACCATCAATACTGATCCCTCTCATCCAGTATTGAACTAGAAATTCAGATCAAATATTCAGTTCAAAAGCTACTTTTATGATTGATTTTCTACAGTTTGTTGAGAATATTGCAGAATAAACTACTGCAGTTCAGTAAACATTTAAATATTGCTATAAATATATAAAGATTATAGAACATTTAAGACAGTAAAAACATATTCATCAATCATTTATATATTAAAATTCAATCTGTCTTTACCTCTTTGAACTGAGCGTCGTCTGCAGTGTGAGAACAGCGAGTGAAGACTGAAGAAACTGCGCTGAAGTTAAAGCTGTTGAAGCTTGCGGTTTATTCCGGTCCTACATTCGTATATATAAATAATTCTGTACCAACTTCCTGTTAACAAAACTGTCAAACTAAATGCACACAGTAATAAGCTGGTAGTGCTCTGCTAAATCATTAAACTCAATTCAGTTCAGTAGCTTTTTACCTACTACTAATTACTGGAATTAAATGTAACATGTTCAGTATTTGTCTGTTAAGAACATAATAAATATAATAAGGCCATTATAAAAGAACACATTTAAACACAGAGTAGATAGATAAAGTAAATGTTCTAGAAAGTTCAGATTGAAAAAAAAGAATCTTGACCAGAGCCATTTACGAAGAGTCTGAACACTTTCTGTTTCCCTGTTTTATCAGAAAATTACTGTTAAACACTAGAGGGAGCTCCCGAGTGAGTCCTCTATGGATAGTGGTGAATGGGAGGAGCTAAAAGCTTAATACTTAAGTTGAGTTCTTTGTATTCCTGTAATTTTAGAAAGTGTTTTACTAAAAAAGCAAAGAAAGTTGGCCTATATATGTACATTTTTAAACAGGTTTTACACGTATAATTGGACTTTAAAAGCTTTTTCATTTTGATATTTTGGCCTCACTTTAAGTGCCTATTCTCCACTCCAAACATTTGAGTTAAGTTCTCAATGCTGAGCCAAGAGCAGTATTAGCATTAGCTGCTAATGGCACTAAGCGCTAAACTCTTTTTTGTTCAGAGATATTATCGGCCTGTAGCCTGCTGCTAATCCCGGCCAGAACTGCTGGAGCAGTATTAGCATTAGCCGCTAACTGTGCTATCGTAGTCACGTTTCTGGGGAGGTGCACGTTGGGCTACGGCGTAGGGTTGATACAGGAATATAAAAGGGTCAGACTGGAAAATTAGTATTTAAATTAGTGTGCCGGTCTAAGTGTGTTGTTGGAGGGGCACTAGCCCCCCCAGAACCACCCCTGCACCAAAATTACAGCCCAATATGGTGAACACACATGACCTTTAAGCTACAGTGAAAAACTTTATCATTAATCTAAACCCCTCCCCCAATCATCAATCATAACACTCTATCACTACTGATACATCAGAAACCACACAAACTACTTTAACCTGAATCTACTGCTACAGACAGTCCTGATGCACGAGGGCCTGTACTTGTGTCCTGCTGCACGAGGGCCTGTACTTGTGTCCTGGTGCATGAGGGCCTGTACTTGTGTCCTGGTGCACGAGGGCCTGTACTTGTGTCCTGCTGCACGAGGGCCTGTACTTGTGTCCTGCTGCACGAGGGCCTGTACTTGTGTCCTGGTGCACGAGGGCCTGTACTTGTGTCCTGCTGCACGAGGGCCTGTACTTGTGTCCTGCTGCACGAGGGCCTGTACTTGTGTCCTGCTGCACGAGGGCCTGTACTTGTGTCCTGCTGCACGAGGGCCTGTACTTGTGTCCTGCTGCACGAGGGCCTGTACTTGTGTCCTGCTGCACGAGGGCCTGTACTTGTGTCCTGGTGCATGAGGGCCTGTACTTGTGTCCTGCTGCACGAGGGCCTGTACTTGTGTCCTGCTGCACGAGGGCCTGTACTTGTGTCCTGGTGCATGAGGGCCTGTACTTGTGTCCTGCTGCACAAGGGCCTGTACTTGTGTCCTGCTGCACGAGGGCCTGTACTTGTGTCCTGCTGCACGAGGGCCTGTACTTGTGTCCTGGTGCACGAGGGCCTGTACTTGTTCCTGCTGCACGAGGGTTTGTACTTGTGTCCTGCTGCATGAGGGCCTGTACTTGTGTCCTGCTGCACGAGGGCCTGTACTTGTGTCCTGCTGCACGAGGGCCTGTACTTGTGTCCTGCTGCACGAGGGCCTGTACTTGTGTCCTGCTGCACGAGGGCCTGTACTTGTGTCCTTGTGTGCTTGGTTACTAATGTTTATTTGAGTAAAAAACAACTGAACAAAGATCACTATCAGCCTCCAGAGCTTCACACATTTGCATATTCTCACTTTGGAAGACTTTACAGTTCAGCTGACTGCTTGTGATTTCCGCTGTAACTGTGAAATAAAACCCAGCAGCAGAAACTCGTCTCCTTCTTACCATCAGCGCTCTGCATGCAGAAGATATAAACTCATAATTGAATACATAATTAAATATTAATAATGATTACTTTATGAACATCTCCACCAATCCTGATGATCATTAAAGTGATAATTCTGCTGTTATTGTTATGGTTACTGTGTCTTTAAGCAGTAGTGAGGGGTGATGATTCTGTCTGCAGTTTGGGAACTGAGAGCAGGGGGCGCTGTTTAGTCTGCTGTTTGAAATTAGAGGCTTTAATACAGAGATCTGTGAAGCTGAGAGATTTTTATATTTAATAGCAGCAAAGGTCGACCCATTTATGAAGAAATGGATATTTATAGTTATAAATTAGTTATAAAAGTAAAAAAATAGAACAAATATAACTTTTTAATTCAAAGAAAAAGTAAAAATCATGTTTAAAATACAATAATTCAATCACGTATAAGCTGTGTCTCACTGCATTAGAAATCTTCTATCATCTCCAGTGTTCTTCTCCTCTCCCACTCTGATCATTCTGTCTGAATTAACTCTTTAATTCTCTTTATTCACATCTATAACTGGATAAATATCAAATCCTAGACTCCATCTCTGTCTCTGCACTTAAAACACAGCTGGATCTCAATTCCATTTCTAACAGATTTACAGATTCTGTTCCAAAAAAGAGCTTTTAGACCCGAAATTCAGACCCCTGGAGTGTCGTCCTCATTCATGACCTTTCTGAGGACCCAACCTTCCACACATTTCCAGAAAAGAACGATACAATGCTGAAGCTACACAATATAAACTCTATGATCCCTATCTTACATCCTGTGCAAGGTATAATGTGATGCTCATAGCTATCTTACCCCCTAACATCTTACACTTACACCTGATGGGTGTGGTGGTCTGGAAATGAGGTGTGTTTAGGAGCTCCACGGACTGAATACAACCTAGACAGATGCCAACAGTCAGACATTCATTGTTATCTTTGCAACACAGCAGCACAAACCCAAATTTTACATCAACAATAAACAGAATAGTAAATAAAATAACATTGCTTTTCCTGTAAATGAGCTGTTGGAGCGCCAGCTGCTGAGAAGCGTTTGTTGGACACATCCAGGTAGCTGCACCATTAAAATAGCAATGCACCAAAGTCATAGTCTTTTCTTTCTTTTATGTATTTTTATGTTTTTTAAGGATGGGGGTGTAAGTGAGGCCACAAAGTTTAGAATTGAAAGTCATGGCATGGCAGAATTATTTGGTTGTGGTTCATTTGACAAGTGCTTCTCTATGGTATCACTGGAAAAGAAGAAATTGATTTCCCAGGTAATCGATGAAATGCTGAAGAAGAGCATTTTAAAACCTTTCCTCTTACCTTGACTCAACTATATTGTACTGGTTCCTAAGAAAACTGTTACAATTAAATTTGTGTT
The DNA here is from genome assembly GCF_023375975.1 of Astyanax mexicanus. Classification (NCBI taxonomy): domain Eukaryota; kingdom Metazoa; phylum Chordata; class Actinopteri; order Characiformes; family Acestrorhamphidae; genus Astyanax; species Astyanax mexicanus. The sequence continues at coordinate 39,405,106 of NC_064428.1, read as the reverse complement.
GACTTCTGTAGTTTAAGACACCGAGACTCGCCTGAATACCTGGTCAATTACCTGTTTTGGGCTTTTTGAATTCAACCGTCTCCCATTGGGTTTAAACAATGCTACAGGTTTCTCCTAACAACTGATTGAAATGTGTTGTGGAAGACCTGAGTGGAAAGTGAATTTTGCCTACATAGATTGTAGCTTTCTTACCAGATTTGAAAAAAACATCTGTTACATTTATGCGAAGTCTTCTCAAGGTTACAACAAAAAGGGACTAAAATCCTCAAACTTTAAAAAGGATATGCATGAGATGGATGACATTGTAGAGCATATTATTATTAGCTTATTTTATATAAAACATATTTTGCACAAAATAACACAAATATTTCTGAAAATTCCAATAAATAGCAATAATATCAGTTTGTAATGTGGTTTACAAGCCATATATCTTATAGTTAGAACTGCTATTAAAATTGGTAAACAGTATCAAAAGATTTCAAAGGGGCTTCTCAAAGATCATTATACAATTTGGAAATAAGTATTGTGGCTGCAATAAAAAACATGTGTTTGGAGAAGCAATGCAGGCAAATGTAGACTTTTTTACCCTGTGAACGGGTCAAATCTTCTGCAATAATATAACTGGTAAAATGGGAAACTCCAGCTTTAACTTTTCCTTTTCAAACTTTTTAAAACAACTCTGCCCCCTACGGGCTGACATGGGTAACAACACTAAAGAATAACCATCACCAGCATGATTATCATATTTAAGACTTTTTATTAGCATTCAGACTTTTATAACATATATTTGCAATATTATTTTTCCTACATAAGAGTTTCACAACTGTAATCACAATAAAAATCAAATTAAAGAAACATTTCATTATAACAGTGTTCAGTATATACTGACAATCAAAAGTAATAGTATATGAAATATACACAACATCAGTTCTATAGTCCCCAACATAGAACCCTTTAGGACTCCACTGAAAATTTAAAATCAAACAGCTTCTCCATTTATATCAAAAACTCAATAAACCTGAGGTTCAAATCTGTTAAAGGTCCATCAACCTTGTAGAGATCTGTCAATTAACTTTTTGTAACAATTTATATATGCACATATATTAAGGCACTAAACTAGAAATTAACCAATAAAACTGAATGAAGTAAAAATAATGTGTTAATAATAAACTGCATGGAAAAATGAAAATAATATGAACCATAACATCAAACTGCTTTCAGACTACGCTTATAAACATGACATAAACAAATTACATGATATGACACCAAGAAAATCACAACAGTGAATACTGAAAATATAATTTCTAAAAATACGGCACATTAAATAAATGTGTAAAATGAATGAAGCAGCAACAAATAAGCTATATTTTGTTTGCATAATAAATTAAATAAAATCTTATTACCTAAATTCTCTCATAGCCTCACAATCTCTCTCTCCCATCATAAACCTCTATTTAATTCTGTCATAGATGACTGAAGCCTCATCCACTTCCTGTGACCTATAAAACAAGGGAAATAAAATGGTATATTTTACTTATTATAAGTAGTAAATATAGGTTTTTGAAAGAATCAACTATTTACATTGTATATATGTATATTTTTCCAAAGTATTGGTGAAAGTGCATTAGAGCTGAGAATGTTGTATTTTTATAAAGATTTAAAATCTTATTTGTCTTTCTGAAGAATCTACACAGTAAATTTAACCAGTGTTAAATATGAAACTCACCCAGTAGCAGCAGCATCAGCGTGACGGTGGTGGAATGTAACACTGGCGTACTGAAGCTCCTCCTGCTGGTCAGATCTGATCACAACATCAGGTTTTCTACCAGTCCTGACTGTAGCGTACTGAACATCATCATCATGATCAGGAGCTCCAGAGGAAGCATCACCTGCAGTCTCTACAGGTCTGGATCTGCTGTGAGTAACGGTGGCGTACTGGACGTCATCCTGAAGAAGATCATTCATTATAAAGATACTAAACATCTTATTTACTGAAGACTGAATAGAAACATCACTGAAATATGATGGATTGTGTTCTGCTGGATATTTTACCTGATCTGATCCATCCTGATCAGATCCAGCATCTCTCTTCTTCATCCTGAAACAACAGAACACTTACAGTGTTTAACACAATGCTATAAACCAAATGAAGTTCTACCATGTTCTACTAAATTCTACTGACCTGGAGATGAAGATTAAGATCAAAATAAAGAGAAGAAGAAGAAGAAATCCTCCTCCTCCCACTGTGATCCAAACTGCAGATCTGATCTGATCTTCTGAGGGAAGAAGATCATTTTCATCACTTTACTGAGTCTTTATTTAAATACTGGAACTATTTACATTATTATTCACCACCTACTCTGAACACCAATCCACACAGATCCTTTCTGAACTCCAACTGCATTCTGAGCTTCACAGTAGTACAGTCCAGTGTGATCAGCAGTGATGTTGATGATGCTGAAACTCTGTCCAGATCCTACAGGTGAGTCTCCACCATCTTTAAACCAGGTGTAGTTCTCCACAGGTGGGTCTCCATCACTGCTGCAGGTCAGAGTCACTGAATCTCCCTCCACTATTCCACTAGAGGGACTGATGGACACTGAGATGTTCTTTGGAGGATCTACAGAAGACAAAACAAGATTTTTTAGAATTTAAAGTTTCAGGAAATGGACCAAATAGAATATAATAAAACATCATCAACGTACACAGAACATTTAAAGAGACAGCAGTGGATCTTCTCTTTCCGAGTTCATTACGACTCTGGCATGTGTATTCTCCACTGTCCTCAGAGCTGATGTTGGGAATGCTGTAGGTTCCTCCTGTTCCTACTGATGATGATCCTTTAAACCAGGTGTAGTTCTCCACAGGTGGGTCTCCATCACTGCTGCAGGTCAGAGTCACTGAACTTCCCTCCACTATTCCACCAGAGGGACTGATGGACACTGAGACGCTCTTTGGAGGATCTAGAGACAGATCTGACTTTAGCGTTTCTTGCTAATCTCTAATATCACTGTGTGGTTCAACCATTCCCAGAGTTTAGAGAAGAATGAGAACTTTACTCACGTCTGACTCTGAGAGTTTGAGCAGTAGAAGGGAGATGTTCAGATCCTCTTACAGCACAGCTATAACTGCCTGCATCCTCACTGCTGACTGTCTGCAGGTGGAGCTGCTGATTCTTCTGGATCATCTCTGTGGTTAAAGGATGTCCATCTTTGTACCAGATGAATGTTGGATCAGTCAGACTGCAGGTGGTTTTACACGTCAGAACTGCTGATTCTCCTTCTGTTACTTCTCCAGGAGATTCTACATGGAGCTCTGAGATCATTTGAGAATCATCAGAACAGGAAAGTGATTTATTAAAACATGAAAACATTGAGAAGCTCTGCTTTAACTTACCTGTAACTCTGAGTTTTATTCCAGGTGTTCCCATCCATTTCTGACCTTCTACATCTGTTAAGACTCTGAAGCAGTACTCATGTTCATCCTTCTTCATTACGTTACTCAGTTTGAGGGCGAAATTATTATTTTTATCATCAAAATACTCAACCCTGCCTGAGAAATTTGAATATTTTTTCAGATCAGGTGGCTCTTGCTTTGGAACTGCATCTATGACCCAAAACTTCTGTGTGACTCTACGATTGTCTGGATGTGTAAAAGTTCCGTTCATAAACACTGTAGATCCGTTTAAAGCACATATTTCCTGCTGGATGTAATTCATACTCCACTTTGCTCCAGAAGCTCCTGAAACATAAGATGCAGTAAAGATCTGATTACTGTGGCTGGAGATTATCAGACAGTCAGAAACTCCAGCAGTTACTGAACAACACTGATCTGATTCTGAGAGAAAAACATAAAGAGAGAAGAGCTCTGAGGTTCCTGGATTTCTAGAGAGAGTCTAGTTCTAGTCCAGAACAGTTTAATGATCAGTTCAGCAGTGAATCACTACAGTCATGATGAAAGAGAACAGTGAGGGAGATAAAGTCAGATGTTTCAGTGATGGAGTTACAGTAGGATCTTCTGACTCACCAACAACCATCAGCAGAAACACCAGAGGAAGTGACATCATCAGCCTGCACAGTATCAAACAATAAAGCTTTATACTTAAAGATAAAATCATACAAAAAAATAAAACAATACAAACACACCACTGTACACACACACACACACACACACACACACATATATATATATATATATATATATATTAATACAGTATAGAGAGAGTACATCAAATGATAGAAATCATTTTTGCATTACAATCAATACTGATCCATCTCAACCAGCATTGAATTAGACATAGGAATGATCTAGCACATTTACCTCAAAGGCAACTTTTATGATTGATTTTCTACAGTTTTACAGTTCAGACTTTTAAATATTGCTATAAATAAATAAAAATTACAGAAATTGAGCTGTTTTTACCTCTCTGAACTGAGTGTCGTCTGCAGCAGGAGAAAAGCGAGTGAAGACTGAAGAAACAGCGCTGAAGTTAAAGCTGATAAAGCTTGTGGTTTATTTCGGTCCTGCATTCATTTAAATAATACTGTAACTACTTCCTGTTTACAGAACTGTCAAAGAAATGCACACAGTAATGAGTTAGTAGTGCTCTGCAAACTAATTTAACTCAATTCAATTCAATAAGTTTTTACTAATTACTGCAATTAAAGGGTAACATGTTCAGTACTTGTCTTTTAAGACTATAAAATAAATAAATAAAGGATTATTATAAGGGAACACACATTGAAACACAGAGTAGAAAAGGTAAAGTAAATATTCTAGAGATTTCAGCTCTCCCCAATCACCAATCATAACCCTCTACCACTACTGATACTGATCAGAAACCATGCAAACTACTTTTAACACATCTGAATCTACTGCTACAGACAGGCCTGGATGCACAAGTGCCGACAAGGCATTCTACACGAGAGCAAGGAAGACCACACCTCCTCCAAACGACCAGGTACTGTGTCACCACTGTCAACCCATAGAGAGGATGTGCACAACAGCTTGCAGATGTTCTCATGAACATTTTCAACAGTTCTCTGAGTACTGCAGACCTTCCAACGTGCTTCAAGACTAGCCTGGATGCACAAGTGCCAAATAAGTCTCGTGTCCTGCCTCAATGACTACCGTCCCATCGCACTTACTCCAATCATCTTGAAGTGTTTTGAGAAGCTGGTCATGAGGCACATCAAAAAACAGCTCCCCTCCTCACTGGACCGACTGCAGTTTGCATATCGTCCAAACAGATCAACAGACGATGCCATCTCTACTGCACTCAGTCCACTGCTGTTCACTCTGCTGACTCATGACTGCAAAGTACAGCTCAAACCACATCATCAAGTTCACTGATGACACAACTGTAGTTGGCCTCATCAGCAAGAACGATGAGTCAGCATACAGAGAGGAGGTGCAGTGACTGACGGACTGGTGCAGAACCAAAAACCTCTCTCTGAACGTGAATAAAAACAAAGAGATGGTTGTTGACTTTAGGAGAGCTGCATCCGCAAAGCCACCAGCATCTTCGATCTGATGCCATCCAGCAGAAGATACAGGAGCATCCGAGCCTCCACTTCTAGACTCTGCAACAGCTTCATCCACCAGGCAGTCAGACTCCTCAACACACAGAGCCTGCACTACCAGACTCTGCAACAGCTTCTTCCACCAGGCCGTCAGACTCCTCAACACACAGAGCCCCCACTACCAGACTCTGCAACAGCTTCTTCCACCAGGCAGTCAGACTCCTCAACACACAGAGCCCCAACTACCAAACTCTGCAACAGCTTCTTCCAACAGGCAGTCAGACTCCTCAACACACAGAGCCTCCACTACAAGACTCTGCAACAGCTTCTTCCACCAGGCAGTCAGACTCCTCAACACACAGAGCCCCCACTACCAAACTCTGCAACAGCTTCCTCCACGAGGCTGTCAGACTCCTCAACACACAAAGCCTCCACTACCAGACTCTGCAACAGCTTCATCTGCCAGGCACACTCTAAAAAATAAAGCCTTGTGTCAACAAAAAAAATTAACACAACAGTCTGCAATAGACTTTCTGCGTTGTGTCAACTTCTTGTAGAATTAATCTTTGATCCATAAAAGTATTTTAAGTAGGGTGAATTAGTTTTTCAGTTATAGTAGAAAGCATTTTTAAATAGCATGAACTTAATAACTATCACCATCAACATATATTTTTACGTTAACTGCACAAAAAAATCAAGTTACCTTTATTTATATAATTAAGTACAATATAGTATAATAACAATTATATTTAATCGTATTGTTGTCAGGTGAGGGTGCAGGGAGGACGCAGAGGCGGACGCAAATGCAAACAAATAAGAATTAAAACGAGAGGCTAGTAAATACTTTAGCAAACTTCAGCTCCCTGTTCCAGAGGAACTAAGAATGGACGTTAATAAATGCCCTTTTTAAAACCTGAAGTCGAGTAAATAAATAATTCATGAAAAAAACATCTGTGGGTTGTAGCAGTAATCTTGAAGGTTGTAAGACTGTCTGTGGCAGAGTTAATTTGCTAGGCTAGCTTGCTAACCTACCGGTAATTCGTTTCTGCCTAGACACAGTCAAAAACAGGCAAACTTAAACACCACTAAAGCAAACCACATATTCGGCATATGAAAATAGTTAAGCTATAAATGATGTTATATATGATATATGATATACTATATATATATATACTTCCGGCGCCGACGCGAGTGGCTGCCTGTTCCAGTAGCTCCGTCTCTTTGTGTGTTTTTCTGAGTTTTTTACGTTTATTTATCGTCTCTGTGCTACTACACACGTCTAGTGTGCATCTTATTTATATCCTAAGGATATTTTCTGTGTAAATATGCGGGGCAGCGAGGAATACCGTGTTTATTCCCGGGAAGAACTGCTAGCCCTCCGACCCGCGGGACGTGGGGGCATTGTCCACACAATACCGGATGATCTGAGAAGGAGGTACCGAGGTTGCAGGGCCGGCGCTATGCTAAAGGCTAAGCTAAAGGCTAAGAAGTCGGAGCAGCGCTGGAGGTACAAACCCTCAGTTCCGTCGGTGGTTATGGGGAATGTTAACTCACTGACCAACAAAACCGACGAGCTAGCCTGTCTGGTGAAGAATCAGAAGCTCTACAGGGAGTGTAGCATGCTGTGTTTCACCGAGACCTGGCTCACCCCCGACACGCCGGACGCTAACGTGCAGCTACCCGGCTTCTCTACAGTGAGGGCGGACAGGGACCCGGCGCTATGCGTGAAGCTGAAAGGTGGGGGGATCGCGCTTTTCATTAACAACAGATGGTGCAACCCTGGACATGTAAACGTGAAGGAGGTGATCTGCTGTCGGGATATTGAACTGTTAGCGGTGAGTCTCCGACCTTATTACATGCCGCGGGAGCTTTCTCACGCGATCCTCGTGTGTGTTTACATCCAGCCGAGAGCGGACGTGCAGGCGGCGTGTGACGTCATCCACTCCACCGTCGCAGCGCTGCAGACACAGCACCCTGACGCCTTCTATGTGATTACTGGAGATTTTAATCACGTAACGCTGGACTCTACCCTGCCTGCCTTTTTCCAGTTTGTGGACTGTCCCACCAGGAAAAACAGGACCATAGACTTGCTGTATGCTAATGTGAAGGATGCATACAGGGCTATTCCACTACCACCGCTGGGGAAATCAGATCACAATCTGGTGTTCCTGCAGCCTCAGTACAAACCACTGGTACTGAGGCAGCCCACTACCACACGTTCATTCAGAGTCTGGTCTCCTGAAGCAGAGGAAGCCCTAAGGGACTGCTATGACACCACTGACTGGGGCGTGCTGCTGCACCCACATGGCGAGGACATTGAGGGGGTGACTCACTGTGTTACGGACTACTTGAATTTCTGTATGGATGTTGCTGTTCCCACAAAGACTGTACGCTGCTTTCCAAACAACAAACCCTGGATTACCAGCTCCGTCAAGGACCTCCTCAACCAAAAGAAGAGGGCGTTCAAAGACGGAAACTTGGTAGAGCTGAAGCGCGTACAGGGGGAACTCAAGGTACGTCTTAAAGAGGCCAAGGAGTCTTACAGGAAGAAGGTGGAAAGAAAGCTGCAAGACAACAACATGAAGGAAGTCTGGGGTGCAATGAAAACCATCACTGGGTGCAAGAACAACAACGGCAACCCAGTAGATGGCGGTGTGGACAGAGCAAACCAGTTCAACAACTTTTACAACAGGTTTGACTGTCCTGCTCCTGCTGCCACCTCCTCCTACCCTCCTGCAGCTTCACCAACATCTTCTCCATCTCTACCATCATCACCACCATCTCCATCACCTTCAACTCCAACTCCACCATCTTCATCACCACCACCATTACCCTCACCTCCATCTTCATCAACATCATCACCGTCATCATCATCATCACCACCCTCACCTCCATCATCATCTTCATCACCATCAGCACAATCACCCTCACCTCCACCATCTTCATCAGCACCATCATCACCCTCACCTCCACCATCTTCATCATCACCACCATCAACACTATCAACTGGCAGACAAATCATCTCCTCCAGTCCACCAACCTTTACTGCTGACCAGGTCAGGAGACAGCTGAGGAGACTTCACCCCAGGAAGGCAGCTGGCCCGGACAGAGTGTGCCCCAGAATGCTCAAGGCATGTGCTGTTCAACTGGGTGAGCCCCTCCAACATGTTTTTAACCTGAGTCTGCGTATAGGGAGAGTTCCTGCCACGTGGAAGACAACCTGTCTCATTCCTGTTCCCAAGAAGGCACACCCGAAGGAGCTGAATGACTACAGGCCTGTTGCTTTGACATCTCATGTGATGAAGACCATGGAGCGACTGCTGCTGGACCAACTCAGACCTCAGGTCCACCATGCTGAGGACCCACTGCAGTTTGCATACCGGGAAAAGGTGGGAGTGGAAGATGCCATCCTCTATCTCCTGCACAGAGCTCACTCTCATCTGGACAAGGGAGGAGGTGCTGTGAGGGTCATGTTCTTCGACTTCTCCAGTGCCTTCAACACCATCCAGCCCCTACTACTGAGAGACAAGCTGATGGAGATGGAGGTGGATATGCACCTGGTCACCTGGATCACTGACTGCCTTACTGGGAGACCACAACATGTCAGGATCAGGGACTGCTCCTCTGATACAGTGATCAGCAGCACAGGAGCACCACAGGGGACTGTTCTCTCTCCAGTCCTGTTCACACTGTACACATCAGACTTCAAATACCACTCGGAGTCATGCCACATGCAGAAGTTCTCTGATGACACTGCAATTGTGGGGTGTGTGCGTAATGATGATGAGAGGGAGTACAGAAGCCTGGTTGAGGAATTTGTGATGTGGTGCAAGATGAACCATCTGCAGCTGAACATCTCCAAAACCAAGGAGATGTGCATAGACTTCAGGAGGTCCAGGCCCTCTGCTCAGCAGCCAATCTCCATCGAGGGGGTTGACGTGGAGGTGGTCAAATCCTACAAATACCTTGGTGTGCACCTGGACGACAGGCTGGACTGGTCAGTGAACACTGACTCCCTCTACAGGAAGGCTCAGAGCAGACTGTACTTCCTCAGAAGGCTCAGGGCTTTCAACATCTGCCAGAAACTCCTCCTGATGTTTTACCAGTCTGTGGTAGCCAGCGTCCTCTTTTACACTGTTGTGTGTTGGGGAGGCAGCATCAGCAAGAGGGATGCTGGACGACTGGACAGGCTGGTGAGGAAAGCTGGTTCTGTGCTGGGATTAGAGCTGGAGTCCTTAACACCACTGGCAGAGAGGAGAGCCCTCAGCAAGCTGCTGAACATCATGGACAATGTTCACCACCCTCTGCACAGCACCATCACCAGGCAGAGGAGCTCATTCAGCGGCAGACTGCTGTCCCAGTCCTGCTCCACAGACAGACTCTGAAAGTCTTTTGTTCCTCAGGCCGTAAGACTGTTCAACTCCTCTCAGCACAGCAAACTAAAGACTCTGTGAAACTTTTTCATTCCGGCCACTCTGGCCACACCATGGACACACCCCCAGCTATGGACACACTCTCAGACTTGCTGATGCCTAGAACACTTTTTATAGTTCTACCATATTTTGCACTAGTAGTTCATTCACTAGTTAATTCATCTACTGTTTACGTATCTTTTGCACTGTTTACGTATCTTTTGCACTGCTTAATTTAATTTAAATTATTATATAACTGTGAATTTGCACTTTCTGTTTGGCTGACATCAGTTATCCTCACATTATGCTCATCAACTGGTGTTCACTGTCTATTGTGTTCAACTGCACTACCTCCATTCTCCATCTCCATTACACACACACACACGAAGACTGTACATTTACACTGTATATTCTATTTCTTATTTGATTGTATTTATATGTATCTTTATATTTTATATTTTATCTTTTTTAACTTTGTGTATTGTGTAACCTGCTGCTGGATGGCAAGAATTTCCCCCCGGGGATCAATAAAGTATCTATCTATCTATCTATCTATCTATCTATCTATCTATCTATCTATCTATCTATGTTATGTAATAACAAAAGTTTGGGAGAAGGACCACGCCCGAACTCTACGTTCTAACTCCACCCCGTATCAATCAACCGTCCTATAAATACCTCCCCTAACTAACTACCTCTCGTGACGAAAACTTTGCAACCCACCTCCTCCCCAACAGCCCCCTTTATCTACTCTTCCACTTCTCATTAAATAAAAAAGGGGGGAAATATAACTGCATGCTTCTTCAGCACGCAGTTCAGAACTCCAGCCCAAATTTCTCCGAGTTCCCTCCCCTTTTTTCTTCCTCCTTTTCTACTTCTATAAGGCGTGGTCCGCACTTAGCAAACACTCTCTGGAGTGATATCCAACATGTCCAAGTGGGCGGGAGAATTCAGAAGGATGGGAAAATTAAGTTGCCCAATACAGATAATTAAGTTGGCAGAAAATGATTTTTGCTTTTTAGTGTTTAGTGGAATATATTGAGTCTGGGTTAGTCAGGAAAGTGTGTTGAAACAACACTTCCATTTTTTTTTCACCACAACTCAATAAAACAATAAATGAACATAAATATTCTCCCAAATTCATTTACTTAAGTATTGGCTAAAAGCCTTCAGAGTTACTTTTTAGAGTGCACTCAGACTCCTCAACACACAGAGCCTCCACTACCAGAAGCAACAGTTTCTTCCACCAGACTCCTCAACACACAGAGACAGAGCTGAATCCCCCCCACCACTACTCGTCCTCCCCCTTACACTTAACACGCACAGACAAGAACTGTACTGAACCCACCCATCACTCTACTCTCACACAGACTGGAACTGAAATGTCTCTATTCCAATCAGCAATATTTGCTGCTTCATTACTAAAAAATCTATAAACTGTCTACCTCAGTAACAGCTGTGATTATGTATGTTCTATATGTTACACTATGTTCCGTATCTCTGCCGTATCAGTGCTGCACTGTTCTGTCTGTTAAACTGTCTTGTCTGCTGTATTTATTTTATTTATTGTAATATTATAGATTTATTTTGCACTATCGTCACTCTTCCACTTTATGTTGTCTATTGCTTGATTGTCTATGTTGCACCATGGTTCCAGAGAAATGTAATTTTACTACACTGTGTACCTGTACTCAGATGTAATGATAATAAAAGCCTCTTAACTCTTGACTCTTTTGACTGTGTTTGTGGGCTGCTGCTTGGTTGCAACTGTTTACTTGAGTAACCAACAGTTGAGCTGACCCTGACCTGAACACAGATCTCTATCAGCCTCCAGATCTTCACACATTTGCATATTCTCACTTTAGAAGATGGGCCTCCTCACAGTTCAGCTGACGGCCAGTAAATGATGTCATTTCCTCTGTAGCTCTGAAATAAACCCCAGCAGCAGAAACTCATCTCCTTCTTACCATCAGCGCTCTGGATTCAGAAGATATAAACTCATAATTTATAATTAAATAATAATACATAATACATAATTAAATATTAATAATGATTACTTTATGAACATCTCCACCAATCCTGATGATCATTAAAGTGATAATTGTTGTTATTGTTTGGGAACTGGGAGCAGGGGGGCGCTGTTTAGTCTGCTGTGTGAAATTAGTGGCTTTAACACAGTGATCTGTGAAGCTGAGGGATTTTTGGCTTTAATAGTATATTTAATTCAAGGCAAATGTGAAATATTTGACACACACATATACTAAGTTGTCAGCGTGTGAGATAGCAATGAAATCACGACATGTCTTGCACAGGATGTAAGGTAGGCCCTCTATTTGTAGCCTCTTGGGCCTCAGTCCTGTCAATACCCACATCATCCTTCCAAAAAAAACAAAAACAAATCAATTTAATGATGTACCTGTTTGATTAGAAAACACCTAAAAATATTGTATTGTTTTATTTTTTAAGTTATAAGCAGTGCCAAAATTGGCACCCCTGCCAAAAAGTGCAACCAATGGACACTAAAATGCTATGGGGCTGCAAAAGTGTAAAAAACAGGTTTTGGGCTAAATTTGACACCCATGCTTAAAAGTGCACCACCATGGTCACTAAAATGCTATTGGGCTAGAAAAGTGTGAAAAAGATGTGTTGTGCCAAATTTGACATCCATGCCAAAAAGTGCACCCACATGAGCACTAAAAACACTATCGGGCTGCAAAATTTTTAAAAGAGGTGTTGTGCCAAATTTGGCATCCATGCCAAAAAGTGCACCCCATGGGCACTAAAAAATGATATTAAGCTACAAAAGTGTGAAAAGCAGATGTTATGCCAAACTTTTGCACCCCTGCCAAAAATACACCCCCATGGGCACTTTAAAAATGTTTAAGCTACAAAAGTGTGAAAAAACAGGTGTTGTGCCAAATTTGGCACCCATGCCAAAAAGTGCACCACCATGGGCACTAAGAATGCTATTGGGCTGATTCCTATCTGATTCTGAGAGAAAACACAAAGAGAGAAGAGCTCTGAGGTTCCTGGAGTTCTAGAGAGAGTCTAGTTCTAGTCCAGAACAGTTTAATGATCAGTTCAGCAGTGAATCACTACAGTCATGATGAAAGAGAACAGAGAGGGAGATAAAGTCAGATGTTTCAGTGATGGAGTTACAGTAGGATCTTCTGACTCACCAACAACCATACTAAAACACCACTGTACACATATGTATATATATAGAGAGTACATCAAATTATAGAAATCATTTTTGCATTACAATCAATACTGATCCATCTCAACCAGTATTAAACTATAAATAGGAATATTTGAGCACAATCTGTTGTTCACAGGCTACTTTTGTGATTGATTTTCTACAGTTTTACAGTTCAGTAAAATTTTAAATATTGCTATAAATATATAAAGATTACAGAAATTGAGCTGTTTTTACCTCTCTGAACTGAGCATCGTCTGCAGTGTGAGAACAGCATGTGAAGACTGAAGAAACAGATCAGAGGTTAAAGCTGATAAAGCTTGTGGTTTATTCTGGTTCTGCATTCATATACATATAATACTGTATCTACTTCCTGTTGACAGAACTGTCAAAGAAATGCACACAGTAATGAGTTAGTAGTGCTCTGCAAACTAATTTAACTCAATTCAGTTAAACAACTTTTTACTTATTACTGCAATTAAAGGGTAACATGTTCAGTATTTGTGTTTTAAGGATATATAATAAATATATAAGGGATTATTATAAGGGAACACATTTAAACACAGAGTAGAAAAGGTAAAGTAAATATTCTAGAGATTTCAGCCCTCCCCCAATCACCAATCATAACCCTCTACCTCTACTGATGCTGATCAGAAACCACACAAACTACTTTTAACACACCTGAATCTACTGCTACAGACAGGCCTGGATGCACAAGTGCCGCCAAGGCATTCTACACGACAGCAAGAAAGACCACACCTCCTCAAAACGACCAGGTACTGTGCCTGTCCTCAGCTGATGTGCGGAGAATTCTACTCAGAGTCAACCCACGGAAAGCCCCAGGACCAGACCTGGCATACCTGGCAGAGTGCTCAGAGGATGTGCAGACCAACTCACGGATGTTCTCATGGACATGTTCAACATTTCTCTGAGCACTGCGGCCGTGCCGACATGCTTCAAGACGACCACCATCGTCCCTGTGCCAAAGAAGTCTCGAGTGTCCGCCTCAGTGACTACCGTCCCATTGGACTTACTCCTATCATCATGAAGTGCTTTGAGAAGCTGGTCATTCACCAGGCACTCCTCAACACACAGAGCCTCCACTACCAAACTCTGCAACAGCTTCTTCCACCAGGCTGTCAGACTCCTCAACACACAGAGCCTCCACTACCAGACTCTGCAACAGCTTCTTCCACCAGGCAGTCAGACTCCTCAACACACAGAGCCTCCACTACCAGACTCTGCAACAGCTTCTTCCACCAGGCAGTCAGACTCCTCAACACACAGAGCCTTCACTACCAGACTCTGCAACAGCTTCATCACCAGGCAGTCAGACTCCTGCTGTATTTATTTTATTTATTGTAATGTTATAGGTTTATTTACATTACTCTCGCACTTTGTTTTTCTATTGTTTGATGTTCCATGTTGCACCATGGTTCCGGACAAATGTAATTTTACTACACTGTGTACCAGTACTCAGATGTAATGATAAAAAAGCCTCTTAACTCTTGACTCTTTTGACTGTGTTTGTGGGCTGCTGCTTGGTTGCAACTGTTTACTTGAGTAACCAACAGTTGAGCTGACCCTGACCTGAGCAAAGATCACTATCAGCCTCCAGATCTTCACACATTTGCATATTCTCACTTTAGAAGATGGGCCTCCTCACAGTTCAGCTGACGGACAGTAAATGATGTCATTTCCTCTGTAGCTCTGAAATAAACCCCAGCAGCAGAAACTCATCTCCTTCTTACCATCAGCGCTCTGGATTCAGAAGATATAAACTCATAATTTAATACATAATTAAATATTAATAATGATTACTTTATGAACATCTCCACCAATCCTGATGATCATTAAAGTGATAATGCTGCTGTTATTGTTATGGTTACTGTGTCTTTAAGCAGTAGTGAGGGGTGATGCCTCTGTCTGCAGTTTGGGAACTGAGAGCAGGGGGCGCTGTTTAGTCTGCTGTGTAAAATTAGAGGCTTTAATACAGAGATCTGTGAAGCTGAGAGATTTTTATATTTAATAGCAGCAAAGATCAAACCCATTTATGAAGAAATGGATATTTATAATAACAAGCTAAATGTGTAATATTGATATGTACACATTTGCAATAAAGGGAATGAAATAAATACCTAAATAAATAAAACTAATTATAAAAGAACAAAGAAAATACTAACACTACTACTGCACTAATATCTCTACTACTGCTAATAAAAATATTATTAATAAAAATAGAAAGAATTCAAGTTTGCTTTATCATTTATAAAATCAGCCCAAAAGTCCAAACTTGCGGTTAAATACCTGGTCAATTACCTGTTTTGGGCTTTTTGAATTCAACCGTCTCCCATTTGGTTTAAACAATGCTACAGGTTTCTCCTAACAACTGATGGAAATGTGTTATAAGGCCTGAGTGGGAAATGAAATTCATCTACATAGATGACATTGTAGATTTCTTACCATATTTGAAAAAAAATATCTGTTTCATTTCTGTGAAGTCTTCTTAAGGTTACAACAAAAAAGACCTCGAATCCTCAAACTTTAAAAAGTATATGCATGAGATGTATGATAATCTAGAGCTTATCTTGTCTGGTAAAGACACCTAGACATATCCAGACAAAATTCAGGCCACCCAAATCTATCCTTGAAATTGTAGCAAAGATTTTGCCCAAAATAACAATTATTCTGAAAATTCCAATAAATAGCAAAAATACCAGTTTGTAATGTGGTTTACAAAATGGGAACTGCTAATATAATTGTTAAACAGTATCAACAGGTTATAAAGGGGCATCTAAAAGGTAACGATGCAATTTGGAAATAAGTCCTGGGGCTACAAATAAATTAAAAGAAAACGTGTTTTGAGAAACAATGCATGTAAATGTAGAATTTTTCAGCCTATGAACCGGTCATACCTTCTTCAATGATATATTTGGTATCCTGGGAAACTCCAGCTCCAACTTTTCCTTTTTAAACTTTTTAAAACAACTCTGCCCCCTATGAGCTGACATGGGTAACAACACTGAAGAGTAACCATCACCAGCATTATAAACTTATTCAAGAATTTAATTAGCATTCAGACTTTTCTTTACTTTTTATTTGCCACGTTATTTTGCCTACATGAGAAAATCACAGCTGAAATCATAAACACAAATTAAAAAGACATTTTATTAAAAGTTTTCAATATAAACCAACATGTCAAAAGCCAAAGTATAAGAAATATACACATCATTTCTATAGGCTCCCACATAGAACCCTTTGGGACTCAACTGAAAAACTGACAATTAAACAGTCTCTCCATTTATATCAAAATTCAAAAAACAGGTTTAAATCTGTTAAAATCTTTCAACCTTGTAGAGATCTGTCAAAGAAGCTTCTGTAACATTTACATTTTTAAACAGCATATGTTGAGGCACTAAACTAGAAAATTCCCAAATAAAAATGACCAACAAATAATATTGTAAATAGAAATAATATTCATGTAATAAACTGCATGTAAAAATGTAAAAAATATGAACAATAACATCAAACTACTTACAGAATATGCTAATAGCTATGAGATAAACAAATACCCTAATATGAAACCAAAAAAAGTACAATATTTAATACTTAAAATATAATTTCTAAAAATACAGAAAATCAACCTCAACTGTTTATAAAATGAATGAAGAAGCAACAAATAAGCTATTTTAGATTATTTGTTGGGCATGAACATTTTTCATATTAAATTCAGGAAAATCCATTTTTATCTAATTACAGTTATACTCTCTTGCATAGTCTTATAATCTTTCTCTCTTTCTTACATCATAAGCCTCTATTGGACTCTGTCATAGATGACTGAAGCCTCATCCACTTTCTGTGACCTATAAAACAAGGGAAATGAAACAGTATATTTTACATGATTTTAAGTATTAAATATACAGTAGATTTATGAAAGAATCATCTATTCCCATTGTGTATTTTCTTGAAATTATTGCTGAAACTGCATTAGAGCTGAGATTTTAAAGCTTATTTTTCTTTCTGAAGATTCTACACGGTAAATTTAACCAGTGTTAAATATGAAACTCACCCAGTAGCAGCAGCATCAGCGTGACGGTGGTGGAATGTAACACTGGCGTACTGAAGCTCCTCCTGCTGGTCAGATCTGATCACAACATCAGGTTTTCTACCAGTCCTGACTGTAGCATACTGAACATCATCATCATGATCAGGAGCTCCAGAGGAAGCATCACCTGCAGTCTCTACAGGTCTGGATCTGCTGTGAGTAACGGTGGCGTACTGGACGTCATCCTGAAGAAGATCATTCATTATAAAGATACTAAACATCTTATTTACTGAAGACTGAATAGAAACATCACTGAAATATGATGGATTGTGTTCTGCTGGATATTGTACCTGATCTGATCCATCCTGATCAGATCCAGCATCTCTCTTCTTCATCCTGAAACAACAGAACACTTACAGTGTTTAACACAATGCTATAAACCAAATGAAGTTCTACCATGTTCTACTAAATTCTACTGACCTGGAGATGAAGATTAAGATCAAAATAAAGAGAAGAAGAAGAAGAAGAAATCCTCCTCCTCCCACTGTGATCCAAACTGCAGATCTGATCTGATCTTCTGAGGGAAGAATATCATTTCCATCACTTTACTGAGTCTTTATTTAAATACTGGAACTATTTACATTATTATTCACCACCTACTCTGAACATCAATCATCACAGATCCATTCTGAACTCCAACTGCATTCTGAGCTTCACAGTAGTACAGTCCAGTGTGATCAGCAGTGAGGCTGATGATGCTGAAACTCTGTCCAGATCCTACAGGTGAGTCTCCACCTTCTTTAAACCAGGTGTAGTTCTCCACAGGTGGGTCTCCATCACTGCTGCAGTTCAGAGTCACTGAACTTCCCTCCACTATTCCACCAGAGGGACTGATGGACACTGAGACGCTCTTTGGAGGATCTAGAGACAGATCTGACTTTAGCGTTTCTTGCTAATCTCTAATATCACTGTGTGGTTCAACCATTCCCAGAGTTTAGAGAAGAATGAGAACTTTACTCACGTCTGACTCTGAGAGTTTGAGCAGTAGAGGGGAGATGTTCAGATCCTCTTACAGCACAGCTATAACTGCCTGCATCCTCACTGCTGACTGTCTGCAGGTGGAGCTGCTGATTCTTCTGGATCATCTCTGTGGTTAAAGGACGTCCATCTTTGTACCAGATGAATGTTGGATCAGTCAGACTGCAGGTGGTTTTACACGTCAGAACTGCTGATTCTCCTTCTGTTACTTCTCCAGGAGATTCTACATGGAGATCTGAGATAAAGAGAGAATTCTCATTAAATTCTTTTTTTTGTGTTTTATTTATTGAAATTGTTGAATTTTGGAAAAACAATTAAAAATAATCTCACCAGTAACATTCAGAATGACATAAGGTTTTCCCATCCATTTATTTTTATCATCATCTGCTTGGATTCTGAAGTTGTACTTGTTTTGATCCTTCTTCATTACGTTACTCAGTTTGAGAGAGTAGTACGTTTTATTATCAGTTAAACACTCAACCCTGCCTGAGTAATCTGGTTCTACACTCAGATCAGTCGGCTCCACCCCGGGAACGCTGAATTTCATACAAAATGTTTTTTTTAGTTTAAGTTTGCCTAAATCTGCTGGAAGTGTAAAAGTGCCTTTAATAAACACTGTAGATCCTTTTAAAGCACATATTTTCTCCTGTTCATACATCACAATCCAGTCTGGTCCAGAAGCTCCTGAAATAAACGATGCAGTAAAGATCTGATTACAGAGGCTGGAGATTTCTGTAGACTACAGCTCTATGAAAATAAGGATAATATTACATAATTGAGGGGATGTTCAGCTTTTACCATCAGAAAGTGTTAATCCTCCTCCCCTTTCTAAGACTGAGACGTAACAAAACACTTTACCTGAAGAATTAACTGCATTTTCACTAATAATTCATAAACTGATTCTGATTCTGAGAGAAACTACAAAGAGAGAAAAGCTCTGAGTGTTCATCAGAGAGTCTAATTCTAGTCTAGAACAGTTTAATGATCAGTTCAGCAGTGATGGAGTTACAGTAGGATCTTCTGACTCACCAACAACCATCAGCAGAAACACCAGAAGAAGAAGAGGAGGAGGAGCCATCCTGAGTGACATCACCAGCCTGCACAACATCAAACAAACAGACTGTTTCAGAATACCTTTAATAGCCCACTAAAAGCATCCAGAATCCATAAATAAATACATTAATATAAAATTTTACTCACATTTTAATACACAATTAACAAATTTTACTTAAAAATAAACTGTATACATAAATTTATATGTAGAGTACATCAACTTATAGAAATCATTTTAGCATTACCATCAATACTGATCCCTCTCATCCAGTGTTGAACTAGAAATAGGAATATTTGAGCACATACTATTTATTTTCTACAATTTGTTGAGAATATTGAAGAAAACACTACTGCAGTTCAGTAATCTGTTAAATATTGCTATAAATATATAAAGATTATAGAACATTTCAGACAGTAAAAACATATTCATCAATCATTTATATATTAAAATTAAACCTGTCTTACCTCTCTTTACTGAGCGTCGTCTGCAGTGTGAGAACAGCGAGTGAAGAATGAAGAAACAGATCAGAGGTTAAAGCTGTTAAAGCTTGTGGTTTTTCCTGGTCCTGCATTCGTATATATAAATAATTCTGTATCTACTTCCTGTTGACAGAACTGTCAAACTTAATGCACACAGTAATAAGCTAGTGGTGCTCTGCTAAATCATTTAACTCAATTCAATTCAATTCAGTAGCTTTTTACTTACTACTAATTACTGGAATTAAATGTAACATGTTCAGTATTTGTCTTTTAAAACTATATAATAAATATAATAAAACTATTATAAAAACACATTTAAACACAGAGTAGAAAAGGTAAAGTAAATATTCTAGAGATTTCAGCCCCAATCACCAATCATAATCCTCTACCACTACTGATACTGATCACAAACCACCCAAACTACTGTTAACCTGAATCTACTGCTACAGACAGTCCTGCTGCACGAGGGCCTGTACTTGTGTCCTGCTGCACGAGGGCCTGTACTTGTGTCCTGGTGCACGAGGGCCTGTACTTGTGTCCTGGTGCACGAGGGCCTGTACTTGTGTCCTGCTGCACGAGGGCCTGTACTTGTGTCCTGCTGCACGAGGGCCTGTACTTGTGTCCTGCTGCACGAGGGCCTGTACTTGTGTCCTGCTGCACGAGGGCCTGTCCTTGTGTCCTGGTGCACAAGGGCCTGTACTTGTGTCCTGGTGCACGAGGGCCTGTCCTTGTGTTCTGATGCACGAGGGCCTGTACTTGTGTCCTGCTGCACGAGGGTTTGTACTTGTGTCCTGCTGCACGAGGGCCTGTACTTGTGTCCTGGTGCACGAGGGCCTGTCCTTGTTTCCTGGTGTACAAGGGCCTGTACTTGTGTCCTGCTGCATGAGGGCCTGTACTTGTGTCCTGGTGCATAAGGGCCTGCACTTTTGTCCTGGTGCACGAGGGCCTGTACTTGTGTCCTGCTGCACGAGGGCCTGTACTTGTGTCCTGGTGCACGAGGGCCTGTACTTGTGTCCTGCTGCACGAGGGCCTGTACTTGTGTCCTGGTGCACGATGGCCTGTACTTGTGTCCTGCTGCACGAGGGCCTGTACTTGTGTCCTGCTGCACGAGGGCCTGTACTTGTGTCCTGCTGCTTGGTTACAACTGTTTACTTGAGTAAACAACATTTGACCTGACGTTGACCTGAACAAAGATCTCTATCAGCCTCCAGATCTTCACACATTTGCATATTCTCACTTTAGAAGATGGGCCTCCTCACAGATCAGCTGACGGTCAGTAAATGATGTCATTTCCTCTGTAGCTCTGAAATAAACCCCAGCAGCAGAAACTCATCTCCTTCTTACCATCAGCACTCTGGATTCAGAAGATATAAACTCATAATTTAATACATAATTAAATATTAATAATGATTACTTTATGAACATCTCCACCAATCCTGATGATCATTAAAGTGATAATTCTGCTGTTATTGTTATGGTTACTGTGTCTTTAAGCAGTAGTGAGGGGTGATGATTCTGTCTGCAGTTTGGGAACTCAGAGCAGGGGGCGCTGTTTAGTCTGCTGTGTGAAATTAGTGGCTTTAATACAGAGATCTGTGAAGCTGCGGGATTTTTGGCCTTAGTAGCATATATAATTCAAGCCAAATGTGAAATATTTGACACACACACACACACACACACACACACACACACTAAGTTGGCGGTGTGTGAGATAGCAGTGACATCATGACATGTCTTGTACAGGATGTAAGGTAGGCCCTCTATTTGTAGCCTCTTGGGCCTCATTCCTGTCAAAACCCACATCATCCTCCCAAAAAAACTTTTTTTAATCTAATGATGTACCTGTTTGATTAGAAAACACCTAAAAATATTTTACTATTTTATAAACTATGTATAAGTTATAAGCCAAAAGTGTCACCCCTGCCAAAAAGTGCACCTCTTCGGGTGCAAAAAATGCTTGAAAGCTGCAAAAGTGTAAAAAAAGAGGTGTTGTGCCAAATTTGGCATCCCTGTCAAGAAGTGCACCCCCTTGGGCATTGAAAATGCTGTTGGGCTGCAAAATTGTGAAAAACTGGTGTTGTGCTAAATTTAACACCCACACTAAAAATGCTTTTTGGCTAAAAAAACAGGTGTTGAGCCAAATTTGGCACTAATGCCAAAAAGTGCACCCACACGGCCACTAAAAATGCTATTGGGCTATAAAAGCGTGAAAAAGGGGTGTTGTGCCAAAGTTTGCACCCCTGCCAAAAAAGCACCCCCTTGGGAACTAAAAATGCTGTTGGGTAGCAAAATTGTGAAAAAAGGCGTCGTGCCAAATTTGGCACTAATGCCAAAAAGTGCACCGCTATAGGCACTAAGAATACTATTGGGCTGCAAAAGTGTAAAAACAGGTGTTGTGCCAAGTTTGGCACCCATTCCAAAAAGTGCACCCCTATAGGCACTAAGAATGCTATTGGGCTATAAAAGCGTGAAAAAGGGGTGTTGTGCCAAAGTTTGCACCCCTGCAAAAAATTGCACCCCATTGGGCACTAAAAATGCTGTTGGGTAGCAAAATTGTGAAAAAAAGGTGTCGTGCCAAATTTGGCACTTATGCCAGAAAGTGCACCCACATGGGCACTAAGAATGCTATTGGGCTGCAAAAGTGTAAAAACAGGTGTTGTGCCAAATTTGGCACCCCTGCCAAAAATGTGCACCCCTGTAGGCACTAAAACACTATTGGGATGCAAAAGCGTGAAAAATATGTCTTGCGCCAAATTTGGCACTCCTGCCAAAAAACGCATCCCCAAGTGCACTAAAAATGCAGTGAGGTATAAGATAGCAATGAGCATCACAACATGTCTTGCACAGGATGTAAGGTCCTATATCTGTAGCCTCTTGGGCCACATTCCTGCCAATTCCCACATCATCCTTCCAAAATCCTGCTTTTAAATCTAGAGATGAATCTGTGTGATTGGAAACACCTATAAAATAGTATAAAACAAAATTAATTAATTAAAAGTAATTAAAAGTAATTAAGAGGCTATTAGCACGAGTAAACGTATAAACTGAGACTGTGTGTGTGTAGATGGTTTGAAAGGTCTTCTAAAAATAAGCTGCACAGGAAGTAAGAAAATAGCGTCTTAAAACCTCAGAGCTGTTTCTTCAGTCGTCACTCGCTGTTCCGGGGGTCTAGACGAGAAGAGGTAAGAAGAGCTCATACTATATATATATATATATATGCGTTTTTAGTGTATGTTTATTATGTTTGTTAATGTATGTATATGTTGGTGTGTATATATATAGAGAGAGTGGTGTGAAAAAAATGTTTGCCCCCTTTTTTATTTTTTGCATGTTTATCTCATGTTTTAGACCATCAACCAAATTTAAACACTAGTCAAAGACAATACAAGTAAACACAAAATGCATTTTTATGAAGGTTTTTGTTATTAAGGGTGAAAAAACCTATATGAAAAAGTGTGAAAAAGTGTTTACCAACTTAGTTCCACGCCTCTTTACCTAATCAATACCTAATTGGAGGGTTTTCGAGCATGTACAGCCTTTTTAAGGTCGTTCGACAGCATCTCAATCAGATTCAGGTCAGGACTTTGACTAGGCCACTACAAAGTCTTCATTTCGTTTTTCTTCAGCCATTCAGAGGTGGACTTGCTGTGGTGTTTTGGATCATTGTTCTGCTGCAGAACCCAAGTTTGTTTCAGCTTGAGGTCAAGAACAGATGGTCAGATATTCTCCTTCAGGATCTTTTGGTAGACAACAGAATTCATTGTTCTATTTATCACAGCAAGTCTTCCAGGCCCTGACGCAGCAAAACAGCCCCAGAACATCACACTACCACCACCATGTTTTATTGTTGGTATAATGTTCTTTTTCTGGAATGCAGTGTTTCTTTAACACCAGATGTACCGGTACACACCTTCCAAAGAGTCAGCAGAATGTTTTCCCAAATGTCTTGGGGATCATCAAGATGTGTTCTGGAAAAATTGAGACGAGCTTTAATGCTCTTGTTTCTCAGCAGTGCTTTTTGTTTAGGAACTCTGCCATGTCGGCCATTTTTGCCCAGTCTCTTTCTGATGGTGGAGGCGTGAACTCTGACCTTAACTGAGGCGAGTGAGGCCTAAAGTTCTTTGAAAGATGTTTTAGGGTATTTTGTGACCTCTTGGATGAGTCGTCACTTGGCTCTTGGGGTAATTTTGTGCGGCCAGCTGGTCACTCCTGGGAAGGTTCACCACAGTTCCATGTTTTCACTATTTGTGGACAATGGCTTTCACTGTGGTTCTCTGTAGAAATGGCTTTATAACATTTTCCAGACTTATAGATCTCAGTTTCTGATTTTTTCTTTGGATGTTGGCATGATATCTAGATTTTGAGTATATTTAGGTCTACTTCTCTTTGTCAGGCAGGTCGTATTTAAGTGATTTCCTGATTTTGAACAGGTGTGGCAGTAATCAGGTGTGGGTGTGATTAGAGAAATTAAACTCAGGTGTGATAAAACACAGTTGAGTTATGTTTAAACTGGGTGGTAAAACCATTTTTAACACAGGATCATGTAGGTTTGGATTGTTTTTCTATCTTAGTAACACAAACCTTTATTTAAAAACTGCGCTTGGTGTTTACTTCTGTTGTCTCTTACTAATATTTAAATCTGTTTGAGGATCTGAAACTGTACAAAGTGACAGGCATGCAAGAAGTAACAAATCATGAAGGGACAAACACGTTTTTACACCACTGTATACAGCCATACGCCCATATTCTGTTAGACCTGGTTTAGGATCAGGACACAACAGAAAATGAGAATGGCCTCAATTGCCATTGGAACAGAAATGGTGAATATGGCTTCAGTGGTGAACATAGGCCGAAATAAATAAAAACTTCTTTAAAAAGACGTCTTCTCCATTTGGCTGGATCCAGCGGCCGAACCGTGCTTTGACACTTCCTCCTTGGTGGCCCGGCCACGCTCCGAGACTCCTGTGGCGGCTGCGCCGTGCCCCACGCTACACTCCACTGTTCCCACAGCAGCAGCTCTGTACTCCACGGCTCTCTTGCCCCGGAACCTGCATATGCTGCTCCCCCCGCACCTGCCCCTGTTCCTTCTCTCAGAACAGTGTTTGGCCTAGGCTCCGCCTACCCAGGCCTGCCCCTAGACCCCCGGACTACGCCCCTCAGAACTGTGCACTCATCTGTGTTTGTTCCCTTGTCTCTCCCTGTCATGGTCCCCGTGTCTGTGTTCCAGTTCCTGTCCCCGGTGGTTTTCTATGCCAGTCCCTGTTACTGTGTTTGTGTCTGTCCCAGTCAATGTTTTCATCCCTGTTCCCTTGTCCAACATCCAGCCCCATGTCCAGTCTCTTGCCCAGTCCGTCTCCAGTGTCCTGCCCCGTCTCCTTTCACATCCTCAGTCTACTCTGTATCACCATTTGTGTCTAGTGTCCAGCCCCGTGTCCAGTCTCTTGCCCAGTCTGTGTCCAGTGTCCTGCCACCATCTCCTGTCCAGTTCCCTGTCCAGTCTCCTGTCTCATCCCCTTTCACGTCCCCAGTCCAGTCTCATTTCCAGTCTGTTTCTCCATTTGTGTCTAATGTCCAGTCCCCTGTCCAGTCTCTGTTTCAGCATCCAGTCCAGTCTGTTTCCCCGGTTGTGTCTAATTTTTGGTCCCAGTTTTTCTCCCCTGTCCAGTCTGCATTTCAGTTTTCTGTCCCGTCCTCTGTCCAGTCTCCTCTCTTGTTCACTCAGTCCTAGTCTTGTTTGATGTCTTCTTTTTTGCTTTCCACCCTTTCCTGACCGGCTTCTGGGGGTTTGTTATTTTTCGCCCCAGGAGTTTAGCATTAAGGGGGGTTCTGTCTCGTTTCCTGTATGTTCTTATGTGTCTGTGTGTGTTCCCTACGTGACCCGTACTCCTGTGTTTCTTCCCTCCAGGTGTTTCTACTTCCTTGGTGTTATATAGTCCTAGTGTTTCAGTCTTTGTTCCTCTGTCTTTGCACTAACCCCTGTTGTTCTGTCCTTCCCGTGTTTGCATTCTCTTTCTCACAGTGTATTGTTCTTTGTTTATTTTCTTGATTATCTCTTTGTTTATTTCTTGTTTAGTCTTTGTTTATTCCCTTGTTCTGTTTAATTTAGTCTGTCTTGTTTTAGTTCCTTGTTTCCTTGCTTGTTTATTTGTTTATTTATTTAATAGACCCCCTTACCTGCTTTTACGTCCGCCTCCACGTGTCCCTGCATACGCTGCTCCCCCCCACCTGCCCCGTTCCTTCTCTCAGAACAGTGTTTGGCCTAGGCCCCGCCTACCCAGGCCTGTCCCTAGGCCCCCGGACTACGCCCCCAGAACTGTGCCCAGACTGGCCCCATGGACTTCCCCTCAGACTTTAACCAGTCCCTGGCACTCATCTGTGTTTGTTCCCTTGTCTCTTCCTGTCATGGTCCCTGTGTCTGTGTTCCAGTTCCTGTCCCCGCTGGTTTCTCTATGCCAGTCCCTGTTACTGTGTTTGTGTCTGTCCCAGTCAATGTTTTTTATCCCTGTTCCCTTGTCCAACATCCAGCCCCGTGTCCAGTCTCTTGCCCAGTCCATGTCCAGTCTCCTGCCCCGTCCCCTGTCCAGTTCCCTGTGCAGTCTCCTGTCCTGTTTCCTTTTACATCCCCAGTCCAGTCTGTATCTCCATTTGTGTCTAGTGTCCAGCCCCGTGTCCAGTCTCTTGCCCAGTCCGTGTCCAGTGTCCTGCCACCATCTCCTGTCCAGTTCCCTGTCCAGTCTCCTGTCTCATCCCCTTTCACGTCCCCAGTCCTCTTGTTCAGTCTGTTTCTCCATTTGTGTCTAGTGTCCAGTCCCCTGTTCAGTCTCTGTTTCAGCCTCCAGTCCAGTCTGTTTCCCCGGTTGTGTCAAATTTTTGGTCCCAGTTTTTCTCCTCTGTCCAGTCTGCATTTCAGTTTTCTGTCCCGTCCTCGGTCCACTCTCCTCTCTTGTTCACTCAGTCCTAGTCTTGTTTGGTGTCTTGTTTTTTGCTTTCCACCCTCTCCTGACCGGCTCCTAGTGTTTTTCCTTGATTATCTCTTTGTTTATTTCTCGTTTAGTCTTTGTTTATTCCCTTGTTCTGTTTAATTTATTCTGTCTTTTTTATCTCCTTGTTTCCTTGCTTGTTTATTTATTTAATAAACCCTCTTACCTCCTTTTTTTAATGAATATAAAAGTCAAAGTCAAAGTGGTTTTTATTGTCATTTCAGCTATATACAGAGTACACAGTGAAACGAAACAACGTTCCTCCAGGGACCATGGTGCACATAAACACAGTGTAGACAGAACAATAAGTGCAACAGTACAAAAGTGCAGACAGACAATACAACACAATACAGACAAAGAATAATAAATAACAAGACAGTATGCAAATTATGCAGTGTGCAAAAAAGACCAGTGAGGTAGTAATTACCTCTATTACACAGTGTGCAATAGAGTCCAGTGAGGTAGTAGGGTTTTTAGTGCTTCCATTTTCTGGGGTAAGTGGGGTAAGAGTGTGTGTGCATGTACAGAAAACCATCAGTTCAGTCTCTGCAGTTGAGGAGTCTGATGGCTTGGGGGTAGGAGCTGTTGCAGAATCTGGTCGTGCTGGACCGGATGCTGCGGTACCTTCTTCCCGAAGGCAGGAGGGAGAACAGTTTGTGTGAGGGATGGGTGGGGTCATTCACAATGCTGGTTGCTTTGCGGATGCTGCGGGTGGTGTAAATGTCCGTGATGGAGGGGAGAGAGACGCCGATGATCCTCTCAGCTGTCCTCACAATACGCTGGAGGGTCTTGCGGTCAGAGACGGTGCAGGTCCCAAACCAGGCAGTGATGCAGCTGCTCAGGATGCTCTTAATGGTCCCTCTATAGAAGAGTGTGAGGATGGGTGGAGGGAGACGGGCCTTTCTCAGCTTCCGGAGGAAGTAGAGACGCTGCTGGGCTTTCTTGGCTGTAGAGCTGGTGTTCAGGGTCCAGGTGAGGTTATCTGCTAAGTGGACACCAAGGAACTTGGTGCTCTTAACAATCTCCACAGAGGACCCGTCGATGTTGAGTGGAGAGTGGGTGTGTTGTGCTCTCCTGAAGTCAACAACCATTTCCTTTGTCTTGTCCACATTCAGGTGAAGGTTGTTGACTGTACACCAGTCTGTCAGCCGCTGCACCTCCTCTCTGTATGCTGACTCGTCGCCTTTGGTGATGAGACCCAGCACGGTTGTATCATCGGTGAACTTGATAAAGCTGTTAGAACTGTGTTTTGCAGCACAGTCATGAGTCAGCAGGGTGAACAGCAGAGGACTCAGGACACTGCCCTGGGGGGCCCCAGTGTTCAGTGTGATGGAGCTGGAGGTGCTGCCCGCGAACCGGACTGATTGGGGTCTCCCCGTCAGAAAGTCCAGGATCCAGTTGCAGAGGGGGGTGTTGAGGCCGAGCGAGCTTAGCTTCCTGATGAGGTTCTGTGGGATGATGGTGTTGAATGCTGAACTGAAGTCTATGAACAGCATTCTGACGTAAGTGTCCTTCTTCTCCAGGTGGGTGAGGGAGAGATGAAGAGTAGTGGTGATGGCATCATCCGTGGAGCGATTGGGACGATACGCAAACTGCAGGGGGTCCAGTGAAGAGGGCAGTTGTGTCTTGATGTTCCTCATGACTAGCCTTTCAAAGCACTTCATGATGATGGGTGTAAGTGCAACGGGACGGTAGTCATTGAGGCAGGACACTGTGGACTTCTTCGGCACGGGGACGATGGTGTGGACTTGAGGCACGTTGGGACAGTGGCGCTGCACAAGGAGATGTTGAAGATGTCCGTGAGAACATCTGTCAGCTGGTCTGCGCACTCCCTGAGCACTCTGCCGGGGAATGTTGTCTGGTCCTGCAGCTTTTCGTGGGTTGACTCTGCGCAGAGTGTTCCTCACATCCACTGCAGTCAGGCACAACACCTGCTCGTCCGGCTTGGGCATGGTCTTTCTCGCCATGTTGTTTTGTGCCTCAAACCGTGCATAAAAGTTGTTCAGGGCATCAGGGAGGGAGGCATCACGTTCACAGGACGATGGCATTGTCCTGTAGTTGGTGATTGCCTGGATGCCCTGCCACATACGCCGCGCGTCACCCGTGTCCTTGAAGTGGCTGTGGATTCTCTGGGCGTGTGCGCGCTTTGCCTCTCTGATGGCTAGTGACAGGTCGGCTCTCGCTTTCCTCAGGGCCACCTTGTCACCCACTCTGAAGGCGGAGTCGCGGGTCCTCAGCAGCACACGTACCTCAGCAGTCATCCAAGGCTTCTGGTTTGGGCGTGTAGTGATGGTCTTGGAGACAGTGACATCATCAATACACTTGCTGATGTAGCCAGTGACTGATGCTGCATACTCCTCCAAATCAACAGAATCGCCTTCAGTAGCAGCCTCCCTAAACATGTCCCATGCAGTGCACTCAAAACTGTCCTGAAGGGCAGAGATGGACCCTGCCGGCCAGGTTTTCACCTGCTTCTGAACTGGTCTGGAGCGTCTGATGAGTGGTGTGTATGTTGGTGTCAGCCAAACACACATGTGATCCGAGAAAGCGAGGTGGGGGTGGGGCTCCGCCCGGTACGCGCTGGGGATGTTTGTGTACAAACATATATATATATGTTTAGTAAAATCAAGAAAGACCATATTTTATTTTTTATAAAAAATATATTTATGTTAAGTTAATTTTTTTATTTTTATAAAAAAAACTTATTTTTTAGGAAATAGTTCAACTTAATAGAGATAAATTGTTGCTGTTAAAAATGCATTTTCCAATAAAGGCAGTATTGGCAAAACTGGTTATGATGTTTATGTAAAGGCGGCGGGAGGTGGTGTCTGCAGCTGCTGAAAGTAACTAATAAAGTAACTTGTAAAGTAACTTAGTTAATTTTAAAATCAAGTAATCCATAAAGTAACTAAGTTACTTTTTAAAGGAGTAATCAGTAATTAGTAATCTGATTACTTTTTCAAAGTAACTATACCATCACTGGCTATAATATTTCTATTTCCTGTTTAGTTAGTCTAGTTGAGAAGGACTTGGTAATGCTAAAACGATTACTATAATTTTATGTACTGTATCTATAGATATTGTGATATAAAGTGGATATGAGTGATATAGAGTGCATGAACTCAAAACATACCTTTATTTTGGCAAAACACTCAAACAAACTCAAAGAAACAGAACGACAGTCCAGTGCGGCTCTAGTTGCTCAACTTTGTAGTATTTTAGGTTTGTGTCGCCTCAGCTTTCTTTTCACCATTAGTGTTTCACTGGAGTGAAGGCGTGGTCTTTATACTGGTCCCAGCTGGCTGCTCAATCAGTCCAATGCAGGCCAGCTGGGACAAATCGGGATTGCGCCCCACGACTCCCCTCACCTCCGCACATAACAATATCTATACAGTGATGTTTCTGTATTATTTTTTTCCCCAGCATGTGTAACTAAATACAGAAACAATGATTGTGTATTAAAATATGAATAAAATCTATAATAATGTATCTAAGGATTCTGGATGATTTTAGTGGGATTTTATTTTAGTATTAAAGGTATTCTGAAACAGTCTGATTGTTTGATGTTGTGCAGGCTGGTGATGTCACTCAGAATGGCTCCTCCTCCTCCTCCTCTTCTTCTGGTGTTTCTGCTGATGGTTGTTGGTGAGTCAGAAGATCCTACTGTAACTCCATCACTGAAACATCTGACTTTATCTCCCTCACTGTTCTCTTTCATCATGACTGTAGTGATTCACTGCTGAACTGATCTTTGAGTGGTTCTGGACTAGAATTATAGAATTGTTCCACTGAGTTTCATCCACCACATCAACTACACCATATAAGCAGAGAAACCGGCTGTAATATCACAATATTAATATAAAGTTATAACAACTAACTGGCAAACATGTGAGACATCACAACCACGTGGGATACCATAGCAACTACGAAAAACACCCAAGCAACCCATATGGAACAGCACAGAAACTGTATATCTCATAATTAGAGTGCACAAGGAGGTACACTACAGAGGGTGTACTAGTAAGTGTACTACATGGAGTGTACTAGTGAGTGTACTATAAGGAGTGTACTAGTGAGTGTAAGTGTACTACATGGTGTGTACTAGAAAATTTACTACATGGAGTGTACTATAGGGAGTGTACTAGTAAGTGTAAGTATACTAAATGGAGTGTACTATAGGGAGTGTACTAGTAAGTGTAAGTATACTAAATGGAGTGTACTATAGGGAGTGTACTAGTAAGTGTAAGTATACTAAATTGAGTGTACTATAGGGAGTGTACTAGTAAGTGTAAGTATACTAAATGGAGTGTACTATAGGGAGTGTACTAGTAAGTGTAAGTATACTAAATGGAGTGTACTATAGGGAGTGTACTAGTAAGTGTAAGTATACTAAATGAAGTGTACTATAGGGAGTGTACTAATAAGTGTAAGTATACTAAATGGAGTGTACTATAGGGAGTGTACTAGTAAGTGTAAGTAATCATGACTGTAGTAATCATGGCTCCAGAATTAGGAAGCCCTGGGGTAGGTCATTACAATAGTAATATGTTGTTAATATTTTGTAGACAGACATTCTTATTAAGTGGAGATAGAGAGGAGAGAAGTTAAGCTGTAATTTTCCGTAACTGTCTGATAATCTCCAGCCTCAGTAGTCAGATCTTTACTGCATCTTATGTTTCAGGAGCTTCTGGAGCAGAGTGGAGTATCAATTACATCCAGCAGGAAATATGTGCTTTAAACGGATCTACAGTGTTTATGAATGGATCTTACACGATCCCAGAGAATCTTACAGTTACACAGAGGTTTTGGTTCAGTTATTCTCTTGGGTTGACTGATCTGAGTAAAGTCGCAGGTTACTCAGGCAGGGTTGAGTATTTAGTTGATAAACAGAATCACTTCGCCCTCAAACTGAGTAGCGTAAAGAAGAAGGATAAACATGAGTACATCTTCAGAATCGAAACTAATGTAGAAATCCAGAAGTGGATGGGAAAACCTGGAGTTAAACTCAACGTTACAGGTAGGCTCCTGCTCTTACTCATCACTTTTAACTCAGATTAATCAGTTTTGTTAATAATAAAAAATAAAAAACATCAATCTATGAAGGACAAGGGGATTCTCCAGGTCCAGGTTTGGAAAATACTGAAATATTATTATGAAATTGTCCTATTTTTTTTATAATCAGTAAAAAAAAACTCCTACTTCAGAGGCTTTCAGATATACAACTGATTCCTTTTCTGATTTTTTGAGTTTTTCGTTGTCTCAGAGCTCCATGTAGAATCTCCTGGAGAAGTAACAGAAGGAGAATCAGCAGTTCTGACGTGTAAAACCACCTGCAGTCTGACTGATCCAACATTCATCTGGTACAAAGATGGACGTCCTTTAACCACAGAGATGATCCAGAAGAATCAGCAGCTCCACCTGCAGACAGTCAGCAGTGAGGATGCAGGCAGTTATAGCTGTGCTGTAAGAGGATCTGAACATCTCCCCTCTACTGCTCAAACTCTCAGAGTCAGACGTAAGTAAAGTTCTCATTCTTCTCTAAACTCTGGGAATGGTTGAACCACACAGTGATATTAGAGATTAGCAAGAAACGCTAAAGTCAGATCTGTCTCTAGATCCTCCAAAGAACGTCTCAGTGTCCATCCGTCCCTCTGGTGGAATAGTGGAGGGAAGTTCAGTGACTCTGACCTGCAGCAGTGATGGAGACCCACCTGTGGAGATCTACACCTGGTTTAAAGAAGGTGGAGACTCACCTGTAGGATCTGGACACAGTTATGTTCCTCTACAGAGTGGATCCTACTACTGCCAGGCTCAAAACCAACATGGAGCTCAGAGATCAGCTGCTGTACCGGTCAATATCAAGGGTGAGACACTTGATTATATAGATTGAACAAAAATATGAAAGCAACACTTTGGGTTTTGCTCCCAACTCAAAGATTTAAGACTTTTTCTATGAACAGTCACAGGTGCAGCATATCAATATGCTGATTAGACACAGTGATTATATACAGGTATACCTTGGGATGGCCACAACAAAAGCTACTCTAAAATTGCAGTTTTACAGTATTGTGAAATTCATGGAGGTTCAGAAAACCAGTCAGTGTCTGGTGTGACACCAATCTGGAGCATCCCAAACATGCTCAATAGTCACACAAGAACTCACCTCATTGATCATTTGGCGCTGTGCTCTTGCAGTCATCTTTACAGGACTTTACCGCCTAGAGAGAGTAGCAGCAACAGTGCTGAACTTTCTCCATTTGTAGAGCGTCTGTCTTACCATGGACACATGAACATCAAAGCTTTTAGAAACACTTTTGTTACCCTTTCTAGCTTCATGCAAGTCAACAATTCTTGAATGTAGGTCTTCTGAGAGCTGATCTTTTGTGTGCGAGGCATGATCCGCATCAAGCGATGCTTCTTCTTAAGAATGGACAGTTTGATTTCACAGAAGTTTGATATACTTGGAGTTATATTGTGTTGTTTAAGTGTTCCCATTATTATCTTGTTTTTGAGCAGTGTATTTATGTGTAATATCTCAGCAGGCCTCTGGGTGGTGCTGTATGCAGTTGGTGGAGTGGTTGGAGTTTGTGCGCTTGCAGCTTTTCTTACTGGACTTTTCTGCATGAGGTGAGAAAATGAATAATAATGAAAAGATTGGGTTGTTTTTCTATCTGATATATTCGTCTCCTGTTTTAATATTTATTTTTGTTTTCTACAAGGAGACAGAAGAAGCAGGATGTGAATACGGATGAGGACATCTACCAGGTGAGTTCTCACATAGTTCTTATATCAGTAGATCAGTCCATCAATGTTCCTCAAGGGATTTGGTTTCCAGGTCTTTGCTTTGCTCCCTGATCCTCTGAGAACCTCTGAGAACCCAGAGCTCTTCCCACTGAGACTCTAATTCTGATCAGTGATCTTACTTTCTTGGTTCTGCAGAATGTTGGAGATATCTCTTGTCCTCCTGATGAAGATTCCTCCAGTACTCCTGTTTATGGGAATGTAGAGGTAAGTTTTCTTTACTGGGTTTTTATAATTCAGTTTTAAAGCATCTGCTGATGTTCTCTTTTCTTGGTTCTGCAGGATGTTGGAGATAAAGCCCATCCTCCTGATGATGATGATGATGATGATGATGACTCTTCCAGTATTGCTGATTACGAGAATGTGGATGGCACTGTTTAAAAATGGAAAAGTAAGCAAACTTACAAACTTGTTGTAAAGAGTTTTATTCAATTCTTTAAAATTACTAAGATGTGGAATATCTTTTAAAGATATTCTGTTTTGGTAGTTGACTTGAAGATTAAAAACTTAATGAATTAATGAATTAATTAAGTAAAATATGTGTTCATTTACTATGTAAATATGAACAAAATGTTACGGTTTAGTGGGGGGAGGTGGACTCAAATGCAGAGTTATTTTATTTGTTAATTTAATTATTTTTTTGCTTATTTATTATTTATTGGTAATATTATATTTGATATATATAGTGTGTGCAGTTGGTTTGGTGTATCTGTGATGAAGTGCTTGAACTGGGATTTGAACTCCCAACCTTTGGAACTCCAGACGGGTGTGCTACCACTGCACTACGTAGGGTGTGTGCAGTGGCTTTGGATGAGGGCCTTAAATGTGGCAGTTTAGAAAAAGGGCGGGAAAATCAAACAAAGGATCTGCTGCCACATGGCATGGCTCAAACAAAGGAAATGAAATCAAACTTTAAGAAACTTAGGAAAGACTTCTTGAAAACCAAAAGTTCAAAAATAAACTGGAGATCTTTTCTCTCTCTTTTTGTGGCTTCTTTTAAGATCTCTCTTTTTTGTGAGCCTTTGTTTCTTTTGAGATTTTTTTTTTTTTTTTTTTTTGTGAGCCTTTATTTCTTGTAAGATTTTATTTATTTATTTTATTTTATTTTTTTTTTTTTTTGTGGCTTCTTTTACGATCTCTTTTTTTTTGTGAGCCTTTGTTTCTTTTTGGATCTCTTCTTTTCTTTGTGGCTTCTTTTAAGAGTTCTTTTCTTTCTAATCTCTTTTCTTCAATACCCACTGTTACCGGTCACCCCTCTACAAAGGTGTGACGGTGAACTGAGGTTTGGCTGGGGTTTTTAAGCTGTGTTCACAGCTGAGCCTGATCTGAACTAATTACCGCTGGGGATTCTGGGACTTGGAGTTTTTTTGCCCCAGATCCACCAGCTCTTCCACCGCAGTGTCCAGGCCCTCTGCTGGTGGTTGGCGGCACATGCCGCTTTCTTACAGTACCCCCCCCTCTAGGGGCGGCACCTGACGACCCCAAGCCAGCAGCACGATCACGCTGGAAATCCCGGATCAGAGCCGGGTCAAGGATTCGGTTCCGAGGGACCCACGAACGTTCCTCCGGCCCGTAACCCTCCCAGTCAACAAGATACTGGGTGCTGCCCCGGACCTTACGCACGTCCAGCAAACGCCGAACTGTGAACGCAGGAGAACCGCCCACAAGACGTGGGGGAGGGGGTCGAGTTCCAGGTGAGGGGGCTCCACACACAAATGGACGTAGGTGGGACACGTGGAATGTCGGGTGCACTTTCATGGTAGACGGAAGTTGCAATAGATATGAGACCGGATTTACCCTCCGCAAGATCTTAAAGGGGCCCACAAATTTGGGTGCCAGTTTATGCGAGACTCCTCGCAGCGGAAGGTCCCTGGTGGACAGCCACACACGTTGACCCACACGAAACTGTGGGGCACGGCTCCTTTTACGATCTGCGACCCGTTTCCTGGCCTTTGAGGTCGCCTGCAAGGTGGCGCGTGCCTTCTGCCAGGCCCTGCGACACCGACGGACATACTGCTCAGCAGAGGATACACCCACTTCCCTCTCCTGTTCCACAAACAGCGGAGGGGAGAACCCGAATTGGCATTCAAAGGGTGACATACCCAAGGATGAATGCCACAGGGTGTTGTGGGCATACTCTGCCCAGAGCAGTTGGTCGGTCCAGGAAGTCTGGTTGCCTGCAGTGAGGCAACGCAGCAGTTGGCCAAGGTCTTGATTTACCCGCTCGGTTTGCCCATTCGACTCCGGATGGAAACCGGAAGTGAGACTCACTGTGGCTCCCATCAGCTTGCAAAAGGCCTTCCAAAACCGGCTGGCGAACTGGGGCCCCCGGTCTGACACAAGATCCTGGGGCATGCCGTGTAATCTCACCACGTGTTGTAGAAGTAGATCCGCAGTTTCCTTGGCAGAGGGGAGTTTGGGCAGCGCCACAAACTTGCATGCCTTGGAAAAGCGGTCCACAAGCACCATTACAACCGTGTTGCCCTTTGATGGTGGAAGACCTGTCACAAAGTCCAGTGATACATGGGACCATGGACGGGATGGGATCGGTAATGGGTGTAGGAGACCGGGCGGTCGGGACCTGGGTGCCTTGTTCTTTTGGCATACCTCACAAGAAGCCACGAAAGCACGAGTGTCTTTGTCCATCCCTGGCCACCAGAAGCGCCTTCGGAGGAACTCCGTAGTTCGGACTGCCCCGGGATGGCCAGAAAAAGAGGAGGAATGTCCCCATTGCAGGAGCTGCTGGCGGACGGCCAATGGCACATACTGGCGACCAGGGGGGCCACCTCCTGGGTCAGGCTCCTGTTGGAGGGCTCGTGCAATGGACTCCTCAATACCCCAGCAGAGGGGGGCAACTATTTTGGAGGCAGGGACAACTGATTCAGGGGCTGGCTCAGGTCCAGGAGGGACCCAACATCTAGACAGGGCATCAGGCTTGGTATTTTTGGAACCTGGCCTATAGGACAGAACAAAATGGAAGCGACCAAAGAATAGAGCCCACCGGGCCTGACGTGGGTTTAATCGTTTGGCCTGCTGTATATAGGCCAGGTTTTTGTGATCTGTCCACACCAAAAATGGATGTTTGGCCCCTTCGAGCCAGTGCCTCCATTCTTCCAGGGCCAACTTCACTGCCAGGAGCTCCCTGTCTCCAATAGAATAGTTGCGCTCCGCTGGGGTAAGCCTGTGAGAGTAAAACGCACAGGGGTGTAGTTTCTTTGTTGGCCCTTGGCGTTGGGAGAGTACCGCTCCCACAACTACATCTGAAGCGTCGACCTCAACGATAAATGGTTCATTGGGGTCCGGCAGTTGTAAAACTGGTGGTGAGGTTAGCCTAGCCTTGATTTCTTCAAAGGCTTTCTGAGCCTCCGCTGTCCAGCGAAAGGGCCCCGGGGTTTTTCGGGTTAAGGCAGTAAGGGGTGCTGCCACCGTGCTGAATTGACGCACGAAACGCCGAAAAAAGTTGGCGAACCCCAGGAAAGACTGGACCTGCCTAAGAGTGGAAGGGCGCGGCCAGTCTTTGACAGCCTTGATCTTGGCTGGATCCATGCGAAGGGTGCCTTTGGGTACCACGAACCCCAAGAACGATACGGTCTCTGAATGGAACACAGACTTCTCGAGTTTTATAAATAGACGGTTCTCCAAGAGCAACTGGAGAACCCGTCGGACATGTCCTATGTGTTCCTCTAGTGACCGGCTGTAAATCAATATGTCGTCAAGGTAGACATATGCATATTGGTCCAAGGCCTCCCGCAGTACATCATTAATGAAGCGTTGGAACACTGCGGGGGCGTTCATGAGACCAAAGGGCATTACACGGTACTCGTAGTGCCCTGTTGGGGTAATGAAGGCCGTTTTCCATTCATCCCCCTGCCGTATGCGAACCAGGTTGTAGGCACTGCGCAGGTCCAATTTGGTAAAAATTGAGGCCTGCTGCAGTGCCTCAAAAGCTGTCTGCATTAAGGGAAGGGGGTAACGGTCCTTCACAGTAATGGCGTTCAGTCCTCTGTAATCTATGCAGGGACGAAGTCCACCATCTTTTTTCCCCACAAAAAAGAATCCAGCCCCTGCTGGTGATGAGGAAGGCCGTATGAAGCCTGACTCCAAGGCTTCACGAATGTAGGTGTCCATGGCAGCACGCTCGGGAGGAGCGAGTGCAAACAATCGACCCCTGGGTGGAGTTGTGCCTGGTAAAAGGTCAATTGCACAGTCGTATGGCCTGTGTGGGGGCAGGACCTGGGACTGTTCTTTTCTGAACACCTCACAGAGGTCCCTATATTCCTTAGGAACTCTGTCTAGGTGAGGTATGGGCATCTCCTTTGGTGGAACTGCCTGAGGAAGTGCTTTATTGAGCTTTAAACAGTTCCCCTGACAAAATGGGCCCCAAGCATAGACTGAGTGGGTTGACCAGTCTATACGCGGGTTGTGAAGCTCTAACCAGGGATACCCAAGCACCAGCTTCAGGTGGGGAGCCTGAGTCAGGTACAATTCCACCTGTTCCATGTGGGCCCCCACCTGAAGGATTATTGGTTTGGTGCGATGGGTCACAGGGCCGGAGCCTACAACCCTCCCGTCTATAGCGAGGACAGGTAGCGGACGCTCTAAAGGCTCGACTGGGAGGCCCAAACTAGCTGCAAGGGAGGTGTCAATGAAACTTCCTGCAGCCCCAGAGTCTATAAAGGCTGTTAGTGAGGTATGTTGTTGAGGGGGCCAGGCTAATTTTACAAAGAGATGCAGTCCTGATATGGGGGATACCACAGGGTCTAAGGCCGATTCCCCCGCCCGGGTTAGACCCTGCCGTTTCCCAATCTGCGAGGAGCTGTTTTAAAGCCTTCGCCTGCTGTCTGAATAGGTAAACGGGCACCTCCCAGCTGCATGGGTTCGGGTGCATCTTGCGGAGATACACCTTGGATGGAGTCACCCGACCAGTGGTGCCCAAAACCTGGGGCACGAGTACTCCGAGCCCTTTCCCGAGCTCTCTGACGCATGCGGTTGTCCAGGCGGATGCATACATCATACAGCTCGGTTAAGGTGGAGGGAAGATCTCGAGTGGCCAGCTCGTCTTTAATTCTACTATTTAGGCCCCGCTGGAAGATAGCTGCCAAGGCTTCTTGACCCCACGCACTTTCAGCTGCCAGGGTGCGGAACTCAATGGTGTATTCCGCCACTGAGCGTGCACCCTGCGTAAGGTCTAGCAACCTGGGCCCTGCCTCCTTTCCTCCCAAGGGTTGGTAGAACGTCTGGCGTAAGGCCTTGGTAAAAGCCTGGACTGTGGCACACTCGGGGGAGTTTTGCTCCCATAGAGCTGTGGCCCATGCCAGAGCCCTGTCTGTGAGCAAGGACACCATGAAGGCTACTTTAGAGCGCTCAGTGGGGAACCGAGAGGGTTGCTGCTCAAACACTAGACTGCACTGTAGCAGGAACCCTCTGCATTTATCTGATTCCCCTGAATAACGTTCTGGAGTAGCCACCTGGGCATCATGTCCAGCTACAGCCACCTCGGGGATAGGAGGAGACGGGGTAGGTTGTGCAGGCTGTGCAGCGTCTGGGTTACTGGCCTGGTTCTGAATCAACAGGGCA
The DNA here is from genome assembly GCF_023375975.1 of Astyanax mexicanus. NCBI lineage: Eukaryota > Metazoa > Chordata > Actinopteri > Characiformes > Acestrorhamphidae > Astyanax > Astyanax mexicanus. Next base: position 39,366,002 of record NC_064428.1, on the reverse strand, counting down.
AGTTGCTGTGTGATCTCAAGCAGCAGCTGCTCATGGCGACCAATGGCTGCCCCCTGGTGCTGCACAGCCTCTTTGAGAGATCCCAACTCTGCTGGGTCCATTTTAATGGTCACACCTTCTGTTACGGTTTAGTGGGGGGAGGTGGACTCAAATGCAGAGTTATTTTATTTGTTAATTTAATTATTTTTTTGCTTATTTATTATTTATTGGTAATATTATATTTGATATATATAGTGTGTGCAGTTGGTTTGGTGTATCTGTGATGAAGTGCTTGAACCGGGATTTGAACTCCCAACCTTTGGAACTCCAGACGGGTGTGCTACCACTGCACTACGTAGGGTGTGTGCAGTGGCTTTGGATGAGGGCCTTAAATGTGGCAGTGAAGAAAAAGGGCGGGAAAATCAAACAAAGGATCTGCTGCCACATGGCATGGCTCAAACAAAGGAAATGAAATCAAACTTTAAGAAACTTAGGAAAGACTTCTTGAAAACCAAAAGTTCAAAAATAAACTGGAGATCTTTTCTCTCTCTTTTTGTGGCTTCTTTTAAGATCTCTCTTTTTTGTGAGCCTTTGTTTCTTTTGAGATTTTTTTTTTTTTTTTTTTTTTTGTGAGCCTTTATTTCTTGTAAGATTTTATTTATTTATTTTTTTTTTTTTTGTGGCTTCTTTTACGATCTCTTTTTTTTTGTGAGCCTTTGTTTCTTTTTGGATCTCTTCTTTTCTTTGTGGCTTCTTTTAAGAGTTCTTTTCTTTCTAATCTCTTTTCTTCAATACCCACTGTTACCGGTCACCCCTCTACAAAGGTGTGACGGTGAACTGAGGTTTGGCTGGGGTTTTTAAGCTGTGTTCACAGCTGAGCCTGATCTGAACTAATTACCGCTGGGGATTCTGGGACTTGGAGTTTTTTTGCCCCAGATCCACCAGCTCTTCCACCGCAGTGTCCAGGCCCTCTGCTGGTGGTTGGCGGCACATGCCGCTTTCTTACACAAAATGTAGATATTTGCATGGATTTTATATTATTTTGATTAAAAACAACCAATTTCATTAGATTAATTTGGCTTTTAAAGACTAGAAATCCAGTACACATATCAGAAAATCTTTCAGCGGTGCTTTTTGATGACTTTTTGGAACGCATGACCAACCAAACCCAACAAAAAAATAAAATTCCATAGCCCAAGCATATCTGAACCAACAGCAATCAATGTAGCCTTTTTAAATATTTAATGGGTTTGCTGTGAAAGAGCCTGTTTAAAAGGTTTTTCCACGATGGGTGAAAATGTGTTGGTCATGAGAACATTGTCCCATGACAATTATAGAGCCAGTAAACCCTAAATCATATTTTTTTCATTAAAAGCTGAAATTTGTTTCTTTGAAGTAATAAAATATACCAGTCCTGCTGTCACGAGTTGACCCAGGCAGGGAGACGAGGAGGCGGACACAGGTGCAGGTAAGGGCGATATAAATAAATAATTTATTAAATAAATAACAAAGAAACAAGGAAACAAGCAACAAGTAAACATGTAACAAAGAAACACAAATAACCAATAACAAACTAGAGATAATAATAATGATAAACAAACAGGGAATATATACAAGGAGCTAAACTAGGAATAAACACAAAGAAGGGGTATGTACAAGGAACTAAGGAACACGGAGCTAAACAAGAGACTAGAAAAACCAAACAAGAAATAAACAAAACTAAACAGGGCAGGGATATATTATACAAGGGATATACTAGAAACAAAACACTAAGCAGAGGACTGGGAAACGAGGAAATAAACAAGAAACTAGAAAACATATACAAGAGATTAACTGAGGAAAACACGGGCAAAGACTAGGGCTATGGAACACGGAAGAACACGGAGAGACAAAACAACAGGGGAAGGTGCAAAGACCGACCGAGACAAAGTGGCAAACGAGGGCTATATATAGCAACACAAACACACTAGAATGGGAAACACCTGGGGAAGGGGCGGAGCTACAAATGAGACACAGGTGGAAAAGTACTGAGACGGGAGACACAGGGGAGCACAGGTCACGTGGGGAATGCACAAGAGACACGAGACAGGGCTAAGACATGACAGAAGCCTCCCCCTAAACGCGCAGCTCCCGAGGCGCGTAAAAACGAACCCCGGGGGCTGGCGGCGGGGAGAGGCCAGGGAAAACAAGAGACGAAACTGGGGACTGAAACGGAGACAGGACAGAGGACAGAGACTGGACGGGAGACTGAACAGGGGACTGAACGGGAGACGGAGACTGGACGGGGAACGGAGACAGAACGGGAGACTGGACGGGGAACTGGACAGGAGACGGAGACTGGACGGGGAACTGGACAGGAGACGGAGACTGGACGGGGAACTGGACAGGAGACGGAGACTGGACGGGGAACTGGACAAGAGACGGAGACTGGACGGGGAACTGGACAAGAGACGGAGACTGGACGGGACCGGACATAGGAACAGGGACGAGAACATCAACAGGGACAGAAACAAACACGGTGACTGGAACAGGAACAGAGACAGAGACAGAAACAGGAACGGGGACATAAACAGAGACAGGGACCAAAACAGGGAGAGACATGGGGACCAGAAACACGGGTGGGTGCCCAGGACTGGCAAATGTCTGAGGGGAAGTCCACGGAGCCAGCCTGGGCACAGTACTGGGGTGAAAGTCCGGGGGCCTCGGTGCCTGCCTGGGTACGTGGGGCCTGGGACGAAACAAAGTCCTGGGAGTAGGAACCGGTGGGGTGACGACTCGGGCAGCGGGAGCTGGCGCTGGCGGCGCGGCGACTCTGGCAGCGGGAGCTGGCGCTGGCGGCGCGGCGACTCTGGCAGCGGGAGCTGGCGCTGGCGGCGCGGCGACTCTGGCAGCGGGAGCTGGCGCTGGCGGCGCGGCGACTCTGGCAGCGGGAGCTGGCATGGAGACTTGGGCAGCTGGCTCTGGCACGGAGACTTGGGCAGCTGGCTCTGGCACGGAGACTTGGGCAGCTGGCTCTGGCACGGAGACTTGGGCAGCTGGCTCTGGCACGGAGACTTGGGCAGCTGGCTCTGGCACGGAGACTTGGGCAGCTGGCTCTGGCACGGAGACTTGGACAGCTGGAGCAGACACGGAGGCTTGAACAGCTGGAGCAGACACGGAGGCTTGAACAGCTGGAGCAGACACGGAGGCTTGAACAGCTGGAGCAGACACGGAGGCTTGAACAGCTGGAGCAGCTTCTGCAGACACGGAGGCTGGAGCAGCTTCTGCAGACACGGAGGCTGGAGCAGCTTCTGCAGACACGGAGGCTGGAGCAGCTTCTGCAGACACGGAGACTTCAGCAGCTTCAGCAGACACGGAGGCTTGAGCAGCTTCAGCAGACACAGAGGCTTGAGCAGCTTCAGCAGACACGGAGGCTTGAGCAGCTTCAGCAGACACGGAGGCTGGAGCAGCACGCACAGCAGCATATGCAGAGTCTAGAGCGGCAGGAGTTCGGGGGCGTGGCTCAGCAGCCGAAGATGCCTCGTAGGTGGGCGTGTCCGCCGAGTGAGTTTCGGAGCTGGGCGTGTGGAGATCCAGCGCTGCTGCTGTGAGGCCTGAAGCCGCGGGTGAAACAAAAACCCGGACTGGATTTGTAGCCTCGCCGGTAAAGTCCATTGCAAGCAGCGCGGGGCCGCCGGTAGAGACCGGCGCGGGAAAAGTTTCTAAAATAGTCCCGGAGCACGGCTGGGTTGCCGCGGAGATAGTCCCAGAGAGCGGCTGGATCGCAGCGGCGGAATCCAGCTCTGCAGCCGCCATGAAAGCCAGCTCCTCAGCCTGAGGTGCTGGCGCTGCAGCTGTGGGGCTTGAGAGTGCGGTTGCCACAAAATCCCGGACTGGATTAGTACTCTCTCCGGCTGAGTCAAGCGCGGGGAAAGTCTCTGCTCGCGGCTGGCTCGCTGGGTCGGAGGTCCTGTAGCGCGGCTCGGCTGCTACCGCGGAAATCACGGGGCACGGTTCGGCAGCTACCGCGAGGAACACGGGGCGAGGTTCGGCTGCTACCGCGGGGATCTCGGGGCGCGGTTTCACAGCCGTCACAGAAGTCACGGAGCGTGGCTTAGCCGCTGAAGACGCTAGCTTGAGAGGCGCCGGGGATGCTAGCGCCTTAGCCACTGGAGAAGCTAGCTCTGGAAGCGCCAGTGAGGACAGAGTCTTGGCCGCCGGAGGAGCTAGCTTTGGAGGCGCCGGGACGGAGCGCGCCTTGGGAGGCGGACGGACGGGAGTCGGCGTCTGGAGAACCGGTGCTGCTTTAGTTCTCCCCGGGGTGGATGCCGCTTCCTCCAGGAACCAGGGTGGACACATGTGTGCTGGAGGCAGAACAGCCCCTGGAGGCAGCGGCAGACGAGCTGGTGTAGGGAGAAAGTCCTCCTCCTCCTCAGAGCTGCTGGGAGCGCACCCGAGAAAGTCCCACGGGTCCCGCTCCTTTAGCCTCGGGTACACGGAGGCACCGAGGCTAACCGCACCAACCCTTAGCGCCCCCCCAAGAAAATCCTCCCCGGAAAAGGGGTCTTCTTCCGGCTGGCGGGACCCCTTAGAGCGCCTACCCCGAGGCCTGCGGCGTCCATGAGGCCTCGAGGTTTCCTGCGCCGGGATCCCGCCTGGAGTACGGCGAATCGCCATTCTGGTGCCAGTCCAGGCAGAACCTGCTGTGTCCATGTTACGGTCGGTCTTTCTGTCACGAGTTGACCCAGGCAGGGAGACGAGGAGGCGGACACAGGTGCAGGTAAGGGCGATATAAATAAATAATTTATTAAATAAATAACAAAGAAACAAGGAAACAAGCAACAAGTAAACATGTAACAAAGAAACACAAATAACCAATAACAAACTAGAGATAATAATAATGATAAACAAACAGGGAATATATACAAGGAGCTAAACTAGGAATAAACACAAAGAAGGGGTATGTACAAGGAACTAAGGAACACGGAGCTAAACAAGAGACTAGAAAAACCAAACAAGAAATAAACAAAACTAAACAGGGCAGGGATATATTATACAAGGGATATACTAGAAACAAAACACTAAGCAGAGGACTGGGAAACGAGGAAATAAACAAGAAACTAGAAAACATATACAAGAGATTAACTGAGGAAAACACGGGCAAAGACTAGGGCTATGGAACACGGAAGAACACGGAGAGACAAAACAACAGGGGAAGGTGCAAAGACCGACCGAGACAAAGTGGCAAACGAGGGCTATATATAGCAACACAAACACACTAGAATGGGAAACACCTGGGGAAGGGGCGGAGCTACAAATGAGACACAGGTGGAAAAGTACTGAGACGGGAGACACAGGGGAGCACAGGTCACGTGGGGAATGCACAAGAGACACGAGACAGGGCTAAGACATGACACCTGCTTAAAACTTTTATGAACATTTCCTAACCTTTTAAAGTTAGGAACGCTTTTATTTCGGTCATTTCCGCCTCTGCAGTGCCTCTAAGGTTCCTGTACTTTGGTACGCAGACACTCTCAATATGCAAATCAGTCAATAATCAATAATACAGCCCCCCTGCTAACGTCCAATCATCTGCGTCTAATCGCCATCAGCCAATCAGCCAATTTTTGAAATGAAGTTGATTTTGTTTAATATAAACATCTAAAAATGTATACCTAAAAAAACACAATCTTGTGTTTTTTTCCCATAGAATGAAAGCAATCAACCCTGAGATCACCATCATCACCATCATTATTATCATCACCATCATCACCATTATCACCGTCATCACCATCACCGCCATCACCATCACCACCAGCATCATCATCATCATCATCATCATCACCACCATCACCACCTTCATCATCACCATCATCACCATTATCATCGTCATCACCATCACCACCATCACCATCACCATCACCACCAGCATCATCATCATCATCACCACCATCATCACCACCATCACCACCTTCATCATCACCATCATCATTACCATCACCACCATCATTATCACCAGCATCACCATCATCACAATCATCACCAGCATCATCACCGTCACCACCATCATCACCATCATCACCGTCATCACCATCATCACCACCATCACCATCATCATCACCACCATCATCATCAACATCACCCCATCACCATCACCATCATCATCACTACCATCACCATCACCACCATCATTATCACCAGCATCACCATCATCACAATCATCACCATCATCACAATCATCACCAGCATCATCACCGTCACCACCATCATCATCAGCATCACCATCACCACCATCATCACATCCATCATCACCATCATCAATCATCACCACCATCATCATCACATGGTAAACTAGAGGAGGAGCAGAATGGAATGATTGCTTCTGATCTCAGTATATTAAACTTTTTTATGCAAGCTTTAGATTTTCCTTCTTGTTTTTTATTTAAAAAGTCTGCATTTTAACCCAAATCCCTGAGATAATTTTACCTGCAGATTTCTATGTGCTCATTTTTTTAAAGCTTTTATTGTAAGAGGAATTGACGTAATGTATAAGCAGAGCTGAGAGCTTGAATTTTGCTTATGCTAAAAATAATGTGCAACATGTTCTTGATATGAAATGTGGAATTCTGTACATATTACCCAATTTAGAGATACTGGCTGAATAACACATTGTATATAACACAGTTATATAGGATAGGATGGACATGCTCTAATGCTCTAAATTAAGTGAACTAACATTAAAATGATTTGTTAAATCTTACAGCTGTAATAAAAATAATATACACATGTTAAACATGCCTCTGATTGTGTTATTTTATGTTATTTTATTTAAGAGTTATTCTAAAGAGCTAAAGAGATCATGGGTAATGTCTTGTTCTTTGTGAATACAGCAGGTCTCTCTGAGTTGTTTATGATGCTGCACATAAAACTCTTCCTCAACCTCCATTGTCTGCCGTAGCGAAAAAAAGGAAATCCTCAGAAATATGAGTTGATCAGGGAGACATTTGGTGTCGACATCAACCAGTGAGTTCATGGCCCTGCCCACCTCGGCTCAAGACTGCCCACAGGCGGAGCTTTCAGCTTTTGTTTACAGAGCTAGTTAGCGTTAGCTATAGTGAGTGAGTAACTGTAGTTTTAAATCGGATCTCCGGTTGATTCTGCGTTTTTCCGAGACCTTAAATATACACTAGGCAAGCACGGTTTGACAAGGCAGCACAACTCGACAGAACACCGGTCAAATCGCCACCATTCACATCGGATTTTATGATATAAAGCGACTCTGGGGCTTCAATGGGGTGAAACTGCCCGAACACCAAATCACCATGTCTGAGGTAAGAGTTTAGTAGCGTTAGTTTAGCTGAATAAAACGTTATTAATGCATTGATCACGTTTCTTTTAGGCTTGGTGTGATTTAACTTTAGGGTTTACTTAATCCAGCATTCAGTGCTTTATCTTAATAACCAAACCTGTATTTCTAAAAACATTTTGTCCTTTTTTCAGGTTTAGAGCTGTAAAATTGACTGTGTGGGGGAAGGCAGGTAGGTGTTCTCTGCTGCAGTGCTGTTAGCCAATCAGAGGCTATATGTTTGCATGTATGAATATTCATGATCGTCACTGTTAATCACACTGGACTGTACTACTGTGAAGCTCAGAATGCAGTTGGAGTTCAGAATGGATCTGTGATGATTGGTGTTCAGAGTAGGTGGTGAATAATAATGTAAATAGTTCCAGTATTTAAATAAAGACTCAGTAAAGTGATGGAAATGACCTTCTTCCCTCAGAAAATCAGATCAGATCTGCAGTTTGGATCACAGTGGGAGGAGGAGGAGGATTTCTTCTTCTTCTTCTCTTTATTTTGATCTTAATCTTCATCTCCAGGTCAGTAGAATTTAGTAGAACATGGTAGAACTTCATTTGGTTTATAGCATTGTGTTAAACACTGTAAGTGTTCTGTTGTTTCAGGATGAAGAAGAGAGATGCTGGATCTGATCAGGATGGATCAGATCAGGTAAAATATCCAGCAGAACACAATCCATCATATTTCAGTGATGTTTCTATTCAGTCTTCAGTAAATAAGATGTTTAGTATCTTTATAATGAATGATCTTCTTCAGGATGACGTCCAGTACGCCACCGTTACTCACAGCAGATCCAGACCTGTAGAGACTGCAGGTGATGCTTCCTCTGGAGCTCCTGATCATGATGATGATGTTCAGACCGATACAGTCAGGACTGGTAGAAATATACTATTTATACTGTCATTCCATCTCAATCACCATCAATATTGCACTATTGTCTTACGTATGTTTATTGTGTCTTGCTGTATTGAACATGTAGTGTCTCCCACTCTTTTATATTATAATTATATATCTATTTTTACTTATTTACTTATATTTATATATCTATTCCTCCCCCACACCACTGCACCTTGTTTTTGTCTCATGTATGTCTATTTGTGTTCCCTGCTGTATTGTACTCATAGTGTCTCCCATTCTCCTTTATTATATCTATTATCTGTACTTGCTGTAAACTTGGGAAGGAGAGTAACATAATTTCAATTCTCTGTATGTCCCGTACATATGCAGTACTGACAATAAAACTACTTGACTTGACTTGACTTGAACTGTTGTAAACATCTAAACACCTACCTATCTCAATTGTACCTGGCTGGTGGTGTTTTTCCTCCATATACTAATTCTAACCATTTGTTTCTTAGCTCTGAATTACTAGGTAAAGTATATAAACACTGATGTGTTATTCGCACAAATAACGCAGGAATTCAGCTCTGTCTGTGGGCGGTCCTGAGCCGATATGGGCGGGGCCATGAATACTAATTCACAGGTTGATGTAGACACAGTGCTTTTGCTGATCGAATCGTTTATAAAATCAGCCCAATAAGTCCAAACTTGCATTCGCCAACTTTATTTAAAAAGATGAAACAAATACAGTTTTTTAAATGCAAAGAAAAGAAAATATAAGTACAGTAGTACATGCCTTTTGTGGTTTTTAAGATGTGCAAGGTGTACTTTTCCCATCGTTACGGTAGCAAAGACACGCTGACACGCCCTAAACAAAGCTGTTATTTTTCCAGAAATAGTCTTAATCCACTAGTAGATATGTTTAATTGAAAGAGAGAGCGGCCCTATTGCCCTACGATCCAAAAACAAAAGAAGAGACAGAAGAGCAGAAGAAAAGAGAGTTAGAATAAACAGTAATGTATAATAGAATAAATGTGCCTCTCTTCAGCAGGTGAGATCATTCTCCAGGCTGATCTTCTTCTCAGTGTTGGATTCTCAGCGTCTGAAAAAGGAATAAAGTCAGTAAAGTGTATCAGAACTGGTCTACAGTCTCCCACCTTCACTCCAACAGTCTAATCTTCAGTCTGAGGAAATAAATCCAGGTTAGAACTCAGTCTGTTACCTGGAAGAAGGTACTTATGTTCTGTGTTAAAGTGTGATGATCTTTAAACTGTGGAACTCACTGCTAGAGTCTCGTACTCTGGAGACCTGGACTGAGGGTCCAGAGCTTCATAGGTGTCGTCAGTAGACCTGGCCTGAGCAGCCTGTGGGAGGGAGAGATAGAATAAAGCAGAAGATGAAAGAGAAGAATGAAAGATCTCCACTGGGTTTAGAGAGCTAGGAACTCTTTAAAGATCTAGAGGAAGGGTTTATGAAGAGACACTCACTGCGAGAGTCTGGTACTCATCATCAGAGGACCTGGTTCTGCGCTGGAGAGCTGTGTAGGTGGGGTCTTTAGCATTAGGGTCAGGGTTCTGCTGGGGGGACGGTTAGAGGAGATGTGGAGATCAGAATGATGGAGATCAAGAGTCTAAACTCATCAATCAGGATCACTTTCAACACTTTAAACCACTCTGATTCACTATAGAACACTGGTTTTGTTCTGTTTTTAGTTTTAACTCTTATATTTCAACTGCTCTCATGTATATAAACACGAAGTTTCCTCATTAACTTTGATTTTATATCATTGGCCTATGCTAGTTTTGCATTTATTAAGATAAAACACCATATTGTGATTTATCTCAAACAATGAACATTTCACATGCACAAAAATGCGTTTATTATATTTATTATATCACTTTTTCCAAAAATTCCCAGTTCTTTCTTTAGTAGTGTGCACTTGTATCCAGTCTGTTCCAAAATAACAAAGACAACATGAAAAATCTGTGTAAAATCCTTAAAAACCCATCAGGATTTACAGTATTTAAAATCCCCCAATCACTTCCCATCAACAAAAATAGCCAAAAACATTCAGAACTGAGAACTTTTTTATTTTTGTCTTCATAAATTGTCCACAGAACGAGCAAAATGCATCTGCTGGAATGAATGATGCCTAAATTAATGATCTAAATGAACTATAGCTCTTTACACAAGTTCACTTCCTCATCAGAACATCATATGAAATGATTGGTTATTCAGTCCCATAAAGTTCAAGAAAGTTCTACACAATTCTGGACAGATCTAGAAACTTCCTGATAGATCTCATAGTTCTAGAAGCTTCTCGAAGTCTAAACTCAATATCTATACAGAATATTTCTCAAATATTCAAAAAATAGATCAATTTCTAATATTTATTAAAAAGATCATGTTCTGTAATCAGAAGTTCTGATTCAGGTTCAGCTCTTAGATCAGCACCTTGGACAGCACCCTCACCTTTTCTCACTTATATCCCATAAACCTTACAGAGACACCTACTGCCCCCTACAGGACACAGTGTGGAATTACAGCATTACAGTGATTTTCTAAAGCAGTGTTTTAATTCTGGTTCTGGATCCACTGAACTGCAGCTTCTCCAGCACAACCTGTTCCATCACATCTGATCCAGATCATGAAGGAGATTAATTACTCATGTTTAATTGAGTTAGATTAGATGTGTTGATTTGATCTAAAGGAAATTACTGCCACCTCCTGGTGAACCTCATAATTACATGTGCTTATCAGTGATTAATAAGATAAATTTACCTGATTTGATCCAGTAACTTCAGATCCAGCAGCTCTTTTCTTCATCCTGTGATGAAGGAACACAAAACCAAACCTTTACACAACAGAACTTTCTGAATGAGGAGACTTAGAGCTAAACTGTACTGACCTGTAGATAAAGAACAAGATCATCAGAAAGAGAAGAAGAAGAAGAAATCCTCCTCCTCCTCCCACTGTGATCCAAACTGCAGATCTGATCTGATCTTCTGAGGGAAGAAGATCATTTCCATCACTTTACTGAGTCTTTATTTAAATACTGGAACTATTTACATTATTATTCACCACCTACTCTGAACACCAATCCACACAGATCCTTTCTGAACTCCAACTGCATTCTGAGCTTCACAGTAGTACAGTCCAGTGTGATTAACAGTGATGCTGATGATGCTGAAACTCTGTCCAGATCCTACAGGTGAGTCTCCACCATCTTTAAACCAGGTGTAGTTCTCCACAGGTGGGTCTCCATCACTGCTGCAGGTCAGAGTCACTGAACTTCCCTCCACTATTCCACCAGAGGGACTGATGGACACTGAGACGCTCTTTGGAGTATCTAGAGACAGATCTGACTTTAGCGTTTCTTGCTAATCTCTAATATCACTGTGTGGTTCAACCATTCCCAGAGTTTAGAGAAGAATGAGAACTTTACTCACGTCTGACTCTGAGAGTTTGAGCAGTAGAGGGGAGATGTTCAGATCCTCTTACAGCACAGCTATAACTGCCTGCATCCTCACTGCTGACTGTCTGCAGGTGGAGCTGCTGATTCTTCTGGATCATCTCTGTGGTTAAAGGACGTCCATCTTTGTACCAGATGAATGTTGGATCAGTCAGACTGCAGGTGGTTTTACACGTCAGAACTGCTGATACTCCTTCTGTTACTTCTCCAGGAGATTCTACATGGAGCTCTGAGACAAAGAGAGAATTCTCATAAAATTGTTTATTTTTTTACTGATATTGTTGATATTATTGAAATGGGAAAGACAATGAAAAAAATATAACTCACCGGTAACACTGAGGGCAACACCAGGTTTTCCAATCCACTTCTTTTTCTCATCTGCTTTGATTCTGAAGTTGTACTTGTGTTCATCCTTCCTTGTTACGTTACTCAGTTTGAGAGAGTAGTACGTTTTATTATCAGTTAAACACTCAACCCTGCCTGAGTAATCTGGATCTACACTCAGATCAGTCGGCTCTTCCTTGGAACCTCTGTATATCATACAAAATGTTTTTTTTAGTTCAAGTTTGCCTAAATCTTCTGGAAGTGTAAAAGTGCCTTTAATAAACACTGTAGATCCTTTTAAAGCACATATTTTCTGCTGTTCGTACGTCACAATCCACTCTGCTCCCGAAGCTCCTGAAACATATGATGCAGTAAAGATCTGATTACAGAGGCTGGAGATTCTGTAGATTACAGTTCTATGAAAATAAGGATAAAATTACATAATTGAGGGGATGTTCAGCTTTTACCATCAGAAAGTGTTAAACCTCCTCCCCTTTCTAAGACTGAGACGTAACAAAACACTTTACCTGAAGAATTAACTGCATTTACACTTATAATTCTTATATTTATTCTGATTCTGAGAGAAACTACAAAGAGAGAAAAGCTCTGAGTGTTCATCAGAGAGTCTAATTCTAGTCTAGAACAGTTTAATGATCAGTTCAGCAGTGATGGAGTTACAGTAGGATCTTCTGACTCACCAACAACCATCAGCAGAAACACCAGAAGAAGAGGAGGAGGAGGAGCCGTCCTGAGTGACATCACCAGCCTACACAACATCAAACAAGCAGACTGTTACAGATTACCTTTAATAGCCCACTAAAAGCATCCAGAATCCATAAATAAATACATTAATATACAATTTTACTCACATTTTAATACATAATTAACATGTTTTACTTAAAAATACACTGTATACATACATTTATATGTAGAGTACATCAACTTATAGAAATCATTTTAGCATTACCATCAATACTGATCCCTCTCATCCAGTGTTGAACTAGAAATAGGAATATTTGAGCACATACTATTTATTTTCTACAATTTGTTGAGAATATTGCAGAATAAACTACTGCAGTTCAGTAAACTGTTAAATATTGCTATAAATATATAAAGATTACAGAACATTTCAGACAGTAAAAACATATTCATCAATCATTTATATATTAAAATTAAACCTGTCTTACCTCTCTTTACTGAGCGTCGTCTGCAGTGTGAGAACAGCGAGTGAAGACTGAAGAAACTGCGCTGAAGTTAAAGCTGTTGAAGCTTGCGGTTTATTCCGGTCCTGCATTCGTATATATAAATAATTCTGTACCTACTTCCTGTTTACAGAACTGTCAAACTAAATGCACACAGTAATAAGCTGGTAGTGCTCTGCACACTCATTTAACTCAATTCAATTCAGTAGCTTTTTACCTGTGTTTTACTAAAAAAGCAAAGAAAGTGGACCTATATATTTACATTTTAAACAGGTTTTACATTTATAATTGGACTTTAAAAGCTTTTTCATTTTGATATTTTGGCCTCACTTTAAGTGCCTATTCTCCACTCCAAACATTTGAGTTTGGTTTTCAATGCTGAGCCAAGAGCAGTATTAGCATTAGCTGCTAATGGCACTAAGCGATAAACTCTTTTTTGTTCAGAGATATTATCTGCCTGTAGCCTGCTGCTAACCCCGGCCAGCACTGCTAGAGCAGTATTAGCATTAGCCACTAACTGTGCTACATCTTTTGCCGTTCAGTGTTACGCGGGAGACGGAGGGATGGACGTAAGTGCAATATATACTTTATTAAACAAACAAGATAAAATAAAACAATAAACAAAACGCGGGTAACGCAAAAAACATACAAAAAAAACAAGGCTAGGATAAATATAAACTGAGAAACACTGACTAAGAAACTAAGACAAGGATACAAGAAACACAGACTAAGAAACTAAGACTAGGATACAAACGGACTGCAGGGATACAAAGATACAGCATACAAAATACAAAATACAAAAGACTCGACACTGAACATTCAAACAGACGGGCTTAAATACATGAGGAGAGTGAGAAACACCTGGGCTAGGATGACGAGGGGGCGGGGTTACAGACAAGACACAGGTGAGAACACTAAATAGCTAGGGCAGGGCTGGGGTGGAGCTAGGGTGGAGACAGGTACAAAAAAACAACAACACAAGCACATGGCTGGGAAACATGACAGGTAAACAGAGGGGCAGGAGCACAAGAGACAAAATAAGGCAGAAACAGAAGACAGACATGGGCTAAGGTGTAACATTACCCCCCCTCAACGGCGCCACTACCAGGGGCGCCGAGAGAGAGGGAACAGAGGAAGGGAACAGACGGGACTAACGACCGAACAGGGGCTGAGACTGGACATGAGACTGGACACGAAACGGGGACAGGACCTGGAACGGAGACGGGACAGGGGACTGGACAGGGAATGGAAACTGGACAGGAGACGTAGACCGGACAGGGAACTTGACATGGGACGGAGACTGGAATGTAGACTGGGACGGGGACAGGACACATGGCTGAACAGGGGACTGGACAGGAGACAGAGACTGGACAGGGGACCGAACAGGAGACGGAGACTGGACAGGGAACGGAGACTGGGACTGGACACGGGGCTGAGACTGGACAGGGGGCTGGACAAAACTGGACAGGGGAACTGGAACAAATACATGGACAGGGACGGACACAAACACAGTGACAGGGACGGGAACAGGAAAACCACCGGGGACAGGAACGGGAACAAACACAGACACGGGGACCAGGACAGGGAGAGACATGGGTACAAACACAGCACTGGGGGCAAAGTCAGAAGGCCTCGGGGCAGGCCGGGAATCACGGGGCTTGGGACCAAGCATTGTTCTGGGAGTAGGCTTGGGGGTGTACAAAGTTCTGGGAGCAGGTACCGGGTCAGGGGCAGTGGGTACCACATGGGTGGCAGGCACTGCTGGTGCTTGAGCTGAGGCTGTAGCAGCGGGAGCTGCTGGTGCTGGAGCTGAGGCTGTAGCAGCGGGAGCTGCTGGTGCTGGAGCTGAGGCTGTAGCAGCGGGAGCTGCTGGTGCTGGAGCTGGAGCTGTGGCAGCAGGTGCTGGAGCTGGAGCTGTGGCAGCAGGTGCTGGAGCTGGAGCTGTGGCAGCAGGTGCTGGAGCTGGAGCTGTGGCAGCAGGTGCTGGAGCTGGAGCTGTGGCAGCCGGTGCTGGAGCTGGAGCTGTGGCAACAGGTGCTGGAGCTGGAGCTGTGGCAGCAGGTGCTGGAGCTGTGGTAGCAGGTGCTGGAGCTGAGGCAGCAGGTGCTGGAGCTGAGGCTGAGGCAGCAGGTGCTGGAGCTGAGGCTGAGGCAGCAGGTGCTGGAGCTGAGGCTGGAGCAGCGGAAGCTGCTGGTGCTTGAGCTGGAGCTGGGGCTGGAGCAGTGGGTGCTGCTTGAGCAAGCGCGGCGGGTGCAGCTTGAGCAGGCGCGGCGGGTGCAGCTTGAGCAGGCGCGGCGGGTGCAGCTTGAGCAGGCGCGGCGGGTGCAGCTTGAGCAGGCGCGGCGGGTCTAGGAGCTCGTGACCTGGGAGTAGGCACAGGAGCAGAGGCTGGACCCCCATGCACATGAACTGGGGTAACAGCGGGCACAGAGTCAGAGGCGGCCGGGGCCGCGGGCACAGAGTCAGAGGCGGCCGGAGCCGCGGGCACAGGGTCAGAGGCGGCCGGAGCCGCGGGCACAGGGTCAGAGGCGGCCGGAGCCGCGGGCACAGGGTCAGAGGCGGCCGGAGCCGCGGGCAGCGCTGATACAGAGGCGGCCGGAGCCGCGGGCAGCGCTGAAACAGAGGCGGTGGGTCCTGCTGGCGTGAGCGCGGCAGGCACCGCTGACGTGGAGGCGGCTGCCACCGCGGGCTTGGAAGCGGCTGGCACCGCTGGCGAAGAAGCCGCTTCAGCGGGAGCTGAGAGTGCGGCTGCCGCCAAGACCCGGACTGGAGCCGCAGATTCAGCAGTGGGCGAGGCTGTGGAAATCGGACCGGAGCTTGCTTCTGGAGCAGGAGTCGGAAACCTGGAATCCGGCAGGGCTGTAGAGCTCGGAGCCGGCAGGGCTTGCGAGCTGGGAGCCGGGCGGGCTTGAGAGCTGGGAGCCGGCCGGACTGTAGAGCTGGAAACCGTCCGTGCTTGTGAGCTGGAAGCCGGCCGGGCTTGAGAGCTGGAAGTCGGCCGGGCTTGAGAGCTGGAAGCCGGCCGGGCTTGAGAGCTGGAAGCCGGCCGGGCTTGAGAGCGCGGTGGAGTTAGCAGGCTAGCTAGCTTAGCTGGAGCTGGGCTGACGAGCTCCAAGCCGAGGAGAGGCGCCGGGAGTGGTTCATCTCCCCGAATTTGCTCGGCGAGGAACCGGAGATACTCGAGGTCCGCTCTCCTCGTTGCCTGCCACCTTGCTACGTCCATATTTAGGTCGAGTCTTATGTTACGCGGGAGACGGAGGGATGGACGTAAGTGCAATATATACTTTATTAAACAAACAAGATAAAATAAAACAATAAACAAAACGCGGGTAACGCAAAAAACATACAAAAAAAACAAGGCTAGGATAAATATAAACTGAGAAACACTGACTAAGAAACTAAGACAAGGATACAAGAAACACAGACTAAGAAACTAAGACTAGGATACAAACGGACTGCAGGGATACAAAGATACAGCATACAAAATACAAAATACAAAAGACTCGACACTGAACATTCAAACAGACGGGCTTAAATACATGAGGAGAGTGAGAAACACCTGGGCTAGGATGACGAGGGGGCGGGGTTACAGACAAGACACAGGTGAGAACACTAAATAGCTAGGGCAGGGCTGGGGTGGAGCTAGGGTGGAGACAGGTACAAAAAAACAACAACACAAGCACATGGCTGGGAAACATGACAGGTAAACAGAGGGGCAGGAGCACAAGAGACAAAATAAGGCAGAAACAGAAGACAGACATGGGCTAAGGTGTAACATTCAGAGGTGAGTATTATCAGCCTGTAGCCTGCTGCTAACTCCGGCCAGCACTGCTGGAGCAGTATTAGCCGCTAACTGCGCTAAGTGCTATCATAGTCACGTTTCTGGAGAGGTGCACGTCGTCCTACGGCGTATGGTTGATACAGGAGTATAAAAGGGTCAGACTGGAAAATGAGTATTTATATTAGTGTGCTGGTCAAAGTGTGTTGGGGGAGGGGCACTAGCCCCCCAGAACTCCCCCTGCACCAAAATTACAGCCCAATATGGTGATTTTCTTCTAACAGAATATACATAACCTTTAAGCTAGAGTGAAAAACAGAGTTCATCAGAGAGTCTAATTCTAGTCTAGAACAGTTTAATGATCAGTTCAGCAGTGATGGAGTTACAGTAGGATCTTCTGACTCACCAACAACCATCAGCAGAAACACCAGAAGAAGAGGAGGAGGAGGAGCCGTCCTGAGTGACATCACCAGCCTACACAACATCAAACAAGCAGACTGTTACAGATTACCTTTAATAGCCCACTAAAAGCATCCAGAATCCATAAATAAATACATTAATATACAATTTTACTCACATTTTAATACATAATTAACATGTTTTACTTAAAAATACACTGTATACATACATTTATATGTAGAGTACATCAACTTATAGAAATCATTTTAGCATTACCATCAATACTGATCCCTCTCATCCAGTGTTGAACTAGAAATAGGAATATTTGAGCACATACTATTTATTTTCTACAATTTGTTGAGAATATTGAAGAAAACACTACTGCAGTTCAGTAAACTGTTAAATATTGCTATAAATATATAAAGATTACAGAACATTTCAGACAGTAAAAACATATTCATCAATCATTTATATATTAAAATTAAACCTGTCTTACCTCTCTTTACTGAGCGTCGTCTGCAGTGTGAGAACAGCGAGTGAAGACTGAAGAAACTGCGCTGAAGTTAAAGCTGTTGAAGCTTGCGGTTTATTCCGGTCCTGCATTCGTATATATAAATAATTCTGTACCTACTTCCTGTTTACAGAACTGTCAAACTTAATGCACACAGTAATAAGCTGGTAGTGCTCTGCACACTCATTTAACTCAATTCAATTCAGTAGCTTTTTACCTGTGTTTTACTAAAAAAGCAAAGAAAGTGGACCTATATATTTACATTTTAAACAGGTTTTACATTTATAATTGGACTTTAAAAGCTTTTTCATTTTGATATTTTGGCCTCACTTTAAGTGCCTATTCTCCACTCCAAACATTTGAGTTTGGTTTTCAATGCTGAGCCAAGAGCAGTATTAGCATTAGCTGCTAATGGCACTAAGCGATAAACTCTTTTTTGTTCAGAGATATTATCTGCCTGTAGCCTGCTGCTAACCCCGGCCAGCACTGCTAGAGCAGTATTAGCATTAGCCACTAACTGTGCTACATCTTTTGCCGTTCAGTGTTACGCGGGAGACGGAGGGATGGACGTAAGTGCAATATATACTTTATTAAACAAACAAGATAAAATAAAACAACCACTACCAGGGGCGCCGAGAGAGAGGGAACAGAGGAAGGGAACAGACGGGACTAACGACCGAACAGGGGCGAGACTGGACATGAGACTGGACACGAAACGGGGACAGGACCTGGAACGGAGACGGGACAGGGGACTGGACAGGGAATGGAAACTGGACAGGAGACGTAGACCGGACAGGGAACTTGACATGGGACGGAGACTGGAATGTAGACTGGGACGGGGACAGGACACATGGCTGAACAGGGGACTGGACAGGAGACAGAGACTGGACAGGGGACCGAACAGGAGACGGAGACTGGACAGGGAACGGAGACTGGGACTGGACACGGGGCTGAGACTGGACAGGGGGCTGGACAAAACTGGACAGGGGAACTGGAACAAATACATGGACAGGGACGGACACAAACACAGTGACAGGGACGGGAACAGGAAAACCACCGGGGACAGGAACGGGAACAAACACAGACACGGGGACCAGGACAGGGAGAGACATGGGTACAAACACAGCACTGGGGGCAAAGTCAGAAGGCCTCGGGGCAGGCCGGGAATCACGGGGCTTGGGACCAAGCATTGTTCTGGGAGTAGGCTTGGGGGTGTACAAAGTTCTGGGAGCAGGTACCGGGTCAGGGGCAGTGGGTACCACATGGGTGGCAGGCACTGCTGGTGCTTGAGCTGAGGCTGTAGCAGCGGGAGCTGCTGGTGCTGGAGCTGAGGCTGTAGCAGCGGGAGCTGCTGGTGCTGGAGCTGAGGCTGTAGCAGCGGGAGCTGCTGGTGCTGGAGCTGGAGCTGTGGCAGCAGGTGCTGGAGCTGGAGCTGTGGCAGCAGGTGCTGGAGCTGGAGCTGTGGCAGCAGGTGCTGGAGCTGGAGCTGTGGCAGCAGGTGCTGGAGCTGGAGCTGTGGCAGCAGGTGCTGGAGCTGGAGCTGTGGCAGCAGGTGCTGGAGCTGGAGCTGTGGCAGCCGGTGCTGGAGCTGGAGCTGTGGCAGCAGGTGCTGGAGCTGGAGCTGTGGCAGCAGGTGCTGGAGCTGTGGTAGCAGGTGCTGGAGCTGAGGCTGAGGCAGCAGGTGCTGGAGCTGAGGCTGAGGCAGCAGGTGCTGGAGCTGAGGCTGAGGCAGCAGGTGCTGGAGCTGAGGCTGGAGCAGCGGAAGCTGCTGGTGCTTGAGCTGGAGCTGGGGCTGGAGCAGTGGGTGCTGCTTGAGCAAGCGCGGCGGGTGCAGCTTGAGCAGGCGCGGCGGGTGCAGCTTGAGCAGGCGCGGCGGGTGCAGCTTGAGCAGGCGCGGCGGGTGCAGCTTGAGCAGGCGCGGCGGGTGCAGCTTGAGCAGGCGCGGCGGGTGCAGCTTGAGCAGGCGCGGCGGGTCTAGGAGCTCGTGACCTGGGAGTAGGCACAGGAGCAGAGGCTGGACCCCCATGCACATGAACTGGGGTAACAGCGGGCACAGAGTCAGAGGCGGCCGGGGCCGCGGGCACAGAGTCAGAGGCGGCCGGAGCCGCGGGCACAGGGTCAGAGGCGGCCGGAGCCGCGGGCACAGGGTCAGAGGCGGCCGGAGCCGCGGGCACAGGGTCAGAGGCGGCCGGAGCCGCGGGCAGCGCTGATACAGAGGCGGCCGGAGCCGCGGGCAGCGCTGAAACAGAGGCGGTGGGTCCTGCTGGCGTGAGCGCGGCAGGCACCGCTGACGTGGAGGCGGCTGCCACCGCGGGCTTGGAAGCGGCTGGCACCGCTGGCGAAGAAGACCTGGACTGGAGCCGCAGATTCAGCAGTGGGCGAGGCTGTGGAAATCGGACCGGAGCTTGCTTCTGGAGCAGGAGTCGGAAACCTGGAATCCGGCAGGGCTGTAGAGCTCGGAGCCGGCAGGGCTTGCGAGCTGGGAGCCGGGCGGGCTTGAGAGCTGGGAGCCGGCCGGACTGTAGAGCTGGAAACCGTCCGT
Source organism: Astyanax mexicanus (assembly GCF_023375975.1). Classification (NCBI taxonomy): domain Eukaryota; kingdom Metazoa; phylum Chordata; class Actinopteri; order Characiformes; family Acestrorhamphidae; genus Astyanax; species Astyanax mexicanus. The sequence continues at coordinate 39,345,619 of NC_064428.1, read as the reverse complement.
GCTTGTGAGCTGGAAGCCGGCCGGGCTTGAGAGCTGGAAGTCGGCCGGGCTTGAGAGCTGGAAGCCGGCCGGGCTTGAGAGCTGGAAGCCGGCCGGGCTTGAGAGCGCGGTGGAGTTAGCAGGCTAGCTAGCTTAGCTGGAGCTGGGCTGACGAGCTCCAAGCCGAGGAGAGGCGCCGGGAGTGGTTCATCTCCCCGAATTTGCTCGGCGAGGAACCGGAGATACTCGAGGTCCGCTCTCCTCGTTGCCTGCCACCTTGCTACGTCCATATTTAGGTCGAGTCTTATGTTACGCGGGAGACGGAGGGATGGACGTAAGTGCAATATATACTTTATTAAACAAACAAGATAAAATAAAACAATAAACAAAACGCGGGTAACGCAAAAAACATACAAAAAAAACAAGGCTAGGATAAATATAAACTGAGAAACACTGACTAAGAAACTAAGACAAGGATACAAGAAACACAGACTAAGAAACTAAGACTAGGATACAAACGGACTGCAGGGATACAAAGATACAGCATACAAAATACAAAATACAAAAGACTCGACACTGAACATTCAAACAGACGGGCTTAAATACATGAGGAGAGTGAGAAACACCTGGGCTAGGATGACGAGGGGGCGGGGTTACAGACAAGACACAGGTGAGAACACTAAATAGCTAGGGCAGGGCTGGGGTGGAGCTAGGGTGGAGACAGGTACAAAAAAACAACAACACAAGCACATGGCTGGGAAACATGTAGGGTTGCAACGGTATGAGATTTTCACGGTATGATAACCGTCTCGGAAAATACCGCGGTATCATGGTTATCACGGTATCACAGTTTGTTACATATATTATTAAACTGACCCTTAAAGAAATTACAACAAAGTTTTTTTGTTCAATTAACTATTTATTGTAGAAACTACACCATCAGGTGAAGGAAACCATGTTTTCCCACTACTCTTAAGGGCATTAAGAGCGTATATATATATAAAAAAGTTGGTATATAACCAGATACTGCAGAAAGAGGGGATTTATTTCTGACATGATCCTCACAATAGAGATTTCTATTTTAAGGCTTTCACACCTTAAAACCTTCAACATATGAAAAACAGGCACGTCAGAATTTGAAAATGAACGCATGTAAATGAATGGGGTCTTTCACATCCAGACCGGCCAGGACCTTTACACGGACACGTGAATCCATCGTAGCACGCACTTCACGCCTGTACCTGCGTGCCCAAATTTCGGATAACTCAGCGCTTTTGCGGGCGCTTACCGCATGGGTTGTGCACGACTACAAAGAAGTTTTATTTAGGTTATTTAGGTAAAATTATAAACTGAACACATACTTTGCGCTGCACAGCGGGGTGGTGTTCTCGGAGATGGGAGAACAGGTTTGATGTATTTCCTCCTTTAGCTGTGACTACGGCCACATTGATTACAAGCTTGTTGATTACAAGATTACAAGTCTGTTTTCAGGCTGTTTGAATGAGCGAAATATGATCAGAATTATGTTAATTAACACTAACATAGAAGCATAGAACTATTTAATAAAAATGATTTTTAAGAACAGCTAAACACAGTGCGGAGAAGTTCACGTGCGAGAGAGAGAGAGAGAGAGAGAGAGAGAGAGAGAGAGAGAGATTTGCGTGTTCTGATGTGAGCTACTCACAGGTAAAGGTTCTCTTTTATCTCCTCGTGCTCATTTTAGTCCAATTCATAATTCTGCAGTTTCTCAGTGTTTTCTGTCGTATTTTGCGGCTAGCGCGAGCGCTTACAACTAACACCGCGGACCGCGAGGTGCAGCCGCGCTGCCGCTGTTATGCCGAATCCGACTCCCTGCTCAATCCGACTCCCGCTTCGCGGACAGAATCGGCACAACACCTCCCGCTGTAGAACTGCGGGAGTGAAAACAGCGCTTATAAATAAGTTAGTTAAGTTTCACTTTCAGTTTTCGTTATTTGGTTCGTTTTCATTAACAATAATAATTGGTTACTTAGCATTAACATTGTGATTATCACACCAGAGCTTTATTTAAAAATAAAATATATAATTAAAAAACAGATGCCTACATCTCAGACTATTTTCTGGAGCCTAACCCGACCCGGCCCGAGGAATGTGGTGGGAAATCTCGGCCCGAACGGACCCGATTTCGGGTCGGTCCTCGGGTCAGGTCTGGTTCGGGCAGAGAATCTAGGCTCTAGTCTGATGCACTTTCTGCCATTCTCACCGCTGTGTGCTGAGTAGCTGAAGCGGAGCAGAGTTGCGCATGCGCGGGTGACTTTCTCCGCTGGCTTGCGTTTTACCGGTAATAAGCAAACACACACGGTATGATAACCGTGCATTTTAATACCACGGTATACCGTGAAACCGGTTACCGCTGCAACCCTAGAAACATGACAGGTAAACAGAGGGGCAGGAGCACAAGAGACAAAATAAGGCAGAAACAGAAGACAGACATGGGCTAAGGTGTAACATTCAGAGGTGAGTATTATCAGCCTGTAGCCTGCTGCTAACTCCGGCCAGCACTGCTGGAGCAGTATTAGCCGCTAACTGCGCTAAGTGCTATCATAGTCACGTTTCTGGAGAGGTGCACGTCGTCCTACGGCGTATGGTTGATACAGGAGTATAAAAGGGTCAGACTGGAAAATGAGTATTTATATTAGTGTGCTGGTCAAAGTGTGTTGGGGGAGGGGCACTAGCCCCCCAGAACTCCCCCTGCACCAAAATTACAGCCCAATATGGTGATTTTCTTCTAACAGAATATACATAACCTTTAAGCTAGAGTGAAAAACGTTATCATTAATCTAAACCCCTCCCCCAATCACCAATCATAACCCTCTACCACTACTGATACATCAGAAACCACACAAACTACTGTTAACCTGAATCTACTGCTACAGACAGACCTGCTGCACGAGGGCCTGTACTTGTGTCCTGCTGCACGAGGGCCTGTACTTGTGTCCTTGTGTGCTTGGTTACTAATGTTTATTTGAGTAAACAACAACTGAAAAAAGATCACTATCAGCCTCCAGAGCTTCACACATTTGCATATTCTCACTTTAGAAGACTTTACAGTTCAGCTGACTGCTTGTGATTTCCGCTGTAACTGTGAAATAAAACCCAGCAGCAGAAACTCATCTCCTTCTTACCATCAGCGCTCTGGATTCAGAAGATATAAACTCATAATTTAATACATAATTAAATATTAATAATGATTACTTTATGAACATCTCCACCAATCCTGATGATCATTAAAGTGATAATTCTGCTGTTATTGTTATGGTTACTGTGTCTTTAAGCAGTAGTGAGGGGTGATGATTCTGTCTGCAGTTTGGGAACTGAGAGCAGGGGGGCGCTGTTTAGTCTGCTGTGTGAAATTAGAGGCTTTAATACAGAGATCTGTGAAGCTGAGAGATTTTTATATTTAATAGCAGCAAAGGTTGACCCATTTATGAAGAAATGGATATTTATAGTTATAAAATAGTTATAAAGTAATTATAAAAGTAAAACAATAAAACAAATATAACTTTTTAATTCAAAGAAAAAGTAAAAATCATGTTTAAAATACAATAATTCAATCACGTATAAGCTGTGTTTCACTGCATTAGAAATCTTCTATCATCTCCAGTGTTCTTCTCCTCTCCCACTCTGAACTTTCTGTCTGAATTAACTCTTTAATTCTCTTTATTTACATCTATAACTGGATAAAAATCCAATCCTAGACTCCATCTCCGTCTCTGCACTTAAAACACAGCTGGATCTCAATTCCATTTATCACAGAGTTACAGATTCTGTTCCAAAAAGAGCTTTTAGACACGAAATTCAGACCCCTGGAGTGTCGTCCTCATTCATGACCTTTCTGAGGACCCAACCTTCCACACATTTCCAGAAAAGAACGATACAATGCTGAAGATACACACAATATAAACTCTATGATCCCTATCTTACATCCTGTGCAAGGTATAATGTGATGCTCATAGCTATCTTACACCCCTTACATCTGGTGTGTTCAGGTACATTTCTGGAGTTTTGCTTGTTTATCTTGGTAACAGAAAACATAGGAGCTCCACTGACTGAATACAACCTAGACAGATGCCAACAGTCAGACATTCATTGCTATCTTTGCAACACAGCAGCACAAACCCAAATTTTACATCAACAATAAACAGAATAGTAAATAAAATAACATTGCTGTTCCCGTAAATGAGCTGCTGGAGCGCCAACCAGCTGCTGAGAAGCGTTTGTTGGACACATCCAGGTAGCTGCACCATTAAAATAGCAATGCACCAAAGTCATAGTCTTTTCTTTCTTTTATCTATTTTTATGTTTTTTAAGGGTGGGGGTGTAAGTGAGGCCACAAAGTTTAGAATTGAAAGTCATGGAATGGCAGAATTCTTTGGTTGTGGTTCATTTGACAAGTGCTTCTCTATGGTATCACTGGAAAAGAAGAAATTGATTTCCCAGGTAATCGATGAAATGCTGAAGAAGAGCATTTTAAAAGCTTTCCTCTTACCTTGGCTCAACTATATTGTACTGGTTCCTAAGAAAACTGTTAAAATTAAATTTATGTTGACTTCTGTAGTTTAAGACACCGAGACTCGCCTGAATACCTGGTCAATTACCTGTTGGGCTTTTTGAATTCAACCGTCTCCCATTGGGTTTAAACAATGCTACAGGTTTCTCCTAACAACTGATTGAAATGTGTTGTGGAAGACCTGAATGGAAAGTGAATTTTGCCTACATAGATTGTAGATTTCTTAACAGATTTGAAAAAAATATCTGTTACATTTATGTGAAGTCTTCTCAAGGTTACAACAAAAAGGGACTAAAATCCTCAAACTTTAAAAGGATATGCATGAGATGGATGATATTGTAGAGCATATTATTATTAGCTTATTTTATATAAAAAATATTTTGCACAAAATAACACAAATATTTCTGAAAATTCCAAAAAATAGCAACAATATCAGTTTGTAATGTGGTTTCCAAGCCATATATCTTATAGTTAGAACTGCTATTATAATTGGTAAACAGTATCAAAAGATTTCAAAGGGGCTTCTCAAAGATCATTATGCAATTTGGAAATAAGTCTTGTGGCTGCAATAAAAAAAACATCTGTTTGGAAAAGCAATGCAGGCAAATGTAGACTATTTTACCCTGTGAACAGGTCAAATCTTCTGCAACAATATAACTGGTAAAATGGGAAACTCCAGCTTTAAATTTTCCTTTATAAACTTTTAAAACAACTCTGCCCCCTACGGGCTGACATGGGTAACAACACTAAAGAATAACCATCACCGGCATGATTATCATATTTAAGACTTTTTATTAGCATTCAGACTTTTATAACATATATTTGCAATATTATTTTTCCTACATAAGAGTTTCACAACTGTAATCACAATAAAAATCAAATTAAAGAAACATTTCATTATAACAGTGTTCAGTATATACTGACAATCAAAAGTAATAGTATATGAAATATACACAACATCAGTTCTATAGTCCCCAATATAGAACCCTTTAGGACTCCACTGAAAATTTAAAATCAAACAGTTTCTCCATTTATATCAAAAACTCAATAAACCTGAGGTTCAAATCTGTTAAAGGTCCATCAACCTTGTAGAGATCTGTCAATTAACTTTTTGTAACAATTTATATATGCACATATATTAAGGCACTAAACTAGAAATTAACCAATAAAACTGAATGAAGTAAGTAAAAATAATGTGTTAATAATAAACTGCATGGAAAAATGAAAATAATATGAACCATAACATCAAACTGCTTTCAGAATACGCTTATAAACATGACATAAACAAATTACATGATATGACACCAAGAAAAGCACAACAGTGAATACTGAAAATATAATTTCTAAAAATACGGCACATTAAATAAATGTGTAAAATGAATGAAGCAGCAACAAATAAGCTATATTTTGTTTGCATAATAGATTCAATAAAATCTTATTACCTAAATTCTCTCATATCCTCACAATCTCTCTCTCCCATCATAAACCTCTATTTGATTCTGTCATAGATGACTGAAGCCTCATCCACTTTCTGTGACCTATAAAACAAGGGAAATAAAATGGTATATTTTACTTATTATAAGTAGTAAATATAGGTTTTTGAAAGAATCAACTATTTACATTGTATATATGTATATTTTTTTCCAAAGTATTGGTGAAAGTGCATTAGAGCTGAGAATGTTGTATGTTTATAAAGATTTAAAAAATGATTTGTCTTTCTGAAGATTCTACACAGTAAATTTAACCAGTGTTAAATATGAAACTCACCCAGTAGCAGCAGCATCAGCGTGACGGTGGTGGAATGTAACACTGGCGTACTGAAGCTCCTCCTGCTGGTCAGATCTGATCACAACATCAGGTTTTCTACCAGTCCTGACTGTAGCGTACTGAACATCATCATCATGATCAGGAGCTCCAGAGGAAGCATCACCTGCAGTCTCTACAGGTCTGGATCTGCTGTGAGTAACGGTGGCGTACTGGACGTCATCCTGAAGAAGATCATTCATTATAAAGATACTAAACATCTTATTTACTGAAGACTGAATAGAAACATCACTGAAATATGATGGATTGTGTTCTGCTGGATATTTTACCTGATCTGATCCATCCTGATCAGATCCAGCATCTCTCTTCTTCATCCTGAAACAACAGAACACTTACAGTGTTAAACACAATGCTATAAACCAAATGAAGTTCTACCATGTTCTACTAAATTCTACTGACCTGGAGATGAAGAATAAGATCAAAATAAAGAGAAGAAGAAGAAGAAATCCTCCTCCTCCTCCCACTGTGATCCAAACTGCAGATCTGATCTGATTTTCTGAGGGAAGAAGATCATTTCCATCACTTTACTGAGTCTTTATTTAAACACTGGAACTATTTACATTATTATTCTCCACCTACTCTGAACATCAATCATCACAGATCCATTCTGAACTCCAACTGCATTCTGAGCTTCACAGTAGTACAGTCCAGTGTGATCAGCAGTGATGCTGATGATGCTGAAACTCTGTCCAGATCCTACAGGTGAGTCTCCACCATCTTTAAACCAGGTGTAGTTCTCCACAGGTGGGTTTCCATCACTGCTGCAGGTCAGAGTCACTGAACTTCCCTCCACTATTCCACCAGAGGGACTGATGGACACTGAGACGTTCTTTGGAGGATCTAGAGACAGATCTGACTTTAGCGTTTCTTGCTAATCTCTAATATCACTGTGTGGTTCAACCATTCCCAGAGTTTAGAGAAGAATGAGAACTTTACTCACGTCTGACTCTGAGAGTTTGAGCAGTAGAGGGGAGATGTTCAGATCCTCTTACAGCACAGCTATAACTGCCTGCATCCTCACTGCTGACTGTCTGCAGGTGGAGCTGCTGATTCTTCTGGATCATCTCTGTGGTTAAAGGACGTCCATCTTTGTACCAGATGAATGTTGGATCAGTCAGACTGCAGGTGGTTTTACACGTCAGAACTGCTGATTCTCCTTCTGTTACTTCTCCAGGAGATTCTACATGGAGCTCTGAGATCATTTGAGAATCATCAGATCAGGAAAGTGATTTATTAAAACAGGAAAACATTGAAAAGTTCTGCTTTAACTTACCTGTAACATTGAGTTTTATTCCAGGAGTTCTCATCCATTTCTGATCTTTTACATCTGTTAAGACTCTGAAGCAGTACTCATGTTCATCCTTCTTCATTACGTTTCTCAGTTTGAGGGCGAAGTTTTTCTTTTTATCAACTAAATACTCAACCCTGCCTGAGAAACTTGAAACTGTACTCAGATCAGGTGATTCAACATCCTTAACTGGGTCTATGACCCAAAATGACTTATTCACTGTAAGATGTTCTGGATGTGTAAAAGTTCCGTTCATAAACACTGTAGATCCCTTTAAAGCACATATTTCCTGCTGGATGTAATTCATACTCCACTCTGCTCCAGAAGCTCCTGAAACATAAGATGCAGTAAAGATCTGATTACTGAGGCTGGAGATTATCAGACAGTCAGAAACTCCAGCAGCTACTGAACAACACTGATCTGATTCTGAGAGAAAAACATAAAGAGAGAAGAGCTCTGAGGTTCCTGGAGTTCTAGAGAGAGTCTAGTTCTAGTCCAGAACAGTTTAATGATCAGTTCAGCAGTGAATCACTACAGTTGAAAGAGAACAGTTACTTAGTAACGCGTTACTCTAATCTGACCCTTTTTTTCAGTAACGAGTAATCTAACGCGTTACTATTTCCAATCCAGTAATCAGATTAAAGTTACTTATTTAAGTCACTGTGTGTTACTCTCTCTCTCTCTATACCTCACTCACACACACACACACACACCCCGCTCCCTTCCTCATTCCCCTCCGCTCTCCCCCAATCACACGCGTCTCACTTTCTCCACCTGTCTCTCTCTCTCGCGCTCGGCGTGTCTTTAGTTTCTGCCTGTTCTCGTTTTTCACCAGTTCTCGGGCTCCCTATCTCTTTATAAAGGCGTTTTTTTGTGGCCGCGTCCCAATTCACTAGCCAGGGCAGCGGTCTTCACAGATCTGATTGGCCAAAGAGAGCGTTTGAAGATTTTACATCACACGTGATTGGAAGTTCACTGTGGTGCAGAGCACGTATACCGTAAAGACAAGAAAAGTTCCGGTGCTTTAAATGAACACTGTCAGAATTAAATCCTTCTCAGTAGTTGGGTCCGGTATGGGTCCGTATTGGACAACGTCTGGGTCCGGACTCGGACCCCAGTCGGCATATATGTGATCCCTGGTCTAGACAATATACACGGTTCTGTTTTATAAAACCACTCCTTGCTGCCCTGCAGAGAACAACAAGTTCAATGTTCAGTTTTACAGTGTTAAATATGTCCAATCAAGAAAGACTTTCTTTATTTTTTATTTATTTATAAAAACAGGTATTTATGTTAAGTAAAACCAAGAAAGGCGATATTGTATTTTAAAAAAAAAAAGTTCATTTTTTTTTTATAAAAAATACTTATTTTTTCAGGAAATAGTTTAACTTAATAGAGATACATTGTTGCTGTTAAAAATGCATTTTCCAATAAAGGCAGTATTGGCTAAACTGGTTATAATGTTTATGTTAAGGCGGCGGGAGGTGCTGTCTGCAGCTGCTGAAAGTAACTAATAAAGTAACTTGTAAAGTAACTTAGTTACTTTTAAAATCAAGTAATCCATAAAGTAACTAAGTTACTTTTTAAAGGAGTAATCAGTAATCAGTAATCGGATTACTTTTTCAAAGTAACTATACCATCACTGACAGTGAGGGAGATAAAGTGAGATGTTTCGGTGATGGAGGATCTTCTGACTCACCAACAGCCATCAGCAGAAACACCAGAGGAAGTGACATCATCAGCCTGCACAACATTAAACAATAATTAAAGATTTTTACTTAAAGATAAAACCAAACGACAAAATAAAACAGTACAAAATAACAACTGTACACATATGTATATATATATATATATAGAGAGAGAGAGAGAGAGAGAGAGAGTACATCAAATGATAGATGTTTGCATTACAATCAATACTGATCCATCTCAACCAGTATTGAATTAGAAATATAATTTCAAAGGCTACTTTTATGATTGATTTTCTACAGTTTTACAGTTCAGTAAACTTTTAAATATTGCTATAAATATATAAAGATTACAGAAATTCAGCTGTTCTTACCTCTCTGAACTGAGCGTCGTCTGCATCAGGAGAACAGCGAGTGAAGACTGAAGAAACAGCGCTGAAGTTAAAGCTGATAAAGCTTGCGGTTTATTCCGGTCCTGCATTCATATATATAAATATAATACTGTACCAACTTCCTGTTAACAGAACTGTCAAACTAAATGCACACAGTAATAAGCTGGTAGTGCTCTGCACACTCATTTAACTCAATTCAGTTCAGTAGCTTTTTACTTACTACTAATTACTGGAATTAAATGTAACATGTTCAATATTTGTCTTTTAAAACTATTAAAAAAACACATTTAAACACAGAGTAGAAAAGGTAAAGTAAATATTCTAGAGATTTCAGCCCCAATCACCAATCACAACCCTCTACCACTACTGATACTGATCACAAACCACCCAAACTACTTTAACCTGAATCACGAGGGCCTGTACTTGTGTCCTGCTGCACGAGGGCCTGTACTTGTGTCCTGCTGCACGAGGGCCTGTGCTTGTGTCCTGCTGCACGAGGGCCTGTACTTGTGTCCTGCTACACGAGGGCCTGTACTTGTGTTCTGGTGCACGAGGGCCTTTACTTGTGTCCTGCTGCACTAGGGCCTGTTCTTGTGTCCTGCTGCACGAGGGCCTGTACTTGTGTCCTGCTACACGAGGGCCTGTACTTGTGTCCTGCTGCACGAGGGCCTGTACTTGTGTCCTGCTACACGAGGGCCTGTACTTGTGTTCTGGTGCACGACGGCCTTAAACTTGTGTCCTGCTGCACTAGGGCCTGTTCTTGTGTTCTGGTGCACGAGGGCCTTTACTTGTGTCCTGCTGCACTAGGGCCTGTTCTTGTGTTCTGGTGCACGAGGGCCTTTACTTGTGTCCTGGTGCACAAGGGCCTGTACTTGTGTCCTGGTGCACGAGGGCCTGTACTTGTGTCCTGGTGCACGAGGGCCTGTACTTGTGCCCTGCTGCACGAGGGCCTGTACTTGTGTCCTGGCGCACGAGGGCCTGTACTTGTGTCCTGGTGCACGAGGGCCTGTACTCGTGTCATGGTTCACTAGGGCCTGTTCTTGTGTTCTGGTGCACGAGGGCCTTTAATTGTGTCCTGGTGCACGAGGGCCTGTACTTGTGTTCTGGTGCACGAGGGCCTTTACTTGTGTCCTGGTGCACGAGGGCCTGTACTTGTGTCCTGGTGCACGAGGGCCTGTACTTGTGTCCTGCTGCACGAGAGCCTGTACTTGTGTTCTGGTGCACGAGGGCTGTACTTGTGTTCTGGTGCACGAGGGCCTGTACTTGTGACCTGGTGCACGAGGGCCTGTACTTGTGACCTGGTGCACGAGGGCCTGTACTTGTGACCTGGTGCACGAGGGCCTGTACTTGTGTCCTGCTGCACGAGGGCCTGTACTTGTGACCTGGTGCACGAGTGCCTGTACTTGTGTCCTGCTGCACGAGGGCCTGTACTTGTGTCCTGCTGCACGAGGGCCTGTACTTCTGTCCTGGTGCACGAGGGCCTGTACTTGTGCCCTGGTGCACGAGGGCTTGTTTTTGTGTCCTGGTGCACGAGTTCCTGTACTTGTGTCCTGGTGCACGAGGGCCTGTACTTGTGCCCTGGTGCACGAGGGCTTGTACTTGTGTCCTGGTGCACGAAGGCCTGTACTTGTGTCCTGGTGCATGAGTGCCTGTACTTGTGTCCTGCTGCACGAGGGCCTGTACTTGTGTCCTGGTGCACTAGGGCCTGTTCTTGTGTTCTGGTGCACGAGGGCCTTTACTTGTGTCCTGGTGCACGAGGGCCTGTACTTGTGTCCTGGTGCACGAAGGCCTGTACTTGTGTCCTGGTGCATGAGTGCCTGTACTTGTGTCCTGGTGCACGAGGGCCTGTACTTGTGTCCTGGTGCACTAGGGCCTGTTCTTGTGTTCTGGTGCACGAGGGCCTTTACTTGTGTCCTGGTGCATGAGGGCCTGTACTTGTGTCCTGGTGCACGAGGGCCTGTACTTGTGCCCTGCTGCACGAGGGACTGTACTTGTGTCCTGGTGCACGAGGGCCTGTACTTGTGTCCTGGTGCACGAGGGCCTGTACTTGTGCCCTGCTGCACGAGGGCCTGTACTTGTGCCCTGCTGCACGAGGGCCTGTACTTGTGTCCTGGTGTACGAGGGCCTGTACTTGTGTCCTGGTGCACGAGGGCCTGTACTTGTGTCCTGCTGCACTAGGGCCTGTTCTTGTGTCCTGCTGCACGAGGGCCTGTACTTGTGTCCTGCTGCACGAGGACCTGTACTTATGTCCTGCTGCACGAGGGCCTGTACTTGTGTCCTGGTGCACGAGGGCCTGTACTTGTGTCCTGCTGCACAAGGGCCTGTACTTGTGTCCTGCTACATGAGGGCCTGTACTTGTGTTCTGGTGCACGACGGCCTTAAACTTGTGTCCTGCTGCACTAGGGCCTGTTCTTGTGTTCTGGTGCACGAGGGCCTTTACTTGTGTCCTGCTGCACTAGGGCCTGTTCTTGTGTTCTGGTGCACGAGGGCCTGTACTTGTGTCCTGGTGCACGAGGGCCTGTACTTGTGTCCTGGTGCACGAGGGCCTGTACTTGTGTCCTGGTGCACGAGGGCCTGTACTTGTGCCCTGCTGCACGAGGGCCTGTACTTGTGTCCTGGCGCACGAGGGCCTGTACTTGTGTCCTGGTGCACGAGGGCCTGTACTCGTGTCATGGTTCACTAGGGCCTGTTCTTGTGTCCTGCTGCACGAGGGCCTTTAATTGTGTCCTGGTGCACGAGGGCCTGTACTTGTGTCTTGGTGCATGAGGGCCTGTACTTGTGTCCTGCCGCACGAGGGCCTGTACTTGTGTCCTGGTGCACGAGGGCCTTTACTTGTGTCCTGGTGCACGAGGGCCTGTACTTGTGTCCTGGTGCATGAGGGCCTGTACTTGTGTCCTGCTGCACGAGGGCCTGTACTTGTGTCCTGGTGCATGAGGGCCTGTACTTGTGTCCTGCTGCTTGGTTAGTAATGTTTACTTCAGTAAAAAACAACTGAACAAAGATTACTATCAGCCTCCAGAGCTTCACACATTTGCATATTCTCACTTTAGAAGACTTTACAGTTCAGCTGACTGCTTGTGATTTCCGCTGTAACTGTGAAATAAACCCCAGCAGCAGAAACTCATCTCCTTCTTACCATCAGCACTCTGGATTCAGAAGATATAAACTCATAATTTAATACATAATTAAATATTAATAATGATTACTTTATGAACATCTCCACCAATCCTGATGATCATTAAAGTGATAATTCTGCTGTTATTGTTATGGTTACTGTGTCTTTAAGCAGTAGTGAGGGGTGATGATTCTGTCTGCAGTTTGAGAACTGAGAGCAGGGGGCGCTGTTTAGTCTGCTGTGTGAAATTAGAGGCTTTAATACAGAGATCTGTGAAGCTGTTGGATTTTTATATTTAATAGCATATATAATTCAAGCCAAATGTGAAATATTTGAGGCACACACACACACACACACAAACACACACACACACACACACACAAACACACACACACACACACACACACACACACACACATATACACACACACACTAAGTTGGCGGTGTGTGAGGTAGCAGTGACATCATGACATGTCTTGTACAGGATGTAAGGTAGGCCCTCTATTTGTAGCCTCTTGGGCCTCATTCCTGTCAACACCCACATCATCCTTCCAAAAAAACTTTTTTTAATCTAATGATGTACCTGTTTGATTAGAAAACACCTAAAAATATTTTACTATTTTATAAACTATGTATAAGTTATAAGCCAAAATTGTCACCCCTGCCAAAAAGTGCACCTCTTCGGGTGCTAAAAATGCTTGAATGCTGCAAAAGTGTAAAAAAGAGGTGTCGTGCCAAATTTGGCACCCCTGTCAAGAAGTGCACCCCATTGGGCACTGAAAATGCTGTTGGGTAGCAAAATTGGGAAAAAGAGGTGTTGTTGTCCTGCCAAAATATGCACCCCCATGGGCACTAAAAACACCATTGGGCTACAAAAGTGTGAAAAGAGGTGTTGTGACAAATCTTTGCACCCCTGCCAAAAAGTGCACCCCCATGGGCACTAAAAACAATATTATGCTACAAAAGCGTAAAAAAAATAGGTGTTGTGCCGAATTTGGAATGCCTGCCACAAAGTGCACCCACATGGACATTAAAAATACTATTGTGTTACAAAAGTGAGGAAGGAATGGATGTAAGTGCAGAATAATTATTTTAATAAGTAAACAAACTAAAACAAACTAACAAACAAACAAACAAAATAAACCAAAGTTACACTGAATACATAACTACTAAACACTAAACTTGAAAACAGGAATCTAACAAACAGCATGAGACAAACCTGACCACGGACAGCAAACAAACCAACAAAAGACTAGACAAACAAGGCTTGAAACAAAGGGGCTTATATACACATGGAGGGAACAGGAAACTGGAAACACCTGAGGATCAATCAAGAGGGGGCGGGGTTACAAATAACTAATGACAGGGTGGGGCTAAGGCGGAGACAGGACCAAAACAAAACAATAGCACATGGCTGGGAAACATGACAGGTAAACAGAGGGGCAGGAGCACATGGGACTAAATGAGGGCGAAACAGAAGACAGACATGGGCTAAACCGTGACATATTGGGCTATAAATGCGTGAAAAAGAGATGTACCACGTTTTTGCCCCCTGCCAAAAAGTGCACCACCATAGGCACTAAAAAACGATAATGTGCTAAAAACGTGTAAAAGCAGGTGTTGTGTCAAATTTCTTCACCTCTGCCAAAATGTGCACCCCCATGCGCACTAAAAACATTTTAAGCTACAAAAGTGGGAAAAAAACAGGTGTTGTGCCAAATGTGGCACTCCTGCCAAAAAGTGCACCCCCATGGGCATTGAGAATGCTACGGGGCTGCAAAAGTGTGAAAAAGAGGTGTTGTGCCAAATTTGGCACCCCTGCCAAAAAATGTGCACCCCTATAGGCACTAAAAACACTTTTGGGATGCAAAAGTGTGAAAACAGGTGTTGTGCCACATTTGGCACTTCTACCAAAAATTGCATCCCCAAGTGCACTAAAATGCAGTGAGGTATAAGATAGCAATGAGCATCACAACATGTCCTGCACAGGATGTAAGGTCCTATATCTGTAGCCTCTTGGGCCGCATTCCTGCCAATTCCCACATCATCCTTCCAAAATCCTGTTTTTAAATTTAGAGATGAATCTGTGTGATTAGAAACACCTATAAAATAGTATAATACAAAATTAATTAATTAAAAGTAATTAAAAGTAATTAAAAGGCTATTAGCACGAGTAAACGTATAAACTGAGACTGTGTGTGTAGATGGTTTGAAAGGTGTTCTAAAAATAAGCTGCACAGGAAGTAAGAAAATAGCGTCTTAAAACCTCAGAGCTGTTTCTTCAGTCGTCACTCGCTGTTCCGGGGGTCTAGATGAGAAGAGGTAAGAAGAGCTCAAACTATATATATATATGCGTTTTTAATGTATGTTTATTACGTTTATTAATGTATGTATATGTCTGTGTATACAGTGGTGTGAAAAAATTACTTTTTATTTTCTTCATGTTTCTCTCTCTTAAATGTTTAAGACCATCATCCAAATTTAAATACTAGTCAAAGACAATACAAGTTAACACAAAATGTATTTTTTAACGAAGGTTTTTGTTATTAAGGGTGAAAAAACCTACATGGCCTACAAGTACAAGTGTTTACCATCTGGATATTAGTTCCACTTCTCTTTACCTAATTGTTTTAATTCAGCCAAATTTGAGGGTTTTTGGATGTTTTGGCGTTTTTGGATGTTCCACAGCATCTTTGGATGATGTTTTAGGGTCTTTTGAGACCTCTTGTATGAGTCGTCACTTGGCTCTTGGGGTAATTTTGGTCGGCCGGCATGTCACTCCTGGGAAGGTTCACCACAGTTCCATGTTTTCACTATTTGTGGACAATGGCTTTCACTGTGGTTCTCTGTAGAAATGGCTTTATAACATTTTCCAGACTGATAGATCTCAGTTCCTGTTCCTTTTCTTTGGATGTTGGCATGATATCTAGATTTTGAGTATCTTTAGGTCTACTTCTCTTTGTCAGGCAGGTCGTATTTAAGTGATTTCCTGATTTTGAACAGGTGTGGCAGTAATCAGGTGTGGGTGTGGTTAGAGAAATTAAACTCAGGTGTGATAAAACACAGTTAAGTTATGTTTAAACTGGGGGGTAAAACCATTTTTAACACAGGATCATGTAGGTTTGGATTGTTTTTCTATCTTAGTAACACAAACCTTTATTTAAAAACTGCATTTAGTGTTTACTTCTGTTGTCTCTTACTAATATTTAAATCTGTTTGAGGATCTGAAACTGTACAAAGTGACAGGTATGCAAGAAGTAACAAATCATGAAGGAACAAACACGTTTTTACACCACTGTATACACATTTAAATATAGAGTTAAAGTCTTTCACTGTATTTTAAAGAGCATTGCATGTATGTTCTGTTAGTGGAATATATTGCTGTATTAGGGTGGTGTTTCTGTGAATGTTTGCAGCTGATGGTGTTAGCCACATGTTTAGCACATTAGCGCTGTAGTTTACTTGCTGCTATGCTTTGTAAATAAGAAGTTAGATTGACATTGTGATTAAAAGAGCTTTTAAGAGATCATGATCTGAATCCTTAGCTCTGAACAACATGAACATAAAGGCCTCGGCTTCTAGCAAGACTTTAGTAACCATAGTTAAAAACAACAAGGGTCCTAAAACTGAGCCTTGTGGAACAACATATTAAAAACTCTACAGTGAACAGTAATTGCTTAGCATGAATTAGCTTGGAGACCACTATCCTGTTACTGTGTATGTAGATTTAGGTTTAAGACGTCTGATATGTCGGTGTTCTTGAGGGTTCAACTGCATCACTGATCTCACCACAAAGTTCTCGTCGGTGTCCATACCACCATAGTCAAGCCTCTCGTATCTTGTCTGTGATTGGTGCAACTTTCATTTTTTTCATGCATGTCTTAATTTCTGATATTATCAGGGCGGGAGATGCCCAGGGTCCATCGTAGCATCTGCATTTCCATAGCATGCATTGTTTGTTCTTGTTTCACTTTTGCTGCCAGCATTAATTTCCATGTAATGTCACTGGAGCAGTGGCGATTGCTCTAAGACTGCAAGGGAAGCTCAGCTTCCCCTAAAAAATAAAAAAATAAGTGATTAAATATATACTGTTGTGTGTACATGTCACCGCGGCTTTCCTCTCACTCATTCCCGCAGCTTCACAGCGCTGCTTTTAACAGTGCACAGACTTCAATAGCGGAGCAAAGCGCGCGGCGAAACGAGACGAGTCATTGGATAAACGCTGGGCTTTTTCACGCCCATGGGACGCTCAGCGTCTCTTGGGGTCTATGGAGCAGTGGTTCTGTTTAATTTATTCTGTCTTGTTTTAGTTCCTTGTTTCCTTGCTTGTTTATTTATTTCATAAAACCCCCATACCTGCTTTTATGTCCGCCTCCACGTCTCCCTGCATTTGCTGCTCCCCCCACCTGCCCCTGTTCCTTCTCTCAGAACAGTGTTTGGCCTAGGCCCCGCCTACCCAGGCCTGCCCCTAGGCCCCTGGACTACGCCCCCAGAACTGTGCCCAGACTGGCCCCATGGACTTCACCTCAGACTTTAACCAGTCCTGGGCACTCATCTCTGTTTGTTCCCTTGTCTCTCCCTGTCATGGTCCCCCTGTCTGTGTTCCAGTTCCTGTCCCCGCTGGTTTCTCTATGCCAGTCCCTGTTACTGTGTTTGTGTCTGTCCCAGTCAATGTTTTCATCCCTGTTCCCTTGTCCAACATCCAGCCCCGTGTCCAGTCTCTTGCCCAGTCCGTGTCCAGTGTCCTGCCACCATCTCCTGTCCAGTTCCCTGTCCAGTCTCCTGTCTCATCCCCTTTCACGTCCCCAGTCCAGTCTCTTGTCCAGTCTGTATCTCCATTTGTGTCTAGTGTCTAGTCCCCTGTCCAGTCTCTGTTTCAGCCTGCAGTCCAGTCTGTGTCCCCGGTTGTGTCTAATGTTTGGTCCCAGTTTTTCTCCCCTGTCCAGTCTGCATTTCAGTTTTCTGTCCCGTCCTCTGTCCAGTCTCCTCTCTTGTGTACTCGGTCCTAGTCTTGTTTGGTGTCTTGTTTTTTGCTTTCCACCCTCTCCTGACCGGCTTCTGTTATTTATTTTGCTGTTTGTTATTTTGCGCCCCAGGAGTTTCGCGTTAAGGGGGGTTCTGTCACGTTTCCTGTCTGTTCTTATGTGTCTGTGTGTGTTCCCTACGTGACCCGTACTCCTGTGTTTCTTCCCTCCAGGTGTTTCTACTTCCTTGGTGTTATATAGTCCTAGTGTTTCAGTCTTTGTTCCTCTGTCTTTGCACTAACCCTTGTTGTTCTGTCTTTCCCATGTTTGCATTCTCTTTCTCACAATGTATTGTTCTTTGTTTATTTTCTTGATTATTTCTTTGTTTATTTCATGTTTAGTCTTTGTTTACTCCCTTGTTCTGTTTAATTTATTCTGTCTTGTTTTAGTTCCTTGTTTCCTTGCTTGCTTATTTGTTTATGTGTTTATTTATTTAATAAACCCCCTGTAAGGGCTGGTGCCCGGCCTCAGTGTCCTCCAGGGCATCGGAGGGCGCGCCATGCCAGCGCCGAGGGTTAGTTGGCTAATTATCAACACCTGCTTTCAACAGCTTATAAGCAACGCCAACTAGCCACTCGGCGCTGGATCTTTGAAGCTTGTGAGAGCGAATCTATGCCCGTTTTTTCGAGCGAGCCTCGGCTCCTTTCTCTTTCTCTTCCTGCTGTCCCTTTGGAGACAGCTGGCACCGCTGGCAAAACTCCTCCCGCAAAAGTATCTTCCTCTGTCCCTTTCCTCTCTCTCGACTCTGCTGGAGATAGAGCTGTGTGCTCTCTCCTGTGTGTGTGTGTGTGTGTGTGTGTGTGTAGCAGCCGCGAGGCACACGGTTTTGCTCACATACTCTCTCTCCCTCTGTTCCTCCCCTCTGTGGTGGAACAGCATTTAATCCCCAAGCACCTCAGTTCAGTTTTGTTTTCTTTGGAAGCCATTTTGTTTCGTTAATCCTTCACCTCATCTCATAAGAGGTAGCCGTAGCTTTCACGGCGAGCCTTGTTTACAATTCTCCCCCTTTCTCTCACTCACGCTCGGCGTGAATTTTGTTTTCCGCCTGTTTTCCCTCTCCGCCCGTTTTCGTTGCTCCGCCCCTTTCGGCGGAGGCTCTAAAGGGCGATTAAAGCGGCCGCGTCCCAATTCACTCGCTGGTTCAGCGGTTAGAGCTTTGGGCTGCGACCGCGACAGCCTGGGTTCAATCCCCGCGTGGAGCGGGGTTTAATAATAATAATTATATCTATAATATTATTATATATCCTATTAATATAAATATATATATATATATATATATATATATATATATATACAATTATATATTGATTATTATTATTATTATTATTATTATTATTATTATTATTATAATTATTATTATTATTATTATTATTATTATTATTATTTTCCCCTTTTTTCTTGGGTTTACCTGCTTTGAGATCTGCTGCTCTGCACTTGGTTCCTACAACCTTCTGGGCTGGAGAGCTACTGCTCCCCAACCCCTTACACCCCCCTTACCTGCTTTTACGTCCGCCTCCACGTCTCCCTGCCTGGGCAATCCTGACATATATATATATATATATATATATATATATATATATATATATATATATTTTTTTTTTTTTTTTTTATGAATATATGAATGTAGAACTGGATTAAACCGGCTGCACTTTAGCAGCTTTAACCTCAGTTCTGTTTCTTTTGTCTTCACTCTCTGTTCTTCCGCTGCAGATGACACTGAACTGCAGTGCTATAATATTTCTATTTCCTGTGTAGTTAGTCTAGTTGAGAAGGACTTGGTAATGCTAAAACGATTATTATAATTTTATGTACTGTATATATAGATATTGTGATATTAAGTGGATATGAGTGATATAGAGTGCATGAACTCAAAACATACCTTTATTTTGGCAAAACACTCAAACAAACTCAAAGAAACAGAACGACAGTCCAGTGCGGCTCTAGTTGCTCAACTTTCAGTATTTTTAGGTTTGCGTCGCCTCAGCTTTCTTCTCACCATTAGTGATTCACTGGAGTGAAGGCGGGGTCTTTATACCGGTCCCAGCTGGCTGTTCAATCAGTCCAATGCAGGCCAGCTGGGACAAATCGGGGCTGTGCCCCATGACTCCCCTCACCTCCGCACATCACAATATCTATACAGTGATGTTTCTGTATTATTTTTTTTCCCCAGCATGTATAACTAAATACAGAAACAATGATTGTGTATTAAAATATGAATAAAAATCTATAATAATGTATTCATGGATTCTGGATGATTTTAGTGGGATTTTATTTTAGTATTAAAGGTATTCTGTAACAGTCTGCTTGTTTGATGGTATGCAGGCTGGTGATGTCACTCAGGATGGCTCCTCCTCCTCCTCTTCATCTGGTGTTTCTGCTGATGGTTGTTGGTGAGTCAGAAGATCCTACTGTAACTCCATCACTGCTGAACTGATCATTAAACTGTTCTAGACTAGAATTAGACTCTCTGATGAACACTCAGAGCTTTTCTCTCTTTGTAGTTTCTCTCAGAATCAGAATCAGTTTATGAATTATAAGTGTAAATGCAGTTAATTCTTCAGGTAAAGTGTTTTGTTACGTCTCAGTCTTATAAAGGGGAGGAGGTTTAACACTTTCTGATGGTAGAAGCTGAACATCCCCTCAATTATGTAATATTATCCTTGTTTTCATAGAATCTAGAGAATCTCCAGCCTCTGTAATCAGATCTTTACTGCATCATTTGTTTCAGGAGCTTATGGACCAGACTGGATTGTGACGTACAAACAGCAGGAAATATGTGCTTTAAAAGGATCTACAGTGTTTATTAAAGGCACTTTTACACTTCCAACAGATTTAGGCAAACTTAAATTGACAAAAACATTTTGTATGAAATACAGAGGTCCCGGGGGGGAGCGGACTGATCTGAGATTAGATCCAGATTACTCAGGCAGGGTTGAGTGTTTAACTGATAATAAAACTTACTACTCTCTCAAACTGAGTAACGTAACGAAGAAGGATCAACACAAGTACAACTTCAGAATCATAGCAGATGATGATCAAAAGAAATGGATGGGAATACCTAATGTCATTCTGAATGTTAATGGTGAGTTTATTTTTCAATTGTTTTTCCAAAATTCAACAATTTCAGTAAACAAAACAAAAAAATAATTATTTAGAATTGTCTCCTTCTCTCAGAGCTCCATGTAGAATCTCCTGGAGAAGTAACAGAAGGAGAATCAGCAGTTCTGACGTGTAAAACCACCTGCAGTCTGACTGATCCAACATTCATCTGGTACAAAGATGGACGTCCTTTAACCACAGAGATGATCCAGAAGAATCAGCAGCTCCACCTGCAGACAGTCAGCAGTGAGGATGCAGGCAGTTATAGCTGTGCTGTAAGAGGATCTGAACATCTCCCCTCTACTGCTCAAACTCTCAGAGTCAGACGTGAGTAAAGTTCTCATTCTTCTCTAAACTCTGGGAATGGTTGAACCACACAGTGATATTAGAGATTAGCAAGAAACGCTAAAGTCAGATCTGTCTCTAGATCCTCCAAAGAGCGTCTCAGTGTCCATCAGTCCCTCTGGTGGAATAGTAGAGGGAAGTTCAGTGACTCTGACCTGCAGCAGTGATGGAGACCCACCTGTGGAGAACTACACCTGGTTTAAAGGATCATCATCAGTAGGAACAGGAGGAGCCTACAGTATTCCCAACATCAGCTCTGAGGACAGTGAAGAATACACATGCCAGAGTCGTAATGAACTCGGAGAGAGAAGATCCACTGCTGTCTCTTTAAATGTTCTGTGTACGTTGATGACGTTTTAATATGTTCTATTCAATGAATTTCTTTAAAACTCAACGTGATTCATTTCCTTCTTACCTGTTTGCTTTAGATCCTCCAAGGAACGTCTCAGTGTCCTTCAGTTCCTCTGATGAAATGGTGAATCTGACCTGTAGTGGTGATGCTAACCCACCTGTGGAGATCTACACCTGGTTTAAAGAAGGTGGAGACTCACCTGTAGGATCTGGACACAGTTATGTTCCTCTACAGAGTGGATTCTACTACTGCCAGGCTCAGAACCAACATGGAGCTCAGAGATCAGCTTCAGTGCCGGTTAATTTCAATGGTGAGAGACTTGATTATATAGACTGAACAAAAATGTTAAAGCAACACTTTGGGATTTGCTCCCAACTCAACGATTTAAGACTTTTTCTATGAACAGAAAAGGCCTTTTTCTCTCAAATTTCCCCTTTAATGGGTTAAACCAGTCACAGGTGCGGTATATTAATATGCTGATTAGACACAGTGATTATATACAGGTATACCTTGGGATGGCCACAATAAAAGCTACTCTAAAATTGCAGTTTTATAGTATTGTGAAATTTTTGGGGGTTCAGAAAACCAGTCAGTATCTGGTGTGACACCAATCCGGAGCATCCCAAACATACTCAATAGTCACACAAGAACTGGAATGTTTTCAGCTTCCAGGAACTGGGTACAGATGCTCATGCTGTTTTCCTCACCTCATTGATCATTCTGCATGTGCTGTGCTCTTACAGTCATCTTTACAGGACTTTACACCTGTCATTGCATAGGGAGAGTAGCAGCAACAGTGCTGAACTTTCTCCATTTGTAGAGCTCCTGTCTTACCATGGACACATGAACATCAAGGCTTTTAGAGATATATCTGTAACCCTTTCCAACGTCATGCAAGTCAACAGTTCTTAATTGTAGGTCTTCTGAGAGCTTGATCTTTTGAGTGTGAGGCATGATTCACATCAAGCAATGCTGCTTCTAAAGAATTGTGTTGTTTAAGTGTTCCCATTATTACTATTTTTTGAGCAGTGTATTTATGTGTAATATCTCAGCAGGTCTCTGGGTGGCGCTGTATGCAGTTGGTGGAGTGGTTGGAGTTTGTGGGCTTGCAGCTTTTCTTACTGGACTTTTCTGGATGAGGTGAGAAAATGAATAAGAATGTAAAGATTGGGTTGTTTTTCTATCTGAGATATTCGTCTCCTGTTTTAATATTTATTTTTGTTTTCTACAAGGAGACGGAAGAAGCAGGATGTGAATACGGATGAGGACATCTACCAGGTGAGTTCTCACATAGTTCTTATATCAGTAGATCAGTCCATTAATGTTCCTCAAGGGATTTGGTTTCCAGGTCTTTGCTTTGCTCCCTGATCCTCTGAGAACCCAGAGCTCTTCTCACTGAGACTCTAATCATCTTTTCTCGGTTTTGCAGAATGTTGGAGATATCTCTTGTCCTCCTGATGAAGATTCCTCCAGTACTCATGTTTATGGGAATGTAGAGGTGAGTTTTCATTACTGGGCTTTTATAATTCAATTTTAGAGCATCTACTGATGTTCTCTTTCTCTCGGTTCTGCAGAGTGTTGGACATAAAGCTCCTGATGATGATGATGATGATGATGATGACTACTCCAGTATTGCTGATTACGAGAATATGGACGGCACTGTTAAAAAATGGTAACGTAAAAAAAGTTACAAACTTGTTGGAGCTGCAAAAACACTTTTATTCATTTCTAACATTTTTTTAGTTCTATATAGGACCATATATATTTTTGCCTGAAGATTAGAAAGTATTTATTGGAGAAAGTTACTCATGCTAGTAAAACATGTCTTAATTTACAACGTAAATATTAACAAAATATAGATATTTGCATGGAAAAAGAGGTTCGTTAGATTTATTTGGCTTGTAAAGACTAGAAAACCAGTTCACATATCAGAAAACATGATATGAATGTGATTTTCATTTTCAAGCAGTTCTTTTTGGTGATGATTTGGATCTCATGCCCAACCAAACCCAACCAAAATAATGTTTCATAGCCCAAAAAAATCTAAACTAACAACAACCAATATAGTCTATTGAAATACTCAAAGGGTTTGTAGTGAAATACTGTGTTTTAGAACATTTATCCATGATGGCTGAAAATGTGTTGGTCATGAGACCAATTGAAGCCAATTAGAGCCACTAAATCATATTTCTTCATTAAATAGTTGAAATTTGTTCCTTTGAAGTAATGAAACACACCAGTCCCACTTATTTTTTGTTTATAAACATGCCTGACTTTAAAAAAACACTTTTATTGTGGTAATTTCTGCCTCTACAGTGCCCTCTCAGGTTAAACTCTGCTATAGGCGAGGATGATGTTTCCGTGTAGCGGTACTTTGGTACGCAAATACATCACAGTATGCAAATCAGTCAAAAAACAGTAATACCGCCCCCCTGCTGACATCCAATCATCTGCGTCTCACCACTGTCGGCCAATCAGCCAATTTTTAAATTAAGTTGAGTTTGTTGTAGATGAACCTCTTAAAGTTTATACCTAAAAAAATACCATCTTGTGGGATCTTTCCATAGAATGAGAGCAATCAACCCCGAGATCATCACCATCATCATCATCACCAGATTCATCACATGGTAAACCAGAGGAGGAGAAAGATGGATTGAGTTATTCTGATCTTCTGAGCTTTAGATTTTCCTACTTTTTGTCTGCATTTTAGTCTGCATTTTAACCCAAATCCCTGAGATAATTTTACCTGCAGAATTTTATGTGCTAAGTTTTTTTTAAAGCTTTTATTTTAAGAGGAATTGATGTAATGTATAAGCAGAGCTGAGAGCTTAAATTTTGCTCATGCTAAAATAATGTGCAACATGTTCTTAATGTGAAATGTGGAATTCTGTACATATTTACCCAATTTAGAGATTCTGGCTGAATAACACAGTGTATATAACACAGTTATATAGGATAGGATGGGAGGTAGAGGTTACAGTGTATAGAGCTCATAAACGTTAATGCATAATGCTCTAAAATAAATGAACTAACATTACAATGATTTGTTAAATCTTCCAGCTCTAATAAAATAATATACACATGTTAAGCATGCCTCTGATTGTGTTCTTTTATGTTATTTTATTTAAGAGTTATTCTAAAGAGCTAAAGAGAACATGGGTGATGTGCTGTGCTGCTCAGGGTTCTGATTCTCTATTTAAAGTAGAGGTTCTGATGTGTTCTGGTTCAGTAATTGTCCAATTTATGCTGCAATGCTTCTTCAAGCATGCTTTTGCTTATTGTTAAAACATTCTGTCCAAAATGCATCATATATATACGTAATATATTCTTACCAGCCACTTTATATTAGGTATATTTTGCGAGTACTGGGTTGGAGACCTTTTGCCTTCAGAACTGCTTTAATCCTTCGTGGCACAAACATCAGGGAACTGTACTAAAATGGAATTGTTTTAAATATACTTACATTTAAACATTTAAACTACTTGTACTTGTATGTATGTAACCCCATATTTTAAATATGCTTACAGTAAAATTATAATACTGTCACGGCCTCGCTCTGTTCCCCTGTGTTTTCCCCGTTTCCTAGTGTGTGTCTCCTGTAATTTTCCGTCACGTGTCTGTAATTTGTAGCTCCGCCCCTCGTTACCTGTCTCCCCAGGTGTTCATTGTTTCATGTTTAGTATAAATAGTACCTGTTAGTCTACATTTGCGGGCGGTCTTTGCACCTTCCCCCGTTGTCTGTCACGTCACGTCATTGCTTTCTATTTACTCGCTCTTGTTTATTGTCGGTCATGTTATTTCTAGTTACGTTTATTTCCTGTTTGTTTCTTTGTTTATTTTGTATATTATTTACGTATGTATCCCTGTATATATCTCCAGCCCTGTTTAGTTATTATCTGTCTAGATTTAGTTCTTGATTTGTTTCCCTGTTTATGTATTTATATCTCCTCATTTATTCCTTATCTGTTTGTGTTTATTTGTTATTTAATAAATTCGTCTGCTTTTACGTCCGCCTCCCGTCTGCTCCCTCGTTACAAATACATTTATAATTTATATGTATTACAACTGTATCACTATTTATTATACATTATATTATTAAAATTACTATATTATTAAAATGTTCTAAGGATTGATGTTAAATATATGTGATCTGTATTTACATTAGAGTACAAATATATACGCTTTTAATGAGTAGCACACTTCTAGTAGGCTATATTTCATTGAGTATAAAAATACATATTTAATATACTGTACTACAGTTTTTAGGATGTTACAAATGTACTTTTTTACATTTTTTTAATGTAGTAATTTAATTTACCTTTTAAAATGTTACATGATACATTGTACTTTAGGTGAACTACTGTAACAACTGTTTTTAACATGTAAAATGTAATGCTAAAATGTACAAAAGTAATAAGTATTTTAGAAGTATATTTAATTACATTAAACTAAAACTGTATTTCATAGTAGTCTGTTTATTTAAAATACACTGTATTGTACTTTTTTTAAAGTATGATCACAGTTTACTTTTAAATTTGATAGAATTAATGTACTTTTAATATATTTTAAGTAAGTACATAAATCTGTTAGTATATTTACAGATACTTAGATATTTCACAATATGTTTTAAGTACAATTAAGCATATATATATATATATATATATATATATTTTTTTTTTAATGTTTCATCTTCAGTTTATTGGCCTCCAGCATTTGCTTATGTTTCTTAATGAAGGACACTGGACAGTTTAGAGACAAAAAGAGTTTCTCTAGTTTTCTCTAGTTTTGATTTATCTGTGTTGATTTGTAAGATACTGAGATTCTCAGATGTCTTTTTAAAGATGATGTGCAGATATTATTCATTTGATCTTTTTTAAATTCACAAATAAAACTGCAAAAAACGTATAGTGATTTTATTAAAAAATGTTGTACATTGAGCTCTAATAGTTAGAAAGTTAGAAAAATATACATTTTATACAAAACACTACACACATTTTATTACATGTGCAAGTGTACACATTATGACACATCTGAAACAAAAGTAAAAAATAAACCATTAACATATTTCTACTTACTAAATCACTAAATCTGTAACAGTGTGTACTTCACCAGTAGTTACACTGTTATAACATGATTGTTAACGTGTAATTACACAGTTATTACAGACACTTGTGACTAAAGTACTGAAATAAAATGTTCTGTAAACTGAACTTGTAATAGGATTATGTTAAAATTACTATCAGAAGTTCAGAGTATATTTTATGACATTCTTTAAGTACATGAATGCAAATTTATTAGTGCAGCACAATCATAAATCACTATCAACAGCAAGGTTCCAGTTTCTAGCAGAAAGTATTCTCTGAATAGTAGAGACAGTTACTCCAACAAAAGCAGAATAAACTCTTTATAATATCCTTGATTTTAGAAAGAACCTTTAATAAACACATTGAGTCCCAATACTTTTGCGAATACTGTAAAACATATAATACCGGATCTAGATTTTGGTAATTTATAAGTGTAACTGTGATCTGATGGATGCAACTTAAGAGCAAAGTTGAAAAGCTATGATATGTGAAAGTGCTATACTGAATTTCTGATGGCAGTCCATTAAAAACTGCGATTTTAAATGTTTTTAAGATTTTTCCTCCAGGAACTCCTTCCTACAAGACGCTGAGAAAACTATTCCCTCATGAAGACACTGAGATTAAAACACCAAGACTCTGCAGATCTGAACTCAAACATAATTGTGATACTTACTTAGAAGAATCTAAAATAAATTAAAAAACATATTCTGGTTTGTTTAACACATTTTGTTCACTAAATAATTCAGCATGTGTTCCTGTAGAGCTTTAATATAGTCTTCAATATTACATTTACAATATAAAAAAAACAGAAAAAGAAAGAAAAAACACATTGACCAACATTTGACTGTTACTGAAAATTAATTAAATGAACACTTTGTTTTTTATTCTATATATTATTATGTGTATTAACATTTCATATGATGGTGATATTGTCACTATTGGGACTGTCTCTGTCTGCAGTTTGTGAATGAACAGGAGGAGGGCGCTGTTTCTGTACTGTGATAAAAGGTCAATGAATAGTCGTCCTACTGCAAAACATAATTAATTCCCCATTACTTTTTAAAATAATAATTCTACTATAAATATTTATACGTAAAAAATAATTTACAAATAAAAAAGTAGATGTTTTTTATTACAATTCAAAAGCAAATTTACAAGAAAAACACAACATAACCTAAAAATATACAGATGACAAAATAAAGGGAAAAAAACCACCATGAACACAAATGTGTATATATATAAATAAGAGATTGCTTAAAAATTATGAGCTTCTTTGATTTTACCAAATTAAAAACCTCTGGAATATAATCAAGAGGAAGATGGATGATCACAAACCATCAAACCACCAAACTGAACTACTTGAATTTTTACACCAGGAGTAAAGCAGCATAAAGTTATCCAAAAGCAGTGTGTAAGACTGGTGGAGGAGAACATGATGCCAAGATGCATGAATTAAAACTGTGATTAAAAACCAGGGTTATTCCACCAAATATTGATTTCTAAACTCTTAAAACTTTATGAATATGAACTTGTTTTCTTTGCATTATTTGAGGTCTGAAATCTCTGCATCTTTTTTGTTGTTATTTCAGACATTTCTCATTTTCTGTAAATAAATGCTCTAAATTACAATATTTTATTTGGAATTTGGGAGAAATGTTGTCTGTAGTTTATAGAATAGAATAGAATTTCCATACTGTGTTTTGTCCAGCTGTTGTTGATGTTTTGTTTGGCAACAGTCTCAGTGTTGCTTCCTCGAATCCTGCAAAAAATATCAAAAAGCAAGTACAGTCTGTACAGTTAAACTTAAGTAACATGAGTAATTTGTGAGAAATATTTCTGAAAAAGGTAAATGAGTGACAGTTGATTAAATTTTTGGTTTCTACAAGGTGGGAAAGTGTAATAAGTCTCTGCTAACATGTGGAACTCACCGGAACGTTCTCGTAGTCTAGAATATCATCATCATCATCATCATCATTATCATCATTATTATCATCATTATGAGGAGGACGGGTCTCTCGCATGACATTCTGTAAAACAGAGAAAATGAAGAGAACATTAGAAAAAGTAAGAAATTTACCAACATATACCACCAACCACCAGCAGAGGGCCTGGATACTGCAGTAGAAGAGCTGGTGGATGTTGGCAAAAAACTCAAAGTCCCAGAATTCCCAGCAGTAATCAACACTGACCAGGCACCTTTGTAGAGAGGTGACTGATACCAGTGAGTAAAAGAGAAAAAAAGATAAAAGAAAAAATGGAGATCTGACAAGAAATCCAAAAAACAAATAAAGAAGAAAGCAAAGAGATCTAAAAAAAGAAAAGCCACACAAACAGAAGAGAAGATCTTGAGATTTCAATATGACAATGCTCGCCCATATGCTTCTGCTAATAAAAGAATACCATTTTGATTTGATAATTTGGCATTTTGGTATGTTTCACAGCGTATTCTTTTTCATTCTCTGTTCATCTTCATTCCCTGACCAAACTTTGACGTTAAAAAATACATAAATTATTAATTTAATGATTATCGTCGCTGTCCAATGAAAAACAAGTATCTAAATTTTTGTTGATTTTTAGTTCACTACATAATTTGAACAGACAAACTGTCCCTTAAACAGTGCCAAAATTTCTTGATGAATGGACCAATAGAAATACTTCAAATTGACTTGTAATAAACTAATTTTACATTGACTTCCATTAAAAGTTTAGAGGGTTTTTTTCTCTCTCCTGTAAAGTTGCTGTTTTGTACAGATACTTGTTTTTCATTGGACAGTGATGATATATAGATATATAAGTTGAATAGTAAAATCTTACCGCATAGATTTGTTCATCCACGTTTCCAGCCTGCCTCTTTCTCCTGCTCCTGAAAAGAAAATATATGTAATATTGATCATGGACTTATTATGTCATATACACTGCACTACACTACAGTCGTTCTTAAACTGTGATACTTTGGTACCATCACCAAAAAGATGTTTTAATGTATCAAAAACTAAACATATATATATATATGTTCTGGAGTTTTGCTTGTGTACTTTTCCCGTCGTTACGATAGCAAAGACACACTGACCCGCCCTAAATCAAGCTGCACTACCTTTTTTGTCCATATTGTCCACCCCTAGTTTTCTTATATGTTCATATGAATGACTTTTAAGAGATACTGTACATTGGTTTTTTAGGTTAATTTTAAATGGTACATGGTCTAAAATATTTAAGAAAGACTCAATTCTTACTCAATACTACAATTAAAATGATAACATTCTCACCTCATGCAGAAAAACACAGTGATAAATGTGATTGCAAGCCCACAAACTCCACCAGCTCCAACAGCTATGTATAGAATCAACGATTGATCTGATGGCATAAAGACAACAGAACAGTAAAACCCAAATCCTGTAAATATATATATATATATATATTTTTTTTTTTTTTTTAAACCTACAGTAATTCTTCAGAATGTCAGAAACCACTGAAACAGCAGCTGATCTCTGAGCTCCATGTTGGTTCTGAGCCTGGCAGTAGTAGGATCCACTCTGTAGAGGAACATAACTCTGTCCAGATCCTACAGGTGAGTCTCCACCTTCTTTAAACCAGGTGTAGTTCTCCACAGGTGGGTTAGCATCACTGCTACAGGTCAGATTTACCATTTCACCAGAGGAACTGTTGGACACTGAGACGTTCCTTGGAGGATCTAAAGCAAACAGGTAAGAAGAGAATTTTAGAAAAATGAGTTTTAAGGAAAAAAATCTTATAGAATATATTAAAACGTCATCAACGTACACAGAACATTTAAAGAGACAGCAGTGGATCTTCTCTCTCCGAGTTCATTACGACTCTGGCATGTGTATTCTCCACTGTCCTCAGAGCTGATGTTGGGAAGGCTGTAGGTTCCTCCTGTTCCTACTGATGATGATCCTTTAAACCAGGTGTAGTTCTCCACAGGTGGGTCTCCATCACTGCTGCAGGTCAGAGTCACTGAACTTCCCTCCACTATTCCACCAGAGGGACTGATGGACACTGAGACGCTCTTTGGAGGATCTAGAGACAGATCTGACTTTAGCGTTTCTTGCTAATCTCTAATATCACTGTGTGGTTCAACCATTCCCAGAGTTTAGAGAAGAATGAGAACTTTACTCACGTCTGACTCTGAGAGTTTGAGCAGTAGAGGGGAGATGTTCAGATCCTCTTACAGCACAGCTATAACTGCCTGCATCCTCACTGCTGACTGTCTGCAGGTGGAGCTGCTGATTCTTCTGGATCATCTCTGTGGTTAAAGGACGTCCATCTTTGTACCAGATGAATGTTGGATCAGTCAGACTGCAGGTGGTTTTACACGTCAGAACTGCTGATTCTCCTTCTGTTACTTCTCCAGGAGATTCTACATGAAGATCTGAAACAAAGAAAAAACATCAGATCAGGAAAAAAAGCTTAAAATTTCAAGAATTTGACGTATACTTTTAAAGAACAGGAATTGTACATGTTAGAAGGTGAATCAGATCAAGAGTTCATCAGGAAATCAGGAGATGAAAATCTTATTTCTGTAATGTCATGGGTCAAATAGACACGTTTTAAAGTTTGAAGATCTAAGAAAAAATAGTTAAAAGTATTTTTTTTTTCAGTATGAAACTCCTTCTGCTTGCCTTAGCAATTAATGTAATCAACATATAATAATCATGTTATTTTCCAAGCCAAATAAATGAAGTGTAATGGGATGGAGTGCTACAGACTAGTAGCTCTCCAGCTCAGAGGGTTATTGAACCCAATTACAGAACAGTTGATCTCAAAGCAGGTAAACCCAAAAAGAAAGGACTAAGCAAATAAATAAATAAACACACCGCTCCTCATGCAGGATCAAACCCCTGTCACCAGGGTCACGTTCCAATACACTACCGCTGCCCTGGCTAGTGAACTATTGGGACAGAGCCGGGAAAAAACGCCCGAGAACGAGAACGAGCGGAAACTAAAAAGTCACAGGGTAGGAATGTAAACAAGAGCTCACCAGAGAAGCGTACCCCTGTTTAAGGTGTTTTATAAGTTAGAAATCTTACCTGTAACACAGAGCGTTACTCCAGGTCGTCCCAGATATCTTTGCTTTTCTTCGTTTGTGATAATTCTGAGGCAGTACTCCTGTTCGTCCCTCTTCATTACGCTACTCAGTTTAAAGGAGACGTGATTCTGTTCATTAACTGAATACTCAACCCTGCCGGAGTAATCAGACGCTGTTCGCAGATCAGTCCAATTCAAAATGTTAAAGGAATCTCTGATCCAAAACGTCTCAGTCACTTTTAGACCTTCTGGGTGTTGAAAACGTCCAGTCATGGAAACTGTAGATCCTTTTACAGCACATATTTCCTGCTGGTCGTAAGTTACACTCCACTCTGCTCCAGAAGCTCCTGAAACATATGATGCAGTAAAGATCTCTAGTTATTTTACAACACTGAGCTGATTCTGAGTAAAAAGCTAACTCAGAACTAAAGTTAGCATGCCTAAATGTAAAGAGTTAATTGCTTTTTAAAGCAACAGTTGAGTTTATAAAGAAAAGAATATGTGCATTGAGATGTTGCAAGTATAAAATAACAGTAGGATCTTCTAACTCACCCACAACCATCAGCAGAAACACCAGAAGAAGAGGAGGATGAAGAGGATGAAGAGGAGCCATCCTGAGTGAAGGTTCTTAGCTTAGTCTTTAATACCAACAGGTTTTCGGACTCTGGGTAAAAGTGAAAAACAGAAACACTCAATAGGAATCAAGAGGAAGATGAATGATCACAAGCCATCAAACCAAACTGAACTGCTTGAATTTTTGCACCAGGAGTAAAGCAGCATAAAGTTATCCAAAAGCAGTGTGTAAGACTGGTGGAGGGGAAGATGATGACAAGATGCATGAAAAAAACTGTGATTAAAAACCAGGCTTATTCCACCAAATATTGATTTCTGAACTCTTAAAACTTTATGAATATGAACTTGTGTCAGGTAATTTATTAAATAAATAACAAATAAATAATGAAACAAACCAAAACAAATGAGGAGTAATAATGACATAAACAAACAGGGAAAACAAAGAAACAAACGAGTAACTGAAACAAGACTCAATAAACAAAATAGGGCAAGGAAAACAAAGGAATAAACAAGATATGAACAAGGGAAATAAACAAAGAAATAAACAAGGAATAAACAAGGGCTGAGACTAGAGAAAACTCGGAACGACAAAACAACAGAGGTTAGTGCAAAGACCAACAAAGAAACACAGACACAAGGGGACTATTTATACAAACAGGAAGCACACACCTGGGGAAACAGGTAACGAGGGGGCGGAACTACAAATAGACACATGTGATGGAAAATTACTGGGGAACAGAAGAAATGACTTGTTTTCTTTGTATTTCAGAGGTCTGAAAGCTCTGCATCTTTTTTTCTGCACATAAATTCTCTAAATGAGAATATTTGTTTTTGTAATGTGGGAGAAATGTTGTCTGTAGTTTATAGAATAAAACAACCATGTTTATTTTACTCAAACATAAACCTATAAATAGCAAAATCAAAGAAACTGGTTCAGAAACTGAAGTTCTCTCTTAATTCTTTCCAGAGCCGTATACGCTTTACAGTATAAAGTCCTATTATTTTAAAAAGACTTGCTTTACAGGGAATACACAAGCTTTTCAAGTATTTATGTTTATGGTTTAAACATATATTTATGTCTGCACATCACAGCTAGCAATGGATGCATCCTGAAGTCACTGAATGCATCATTTATTAGAATAGAAAGTGTCCACCAACATTTGTACATACAGTATTGTGTAAGTAGTAGTCAATACATTATAAATATCTTATTATATAATTTGCTCAGTTTCAAATGATATTCAATGCAAAATTTTGAATAGTTTAATTTTACTCTGGTAAAAGGTACAATAAAATGTTTTGTTAATTCAAAGTGATCTTACCGTCTTGTAATGAGGGTCATCTCTGAATGTACAAATCTGAAGTAGTTTTTAAAGTGTCTCATTTCACTGTAGGCTGATGATGTACTTTAACCCTATTAATATACTCTTTCCTCTTACAGGAAGCATGTGACCTTCTCGGCAGCAGCCAGTGACACACTGATTTATCTACCAACTCTGAGACTGTGGCGCTTTCATTTCCTCATTTCAGTGTTTTGATGGTTCCCTGGAGACAACGGTCTGCTGCCCATCTTCCTCTGCTGCTGGATTTATCAATGATTTCTGATGTTTTAGATTAGCACATGATCAGGAGTAACATGCTCATAATAAATACTTTATTTATCAGAATTAAACATCAGAATTAGGGTTTGGTTTTAGGTTAAAGGCCAATGTTAAGGTCAAGATCATAGCCTGGGTGAAGGTCATGGTTTAGGGTTGAGATTATGGCTAAGATTAGGATTAGAGCCAGGAAGGGTTGTGATTATGATTAAAGTTGACATTAGAGCCAGGAAGGGTTGAGATTATGGTTAAGATTGGGATTAGAGCCAGGAAGAGGGTTAGGGTTTGGGTTGAGGTTATGGTTAAGATTGGGATTAAAGCCAGGAAGGGTTGAGATTATGGTTATGATTGGGATTAGAGCCAGGAAGGGTTGAGATTATGGTTAAAATTGACATTAGAGAAAGGAAGGGTTGAGATTATTCTTAACATTGGTATTAGAGCCAGAAAGAGGGTTAGGGTTTGAGTTGAGGTTATGGTTAAAATTGGGATTAGAACCAGGAAGAGGATTAAGATTTGTGTTAAAGTTGTGGATGAGATTGGGATTAAAGCCAGGAAGAGGGTTAGGGTTAGGGTCAAGATTATGGTTAAGACCGGGATTAAAGCCAGGATGAGAGTTAGGTTTAAGTTTTGGGTTATGTTAAATGTAGCCCCAAAAATATGGTCAATCTGAAGCCCAGGTTTTTGGTTGAAGCCCAATTTATGATCAGGATGAGGGTTAGCTTTACGGAATTGCTTGGTTTAGGCCAGGATTATGTCCAGGGTTAGGGTTAGCACTATTTTTGGTTTATGTCAGGATTATGACCAGGGTTAGGGTTAAGAATTTACTTGGTTTAGGCCAGGAAAGGGCTATGGATATGATCAGTTTAGGCCAGAATCATGTGCAGGGTTAGGGATAGGGACGTGATTGGTTTAGGCCAGGACTTTGTTGAAGGTTAGGGATAGGGATGTGATTGGTTTAGGCCAGGATTATGTCGAGGGTTAAGGACAGGGATGTGATAGGTTTAGGCCAGGATTATGTGCAGGGTTAGGGATAGGGATGTGATCGGTTTAGGGCAGGATTATGTCGAGGGTTAGGGACAGGGGTATGCTTGGGTTAGGTCAGGATTTTGGACAGGATGAAATTCAGGAATAAGCATAGTTTAGGTTAGAATTATGGCCAGGGTGATGCTTAGAGATATGCTTGGTTTAGTCCAAGAGTAGGGGTTACATTTTGGGTTGAGATTAAATGTTGGTTTAGGTTTAGAATTAGGACCAGACCATTTGTTACAATAATCCAATATCCAGCATGTTCTTTTAGGTTAAGTTTGTGTGCAAATGCTACATCAGAATATATGTGTGAATTTAAGTGAGATTTATACTGCGCTTTTATCTTGTGGCCCATCTTGAGCTTCCTGAATATGTGCAGCTCTTAAGCGAGGTTTGAGAAACCACAGTATCACACATCCGCTGTACTTATGACTTTCTGGAACTTGCTCACTGAACGGACAAATAAAAAAATGCAGAAAATTCTTAAAGCAAATAACTTGGAAAATAATACATTTCCTAATATTCAAAGCTTTATCCTGCATTTCTACCATCATACTTATCAAGTCTATTTGTAGATGAACTCTATGTGTCAGGGTTTAGACTATGATCATTTCCATTTAAGACAGGATTGTGGCCAGGGATAGGGATGTGATTGGGATGTGCTTGGTTTAGGCCAGGATTATGGCCAAGATGAGGTTTAGATATATGACTGGTTTAGGCCAGGATTATGGCCAGGGTTAGAGTTAGGAATTTGGTTGGTTTTGAGCCAAGATTTGGGCCTAGGTTAGGGGTATTATTGGTTTAGGCCAGGATTATGGCCATGGCTAGAGTTAGGGATATGGTTGGTTCAGGGCAGGATTATGGCCAGAGTTAGGGTTAGGAATTTGGTTGGTTTTGGGCCAAGATTTGGGCCTAGGTTAGGGATATTATTGGTTTAGGCCAGGGTTAGGTTTAAGGATTTACTTGGTTTAGGCCAAGATTATGGCCATGGTTAGGGATATGATTATTATTGATTAGGCCAGGATTATGTCCACTGTTTGGGATAGGGATATTATTGGTTTAGGCTAGGGTTATGGCCAGGGTAAGGTTAAGGATTTACTTGGTTTAGGCCAAGAAAATGGCCATGGTTAGGGATAGGGATGTTACTGATTTAGGCAAGGATTATGGCCATGGTTAGGGTTAGGGATATGTTCGGTTTAGGCCAGGATTATGGCCATGGTTAGGGATATGTTCGGTTTAGGCCAGGATTATTGCCATTTTTAGGGTTAGGGATATGTTTGGTTTAGGTCAGGATTATGTCCAGGGTTAGGGTTAGGGATATGTTTGGTTTAGGCCAGGATTATATCCAGGGTTAGGGTTAGGGATATGTTTGGGTAGGTTAAGGATTTACTTGTTTTAGGCCAAGATATTGGCCATGGTTGGGGATAGGGATGTGATTGATTTATAGGGGTATTATTGGTTTAGGCCAGGGTAAGGCTAAGGATTTACTTGGTTTAGGCCAGGATTATGTTCAGGGTTAGGGTCATAGGATTTAATTTAAATTGAATCCTAGAGTTAGGATTATGATCAGGGTGGAGGTTACATTTTGGGATGAGGTTAAATGTGGGTTTAGGTTTAGAATTAGGACCAGACTCTTTGTTTCTTAGATCCAATATCCAACATGTTCCTTTAGGTTATGTTTGTGCGCACATGTCACATTTGAATATGCACAGCTCTTAAGCGAGGTTTGAGAAACCACAATATCACACATCCGCTGTACTTATGACCTTCTGAAACTTGTTTACTGATCAAGCAACTTTTTTCTTTATGGCATAAATTCTTAAAACAAATATTCTTAAACTAAGAAAATAATACATTTCCTAATATTCAATGCTTTATCCTACATTTCAGCCATCATACTTATCAAATCTATCTGTGGATGAACTCTGTGTCATGGTTTAAGACTATGAGGCCTATAGTAAAGCATCATTTCCTCTGCAGCTTTGTCTTGAACTTCCTTTATCATGCTAATCTTGCTCTTTGAACACAGAGAGAGAGCATATTTTTCTATGATTAATTATTTGCATTTTAATTACTATTATTTATTATTTACAGTTTATTTCTTCATCAATTTCTGCAAACATTAAAACAAAGTAATACATTTATTAGTATTATTAGTAAACACCTCTAAATTAGAGAATCAACACATATTTCTGTCTAATTCCAGATTAATAAACTCCAGATATTTGCTAGGTGCAAAACCCAACTTGTGAGGTTGTATTAAATTACTGAGTTTATGTGAATGTTGGATTAAAAACTGCACACTGGAAGCCAATAGACTAAAGGGTGAGAGCCATCAATAGAGCTTGGATTTACAACCATATATTGGCATGTTGAGTGTGTAGTCTAGTTTCTGACACCATCAGTGTTTATTCATTTCCTCAAGACTATCTTAAGTCAGTTATAGTTGTAGATCATTTATTATGATTATGCAGCTTCTATGATGTAAAACTGTCATTTTCTGAGCTATGTATTTAATTCACCTGACCATGAAGTTCAAAGGAAATTTAAACAATAATAACTTAAATTTTAACTTTAAAGTTGAATGAACTTAAGTTCTAAGTCACCATTACTTTAAATATGCCAAATTGCGAAATTGTATCACCCATACTGTCGACTTTGCAACCAGAGCTTGTATAGCAAAAAACAAAGACCTACTCACTTTAGTCATTCTTAAGTGGCAGAATAACATTTTTAGAAAACAATTTCTGGAGAAAAACTACCTGTTGGAATTAATCACTGGAAAAAAATGATGATTCACTTCACTTCAGTTTTGCTGTTCGTGCTTTTATACAGTCAAACAAAACAACGGTTCTATACGTTGATTTAGTTTATATATGCTTTATTACAGACAGAATACACAAATTAAAAATATAGAAATGATGTTTGAAAATGAAGCAAAGCAAAAGCATAAAATTGATGTATTGAGAACTTATTGATAATATAAGCTTATAGAATAGAATAGAATTATTGGCGAAAATGTAATAAACGGTGAAAAATATTGGGACACCTGCTGAAATTTTTTTAAATAAAAACATGTTTATCTATAGCTTTTTTTTCTAAGTAGCTGTTTCTACTGTCCAGGGAACGCCTAGCTCTATTCGATTTTGGAGCATTGCTGTGAGGTTTTGATTGTGTTCAACCATAGGCCAGATCTTGGATGACCACCACCGAACTCATCCCCAAATCATCCCATCCAAAAAAAGTATCGGATGGACCCAGTTTCACTGCTCCACAACTCAATATTGGCCTTACAGAAGTTATTCTATTGGCAAGAGACTTGACATTGCATTGAGCACAACTTTAATTAAAGCATTTGGAAGCATGAATCAGAACAGGTGTCCAAAAGAGAGTGTATTCAAAGCTGTGCGAGGAAAGGTCTGTCCATAGATGGTCCAAAATGACAATGAAGGAGATGTTCTCACTGTTGCTTTACCAAATTCTATGGGATGGAAATACAGTTTAGAAGACACACACACACATAAAGTTATTAATATTAGACAAAAAATGTGCTTAGTTCATATGAATTTAACTATGTACATATATGTTCTTTGTTAAATAAAGCTTGATTCTAAATTAATAAATGATTTATTAATAAATAACTGGAGCTCTGTAAAAAAAAACAGTAAGGGCCCATTTTAGTGATTTATAGGTGAGCCATCAACCATGCAGCTTGATTTAGGGCGTGTCAGTGTGTCATTGCTGTCATAGCCTTGCTCAGCCTTAAAACTTATATAAGGCATATACTATTTCTCTTAATTAATCATGGGTGTGCTTAATTTTTGGGTGTAATGTAAAATAAACCAATCAGCGTGTCTCTTGTCACGCCCATGAGTGTAGCTATATTCAGATGCACTATTGCTATTTAAACGATGCAGGTGAAAGGTGTGAAAATAGACTGTTGACAGGGTTAAAGATAGCAATGAGCAATGAGGTAGTGCCTTGTAATTGCATGGCATGGCCTTCAGCA
Source organism: Astyanax mexicanus (assembly GCF_023375975.1). Lineage (NCBI taxonomy): Eukaryota > Metazoa > Chordata > Actinopteri > Characiformes > Acestrorhamphidae > Astyanax > Astyanax mexicanus. Next base: position 39,306,631 of record NC_064428.1, on the reverse strand, counting down.
AGCCACTATTACATTCACTGAGACTAGGTGGACTGAGAAGTTCACACTGTAAACTGCTGGTGTGATATGATGGTTGGTCACCCCTAGTAGTGATAGGAGGAACAGTAAGAGCTCAGTGATATGTGCAGAACATGAGTGTAGATATATTCAGAAGCACTATTGCTATTTAAACGATGCAGGTGAAAGGTGTGAAAATAGACTGTTGACAGGGTGTAAGATAGCAATGAGCAATGAGATAGTGCCTCGTAATTGCATGGCATGGCCTTCAGCAAGCCACTATTACATTCACTGAGACTAGGTGGACTGAGAAGTTCACAGTGTAAACTGCTGGTGTGATATGATGGTCGGTCACCCCTAGTAGTGATAGGAGGAACAGTAAGAGCTCAGTGATATGTGCAGGACATCCTGCAGACACAAATGTTGTTGCTTCTCATAGCAGAACGCCCAAATGATAGCATTTTACAGCAGGATAATGCTCACCCAGATACAGCAAGAGTTTCCCAGGAATGTCTCCACCAGATTTCTAGATTTAGCATCAATCCACCATCTATAGAAGCAGCTGAGATGCAAGCTTCTAACTCACATAACTGTACATTTTCCCCAATAAACTAATAGAGTTTCCATTCACTTTAATGCTGTAATCATTAAATATATTATCACTACATCAACGCAGCTTTAATATTATAAACTCACGTCCATGTCAACGTAGTCTGAATTTGTGGATGTTTTATCATCCTGACCATTGAGTCCAATGTCCTGTAAAAAAAGAGAAATCATTATTTATCAAGTCCAAAATAATTTGTTTTTCAAATGAATTATCCCAGATTTTTTTTTCTCTTCTTCTATTTTATAAGAGATTAAACACAGGTTAAACACAAGCTGCGGTCCAATCTGATTCTGAAGGCAGCATGAGATGTTTCCTTCACCAGGAAAGCAATCCCATGATGCATTTCACCAGCTCAGAGTTTCAGCGCTCAGATTTAAAAACATGGCGGACAGAGCCGAGCTTATCGCGCTAATTTACCGGGTAAGCTAACACGTATCTAGCCGACAGAGTACCAAACGCTTCTTCTGGTAAAATATCTGCTGGATATTTTACCTGATCTGATCCATCCTGATCAGATGAACAGAACAGAACACTTACAGTGTTTAACACAATGCTATAAACCAAATGAAGTTCTACCATGTTCTACTAAATTCTATTGACCTAGAGATGAAGATTAAGATCAAAATAAAGAGAAGAAGAAGAAGAAGAAGAAGAAATCCTCCTTCTCCTTCCACTGAGATCCAAACTGCAGATCTGATCTGATCTTCTGAGGGAAGAAGATCATTTCCATCACTTTACTGAGTCTTTATTTAAATACTGGAACTAATTACATTATTATTCACCACCTACTCTGAACATCAATCATCACAGATCCATTCTGAACTCCAACTGCATTCTGAGCTTCACAGTAGTACAGTCCAGTGTGATCAGCAGTGATGTTGATGATACTGAAACTGTCCAGATCCTACAGGTGAGTCTCCACCATCTTTAAACCAGGTGTAGTTCTCCACAGGTGGGTATCCATCACTGCTGCAGGTCAGAGTCACTGAACTTCCCTCCACTATTCCACCAGAGGGAATGATGGACACTGAGACGCTCTTTGGAGGATCTAGAGACAGATCTGACTTTAGCGTTTCTTGCTAATCTCTAATATCACTGTGTGGTTCAACCATTCCCAGAGTTTAGAGAAGAATGAGAACTTTACTCACGTCTGACTCTGAGAGTTTGAGCAGTAGAGGGGAGATGTTCAGATCCTCTTACAGCACAGCTATAACTGCCTGCATCCTCACTGCTGACTGTCTGCAGGTGGAGCTGCTGATTCTTCTGGATCATCTCTGTGGTTAAAGGACGTCCATCTTTGTACCAGATGAATGTTGGATCAGTCAGACTGCAGGTGGTTTTACACGTCAGAACTGCTGATTCTCCTTCTGTTACTTCTCCAGGAGATTCTACATGGAGCTCTGAGACAAGGAGAGAATTCTCATTAAATTCTTTTTTATTTTGTTTACTGAAATTGTCGAATTTTGGAAAAACAATTAAAAAAATAATCTCACCAGTAACATTAAGAATGACATTAGGATTTCCCATCCATTTCTTTTGATCATCATCTGCTTTGATTCTGAAGTTGTACTTGCGTTCATCCTTTTTCGTTACGTTACTCAGTTTGAGAGAGTAGTACGTTTTATTATCAGTTAAACACTCAACCCTGCCTGAGTAATCTGGACCTAATCTCAGATCAGTCGGCTCCACCCAGGGATCTGGATATTTCATACAAAATGTTTTTTTTAGTTCAAGTTTGCCTAAATCAGATGGGAGTGTAAAAGTGCCTTTAATAAACACTGTAGATCCATTTACAGCACATATTTTCTGCTGTTCGTACGTCACAATCCACTCTGCTCCAGAAGCTCCTGAAACATAAGATGCAGTAAAGATCTGATTACTGAGGCTGGAGATTCTGTAGATTACAAGTTTATGAAAATAAAGATAATATAATTAATGTGGTGAAGGGGAGTGGAGGGTGCGAAGTTATTCAGGTATTAATAATAGAAGAGATATGAAGAGATATTGAATGAAATAATCGGAAAACTATTCCTGCTTAAAATGTGTGAAGCTAGAATGAACTGCAGCTGCTGATGAGAAGAGGAACAACTGCAAACATAAAATATCCTCACCTGATCTACAGAAGCTCCTATCACCAAACTTCATGTTAAAGTGATGTTAAAGTTCAGCTTCTACCATCAGAAAGTGTTAAACCTCCTCCCCTTTCTAAGACTGAGACGTAACAAAACACTTTACCTGAAGAATTAATTGCATTTCACTAATAATTCACCCAGTTCATGAACACTTATAATTGGACTTTAAAAGCTTTTTCATTTTGATATTTTGGGCTCTCTTTAAGTGCCTATTCTCCACTCCAAACATTTGAGTTTTGTTCTCAATGCTGAGTCAAGAGCAGTATTAGCATTAGCTGCTAATGGCGCTAAGTGCTAAACTCTTTTTTGTTCAGAGATATTATCGGCCTGTAGCCTGCTGCTAACCCCGGCCAGCACTGCTGGAGCAATATTAGCATTAGCCGCTAGCTGTGCTACATCTTTTGCCGTTCAGAGGTGACTATTATCGGCCTGTGGCCTGCTGCTAACCCCGGCCAGCACTGCTGGAGCAATATTAGCATTAGCCGCTAACTGTGCTACATCTTTTGCCATTCAGAGGTGAGTATTATCGGCCTGTAGCCTACTGCTAACCATGGCCAGCACTGCTAGAGCAGTATTAGCATTAGCCGCTAACTGTGCTACATCTTTTGCCATTCAGAGGTGAGTATTATCAGCCTGTAGCCTACTGCTAACTCCGGCCAGCACTGCTAGAGCAGTATTAGCCGCTAACTGCGCTAAGTGCTATCGTAGTCACGTTTCTGGAGAGGTGCACATCGGGCTACGGCGTAGGGTTGATACAGGAGTATAAAAGGGTCAGACTGGAAAATGAGTATTTATATTAGTGTGCCGGTCTAAGTGTGTTGGGGGAGGGGCACTAGCCCCCCAGAACTCCCCCTGCACCAAAATTACAGCCCAATATGGTGATTTTCTTCTAACAGAATATACATAACCTTTAAGCTAGAGTGAAAAACGTTATCATTAATCTAAACCCCTCCCCCAATCACCAATCATAACACTCTACCACTACTGATACATCAGAAACCACACAAACTACTTTAACCTGAATCTACTGCTACAGACAGACCTGCTGCACGAGGGCCTGTACTTGTGTCCTGCTGCACGAGGGCCTGTACTTGTGTCCTGCTGCACGAGGGCCTGTACTTGTGTCCTGGTGCACGAGGGCCTGTACTTGTGTCCTGCTGCACGAGGGCCTGTACTTGTGTCCTGGTGCACGAGGGCCTGTACTTGTGTCCTGCTGCACGAGGGCCTGTACTTGTGTCCTGGTGCACGAGGGCCTGTACTTGTGTCCTGCTGCACGAGGACCTGTACTTGTGTCCTGCTGCACGAGGGCCTGCACTTGTGTCCTGGTGCACGAGGGCCTGTCCTGCTGCTTGGTTACTAATGTTTATTTGAGTAAACAACAACTGAACAAAGATCACTATCAGCCTCCAGAGCTTCACACATTTGCATATTCTCACTTTAGAAGACTTTACAGTTCAGCTGACTGCTTGTGATTTCCGCTGTAACTGTGAAATAAACCCCAGCAGCAGAAACTCATCTCCTTCTTACCATCAGCGCTCTGCACACAGAAGATATAAACTCATAATTTAATACATAATTAAATATTAATAATGATGCTTTATGAACGTCTCCACCAATCCTGATGATCATTAAAGTGATAATTCTGCTGTTATTGTTATGGTTACTGTGTCTTTAAGCAGTAGTGAGGGGTGATGATTCTGTCTGCAGTTTGGGAACTGAGAGCAGGGGGCGCTGTTTAGTCTGCTGTGTGAAATTAGAGGCTTTAATACAGAGATCTGTGAAGCTGAGAGATTTTTATATTTAATATCAACCCCAATGGGTCAAACCCATTTATGAAGTAAAGCATATTTATAATGACAAATGAAATGTGAAATATTGATATGTACACATTTGCAATAAAGGGAATGAAATAAATACCTAAATAAACAAAACTAATTAAAAAGAACAAAGAAAATACTAACACTACTTCTGCAGTAATATCTCTACTACTAATAATAATATTATTATTAATAAAAATAGAAATAATTCAAGTTTGCTTTATTGTTTATAAAATCAGCCCAAAAGTCCAAATTTGCATTCGTCAACTTTATTAAAAGTAAAAAAAAAATTAACCAAATACAGCTTTTTAATGCAAAGAAAAATAAAAATTAAAATACAATAAAAATTCAATCAATTACAAGCTGTGTCTCCACTCTGATCATTCTGTCTGAATTAACTCTTTAATTCTCTTTATTTACATCTATAACTGGATAAAAATCCAATCCTAGACTCCATCTCTGTCTCTGCTCTTAAAACACAGCTGGATCTCAATTCCATTTCTAACAGAGTTACAGATTCTGTTCCAAAAAAGAGCTTTTAGACCCGAAATTCAGACCCCTGGAGTGTTGTCCTCATTCATGACCTTTCTGAGGACCCAACCTTCCACAAATTTCCAGAAAAGAACGATACAATGCTGAAGCTACACACATTATAAACTCTATGATCCCTATCTTACATCCTGTGCAAGGCATGTTGTGATGCTCATAGCTATCTTACACCCCTTACATCTTACACTTACACCTGATGGGCGTGGTGTTCTGGAAATGAGGTGTGTTCAGGTACATTTCGGTTTTGCTTGTTTATCTTGGTAACAGAAAACACAGGAGCTCCACTGACTGAATACAACCTAGACAGACGCCAACAGTCAGAGTTCATCGCTATCTCCACAACTTTTACATCAACAATAAACAGAAAAGTAAATAAAATAACATTGCTGTTCCCGTAAATGAGCTGCTGGAGCTCCTTCACAGCGTCAACCAGCAGCTCAGTTTCCTCTGCTGAGAAGAGTTTGTTGGACACGTCCAGGTAGCTGCACCGTTACAATAGCAATCCCCCAAAGACAGAGCTCACCTGACTCTTAAAGAGAATGATGAGCAAGAGATACTCTGATTGGTTTATTTCACGTTATACTAAAAATTAACCACAACCTTGATTAATTAAGAGATTTGGTACATGGCTTTTGTGCATATTAAGTTGCGCAAGGTTTACTTTTCCTGTCGTTATGAAAGCAAAGACACATTGACACATCCTAAATTAAGCTGCAGGGAGCACAGTTGATGACTATAGATCACTAAAATAGGGCTCTATTACACTACATAAAAGAAAACATAGTTGAATTGTATTATTTTTACAATGAATATTAAAAAAATGTCTTTTAATTCACTAGTAAATGAGTTTAATTGAAAGAGAGAGCGTCCTCTATTACCCTACGATCCAAAAACAAAAGAAGAGAAAGAAGAGCAGAAGAAAAGAGAGTTAGAATAAACAGTAATGTATAATAGAATAAATCTGCCTCTCTTCAGCAGGTGAGATCATTCTCCAGGCTGATCTTCTTCTCAGTGTTGGATTCTCAGCGTCTGAAAAAGGAATAAAGTCAGTAAAGTGTATCAGAACTGGTCTACAGTCTCCCACCTTCACTCCAACAGTCTAACCTTCAGTCTGAGGATATAAATCCAGGTTAGAACTCAGTCTGTTACCTGGAAGAAGGTACTTATGTTCTGTGTTAAAGTGTGATGATCTTTAAACTGTGGAACTCACTGCTAGAGTCTCGTACTCTGGAGACCTGGACTGAGGGTCCAGAGCTTCATAGGTGTCGTCAGTAGACCTGGCCTGAGCAGCCTGTGGGAGGGAGAGATAGAATAAAGCAGAAGATGAAAGAGAAGAATGAAAGATCTCCACTGGGTTTAGAGAGCTAGGAACTCTTTAAAGATCTAGAGGAAGGGTTTATGAAGAGACACTCACTGCGAGAGTCTGGTACTCATCATCAGAGGACCTGGTTCTGCGCTGGAGAGCTGTGTAGGTGGGGTCTTTAGCATTAGGGTCAGGGTTCTGCTGGGGGGACGGTTAGAGGAGATGTGGAGATCAGAATGATGGAGATCAAGAGTCTAAACTCATCAATCAGGATCACTTTCAACAATCAATTTGATCTGTTTTTAGTTCTAACTCTTATATTTTAACTGCTCTCATGTATATAAACACCAAGTTTCCTCATTAACTTTGATTTTATAACATTGGCCTATGCTAGTTTTGCATTTATTAAGATAAAACACCAAATTTTGACTTATCTCATAGAAACAATGAACATTTCACATGCACAAAAATGTGTTTATTATATTTATTATATCGCTTTTTCCAAAAATTCCCAGTTCTTTCTTTAGCAGTGTGCACTTGTATCCAGTCAGTTCCAAAATAACAAAGAAAACATGAAAAATCTGTGTAAAAGCCTTAAAAACCCATCAGGATTTACAGTTTTTAAAATCCCCCAATCACTTCCCATCAACAAAAATAGCCAAAAAACATTCAGAACTGAGAACTTTTTCACTCTTGTCTTCATAAATTGTCCACAGAACGAGCAAAATGCATCTGCTGGAATGAATGATGCCTAAATTAATGATCTAAATGAACTATAGCTCTATACACAAGTTCACTTCCTCATCAGAACATCGTATGAAATGATTGGTTATTCAGTCCCATAAAGTTCTAGAAAGTTCTACACAATTCTGGACAGTTCTAGAAACTTCCTGATAGATCTCATAGTTCTAGAAGCTTCTCGAAATCTAAACTCAATATCCATACAGAATATTTCTCAAATATTCAAAAAATAGATCAATTTCTAATATTTATTAAAAAGATCATGTTCTGTAATCAGTAGTTCTGATTCAGGTTCAGCTCTTAGATCAGCACTTTGGACAGCACCCTCACCTTTTCTCACTTATATCCCATAAACCTTACAGCTACACCTACTGCCCCCTACAGGACACAGTGTGGAATTACAGCATTACAGTGATTTTCTAAAGCAGTGTTTTAATTCTGGTTCTGGATCCACTGAACTGCAGCTTCTCCAGCATAACCTGTTCCATCACATCTGATCCAGATCATGAAGGAGATTAATTAATCATGTTTTATTGAGTTAGATTAGATGTGTTGATTTAATCTAAAGGAAATTACTGCCACCTCCTGGTGAACCTCATAATTACATGTGTTTATCGGTGATTAATAAGATAAATTTACCTGATTTGATCCAGTACCTTCAGATCCAGCAGCTCTTTTCTTCATCCTGTGATGAAGGAACACAAAACCAAACCTTTACATAACAGAACTTTCTGAATGAGGAGACTTAGAGCTAAACTGTACTGACCTGTAGATAAAGAACAAGATCATCAGAAAGAGAAGAAGAAGAAGAAATCCTCCTCCTCCTCCCACTGTGATCCAAACTGCAGATCTGATCTGTTTTTCTGAGGGAAGAAGATCATTTCCATCACTTTACTGAGTCTTTATTTAAATACTGGAACTATTTACATTATTATTCTCCACCTACTCTGAACACCAATCATCACAGATCCATTCTGAACTCCAACTGCATTCTGAGCTTCACAGTAGTACAGTCCAGTGTGATCAGCAGTGATGCTGATGATGCTGAAACTCTGTCCAGATCCTACAGGTGAGTCTCCATCTTCTTTAAACCAGGTGTAGATCTCCACAGGTGGGTCTCCATCACTGCTGCAGGTCAGAGTCACTGAACTTCCCTCCACTATTCCACCAGAGGGACTGATGGACACTGAGACGTTCTTTGGAGGATCTAGAGACAGATCTGACTTTAGCGTTTCTTGCTAATCTCTAACATCACTGTGTGGTTCAACCATTCCCAGAGTTTAGAGAAGAATGAGAACTTTACTCACGTCTGACTCTGAGAGTTTGAGCAGTAGAGGGGAGATGTTCAGATCCTCTTACAGCACAGCTATAACTGCCTGCATCCTCACTGCTGACTGTCTGCAGGTGGAGCTGCTGATTCTTCTGGATCATCTCTGTGGTTAAAGGACGTCCATCTTTGTACCAGATGAATGTTGGATCAGTCAGACTGCAGGTGGTTTTACACGTCAGAACTGCTGATTCTCCTTCTGTTACTTCTCCAGGAGATTCTACATGGAGCTCTGAGATCATTTGAGAATCATCAGAACAGGAAAGTGATTTATTTAAACAGGAAAACATTGAGAAGCTCTGCTTTAACTTACCTGTAACTCTGAGTCTAATTCCAGGACTTCTCATCCATCTCTGACCTTCTACATCTGTTATGACTCTGTAGCAGTACTCATGTTCATCCTTCTTCATTACGTTACTCAGTTTGAGGGCGAAATTATTATTTTTATCATGAAAATACTCAACCCTGCCTGAGTAACCTGGGATTGTTCTCAGATCAGGTGGCTCTTGCTTTGGAACTACATCTATGACCCAAAACTTCTGTTTGACTCTAAGACGTTCTGGATGTGTAAAACTTCCGTTCATAAACACTGTAGATCCATTTAAAGCACATATTTCCTGCTGGATGTAATTCGTACTCCACTCTGCTCCAGAAGCTCCTGAAACATAAGATGCAGTAAAGATCTGATTACTGAGGCTGGAGATTATCAGACAGTCAGAAACTCCAGCAGCTACTGAACAACACTGATCTGATTCTGAGAGAAAACATAAAGAGAGAAGAGCTCTGAGGTTCCTGGAGTTCTAGAGAGAGTCTAGTTCTAGTCCAGAACAGTTTAATGATCAGTTCAGCAGTGAATCACTACAGTCATGATGAAAGAGAACAGTGAGGGAGATAAAGTCAGATGTTTCAGTGATGGAGTTACAGTAGGATCTTCTGACTCACCAACAACCATCAGCAGAAACACCAGAGGAAGTGACATCATCAGCCTGCACAACATCAAACAATAAAGCTTTATACTTAAAGATAAAATCATACAAAAAAATAAAACAATACAAACACACCACTGTACACACACACATACACACACACACACACACACACACACACACAAACACACACATACACACACACACACACACACACACACATATATATATATATTAATACAGTATAGAGAGAGTACATCAAATGATAGAAATCATTTTTGCATTACAATCAATACTGATCCATCTCAACCAGTATTGAATTAGAAATAGGAATGATCTAGCACATTTACCTCAAAGGCAACTTTTATGATTGATTTTCTACAGTTTTACAGTTCAGACTTTTAAATATTGCTATAAATATATAAAAATTACAGAAATTGAGCTGTTTTTACCTCTCTGAACTGAGTGTCGTCTGCAGCAGGAGAACAGCGAGTGAAGACTGAAGAAACAGCGCTGAAGTTAAAGCTGATAAAGCTTGTGGTTTATTTCGGTCCTGCATTCATTTAAATAATACTGTAACTACTTCTTGTTTACAGGACTGTCAAAGAAATAAATTAGTAATAAGTAATAAGCTAGTAGTGCTCTGCAAACTAATTTAACTAAATTCAGTCCAATAACTTTTTACTTATTACTGCAATTAAAGGGTAACATGTTCAGTATTTGTCTTTTAAGACTATATAATAAATATATAAGGGATTATTATAAGGGAACACACATTTAAACACAGAGTAGAAAAGGTAAAGTAAATATTCTAGAGATTTCAGCCCCAATCACCAATCATAACCCTGTACCACTACTGATACTGATCAGAAACCACACAAACTACTTTTAACACACCTGAATTTACGGCTACAGACCAGCCTGGATGCACAAGTGCCGACAAGGCATTCTACACGAGAGCAAGGAAGACCACACCTCCTCAAAACGACCAGGTACTGTGCCACCACTGTCAACCCATGGAAAGGATGTGCACAACAGCTTGCAGATGTTCTCATGAACATTTTCAACAGTTCTCGGAGTACTGCAGACCTTCCAACGTGCTTCAAGACTAGCCTGGATGCACAAGTGCCAAATAAGTCTTGAGTGTCCTGCCTCAATGACTACCGTCCCATCGCACTTACTCCAATCATCATGAAGTGTTTTGAGAAGCTGGTCATGAGGCACATCAAAAACCATCTCCCCTCCTCACTGGACCGACTGCAGTTTGCATATCGTCCAAACAGATCAACAGACGATGCCATCTCTACTGCACTCAGTCCACTACTGTTCACTCTGCTGACTCATGACTGTACTGCAAAGTACAGCTCAAACCACATCATCAAGTTCACTGATGACACAACTGTAGTTGGCCTCATCAGCAAGAACGATGAGTCAGCATACAGAGAGGAGGTGCAGTGACTGACGGACTGGTGCAGAACCAAAAACCTCTCTCTGAACGTGAATAAAACCAAAGAGATGGTTGTTGACTTTAGGAGAGCTGCATCCGCAAAGCCACCAGCATCTTCGATCTGAAGATGCACACAAAGCCTCCACTACCAGACTCTGCAACAGCTTCTTCCACCAGGCACACTCTAAAAAATAAAGCCTTGTGTCAACAAAAAAATTAACAGTCTGCAATAGACTTTCTGCGTTGTGTCAACTTCTTGTAGAATTGATCTTTGATCCATAAAAGTATTTTAAGTAGGGTGAATTAGTTTTTCAGTTATAGTAGAAACCATTTTTAAATAGCATGAACTTAATAACTATCACCATCAACAGATATTTTTACGTTAACTGCACAAAAATATCAAGTTACCTTTATTTATATAATTAAGTACAATATAGTATAATAACAATTATATTTAATTGTATTGTTGTCAGGTGAGGGTGCAGGGAGGACGCAGAGGCGGACGCAAATGCAAACAAATAAGAATTAAAACGAGAGGCTAGTAAATACTTTAGCAAACTTCAGCTCCCTGTTCCAGAGGAACTAAGAATGGACGTTAATAAATGCCCTTTTTAAAACCTGAAGTCGAGTAAATAATTAATTTATGAAAAAAACATCTGTGGGTTGTAGCAGTAATCTTGAAGGTTGTAAGACTGTCTGTGGCAGAGTTAATTGGCTAGGCTAGCTTGCTAACCTACCGGTAATTCGTTTCTGCCTACACTGTAAAACATTTCAAGTTGTTTAAACTCAGCAACATAAGTTCCCCTGCTGCCTTAAAAAGCTGAGTTAACTCAACTTGATAAAAACCTTTGTACCAAGATGTTAAGTTAAACAAGTTGTTCAAATACTCATTACTTATTGTTTCAACTTGATGCACTGAGTTAAAACAACTTAAGTGTTTAATTTGTCCTTTTTAAAAAATGATCTGTTTAGTCAAATAAACTAACAATTCAGCTTTATTTTAACATACACTTTCAAGTTAATAAAACAAGTAATATTCACATAATTTATCATTTTAATTTAACCATAGGTATTCTCAACATATTTAATATATTATTATTTAACTGCCAATACCGACAGTATAATACTGGAGCAATACAGGAGTAAACTGGGTAAAGAGTGAACTCTGTAGCTCAAAGTCAGCATACTGTGATCACTAGAAACACAGAATAAAGTTAATGTGCTCTTACAGCTCTACAACACTGAGACCTGCCAATCAACACTTATATTATGTTACAGCACACCCAGGATAAGGTAGCATTGGACAACAGACAACACAAAGATGGTAAGTAAGGGAGCGGCTACACCCAATATGCAGATATATGGTACCAGGAGCCTATAGGAAAGCTGCATGAACCAACACTGTAGAAAGAGCTAAAAGTCGGTTGAAATCACATTTTTTCATTGGCTCAACAAACATTTTTAAGTTTTCAGGTTGAAAACAATGGAGTTGTACTGGCCGGTGAGTTCACTCAACTTAATAACATTAGTTCTTCTGACTAAAACACAGAATTACTTTTTGGAGTGTTGGTGACTCACGCCGCACTCAAGGAGTCCGAAGATTGTCCCTCCACAGCTGAAAGTATTCCCCTCCTTGTTATTATTAACTGCTATGCGTCGGTTAAAAAGTGTTTAGCCCAATGTGCCACGGTTTTAAAGTTGTAAAAAGTACTCTAGTCTTATCACTCTACCTCTCTGCATTTACAAATCTTCACACTTTCATTTTTTAAACCAATAACTTAAAAATGTAAGTTGAATAAACTTGGGTAAATTTGAATAACTCACAGGAAGTTAAGACAATATGTTATTTTAAGTTATTTTTATGTAAAACGAAGGAACTTGAGTTCAATATATTAAACTTGTCATGGCAATTGGAATTGAAAAGAACAAATAAGTTCACATAACTTAATGTGACTGTAACATTTTACAGTGTACAGACACAGACAAAAACTGGCAAACTTAAACACCACTGAAGCAAACAACATATTCGGCATATGAAAATAGTTAAGCTATAACACTCTCTGGAGTGATATCCAACACGTCCAAGTGGGCGGGGGAATTCAGAAGGATGGGAAAATTAAGTTGCCCAATACAGATAATTAAGTTGGCAGAAAATGAATTTTGCTTTTTAGTGTTTAGTGTAATATATTGAGTCTGGGTTAGTCAGGAAAGTGTGTTGAAACAACACTTCCATTTTTTATTTCACCACAACTCAATAAAACAATAAATGAACATAAATATTCTCCCAAATTCATATAACTTTTTTTTTATTTTACAACAGGGAATTTACTTAAGTATTGGCTAAAGGCCTTCAGAGTTACTTTTTAGAGTGCACTCAGACTCCTCAACACACAGAGCCTCCACTACCAGAAGCAACAGTTTCTTCCACCAGACTCCTCAACACACAGAGACAGAGCTGAATCCCCCCCACCACTACTCGTCCTCCCCCTTACACTTAACACGCACAGACAAGAACTGTACTGAACCCACCCATCACTCTACTCTCACACAGACTGGAACTGAAATGCCTCTATTCCAATCAGCAATATTTGCTGCTTCATTCCTAAAAAATCTATAAACTGTCTACCTCAGTAACAGCTGTGATTATGTATGTTCTATATGTTACAGTATGTTCCGTATCTCTGCCGTATCAGTGCTGCACTGTTCTGTCTGTTAAACTCTCTTGTCTGCTGTATTTATTTTATTTATTGTAATGTTATAGATTTATTTTGCACTATCGTCACTCTTCCACTTTATGTTGTCTATTGCTTGATTGTCTATGTTGCACCATGGTTCCAGAGAAAGGTAATTTTACTACACTGTGTACCTGTACTCAGATGTAATGATAATAAAAGCCTCTTAACTCTTGACTCTTTTGACTGTGTTTGTGGGCTGCTGCTTGGTTGCAACTGTTTACTTGAGTAACCAACAGTTGAGCTGACCCTGACCTGAACACAGATCTCTATCAGCCTCCAGATCTTCACACATTTGCATATTCTCACTTTAGAAGATGGGCCTCCTCACAGTTCAGCTGATGGCCAGTAAATGATGTCATTTCCTCTGTAGCTCTGAAATAAACCCCAGCAGCAGCAGCAGAAACTCATCTCCTTCTTACCATCAGCGCTCTGGATTCAGAAGATATAAACTCATAATTTAATACATAATTAAATATTAATAATGATTACTTTATGAACGTCTCCACCAATCCTGATGATCATTGAAGTGATAATTTTTGTTATTGTTTGGGAACTGGGAGCAGGGGGGCGCTGTTTAGTCTGCTGTGTGAAATTAGTGGCTTTAACACAGTGATCTGTGAAGCTGAGGGATTTTTGGCTTTAATAGTATATTTAATTCAAGGCAAATGTGAAATATTTGACACACACATATACTAAGTTGTCAGGGTGTGAGATAGCAATGAAATCACGACATGTCTTGCACAGGATGTAAGGTAGGCCCTCTATTTGTAGCCTCTTGGGCCTCAGTCCTGTCAATACCCACATCATCCTTCCAAAAAAACAAAAATAAATCAATTTAATGATATACCTGTTTGATTAGAAAACACCTAAAAATATTGTATTATTTTATTTTTTAAGTTATAAGCAGTGCCAAAATTGGCACCCCTGCCAAAAAGTGCAACCAATGGACACTAAAATGCTATGGGGCTGCAAAAGTGTAAAAAACAGGTTTTGTGCTAAATTTGACACCCATGCTTAAAAGTGCACCACCATGGTCACTAAAATGCTATTGGGCTAGAAAAGTGTGAAAAAGATGTGTTGTGCCAAATTTGACATCCATGCCAAAAAGTGCACCCACATGAGCACTAAAAACACTATCGGGCTGCAAAATTTTAAAAAGAGGTGTTGTGCCAAATTTGGCATCCATGCCAAAACGTGCACCCCATGGGCACTAAAAAATGATATTAAGCTACAAAAGTGTGAAAAAACAGGTTTTGTGCCAAATTTGTCACTCCTGCCAAAAAGTGCACCACCATGGACACTAAAAAGACTATCGGGCTGCAAAATTTTGAAAAAGAGGTGCTGTGCCAAATTTGGCAAATATGCCAAAAAGTGCACCCCCATGGGCTCTAAAAATGTTATTAAGCTATAAAAGTGTGAAAAGCAGATTTTATGCCAAAATTTTGCACCCCTGCCAAAAATACACCCCCATGGGCACTTTAAAAATGTTTAAGCTACAAAGGTGTGAAAAAACAGGTGTTGTGCCAAATTTGGCACCCATGCCAAAAAGTGCACCACCATGGGCACTAAGAATGCTATTGGGCTGATTCCTATCTGATTCTGAGAGAAAACACAAAGAGAGAAGAGCTCTGAGGTTCCTGGAGTTCTAGAGAGAGTCTAGTTCTAGTCCAGAACAGTTTAATGATCAGTTCAGCAGTGAATCACTACAGTCATGATGAAAGAGAACAGTGAGGGAGATAAAGTCAGATGTTTCAGTGATGGAGTTACAGTAGGATCTTCTGACTCACCAACAACCATACTAAAACACCACTGTACACATATGTATATATAGAGAGTACATCAAATTATAGAAGTCATTTTTGCATTACAATCAATACTGATCCATCTCATCCAGTATTAAACTATAAATAGGAATATTTGAGCACAATCTGTTGTTCACAGGCTACTTTTATGATTGATTTTCTACAGTTTTACAGTTCAGTAAAATTTTAAATATTGCTATAAATATATAAAGATTACAGAAATAGAGCTGTTTTTACCTCTCTGAACTGAGTGTCGTCTGCAGTGTGAGAACAGCGAGTGAAGACTGAAGAAACAGATCCGAGGTTAAAGCTGATAAAGCTTGTGGTTTTTTTCTGGTTCTGCATTCATATACATACAATACTGTAACTACTTCCTGTTTACAGAACTGTCGAAGAAATGCACACAGTAATGAGTTAGTAGTGCTCTGCAAACTAGTTTAACTCAATTCAGTTAAACAACTTTTTACTTATTACTGTAATTAAAGGGTAACATGTTCAGTATTTGTGTTTTAAGGATATATAATAAATATATAAGGGATTATTATAAGGGAACACATTTAAACACAGAGTAGAAAAAGTAAAGTAAATATTCTAGAGATTTCAGCCCAATCACCAATCATAACCCTCTACCACTACTGATACTGATCAGAAACCACACAAACTACTTTTAACACATGTGAATCTACTGCTACAGACAGGCCTGGATGCACAAGTGCGGCCAAGGCATTCTACACGAGAGCAAGAAAGACCACACCTCCTCAAAACGACCAGGTACTGTGCCTGTCCTCAGCTGATGTGCGGAGAATTCTACTCAGAGTCAACCCACGGAAAGCCCCAGGACCAGACAGACTGGCAGAGTGCTCAGAGGATGTGCAGACCAACTCACGGATGTTCTCATGGACATGTTCAACATCTCTCTGAGCACTGTGGCCGTGCCGACATGCTTCAAGACGACCACCATCGTCCCTGTGCCAAAGAAGTCTCGAGTGTCCGCCTCAGTGACTACCGTCCCATTGCGCTTACTCCTATCATCATGAAGTGCTTTGAGAAGCTGGTCATCCACCAGGCAGTCAGACTCCTCAACACACAGAGCCTCCACTACCAAACTCTGCAACTGCTTCTTCCACCAGGCTGTCAGACTCCTCAACACACAGAGCCTTCACTACCAGACTCTGCAACAGCTTCATCACCAGGCAGTCAGACTCCTCAACACACAGAGCCTCCACTACCAGACTCTGCAACAGCTTCTTCCACCAGGCTGTCAGACTCCTCAACACACAGAGCCTTCACTACCAGACTCTGCAACAGCTTCATCACCAGGCAGTCAGACTCCTGCTGTATTTATTTTATTTATTGTAATGTTATAGGTTTATTTACATTACTCTCCCACTTTGTTTTTCTATTGTTTGATGTTCCATGTTGCACCATGGTTCCGGACGAATGTAATTTTACTACACTGTGTACCTGTACTCAGATGTAATGATAATAAAAGCCTCTTAACTCTTGACTCTTTTGACTGTGTTTGTGGGCTGCTGCTTGGTTGCAACTGTTTACTTGAGTAACCAACAGTTGAGCTGACCCTGACCTGAACACAGATCTCTATCAGCCTCCAGATCTTCACACATTTGCATATTCTCACTTTAGAAGATGGGCCTCCTCACAGTTCAGCTGACGGCCAGTAAATGATGTCATTTCCTCTTTAGCTCTGAAATAAACCCCAGCAGCAGCAGCAGAAACTCATCTCCTTCTTACCATCAGCGCTCTGGATTCAGAAGATATAAACTCATAATTTAATACATAATTAAATATTAATAATGATTACTTTATGAACGTCTCCACCAATCCTGATGATCATTAAAGTGATAATTCTGCTGTTATTGTTATGGTTACTGTGTCTTTAAGCAGTAGTGAGGGGTGATGATTCTGTCTGCAGTTTGGGAACTGAGAGCAGGGGGCGCTGTTTAGTCTGCTGTGTGAAATTAGAGGCTTTAATACAGTGATCTGTGAAGCTGAGAGATTTTTATATTTAATAGCAGCAAAGGTCGACCCATTTATGAAGAAATGGATATTTATATTTATAAAATAGTTATAAAAGTAAAAAAATAAAACAAATATAACTTTTTAATTCAAAGAAAATTAAAAATCATGATTAAAATACAATAATTCAATCACGTATAAGCTGTGTCTCACTGCATTAGAAATCTTCTGTCATCTCCAGTGTTCTTCTCCTCTCCCACTCTGATCTTTCTGTCTGAATTAACTCTTTAATTCTCTTTATTTTCATCTATAACTGGATAAATATCCAATCCTAGACTCCATCTCTGTCTCTGCACTTAAAACACAGCTGATCCTCAATTCCATTTCTAACAGAGTTACAGATTCTTTTCCAAAAAAGAGCTTTTAGACCCGAAATTCAGACCCCTGGAGTGTCGTCCTCATTCATGACCTTTCTGAGGACCCAACCTTCCACACATTTCCAGAAAAGAACGATACAATGCTGAAGCTACACAATATAAACTCTATGTTCCCTATCTTACATCCTGTGCAAGGTATAATGTGATGCTCATAGCTATCTTACACCCCTTACATCTTATACTTACACCTGATGGGTGTGGTGGTCTGGAAATGAGGTGTGTTCAGGTACATTTCTGGAGTTTTGCTTGTTTATCTTGGTAACAGAAAACATAGGAGCTCCACTGACTGAATACAACCTAGACAGATTCCAACAGTCAGACGTTCATTGCTATCTTTGCAACACAGCAGCACAAACCCAAATTTTACATCAACAATAAACAGAATAGTAAATAAAATAACATTGCTTTTCCTGTAAATGAGCTGCTGGAGCTCCAACAAGCTGCTGAGAAGAGTTTGTTGGACACATCCAGGTAGCTGCACCATTAAAATAGCAATGCACCAAAGTCATAGTCTTTTCTTATCTATTTTTATGTTTGTTAAGGGTGGGGGTGTAAGTGAGGCCACAAAGTTTAGAATTGAAAGTCATAGCATGGCAGAATTCTTTGCTTGTGGTTCATTTGACAAGTGCTTCTCTATGGTATCTATGGAAATTGATTTCCCAGGTAATCGATGAAATGCTGAAGTAGAGCATTTTAAAACCTTTCCTCTTACCTTGGCTAAACTATATTGTACTGGTTCCTAAGAAAACTGTTAAAATTAAATTTATGTTGACTTCTGTAGTTTAAGACACCGAGACTCGCCTGAATACCTGGTCATTTACCTGTTTTGGGCTTTTTGAATTCAACCGTCTCCCATTGGGTTTAAACAATGCTACAGGTTTCTCCTAACAACTGATTGAAATGTGTTGTGGAAGACCTGAGTGGAAAGTGAATTTTGCCTACATAGATTGTAGCTTTCTTACCAGATTTGAAAAAACATCTGTTACATTTATGCGAAGTCTTCTCAACGTTACAACAAAAAGGGACTAAAATCCTCACACTTTAAAAAGGATATGCATGAGATGGATGACATTGTAGAGCATATTATTATTAGCTTATTTTATATAAAAATATTTTGCACAAAATAACACAAATATTTCTGAAAATTCCAATAAATAGCAATAATATCAGTTTGTAATGTGGTTTACAAGCCATATATCTTATAGTTAGAACTGCTATTATAATTGGTAAACAGTATCAAAAGATTTCAAAGGGGCTTCTCAAAGATCATTATGCAATTTGGAAATAAGTCTTGTGGCTGCAATAAAAAACATCTGTTTGGAGAAGCAATGCAGGCAAATGTAGACTATTTTACCCTGTGAACAGGTCAAATCTTCTGCAATAATATAACTGGTAAAATGGGAAACTCCAACTTTAACTTTTCCTTTTTAAACTTTTTAAAACAACTCTGCCCCCTACGGGCTGACATGGGTAACAACACTAAAGAATAACCATCACCGGCATGATTATCATATTTAAGACTTTTTATTAGCATTCAGACTTTTATAACATTATATTTGCAATATTATTTTTCCTACATAAGAGTTTCACAACTGTAATCACAATAAAAATCAAATTAAAGAAACATTTCATTATAACAGTGTTCAGTATATACTGACAATCAAAAGTAATAGTATATGAAATATACACAACATCAGTTCTATAGTCCCCAACATAGAACCCTTTAGGACTCCACTGAAAATTTAAAATCAAACAGTTTCTCCATTTATATCAAAAACTCAATAAACCTGAGGTTCAAATCTGTTAAAGGTCCATCAACCTTGTAGAGATCTGTCAATTAACTTTTTGTAACAATTTATATATGCACATATATTAAGGCACTAAACTAGAAATTAACCAATAAAACTGAATGAAGTAAAAATAATGTGTAAATAATAAACTGCATGGAAAAATGAAAATAATATGAACCATAACATCAAACTGCTTTCAGAATACGCTTATAAACATGACATAAACAAATTACATGATATGACCAAGAAAAGCACAACAGTGAATACTGAAAATATAATTTCTAAAAATACGGCACATTAAATAAATGTGTAAAATGAATGAAGCAGCAACAAATAAGCTATATTTTGTTTGCATAATAAATTCAATAAAATCTTATTACCTAGATTCTCTCATAGCCTCACAATCTCTCTCTCCCATCATAAACCTCTATTTGATTCTGTCATAGATGACTGAAGCCTCATCCACTTTCTGTGACCTATAAAACAAGGGAAATAAAATGGTATATTTTACTTATTATAAGTAGTAAATATAGGTTTTTGAAAGAATCAACTATTTACATTGTATATATGTATAATTTGTCCAAAGTATTGGTGGAAGTGCATTAGAACTGAGAAT
This sequence comes from Astyanax mexicanus, assembly GCF_023375975.1. Lineage (NCBI taxonomy): Eukaryota > Metazoa > Chordata > Actinopteri > Characiformes > Acestrorhamphidae > Astyanax > Astyanax mexicanus. The sequence goes on along the minus strand of NC_064428.1, from coordinate 39,286,425 downwards.
TTTTATAAAGATTTTAAACCTTATTTTTCTTTCTGAAGATTCTACACAGTAAATTTAACCAGTGTTAAATATGAAACTCACCCAGTAGCAGCAGCATCAGCGTGACGGTGGTGGAATGTAACACTGGCGTACTGAAGCTCCTCCTGCTGGTCAGATCTGATCACAACATCAGGTTTTCTACCAGTCCTGACTGTAGCGTACTGAACATCATCATCATGATCAGGAGCTCCAGAGGAAGCATCACCTGCAGTCTCTACAGGTCTGGATCTGCTGTGAGTAACGGTGGCGTACAGGACGTCATCCTGAAGAAGATCATTAATTATAAAGATACTAAACATCTTATTTACTGAAGACTGAATAGAAACATCACTGAAATATGATGGATTGTGTTCTGCTGGATATTTTACCTGATCTGATCCATCTTGATCAGATCCAGCATCTCTCTTCTTCATCCTGAAAAAACAGAACACTTACAGTGTTTAACACAATGCTATAAACCAAATGAAGTTCTACCATGTTCTACTAAATTCTACTGACCTGGAGATGAAGATTAAGATCAAAATAAAGAGAAGAAGAAGAAGAAATCCTCCTCCTCCTCCCACTGTGATCCAAACTGCACAGCTGATCTGATCTTCTGAGGGAAGAAGATCATTTCCATCACTTTACTGAGTCTTTATTTAAATACTGGAACTATTTACATTATTATTCACCACCTACTCTGAACACCAATCATCACAGATCCATTCTGAACTCCAACTGCATTCTGAGCTTCACAGTAGTACAGTCCAGTGTGATTAACAGTGATGCTGATGATGCTGAAACTCTGTCCAGATCCTACAGGTGAGTCTCCACCATCTTTAAACCAGGTGTAGTTCTCCACAGGTGGGTTTCCATCACTGCTGCAGGTCAGATTCACTGAACTTCCCTCCACTATTCCACCAGAGGGACTGATGGACACTGAGATGCTCTTTGGAGGATCTACAGAAGACAAAACAAGATTTTTGAGAATTTAAAGTTTCAGGAAATGGACCAAATAAAATATAATAAAACATCATAAACATACACAGAACATTTAAAGAGACAGCAGTGGATCTTCTCTTTCCAAGTTCATTACGACTCTGGCATGTGTATTCTCCACTGTCCTCAGAGCTGATGTTGGGAATGCTGTAGGTTCCTCCTGTTCCTACTGATGATGATCCCTTAAACAAGGTGTAATTCTCCACAGGTGGGTATCCATCACTGCTGCAGGTCAGAGTCACTGAACTTCCCTCCACTATTCCACCAGAGGGACTGATGGACACTGAGACGCTCTTTGGAGGATCTGGAGCAACAGGTAAGAAGGAAATTGGTCATGTGGAGAAAAGTGAGTTGTGAGGAAAATCATCTAATGGAGAATATTAACACGTCATCAACATACACAGAACATTTAAAGAGACAGCAGTGGAGTTTTTGTCTCCGAGTTCATTACGACTCTGGCATGTGTATTCTCCACTGTCCTCAGAGCTGATGTTGGGAATGCTGTAGGTTCCTCCTGTTCCTACTGATGATGATCCTTTAAACCAGGTGTAGATCTCCACAGGTGGGTCTCCATCACTGCTGCAGGTCAGAGTCACTGAACTTCCCTCCACTATTCCACCAGAGGGACTGATGGACACTGAGACGCTCTTTGGAGGATCTAGAGACAGATCTGACTTTAGCGTTTCTTGCTAATCTCTAATATCACTGTGTGGTTCAACCATTCCCAGAGTTTAGAGAAGAATGAGAACTTTACTCACGTCTGACTCTGAGAGTTTGAGCAGTAGAGGGGAGATGTTCAGATCCTCTTACAGCACAGCTATAACTGCCTGCATCCTCACTGCTGACTGTCTGCAGGTGGAGCTGCTGATTCTTCTGGATCATCTCTGTGGTTAAAGGACGTCCATCTTTGTACCAGATGAATGTTGGATCAGTCAGATTGCAGGTGGTTTTACACGTCAGAACTGCTGATTCTCCTTCTGTTACTTCTCCAGGAGATTCTACAAGGAGCTCTGAGATAGTGAAAAACCATCAGATCAGGAAAGTGATTTGTTAGAACAAGAAAAACATTGAGAAGCTCTGCTTTAACTTACCTGTAACTCTGAGTTTTATTCCAGGTGTTCTCATCCATCTCTGACCTTCTACATTTGTTATGACTCTGAAGCAGTACTCATGTTCATCCTTCTTCATTACGTTTCTCAGTTTGAGGGCGAAATTATTATTTTTATCATCAAAATACTCAACCCTGCCTGAGAAATTTGAAACTGTACTCAGATCAGGTGAATCCACACCCTTAACTGGGTCTATGACCCAAAATGTCTTATTCACTGTAAGACGTTCTGGATGTGTAAAAGTTCCATTCATAAACACTGTAGATCCATTTAAAGCACATATTTCCTGCTGGATGTAATTCATACTCCACTCTGCTCCAGAAGCTCCTGAAACATAAGATGCAGTAAAGATCTGATTACTGAGGCTGGAGATTATCAGACAGTCAGAAACTCCAGCAGCTACTGAACAACACTGATCTGATTCTGAGAGAAAACATAAAGAGAGAAGAGCTCTGAGGTTCCTGGAGTTCTAGAGAGAGTCTAGTTCTAGTCCAGAACAGTTTAATGATCAGTTCAGCAGTGAATCACTACAGTCATGATGAAAGAGAACAGTGAGGGAGATAAAGTCAGATGTTTCAGTGATGGAGTTACAGTAGGATCTTCTGACTCACCAACAACCATCAGCAGACACACCAGAGGAAGTGACATCATCAACCTGCACAACATCAAACAATAAAGCTTTCTACTTAAAGATAAAATCATACAAAAAATAAAACAATACAAACACACCACTGTACACACACATACACACACACACACACACACACACACATATATATATATATATATATATATATATATATATATATATATATATATATATATACATATATATATATTAATACAGTATAGAGAGAGTACATCAAATGATAGAAATCATTTTTGCATTACAATCAATACTGATCCATCTCAACCAGTATTGAATTAGAAATAGGAATGATCTAGCACATTTACCTCAAAGGCTACTTTTATGATTTATTGATGTTTTACAATTCAGACTTTTAAATATTGCTATAAATATATAAAAATTACAGAAATAGAGCTGTTGTTACCTCTCTGAACTGAGTGTCGTCTGCAGCAGGAGAACAGCGAGTGAAGACTGAAGAAACAGCGCTGAAGTTAAAGCTGATATAGCTTGTGGTTTATTTCGGTCCTGCATTCATTTAAATAATACTGTAACTACTTCCTGTTTACAGAACTGACAAAGAAATGCACACAGTAATAAGCTAGTAGTGCTCTGCAAACTAATTTAACTCAATTCAGTCCAATAACTTTTTACTTATTACTGCAATTAAAGGGTAACATGTTCAGTACTTGTCTTTTAACACTATATAATAAATATATAAGGGATTATTATAAGGGAACACACATTGAAACACAGAGTAGAAAAGGTAAAGTAAATATTCTAGAGATTTCAGCTCTCCCCAATCACCAATCATAACCCTCTACCACTACTGATACTGATCAGAAACCATGCAAACTACTTTTAACACACCTGAATCTACTGCTACAGACAGGCCTGGATGCACAAGTGCCGACAAGGCATTCTACACGAGAGCAAGGAAGACCACACCTCCTCAAAACGACCAGGTACTGTGCCACCACTGTCAACCCATGGAAAGGATGTGCAGGTTGCAGATGTTCTCATGAACATTTTCAACAGTTCTCTGAGTACTGCAGACCTTCCAACATGCTTCAAGACTAGCCTGGATGCACAAGTGCCAAAGAAGTCTCAAGTGTCCTGCCTCAGTGACTACCGTCCCATCGCACTTACTCCAATCATCATGAAGTGTTTTGAGAAGCTGGTCATGAGGCACATCAAAAAACAGCTCCCCTCCTCACTGGATCCTCTGCAGTTTGCATATCGTCCAAACAGATCAACAGACGATGCCATCTCTACTGCACTCAGTCCACTGCTGTTCACTCTGCTGACTCATGACTGTACTGCAAAGTACAGCCCAAACCACATCATCAAGTTCACTGATGACACAACTGTAGTTGTCCTCATCAGCAAGAACGATGAGTCAGCATACAGAGAGGAGGTGCAGTGACTGACGGACTGGTGCAGAACCAAAAAACCTCTCTCTGAACGTGAATAAAACCAAAGAGATGGTTGTTGACTTTAGGAGAGCTGCATCCGCAAAGCAACCAGCATCTTCGATCTGATGCCATCCAGCAGAAGATACAGGAGCATCCGAGCATCCACTTCTCTGCAACAGCTTCATCCACCAGGCAGTCAGACTCCTCAACAAACAGAGCCTGCACTACCAGACTCTGCAACAGCTTCTTCCACCAGGCCGTCAGACTCCTCAACACACAGAGCCTCCACTACCAGACTCTGCAACAGCTTCTTCCACCAGGCAGTCAGACTCCTCAACACACAGAGCCCCCACTACCAAACTCTGCAACAGCTTCTTCCACCAGGCAGACTCCTTAACACATAGAGCCTCCACTACCAGACTCTGCATCAGCTTCATCCAGCAGGCAGTCAGACTCCTCAACACACAGAGCCTCCACTACCAGACTCTGCAACAGCTTCTTCCAACAGGCAGTCAGACTCCTCAACACACAGAGCCTCCACTACCAGACTCTGCAACAGCTTCTTCCAACAGGCAGTCAGACTCCTCAACACATAGAGTCTCCAATACCAGACTCTGCAACAGCTTCTTCCACCAGGCAGTCAGACTCCTCAACACACAGAGCCCCCACTACCAAACTCTGCAACAGCTTCTTCCACCAGGCAGTCAGACTCCTCAACACACAAAGCCTCCACTACCAGACTCTGCAACAGCTTCATCTGCCAGGCATACTCTAAAAAATAAAGCCTTGTGTCAACAAAAAAATTAACACAACAGTCTGCAATAGACTTTCTGCGTTGTGTCAACTTCTTGTAGAATTGATCTTTGATCCATAAAAGTATTTTAAGTAGGGTGAATTAGTTTTTCAGTTATAGTAGAAAGCATTTTTAAATAGCATGAACTTAATAACTATCACAATCAACAGATATTTTTACGTTAACTGCACAAAAAAATCAAGTTACCTTTATTTATATAATTAAGTACAATATAGTATAATAACAATTATATTTAATTGTATTGTTGTCAGGTGAGGGTGCAGGGAGGACGCAGAGGCGGACGCAAATGCAAACAAATAAGAATTAAAACGAGAGGCTAGTAAATACTTTAGCAAACTTCAGCTCCCTGTTCCAGAGGAACTAAGAATGGACGTTAATAAATGCCCTTTTTAAAACCTGAAGTCGAGTAAATAATTAATTTATGAAAAAAACATCTGTGGGTTGTAGCAGTAATCTTGAAGGTTGTAAGACTGTCTGTGGCAGAGTTAATTGGCTAGGCTAGCTTGCTAACCTACCGGTAATTTGTTTCTATACAGACACAGTCAAAAACTGGCAAACTTAAACACCACTGAAGCAAACCACATATTCGGCATATGAAAATAGTTAAGCTATAAATGATGTTATGTAATAACAAAAGTTTGGGAGAAGGACCACGCCCGAACTCTACGTTCTAACTCCACCCCGTATCAATCAACCGTCCTATAAATACCTCCCCTAACTAACTACCTCTCGTGACGAAAACTTCGCAACCCATCTCCTCCCCAACAACCCCCTTTTTTCTACTCTTCCACTTCTCATTAAATAAAAAAGGAGGGGATATAACTGCACGCTTCTTCAGCACGCAGTTCAGAACTCCAGCCCAAATTTCCCCGAGTTCCCTCCCCTTTTTTCTTCCTCCTTTTCTACTTCTATAAGGCGTGGTCCGCACTTAGCAAACACTCTCTGGAGTGATATCCAACATGTCCAAGTGGGCGGGAGAATTCAGAAGGATGGGAAAATTAAGTTGCCCAATACAGATAATTAAGTTGGCAGAAAATGAATTTTGCTTTTTAGTGTTTAGTGGAATATATTGAGTCTGGGTTAGTCAGGAAAGTGTGTTGAAACAACACTTCCATTTTTTATTTCACCACACCTCAATAAAACAATAAATGAACATAAATATTTTCCCAAATTCATTTACTTAAGTATTGGCTAAAGGCCTTCAGAGTTACTTTTTAGAGTGCACTCAGACTCCTCAACACACAGAGCCTCCACTACCAGAAGCAACAGTTTCTTCCACCAGACTCCTCAACGCACAGAGACAGAGCTGAATCCCCCCACCACTACTCGTCCTCCCCCTTACACTTAACACGCACAGACAAGAACTGTACTGAACCCACCCATCACTCTACTCTCACACAGACTGGAACTGAAATGTCTCTATTCCAATCAGCAATATTTGCTGCTTCATTCCTAAAAAATCTATAAACTGTCTACCTCAGTAACAGCTGTGATTATGTATGTTCTATATGTTACAGTATGTTCCGTATCTCTGCCGTATCAGTGCTGCACTGTTCTGTCTGTTAAACTGTCTTGTCTGCTGTATTTATTTTATTTATTGTAATGTTATAGATTTATTTTGCACTATCGTCACTCTTCCACTTTATGTTGTCTATTGCTTGATTGTCTATGTTGCACCATGGTTCCAGAGAAATGTAATTTTACTACACTGTGTACCTGTACTCAGATGTAATGATAATAAAAGCCTCTTAACTCTTGACTCTTTTGACTGTGTTTGTGGGCTGCTGCTTGGTTGCAACTGTTTACTTGAGTAACCAACAGTTGAGCTGACCCTGACCTGAACACAGATCTCTATCAGCCTCCAGATCTTCACACATTTGCATATTCTCACTTTAGAAGATGGGCCTCCTCACAGTTCAGCTGACGGCCAGTAAATGATGTCATTTCCTCTTTAGCTCTGAAATAAACCCCAGCAGCAGAAACTCATCTCCTTCTTACCATCAGCTCTCTGGATTCAGAAGATATAAACTCATAATTTAATACATAATTAAATATTAATAATGATTACTTTATGAACGTCTCCACCAATCCTGATGATCATTAAAGTGATAATTCTGCTGTTATTGTTATGGTTACTGTGTCTTTAAGCAGTAGTGAGGGGTGATGATTCTGTCTGCAGTTTGAAAACTGAGAGCAGGGGGCGCTGTTTAGTCTGCTGTGTGAAATTAGTGGCTTTAACACAGTGATCTGTGAAGCTGAGGGATTTTTGGCTTTAATAGTATATTTAATTCAAGGCAAATGTGAAATATTTGAGGCGCACACACACACACACACACACACACACACACACACACTAAGTTGGATGTAAGGTAGGCCCTCTATTTGTAGCCTCTTGGGCCTCAGTCCTGTCAATACCCACATCATCCTTCCAAAAAAAAATAAAAATCAATTTAATGATGTACCTGTTTGATTAGAAAACACCTAAAAATATTGTATTATTTTATTTTTTAAGTTATAAGCAGTGCCAAAATTGCCACCCCTGCCAAAAAGTGCAACCAATGGACACTAAAATGCTATGGGGCTGCAAAAGTGTAAAAAACAGGTTTTGTGCTAAATTTGACACCCATGCTTAAAAGTGCACCACCATGGTCACTAAAATGCTATTGGGCTAGAAAAGTGTGAAAAAGATGTGTTGTGCCAAATTTCACATCCATGCTAAAAAGTGCACCCACATGAGCACTAAAAACACTATCGGGCTGCAAAATTTTAAAAAGAGGTGTTGTGCCAAATTTGGCATCCATGCCAAAAAGTGCACCCCATGGGCACTAAAAAATGATATTAAGCTACAAAAGTGTGAAAAGCAGATGTTATGCCAAACTTTTGCACCCCTGCCAAAAAATACACCCCCATGGGCACTTTAAAAATGTTTAAGCTACAAAAGTGTGAAAAAACAGGTGTTGTGCCAAATTTGTCACTCCTGCCAAAAAGTGCACCCCCATGGGCACTAAAAAGACTATCGGGCTGCAAAATTTTGAAAAAGAGGTGCTGTGCCAAATTTGGCAAAAATGCCAAAAAGTGCACCCCCATAGGCTCTAAAAATGTTATTAAGCTATAGAAGTGTGAAAAGCAGATTTTATGCAAAAATTTTGCACCCCTGCCAAAAATACACCCCCATGGGCACTTTAAAAATGTTTAAGCTACAAAAGTGTGAAAAAACAGGTGTTGTGCCAAATTTGGCACCCATGCCAAAAAGTGCACCACCATGGGCACTAAGAATGCTATTGGGCTGATTCATATCTGATTCTGAGAGAAAACACAAAGAGAGAAGAGCTCTGAGGTTCCTGGAGTTCTAGAGAGAGTCTAGTTCTAGTCCAGAACAGTTTAATGATCAGTTCAGCAGTGAATCACTACAGTCATGATGAAAGAGAACAGTGAGGGAGATAAAGTCAGATGTTTCAGTGATGGAGTTACAGTAGGGTCTTCTGACTCACCAACAACCATACTAAAACACCACTGTACACATATGTATATATATAGAGAGTACATCAAATTATAGAAATCATTTTTTGCATTACAATCAATACTGATCCATCTCATCCAGTATTAAACTATAAATAGGAATGTTTGAGCACAATCTGTTGTTCACAGGCTACTTTTATGATTGATTTTCTACAGTTTTACAGTTCAGTAAAATTTTAAATATTGCTATAAATAAATAAAGATTACAGAAATTGAGCTGTTTTTACCTCTCTGAACTGAGCGTCGTCTGCAGTGTGAGAACAGCGAGTGAAGACTGAAGAAACAGATCCGAGGTTAAAGCTGATAAAGCTTGTGGTTTTTTTCTGGTTCTGCATTCATATACATACAATACTGTAACTACTTCCTGTTTACAGAACTGTCGAAGAAATGCACACAGTAATGAGTTAGTAGTGCTCTGCAAACTAGTTTAACTCAATTCAGTTAAACAACTTTTTACTTATTACTGTAATTAAAGGGTAACATGTTCAGTATTTGTGTTTTAAGGATATATAATAAATATATAAGGGATTATTATAAGGGAACACACATTGAAACAGAGTAGAAAAGGTAAAGTAAATATTCTAGAGATTTCAGCCCAATCACCAATCATAACCCTCTACCACTACTGATACTGATCAGAAACCACACAAACTACTTTTAACACATGTGAATCTACTGCTACAGACAGGCCTGGATGCACAAGTGCGGCCAAGGCATTCTACACGAGAGCAAGAAAGACCACACCTCCACCAAACGACCAGGTACTGTGCCTGTCCTCAGCTGATGTGCGGAGAATTCTACTCAGAGTCAACCCACGGAAAGCCCCAGGACCAGACAGCATACCTGGCAGAGTGCTCAGAGGATGTGCAGACCAACTCACGGATGTTCTCATGGACATGTTCAACATCTCTCTGAGCACTGTGGCCGTGCCGACATGCTTCAAGACGACCACCATCGTCCCTGTGCCAAAGAAGTCTCGAGTGTCCGCCTCAGTGACTACCGTCCCATTGCGCTTACTCCTATCATCATGAAGTGCTTTGAGAAGCTGGTCATCCACCAGGCACTCTGACTCCTCAACACACAGAGCCTCCACTACCAAACTCTGCAACTGCTTCTTCCACCAGGCTGTCAGACTCCTCAACACACAGAGCCTTCACTACCAGACTCTGCAACAGCTTCATCACCAGGCAGTCAGACTCCTCAACACACAGAGCCTCCACTACCAGACTCTGCAACAGCTTCTTCCACCAGGCAGTCAGACTCCTGCTGTATTTATTTTATTTATTGTAATGTTATAGGTTTATTAACATTACTCTCCCACTTTGTTTTTCTATTGTTTGATGTTCCATGTTGCACCATGGTTCCGGACGAATGTAATTTTACTACACTGTGTACCTGTACTCAGATGTAATGATAATAAAAGCCTCTTAACTCTTGACTCTTTTGACTGTGTTTGTGGGCTGCTGCTTGGTTGCAACTGTTTACTTGAGTAACCAACAGTTGAGCTGACCCTGACCTGAACACAGATCTCTATCAGCCTCCAGATCTTCACACATTTGCATATTCTCACTTTAGAAGGTGGGCCTCCTCACAGTTCAGCTGACGGCCAGTAAATGATGTCATTTCCTCTTTAGCTCTGAAATAAACCCCAGCAGCAGCAGCAGAAACTCATCTCCTTCTTACCATCAGCGCTCTGGATTCAGAAGATATAAACTCATAATTTAATACATAATTAAATATTAATAATGATTACTTTATGAACATCTCCACCAATCCTGATGATCATTAAAGTGATAATTCTGCTGTTATTGTTATGGTTACTGTGTCTTTAAGCAGTAGTGAGGGGTGATGATTCTGTCTGCAGTTTGGGAACTGAGAGCAGGGGGCGCTGTTTAGTCTGCTGTGTGAAATTAGAGGCTTTAATACAGAGATCTGTGAAGCTGTGGGATTTTTGGCCTTAGTAGCATATATAATTCAAGCCAAATGTGAAATATTTGACACACACACACACACACACACACACACACACACCCTAAGTTGGCGGTGTGTGAGATAGCAGTGACATCATGACATGTCTTGTACAGGATGTAAGGTAGGCCCTCTATTTGTAGCCTCTTGGGCCTCATTCCTGTCAATACCCACATCATCCTTCCAAAAAAACGTTTTTTAATCTAATGATGTACCTGTTTGATTAGAAAACACCTAAAAATATTTTACTATTTTATAAACTATGTATAAGTTATAAGCCAAAAGTGTCACCCCTGCCAAAAAGTGCACCTCTTTGGGTGCAAAAAATGCTTGAATGCTGCAAAAGTGTAAAAAAAGAGGTGTTGTGCCAAATTTGGCACCCCTGTCAAGAAGTGCACCCCCTTGGGCACTGAAAATGCTGTTGGGCTGCAAAATTGTGAAAAACTGGTGTTGTGCTAAATTTAACACCCACACTAAAAATGCTTTTTGGCTACAAAAACAGGTGTTGAGCCAAATTTGGCACTAATGGCCACTAAAAATGCTATTGGGCTATAAAAGCGTGAAAAAGGGGTGTTGTGCCAAAGTTTGCACCCCTGCCAAAAAAGCACCCCCTTGGGAACTAAAAATGCTGTTGGGTAGCAAAATTGTGAAAAAAGGTGTCGTGCCAAATTTGGCACTAATGCCAAAAAGTGCACCCCTATAGGCACTAAGAATGCTATTGGGCTGCAAAAGTGTAAAAACAGGTGTTGTGCCAAGTTTGGCACCCATTCCAAAAAGTGCACCCCTATAGGCACTAAGAATGCTATTGGGCTATAAAAGCGTGAAAAAGGGGTGTTGTGCCAAAGTTTGCACCCCTGCAAAAAATTGCACCCCATTGGGCACTAAAAATGCTGTTGGGTAGCAAAATTGTAAAAAAAAGGTGTCGTGCCAAATTTGGCACTTATGCCAAAAAGTGCACCCCCATGGGCACTAAGAATGCTACTGGGCTGCAAAAGTGTAAAAACAGGTGTTGCGCCAAATTTGGCACTCCTGCCAAAAAACGCATCCCCAAGTGCACTAAAAATGCAGTGAGGTATAAGATAGCAATGAGCATCACAACATGTCTTGCACAGGATGTAAGGTCCTACATCTGTAGCCTCTTGGGCCGCATTCCTGCCAATTCCCACATCATCCTTCCAAAATCCTGCTTTTAAATCTAGAGATGAATCTGTGTGATTAGAAACACCTATAAAATAGTATAAAACAAAATTAATTAATTAAAAGTAATTAAGAGGCTATTAGCACGAGTAAACGTATAAACTGAGACTATGTGTGTAGATGGTTTGAAAGGTCTTTTAAAAATAAGCTGCACAGGAAGTAAGAAAATAGCGTCTTAAAACCTCAGAGCTGTTTCTTCAGTCGTCACTCGCTGTTCCGGGGGTCTAGACGAGAAGAGGTAAGAAGAGCTCATACTATATATATATATATATGCGTTTTTAGTGTATGTTTATTATGTTTGTTAATGTATGTATATGTTGGTGTGTATATATATATAGAGAGTGCTGTGAAAAAAATGTTTGCCCCCTTATGATTTTTTTTTTTGCATGTTTCTCTCTCTTAAATGTTTTAGACCATCAACCAAATTTAAACACTAGTCAAAGACAATACAAGTAAACACAAAATGCATTTTTATGAAGGTTTGTGTTATTAAAGGTGAAAAAACCTATATGAAAAAGTGTGAAAAAGTGTTTACCAACTTAGTTCCACGCCTCTTTACCTAATCAATACCTAATTGGAGGGTTTTCGAGCATGTACAGCCTTTTTAAGATCACGCCACAGCATCTCAATCAGATTCAGGTCAGGACTTTGACTAGGCCACTCCACAGTCTTCATTTCGTTTTTCTTCAGCCATTCAGAGGTGGACTTGCTGGTGTGTTTTGGATCATTGTTCTGCTGCAGAACCCAAGTTTGCTTCAGCTTGAGGTCACGAACAGATGGTCAGATATTCTCCTTCAGGATCTTTTGGTAGACAACAGAATTCATTAAGTCTTCCAGGCCCTGACGCAGCAAAACAGCCCCAGAACATCACACTACCACAACCATGTTTTACTGTTGGTATAATGTTCTTTTTCTGGAATGCAGTGTTTCTTTAACACCAGATGTACTGGTACACACCTTCCAAAGAGTTCAACTTTTGTCTCATCGGTCAGCAGAATGTTTTCCCAAATGTCTTGGGGATCATCAAGATGTGTTCTGAGACGAGCTTTAATGTTCTTTTTTCTCAGCAGTGCTTTTTGTTTAGGAACTCTGCCATGTCGGCCATTTTTGCCCAGTCTCTTTCTGATGGTGGAGGCGTGAACTCTGACCTTAACTGAGACGAGTGAGGCCTAAAGTTCTTTAGATGATGTTTTAGGGTCTTTTGAGACCTCTTGGATGAGTCATCACTTGGCTCTTGGGGTAATTTTGTGCGGCCAGCTGGTCACTCCTGGGAAGGTTCACCACAGTTCCATGTTTTCACTATTTGTGGACAATGGCTTTCACTGTGGTTTTCTGTAGAAATGGCTTTATAACATTTTCCAGACTGATAGATCTCAGTTTCTGATTTTTTTCTTTGGATGTTGGCATGATATCTAGATTTTGAGTATCTTTAGGTCTACTTCTCTTTGTCAGGCAGGTCGTATTTAAGTGATTTCCTGATTTTGAACAGGTGTGGCAGTAATCAGGTGTGGGTGTGGTTAGAGAAATTAAACTCAGGTGTGATAAAACACAGTTGAGTTATGTTTAAACTGGGGGGGTAAACCCATTTTTAATACAGGATCATGTAGGTTTGGATTGTTTTTCTATCTTAGTAACACAAACCTTTATTTAAAAACTGCATTTATTGTTTACTTCTGTTGTCTCTTATTAATATTTAAATCTGTTTGAGGATCTGAAACTTTTCAAAGTGACAGGCATGCAAGAAGTAACAAATCATGAAGGGACAAACACGTTTTTACACCACTGTATACACATTTAAATATAGAGTTAAAGTCTTTCACTGTATTTTAAAGAGCATTGCATGTATGTTCTGTTAGTGGAATATATTGCTGTATTAGGGTGGTGTTTCTGTGAATGCTTGCAGCTGAGGGTGTCAACCACAAGCTCAGCACATTAGCGCTGTAGTTTACTTGCTGCTATGCTTTGTAAATAAGAAGTTAGATTGACATTATGATAAAAAGAGCTTTTAAGAGATCATGATCTGAATCCTTAGCTCTGAAAAACATGAACATAAAGGCCTCGGCTTCTAGCAAGACTTTAGTAACCATAGTTAAAAACAACAAGGGTCCTAAAACTGAGCCTTGTGGAACAACATATTAAAAACTCCACAGTGAACAGTAATTGCTTAGCATGAATTAGCTTGGAGACCACTATCCTGTTACTGTGTATGTAGATTTAGGTTTAAGACGTCTGATATGTCGGTGTTCTTGAGGGTTCAACTGCATCACTGATTTCACCACAAAGTTCTCGTCGGTGTCCATACCATCGAGTCGAGCCTCTCGTATCTTGTCTGTGATTGGTGCAACTCTCATTTTTTTCATGCATGTAATTTCTGATATTATCAGGGCGGGAGATGCCCTGGGTCCATCGTAGCATCTGCATTTCTATAGCATGCATGGCTTTTTCTTGTTTCACTGTTGCTGCCAGCATTCATTTCCATGTAATGTCACTGAAGGTACGACGGTTTTGTGTCACTGACTAGGAAGATCCTGTCATCGGTGAACAGGAGAGACCTTTGGTGCGGGTTTTGTAGGTCAGCGGTGATCAGAATTACAGGGTAACTTTTAGTATTTAAAAGACAAATACTGAACAAGTAAAAAGCTATTAAAGTACTGTATGTGGAACTGGATTCAACTGCATGCACTTGAACAGTTTTAACCTCTGATCTGTTTCCTCAGTCTTCTCTCGCTGTTCTTCCGCTGCAGAAAACACTATGTAAATATTTTAAAGTTTACTGAACTGCAGTACTAATCTCTATTCACTGTTCTCAACAAACTGCAAAAATGAAATCGAACTAATTTATGTGCTATAATATTTCTATTTCCTGTTTAGTTAGACTAGTTGAGAAGGACTTGGTAATGCTAAAATGATTACTATAATTTTATGTACTGTATATATAGATATTGTGATATAAAGTGGATATGAGTGATATAGAGTGCATGAACTCAAAACATACCTTTATTTTGGCAAAACACTCAAACAAACTCAAAGAAACAGAACGACAGTCCAGTGCGGCTCTAGTCAATCAACTTTCAGTATTTTTAGGTTTGTGTCGCCTCAGCTTTCTTCTCATCATTAGTGTTTCTCTGGAGTGAAGGCGGGGTCTTTATACCGGTCCTGTATACCGGTAGCTGGGAAAAACCAGCGCTGCACCCCACGACCCCCCCTTCTCCGCACATCACAATATCTATACAGTGGTGTTTCTGTAGAGCCCTGTGTTTAAATTGAATATCTGTATTCTTGATTTGGTACCAATGTTTTAATTAAAGTAAAAAAAAAACAAACAAAAAAATAAAATAAAAAAATAAATGTGAATGAGATTTCTATTTTGTGTGGAAAATAAATAAATTAATTTGGAAACTTGTCTCTTTGCTCAGAAGTGAATCATTTTTCTGTAGCAGTGTACTTTGCTGGGTTACTTCTATAGCTAAGGCCAAGTGATTTACATACTGTTACATCTGGTTAAAGGTCTGATTGTTTGATGTTGTGCAGGCTGGTGATGTCACTCAGAATGGCTCCTCCTCCTCCTCTTCTTCTGGTGTTTCTGCTGATGGTTGTTGGTGAGTCAGAAGATCCTACTGTAACTCCATCACTGAAACATCTGACTTTATCTCCCTCACTGTTCTCTTTCATCATGACTGTAGTGATTCACTGCTGAACTGATCATTAAACTGTTCTGGACTAGAACTAGACTCTCTCAATATATCTCTCAGCAATATAAGAGTTATAATCTGAAGTGAAAAGGCATTTAGTTTTTAAGTTTAGTAAAGTGTTTTATTACACCTCAGTCTTAAGAAACCTTGGTGGTACGAGCTGTAGATCTGCAGATCAGGTGATGATATGCAGTTGCAAGAAAAAGTATGTGAACCCTTTGGGAATTTTTTTGGATTTCTGTATAAATTGGTCATTAAATGTGTTCTGATCTTCATCTACATCACAACAATAGACAAACACAGTCTGATTAAACTAAAACCACACAAACAATTATATATTTGCTTGGTTTTATTGAACACAACATGTTAACATTCACAGTAAGGAGGGAAAAGTATGTGAATCTTTATAATTTAATAACTGGTTGATACTCCTTTGGCATCAAAAACCTCAACCAATGGTTTCCTGTAGCTGCAGATCAGACCTGCAGAACGGTCAGGAGGAATTCTGGATCATTCCTCTTCACTAAACTGTTTCAGTTCAGCTATAATATTATGGGATATCTGGTGTGAATCTCTCTCTTAAGGTCGCTCTCTTCTTCCTCACCTCATTGATCATTCCGCACTGTGCTCTTGCAGTCACCTATACAGGACTTTACCGCACCAAGGTAGAGTAGCAACGGTGCTGAACTTTCTCCATTTGTAGAGTGTCTGTCTTACTGTGGACACGTGAACATCAAGACTTTTAGAGATACTGTTGTAACCCTTTCAACAATTCCTGAATGTAGGTCTTCTGAGAGCTTGATCTTTTGTGTGAGGCATGATTTACATCAAGCAATGCTTCTTAAGAACATCAAACTCTAAACTGGTGTGTTTATATAGAGCAGTGTAGCTTTAACCTACACATCCAATCACATCTCATCACATCCTGCCTCCAATTAGCTCTTAGTAAAGTCATTAGCCTCGGGGTTCACATATTTTCCCCTCCTCACTTTGAATGTTAACATGTTGTGTTCAATAAAACCATGCAGACATATATATTTTTGTGTGGTTTTAGTTTAAGCAGACTGTGTTTGTCTTTTGTTGTGACTTAGATTAAGATTAGAACACATTTGATGATCAATTTATGCAGAAATGAAAGTAATCCCAAAGAGTTTACATACTTTTTATTGCAACTGTATGCAGTAATGTTTGCAGCTGTAGGTCATTCTAAGTTTACATGTTTTAAGTAGTAATAGTTTTCATAGTGCCTATTTTTTTTTCTTAAAGAGAAAATATATTTTTTATCACTTTATGTCTTTCCCAAAACAACTGTGTACCCACCACTCCCCTCCACCCCCTTAATTATATTATCTTTATTTCCATAAAGCTGTGATGTAAAGAAATCTTCAGCCTCTGTAATCAGATCTTTACTGCATCATTTGTTTCAGGAGCTTCGGGACCAGACTGGATTGTGACGTACAATCAGCAGGAAACGTGTGCTTTAAAAGGATCTACAGTGTTTATTAAAGGCACTTTTACACTTCCAGAAGATTTAGGCAAACTTGAACTAAAAAAAACATTTTGTATGATATACAGAGGTTCTGGGGTGGAGCCGACTGATCTGAGTGTAGATCCAGATTACTCAGGCAGGGTTCAGTGTTTAACTGATAAGAAAACGTACTACTCTCTCAAACTGAGTAACGTAACGAAGAAGGATGAACACGAGTACAACTTTAGAATCAAAGCAGATGAGGGGAAAAACAAGTGGATGGGAAAAAATCATGTCAATCTCAAAGTTACTGGTGAGATACTAAGTAATATGTTTTACTGATTAAATATGAACTAAATACGTAAATGTTCCCAAACTAAGTAGAAAAAAATAATTAAAATAAATTTAATTAAGCTTCTTGTCTCAGATCTTCATGTAGAATCTCCTGGAGAAGTAACAGAAGGAGAATCAGCAGTTCTGAGGTGTAAAACCACCTGCAGTCTGACTGATCCAACATTCATCTGGTACAAAGATGGACGTCCTTTAACCACAGAGATGATCCAGAAGAATCAGCAGCTCCACCTGCAGACAGTCAGCAGTGAGGATGCAGGCAGTTATAGCTGTGCTGTAAGAGGATCTGAACATCTCCCCTCTACTGCTCAAACTCTCAGAGTCAGACGTGAGTAAAGTTCTCATTCTTCTCTAAACTCTGGGAATGGTTGAACCACACAGTGATATTAGAGATTAGCAAGAAACGCTAAAGTCAGATCTGTCTCTAGATCTGTCTAGATCTCATCATCAACATCACTGCTGATCACACTGGACTGTACTACTGTGAAGCTCAGAATGCAGTTGGAGTTCAGAATGGATCTGTGGTGATTGGTGTTCAGAGTAGGTGGTGAATATGTAAGGGCTGGTGCCAGATCGAGGCATCCTCCAGGGCATCGGAGGGCGCGCCAGCCCAGCGCCGAGGGTTGATCTGGCTAATTATCAACACCTGCTGTGAACACTTCAAAAGCAACGCCAACTAGCCACTCGGCGCTGGATCTTTGAAGCTCGTGAGAGCGAATCTATGCCCGTTTTTTCGAGTGAGCCTCGGCTCTTTTCTCTTTCTCTCCCTGCTGTCCCTTTGGAGAGAGTTTTGTTCAGCACCGCTGGCATACTCCTCCCGCAAAAGTATCTTCCTCTGTCCCTTTCCTCACTCTCGAGTCTGCTGGAGATTAAGCTGTGTGCTCTCTCCTGTGTGTGTGTGTGTGTGTGTATGTGAAGCAGCCGCGAAGCACGCGGTTTTGCTCACCTACACTCTCTCCCGCTGTTCCTCCCCTCTGTGGTGGAACAGCATTTAATCCATAAGCACCTCAGTTCAGTTTGTTTTCTTTGGAAGCCATTTTGTTTAGTTAATCCTTCACCTCATCTCATAAGAGGTAGCCGTAGCTTCCACGGCGCGTCTTGTTTACAATTCTCCCCCTTTCCCTCACTCACGCTCGGCGTGAATTTTGTTTTCCGCCTGTTTTCCCTCTCCGCCCGTTTTCGTTGCTCCGCCCCTTTCGGCGGAGGCTCTAAAGGGCGATTAAAGCGGCCGCGTCCCAATTCACTCGCTGGTTCAGCGGTTAGAGCATTGGGCTGCGACCGCGACAGCCTGGGTTCAATCCCCGCGTGGAGCGGGGTTTAATAATAATAATTATATCTATAATATTATTATATATCCTATTAATATATATATATATACAATTATATATTGATTATTATTATTATTATTATTATTATTATTATTATTTTCCCCTTTTTCTTGGGTTTACCTGCTTTGAGATCTGCTGCTCTGCACTTGGTTCCTACAACCTTCTGGGCTGGAGAGCTACTGCTCCCCAACCCATTACAGAATAATAATGTAAATAGATCCAGTATTTAAATAAAGACTCAGTAAAGTGATGGAAATGATCTTCTTCCCTCAGAAAAACATCAGATCAGCTGTGCAGTTTGGATGGTAGTGGAAGGAGCTGGATTTCTTCTTCTCTTTCTGATGATCTTGTTCTTCATCTACAGGTCAGTACAGTTTAGCTCTAAGTCTCCTCATTCAGAAAGTTCTGTTATGTAAAGGTTTGGTTTTGTGTTCCTTCATCACAGGATGAAGAAAAGAGCTGCTGGATCTGAAGGTACTGGATCAAATCAGGTAAATTTATCTTATTAATCACTGATAAGCACATGTAATTATGAGGTTCACCAGGATGTGGCAGTAATTTCCTTTAGATCAAATCAACAAATCTAATGTAACTCAATAAAACATGATTAATTAATCTCCTTTATGATCTGGATCAGATGTGATGGAACAGGTTATGCTGGAGAAGCTGCAGTTCAGTGAAAATCACTGTAATGCTGTAATTCCACACTGTGTCCTTTAGGGGGCAGTAGGTGTCTCTGTAAGGTTTATGGGATATAAGTGAGAAAAGGTGAGGGTGCTGTCCAAGGTTCTGATCTAAGAGCTGAACCTGAATCAGGACTACTGATTACAGTAGTCAACTTCCGGCGCCGACGCGAGTGGCTGCCTGTTCCAGTAGCTCCGTCTCTTTGTGTGTTTTCTGAGTTTTTTTACGTTTATTTATCGTCTCTGTGCTACTACACACGTCTAGTGTGCATCTTATTTATATCCTAAGGATATTTTTTGTTCAAATATGCGGGGCAGCGAGGAATACCGTGTTTATTCCCGGGAAGAACTGCTAGCCCTCCGACCCGCGGGACGTGGGGGCATTGTCCACACAATACCGGATGATCTGAGAAGGAGGTACCGAGGTTGCAGGGCCGGCGCTATGCTAAAGGCTAAGAGTACGGAGAAGCGCTGGAGGTACAAACCCTCAGTTCCGTCGGTGGTTATGGGGAATGTTAACTCACTGACCAACAAAACCGACGAGCTAGCGTGTCTGGTGAAGAATCAGAAGCTCTACAGGGAGTGTAGCGTGCTGTGTTTCACCGAGACCTGGCTCACCCCCGACACGCCAGATGCTAACGTGCAGCTACCCGGCTTTTCTTCAGTGAGGGCGGATCGGGACCCGGTGCTTTGTGGGAAGCGGAAAGGTGGAGGAATCGCGCTGTTTATTAACAACAGATGGTGCAACCCTGGACATGTGTACGTGAAGGAGGTGATCTGCTGTCGGGATATTGAACTGTTAGCGGTGAGTCTCCGACCTTATTACATGCCGCGGGAGCTCTCTCACGCGATCCTCGTGTGTGTTTACATCCAGCCGAGAGCGGACGTGCAGGCGGCGTGTGACGTCATCCACTCCACCGTCGCAGCGCTGCAGACACAGCACCCTGACGCCTTCTATGTGATCACTGGTGACTTTAATCACGTAACGCTGGACTCTACCCTGCCTGCCTTTTTCCAGTTTGTGGACTGTCCCACCAGGAAAAACAGGACCATAGACTTGCTGTATGCTAATGTGAAGGATGCATACAGGGCTATTCCACTACCACCGCTGGGGAAATCAGATCACAATCTGGTGTTCCTGCAGCCTCAGTACAAACCACTGGTACTGAGGCAGCCCACTACCACACGCTCATTCAGAGTCTGGTCTCCTGAAGCAGAAGAAGCCCTAAGGGACTGCTATGACACCACTGACTGGAGCGTGCTGCTGCACCCACATGGTGAGGACATTGAGGGGGTGACTCACTGTGTTACGGACTACTTGAATTTCTGTATGGATGTTGCTGTTCCCACAAAGACTGTACGCTGCTTTCCAAACAACAAACCCTGGATTACCAGCTCCGTCAAGGACCTCCTCAACCAAAAGAAGAGGGCGTTCAAAGACGGAAACTTGGTAGAGCTGAAGCGCGTACAGGGGGAACTCAAGGTACGTCTTAAAGAGGCCAAGGAGTCTTACAGGAAGAAGGTGGAAAGAAAGCTGCAAGACAACAACATGAAGGAAGTCTGGGGTGCAATGAAAACCATCACTGGGTGCAAGAACAACAACGGCAACCCAGTAGATGGCGGTGTGGACAGAGCAAACCAGTTCAACAACTTTTACAACAGGTTTGACTGTCCTGCTCCTGCTGCCCCCTCCTCCTACCCTCCTGCAGCATCAACAACATCTTCTCCATCTCTACCATCATCACCACCATCTCCATCACCTTCAACTCCAACTCCACCATCTTCATCACCACCACCATTACCCTCACCTCCATCTTCATCAACATCATCACCGTCATCATCATCACCACCACCCTCACCTCCATCATCATCTTCATCACCATCAGCACAATCACCCTCACCTCCACCATCTTCATCAGCACCATCATCACCCTCACCTCCACCATCTTCATCATCACCACCATCAACACTATCAACTGGCAGACAAATCATCTCCTCCAGTCCACCAACCTTTACTGCTGACCAGGTCAGGAGACAGCTGAGGAGACTTCACCCCAGGAAGGCAGCTGGCCCGGACAGAGTGTGCCCCAGAATGCTCAAGGCATGTGCTGTTCAACTGGGTGAGCCCCTCCAACATGTTTTTAACCTGAGTCTGCGTATAGGGAGAGTTCCTGTCACGTGGAAGACAACCTGTCTCATTCCTGTTCCCAAGAAGGCACACCCGAAGGAGCTGAATGACTACAGGCCTGTTGCTTTGACATCTCATGTGATGAAGACCATGGAGCGACTGCTGCTGGACCAACTCAGACCTCAGGTCCACCATGCTGAGGACCCACTGCAGTTTGCGTACCAGGAAAAGGTGGGAGTGGAAGATGCCATCCTCTATCTCCTGCACAGAGCTCACTCTCATCTGGACAAGGGGGGAGGTGCTGTGAGGGTCATGTTCTTCGTCTTCTCCAGTGCCTTCAACACCATCCAGCCCCTACTACTGAGAGACAAGCTGATGGAGATGGAGGTGGATATGCACCTGGTCACCTGGATCACTGACTACCTTACTGGGAGACCACAACATGTCAGGATCAGGGACTGCTCCTCTGACACAGTGATCAGCAGCACAGGAGCACCACAGGGGACTGTTCTCTCTCCAGTCCTGTTCACACTGTACACATCAGACTTCAAATACCACTCGGAGTCATGCCACATGCAGAAGTTCTCTGACGACACTGCAATTGTGGGGTGTGTGCGTAATGGTGATGAGAGGGAGTACAGAACCCTGGTTGAGGATTTTGTGGTGTGGTGCAAGATGAACCATCTGCAGCTGAACATCTCCAAAACCAAGGAGATGTGCATAGACTTCAGGAGGTCCAGGCCCTCTGCTCAGCAGCCAATCTCCATCGAGGGGGTCGACGTGGAGGTGGTCAAATCCTACAAATACCTTGGTGTGCACCTGGACGACAGGCTGGACTGGTCAGTGAACACTGACTCCCTCTACAGGAAGGCTCAGAGCAGACTGTACTTCCTCAGAAGGCTCAGGGCTTTCAACATCTGCCAGAAACTCCTCCTGATGTTCTACCAGTCTGTGGTAGCCAGCGTCCTCTTTTACACTGTTGTGTGTTGGGGAGGCAGCATCAGCAAGAGGGATGCTGGACGACTGGACAGGCTGGTGAGGAAAGCTGGTTCTGTGCTGGGATTAGAGCTGGAGTCCTTAACACCACTGGCAGAGAGGAGAGCCCTCAGTAAGCTGCTGAACATCATGGACAATGTTCACCACCCTCTGCACAGCACCATCACCAGGCAGAGGAGCTCATTCAGCGGCAGACTGCTGTCCCAGTCCTGCTCCACAGACAGACTCCGAAAGTCTTTTGTTCCTCAGGCCATAAGACTGTTCAACTCCTCTCAGCACAGCAAACTAAAGACTCTGTGAAACTTTTTCATCCGGCCACTCTGGCCACACCATGGACACACCCCCAGCTATGGACACACTCTCAGACTCCAAGAACACTTTTTATAGTTCTACCACATTTTGCACTAGTAGTTCATTCACTAGTTAATTCATCTACTGTTTACGTATCTTTTGCACTGTTTACGTATCTTTTGCACTGCTTAATTTAAATTATTATATAACTGTGTATTTGCACTTTCTGTTTGGCTGACATCAGTTATCCTCGCTTTATGCACATCAACTGGTGTTCACTGTCTATTGTGTTCAACTGCACTACCTCCATTCTCCATCTCCATCACACACACACACACGAAGACTGTACATTTACACTGTATATTCTATTTCTTATTTGATTGTATTTATATGTATCTTTATATTTTATATTTTATCTTTTTTAACTTTGTGTATTGTGTAACCTGCTGCTGGATGCCAAGAATTTCCCCCCGGGGATCAATAAAGTATCTATCTATCTATCTATCTACAGAACATTACAGAGGTCAGGACTCTCCAGAATGCGTATTTTCTTCTGTTGAAGCCGTTCGGTTGTTGATTTACTTCTTTGTTTTGGGTCGTTGTCTTGATGCATCATCCGTCCTCTGTTGAGCTTCAGTTGGTGGACAGATGGTCTTAAGTTTTCCTGCAAAATGTCTTGGTAAACTTGGGAATTCATTTTTCCGTTGATGACGGCAATCTGTTCTCTGTAAGATTTTTGTAAGTCTTCAGCTGACACTCTAGGATTCTTCCTCACCTCATTGATCATTCTGTGCTGTGCTCTTGCAGTCATCTTTACAGGACTTTACCAAACCTAGGGAGAGTAGCAACAGTGCTGAACTTTCTCCATTTGTAGAGCGTCTGTCTTGTAGACCGTGGACACATGAACATCAAAGCTTTTAGAGATACTTTTGTAACCCCTTCCAGCTTAATGTGAGTCAACAATTCTTGAACGTAGGTCTTCTAAGAGCTTGATCTTTTGTGTGAGGCATGATTCACATCAAGCAATGTTTCTTAAGAAAAGTAAACTCTAAACTGGTGTGTTTTTATATAGCAGGGTATCTTTAAACAACACATCCAATCACATCACATCCTGCCTCCAATTAGCTCTTAGAAAAGTCATTAGTCTAGAGGTTCACATACTTTTTACCCCCCTCACTGTGAATATTAACATGTTGTGTTCAATAAAACCATGCAAACATATTTTATTTTGTGTGGAATTAGTTTAAGCAGACTGTGTTCGTCTATTGTTGTGATTTTAATGACCAATTTATGCAGAAATCCACATATAATCCCAAAGGTTTCACATACTTTTTCTTGGCAATTGTACAGTACAGTCACAAATCCATCCAGTGGTTTAAAGTGTTTAAAGTGATCCTGATTGATGAGTTTAGACTCTTGATCTCCATCATTCTGATCTCCACATCTCCTCTAACCGTCCCCCCAGCAGAACCCTGACCCTAATGCTAAAGACCCCGCCTACACAGCTCTCCAGTGCAGAACCAGGTCCTCTGATGATGAGTACCAGACTCTCGCAGTGAGTGTCTCTTCATAAACCCTTCCTCTAGATCTTTAAAGAGTTCCTAGCTCTCTAAACCCAGTGGAGATCTTTCATTCTTCTCTTTCATCTTCTGCTATATTCTATCTCTCCCTCCCACAGGCTGCTCAGGCCAGGTCTACTGACGACACCTATGAAGCTCTGGACCCTCAGTCCAGGTCTCCAGAGTACGAGACTCTAGCAGTGAGTTCCACAGTTTAAAGATCATCACACTTTAACACAGAACATAAGTACCTTCTTCCAGGTAACAGACTGAGTTCTAACCTGGATTTATTTCCTCAGACTGAAGATTAGACTGTTGGAGTGAAGGTGGGAGACTGTAGACCAGTTCTGATACACTTTACTGACTTTATTCCTTTTCAGACGCTGAGAATCCAACACTGAGGAGAAGATCAGCCTGGAGAATGATCTCACCTGCTGAAGAGAGGCACATTTATTCTATTATACATTACTGTTTATTCTAACTCTCTTTTCTTCTGCTCTTCTTTCTCTTCCTTTGTTTTTGGATCGTAAGGAAATAGAGGCACTCTGTCTCTTTCAATTAAACATATCTACTAGTGGATTAAGACTATTTCTGGAAAAATAACAGCTTTGTTTAGGGCGTGTCAACGTGTCTTTGCTACCGTAACGATGGGAAAAGTACACCTTGCACATCTTAAAAACCACAAAAGGCATGTACTACTGTACTTATATTTTCTTGTTCTTTGCATTTAAAAAACTGTATTTGTTTCATCTTTTTAAATAAAGTTGGCGAATGCAAGTTTGGACTTTTGGGCTGATTTTATAAACGATTCGATCAGCAAAAGCACTGTGTCTACATCAACCTGTGAATTAGTATTCATGGCCCCGCCCACATCGGCTCAGGACCGCCCACAGACAGAGCTGAAGCCGGGCGGCGATGCCTTCTCGTCAGATAGAAGCTAACAGCGCTAGGAACAGCATGCAGTTCATTCCTGCGTTATTTGTGCGAATAACACATCAGTGTTTATATACTTTACCTAGTAATTCAGAGCTAAGAAACAAATGGTTAGAATTAGTCTATGGAGGAAAAACACCACCAGCCAAGTACAGTTGAGATAGGTAGGTGTTTAGATGTTTACAACAGTTCAAGTCAAGTCAAGTAGTTTTATTGTCAATACTGCATATGTACAGGACATACAGAGAATTGAAATTACGTTACTCTCCTTCCCAATTTTACAGCAAGTACAGATAATAGATATAATAAAGGAGAATGGGAGACACTATGTGTACAATACAGCAGGAACACAAATAGACATACATGAGACAAAAACAAGGTGCAGTAGTGTGGGGGAGAAATAGATATATAAATATAAGTAAATAAGTAAAAATAGATATATAATTATAATATAAAAGAGTGGGAGACACTATATGTACAATACAACAAGACACAATAAACATCTGTAAGACAATAGTGCAATATTGATGGTGATTGAGATGGAACGACAGTATAAATAGTATATATCAGCAGTGCAAATAGGGTATATGGTATATAGCTTAAGGCTGGTAAAGTGAATGGGTGCGTAAAGTTCTTAAAGTTCACAGTTTATGGGGAATTAAAGTGTGTATTGACAGTGCAAGTATATCAGTAGTGCAGGTGTTGGGTGTGTAGTGCAAGTCCGTTGGAAGGGACCAGTACTTTGTGCATTGGAGTGCAGAGTTTCAGTACTGTATTAGTGGGGGGGTTCAGGATGCTGAGTGAGTGTGTGCTGGGGGCAGTATTGGGATGGGGGGGTAGAGCAGGAAGAGAGTTCAGCATCCTCACAGCCTGATGGATGGGGCTGTCTCGCAGTCTGCTGGTCCTTGCCCCGAGACTCCGTAAACAGTTCTGTTTACACTAGTTAAAAAGTCAACCCCACATTGACCCCCCCAAAAGCCCACTTTTTATAATCATTTTTACTAAAATGTTCTCAGTTTGTCATACTTGAGTTATTCTTATGAGTAAATTATGTCACTGTTGTATTTGTGACTCCTGATTATATTCAGATGAAATCACTGTATAAATGTTAAATTCTTTTAAATATTGTGTAATTCAAATTGTATTATATATTGTTGACAGTATACATAGTTTTTTGTATGTTTCTATATTGTTACAAAATTGTTACTAGTTTATCTACATCTTATTGCACTGAATACAATTCGTAATGCACTCAACTACAAAAGCATTATATGTTATTGTAGAGTTTTTCAGCAGTGAGGAGAATCAGTACCTTGGGCAGCTCCTAAACTCTACCCACCTGATAAACCACATAAACCATGCCCTCTAGAGGCTGAGATGTGTAATGCCACTGAATACGAACCGACACAGGCAGGGTTATCATGCTTATCATTTTTATTAAGATTCAAAATTATTGTTTTATTACAATATTTTACGTAAAAAGCCTTAAAAGAATAAAGATGCTACAAGTGTTTTTTTGAACAATGCCATTATATAAACAAAAACATAACCGACCATTTTCAGAAAATATATGTGTGAAGAGCCTTTCAAAGATTTAAAGAATTTTTTAAAACGCCTGCATTTTTAAGAGCTTACATCCTGTATTCCATGATCTATAACAAAAACTGTAGGTATAAATATATTTCACACTGCACTAATTACACTGCTCAGAAAGGGAACACTTAAATCACACATAGAGTTTTATATAAATTAAATATTTAACTTTATATTTAACTTTCAGTCCTTCTGAAGTAGCTGGACTACCTATGCAACCTGAAAAGCTTCAGGTACCACCTAATTCTAACTGTAGTGACAAAGAAAACAACCAAATTTAATTTAATTTAAATTTAATATGATTCTTAAAGTTTAACTTTAACTTTGACACAGTATAATTTGGTTTACACTATAATGATCTAGTGCTCCTTTATGTTTTTCATCGTTTATATAAGCTATAACAAAAACTGACAAACTATATAACTCTATACAACAAAACTCTGCATTCTCTAAAAATTAATAAAGCACTGATCCAATAAAATGCTAGAAAAATCAAAGCACTAAATACTCAATGAAAATAAAACTTCAAAGAAGACTAATGAAATATGCAAACATTTAAACAAAACCTTTGAAATTCTTTAAAACAGCAAAACAAGCTACGATAAATCATCTACTTAGGCAGATAAAAAAGTTAGCATAGTAATAACAAACAACAACAAAACATACTCCAACATCCAACATGTAATCATCAGGTTTTCACCTAAATCATTTACATACTCATTCTCTTTCATTCTTTCTTTCTTTCTTTCTTTCTTTCACTTTCTTTGTTTCTTCCTCTCATAATTAAGCTCTAACTTTCCCCATAGATGACTGAATCCTCTTCCACAGCCTGTGACCTATAAAACAATGGAAATGTGATTTTTCTTAAAAATAGTCATGATTTTCATTTCTCACAAAAGCTATTCTTGTCTACAATGATTAGTAACTTTTGTCCAAGATGTTTTAGTTAAAGAAATGAAACTTTTTTAAGATTCAGTTCCTTTGAACACTTCTTAAATATGAAACTCACCCAGTAGCAGCAGCATCAGCGTGACGGTGGTGGAATGTAACACTGGCGTACTGAAGCTCCTCCTGCTGGTCAGATCTGATCACAACATCAGGTTTTCTACCAGTCCTGACTGTAGCGTACTGAACATCATCATCATGATCAGGAGCTCCAGAGGAAGCATCACCTGCAGTCTCTACAGGTCTGGATCTGCTGTGAGTAACGGTGGCGTACTGGACGTCATCCTGAAGAAGATCATTCATTATAAAGATACTAAACATCTTATTTACTGAAGACTGAATAGAAACATCACTGAAATATGATGGATTGTGTTCTGCTGGATATTTTACCTGATCTGATCCATCCTGATCAGATCCAGCATCTCTCTTCTTCATCCTGAAACAACAGAACACTTACAGTGTTTAACACAATGCTATAAACCAAATGAAGTTCTACCATGTTCTACTAAATTCTACTGACCTGGAGATGAAGATTAAGATCAAAATAAAGAGAAGAAGAAGAAGAAATCCTCCTCCTCCTCCCACTGTGATCCAAACTGCAGATCTGATCTGATTTTCTGAGGGAGGAAGATCATTTCCATCACTTTACTGAGTCTTTATTTAAATACTGGAACTATTTACATTATTATTCACCACCTACTCTGAACATCAATCATCACAGATCCATTCTGAACTCCAACTGCATTCTGAGCTTCACAGTAGTACAGTCCAGTGTGATCAGCAGTGATGCTGATGATGCTGAAACTCTGTCCAGATCCTACAGGTGATTCTCCACCTTCTTTAATCCAGGTGTAGTTCTCCACAGGTGGGTCTCCATCACTGCTGCAGGTCAGAGTCACTGAACTTCCCTCCACTATTCCACCAGAGGGACTGATGGACACTGAGACGCTCTTTGGAGGATCTAGAGACAGATCTGACTTTAGCGTTTCTTGCTAATCTCTAATATCACTGTGTGGTTCAACCTTTCCCAGAGTTTAGAGAAGAATGAGAACTTTACTCACGTCTGACTCTGAGAGTTTGAGCAGTAGAGGGGAGATGTTCAGATCCTCTTACAGCACAGCTATAACTGCCTGCATCCTCACTGCTGACTGTCTGCAGGTGGAGCTGCTGATTCTTCTGGATCGTCTCTGTGGTTAAAGGACGTCCATCTTTGTACCAGATGAATGTTGGATCAGTCAGACTGCAGGTGGTTTTACACGTCAGAACTGCTGATTCTCCTTCTGTTACTCCTCCAGGAGATTCTACATGGAGATCTGAGACAAGGAGAGAATTCTCATTAAATTCTTTTTTATTTATTGAAATTGTTGAATTTTGGAAAAACAATTAAAAAATAAACTCACCAGTAACATTCAGAATGACATTAGGTATTCCCATCCATTTCTTTTTATCATCATCTGCTATGATTCTGAAGTTGTACTTGTTTTGATCCTTTTTCGTTACGTTACTCAGTTTGAGAGAGTAATACGTTTTATTATCAGTTAAACACTCAACCCTGCCTGAGTAATCTGGATCTACACTCAGATCAGTCGGCTCCACCCCGGGAACGCTGAATTTCATACAAAATGTTTTTTTTAGTTTAAGTGTGCCTAAATCTGCTGGAAGTGTAAAAGTGCCTTTAATAAACACTGTAGATCCTTTTACAGCACATATTTCCTTCTGTTCGTACATCACATTCCAGACTGGTCCAGAAGCTCCTGAAATAAATGATGCAGTAAATATCTGATTACTGAGGCTGGAGATTTCTGTAGACTACAGCTCTATGAAAATAAGGATAATATTACATAATTGAGGGGATGTTCAGCTTTTACCATCAGAAAGTGTTAAACCTCCTCCCCTTTCTAAGACTGAGACGTAACAAAACACTTTACCTGAAGAATTAACTGCATTTACACTAATAATTCATAAATTGATTCTGATTCTGAGAGAAACTACAAAGAGATAAAAGCTCTGAGTGTTCATCAGAGAGTCTAATTCTAGTCTAGAACAGTTTAATGATCAGTTCAGCAGTGATGGAGTTACAGTAGGATCTTCTGACTCACCAAAAACCATCAGCAGAAACACCAGAAGAAGAGAAGGAGGAGGAGCCATCCTGAGTGACATCACCAGCCTACACAACATCAAACAAACAGACTGTTTCAGAATACCTTTAATAGCCCACTAAAAGCATCCAGAATCCATAAATAAATACATTAATATACAATTTTACTCACATTTTAATACACAATTAACATATTTTACTTAAAAATACACTGTATACATACATTTATATGTAGAGTACATCAACTTATAGAAATCATTTTAGCATAACCATCAATACTGATCCCTCTCATCCAGTATTGAACTAGAAATAGGAATATTTGAGCACATACTATTGATTTTCTACAATTTGTTGAGAATATTGAAGAAAACACTACTGCAGTTCAGTAAACTGTTAAATATTGCTATAAATATATAAAGATTATAGAACATTTCAGACAGTAAAAACATATTCATCAAGCAATTATATATTAAAATTAAACCTGTTCTTACCTCTCTGAACTGAGCGTCGTCTGCAGTGTGAGAACAGCGAGAGAAGAATGAAGAAACAGATCAGAGGTTAAAGCTGTTAAAGCTTGTGGTTTATTCCGGTCCTGCATTCGTATATATAAATAATTCTGTATCTACTTCCTGTTGACAGAACTGTCAAACTTAATGCACACAGTAATAAGCTGGTAGTGCTCTGCTAAATCATTTAACTCAATTCAATTCAATTCAGTAGCTTTTTACTTACTACTAATTACTGGAATTAAAGGGTAACATGTTCAGTATTTGTCTTTTAAAACTATATAATAAATATAATCAAACTATTATAAAAAAACACATTTAAACACAGAGTAGAAAAGGTAAAGTAAATATTCTAGAGATTTCAGCCCCAATCACCAATCATAACCCTCTACCACTACTGATACTGATCACAAACCACCCAAACTACTTTAACCTGAATCTACTGCTACAGACAGTCCTGCTGCACGAGGGCCTGTACTTGTGTCCTGCTGCACGAGGGCCTGTACTTGTGTCCTGGTGCATGAGGGCCTGCACTTGTGTCCTGCTGCACGAGGGCCTGTACTTGTGTCCTGCTGCTTGGTTACAACTGTTTACTTGAGTAAACAACATTTGACCTGACGTTGACCTGAACACAGATCTCTATCAGCCTCCAGATCTTCACACATTTGCATATTCTCACTTTAGAAGATGGGCCTCCTCACAGTTCAGCTGACAGTCAGTAAATGATGTCATTTCCTCTGTAGCTCTGAAATAAACCCCAGCAGCAGAAACTCATCTCCTTCTTACCATCAGCGCTCTGGATTCAGAAGATATAAACTCATAATTTAATACATAATTAAATATTAATAATGATTACTTTATGAACATCTCCACCAATCCTGATGACCATTAAAGTGATAATTCTGCTGTTATTGAAAAACAGTAGATAATTCATCCTGTACTTTTCTCTTTGGTCGTTCTGGACTGGAATAAAATCACAATGAATCCCCCATTAAAGAGAGAATGCCCCCTATTCCTGTCTAGATAGGTCTAAATGTGTATTCAGTCAGTGGTGCACCTGTGTTTTCTGTTGTCAAGATAGCGATACAAGATAGTTAAATAGTTAATTTATGAAAAAAACATCTGTGGGTTGTAGCAGTAATCTTGAAGGTTGTAAGACTGTCTGTGGCAGAGTTAATTGGCTAGGCTAGCTTGCTAACCTACCGGTAATTCGTTTCTATACAGACACAGTCAAAAACTGGCAAACTTAAACACCACTAAAGCAAACCACATATTCGGCATATGAAAATAGTTAATCTATAACACTCTCTGGAGTGATATCCAACATGTCCAAGTGGGCGGGAGAATTCAGAAGGATGGGAAAATTAAGTTGCCCAATACAGATAATTAAGTTGGCAGAAAATGAATTTTGCTTTTTAGTGTTTAGTGGAATATATTGAGTCTGGGTAAGTCAGGAAAGTGTGTTGAAACAACACTTCCATTTTTTATTTCACCACAACTCAATAAAACAATAAATGAACATAAATATTCTCCCAAATTCATATAACTTTTTTTTTATTTTACAACAGGGAATTTACTTAAGTATTGGCTAAAGGCCTTCAGAGTTACTTTTTAGAGTGCACTCAGACTCCTCAACACACAGAGCCTCCACTACCAGAAGCAACAGTTTCTTCCACCAGACTCCTCAACGCACAGAGACACAGCTGAACCCCCCCCACCACTACTCGTCCTCCCCCTTACACTTAACACGCACAGACAAGAACTGTACTGAACCCACCCATCACTCTACTCTCACACAGACTGGAACTGAAATGCCTCTATTCAAATCAGCAATATTTGCTGCTTCATTCCTAAAAAATCTATAAACTGTCTACCTCAGTAACAGCTGGGATTATGTATGTTCTATATGTTACAGTATGTTCCGTATCTCTGCCGTATCAGTGCTGCACTGTTCTGTCTGTTAAACTGTCTTGTCTGCTGTATTTATTTTATTTATTGTAATGTTATAGATTTATTTTGCACTATCGTCACTCTTCCACTTTATGTTGTCTATTGCTTGATTGTCTATGTTGCACCATGGTTCCAGAGAAAGGTAATTTTACTACACTGTGTACCTGTACTCAGATGTAATGATAATAAAAGCCTCTTGAGTCTTGACTCTTTTGACTGTGTTTGTGGGCTGCTGCTTGGTTACAACTGTTTACTTGAGTAACCAACAGTTGAGCTGACCCTGACCTGAACACAGATCTCTATCAGCCTCCAGATCTTCACACATTTGCATATTCTCACTTTAGAAGATGGGCCTCCTCACAGTTCAGCTGACAGTCAGTAAATGATGTCATTTCCTCTGTAGCTCTGAAATAAACCCCAGCAGCAGAAACTCATCTCCTTCTTACCATCAGCGCTCTGGATTCATAAGATATAAACTCATAATTTAATACATAATTAAATATTAATAATGATTACTTTATGAACATCTCCACCAATCCTGATGATCATTAAAGTGATAATTCTGCTGTTATTGTTATGGTTACTGTGTCTTTAAGCAGTAGTGAGGGGTGATGATACTGTCTGCAGTTTGGGAACTGAGAGCAGGGGGCGCTGTTTAGTCTGCTGTGTGAAATTAGTGGCTTTAATACAGAGATCTGTGAAGCTGTGGGATTTTTGGCTTTAGTAGCATATATAATTCAAGCCAAATGTGAAATATTTGACACACACACACACACACACACACACACACACTAAGTTGGTGGTGTGTGAGATAGCAGTGACATCATGACATGTCTTGTACAGGATGTAAGGTAGGCCCTCTATTTGTAGCCTCTTGGGCCTCATTCCTGTCAATACCCACATCATCCTTCCAAAAAAACATTTTTTAATCTAATGATGTACCTGTTTGATTAGAAAACACCTAAATATATTTTACTATTTTATAAACTATGTATAAGTTATAAGCCAAAATTGTCACCCCTGCCAAAAAGTGCACCTCTTCGAGTGCTAAAAATGCTTGAATGCTGCAAAAGTGTAAAAAAGAGGTGTTGTGCCAAATTTGGCATCCCTGTCAAGAAGTGCACCCCCTTGGGCATTGAAAATGCTGTTGGGTAGCAAAATTGGGAAAAAGAGGTGTTGTGCCAAATTTGGCACTCCTGCCAAAATAGGCACCCGGATGGGCACTAAAAACACCATTGGGCTACAAAAGTGTGAAAAGAGGTGTTGTGACAAATCTTTGCACCCCTGCCAAAAAGTGCACCCCCATGGGCATTAAAAATGCCATTGGGCTGCAAAAGTGTGAAAAACATCAAATTGTGCAAATTGGCACCCCTGCCAAAAAGTGCACCCTCTCGGACACTGAAAATGTTTTTGGGCTGCAGCATTGTGAAAAAAACAGGTGTTGTGCCAAATTTGACATCCATGCCAAGAAGTGCAACCACATGAGCATTAAAAACACTTTTGGGCTGCAAAATTGGGAAAAAGAGGTGTTGTGCCAAATTTGGCACCCATGCTAAAAAGTGCACCCCCATGGGCACTAAAAACAATATTATGCTACAAAAGTGTAAAAAAAACAGGTGTTGTGCCGAATTTGGAATGCCTGCCACAAAGTGCACCCACATGGACATTAAAAATACTATTGTGTTACAAAAGTGAGGAAGGAATGGACGTAAGTGCAGAATAATTATTTTAATAAGTAAACAAACTAAAACAAACTAACAAACAAAATAAACCAAAGTTACACTGAATACATAACTACTAAACACTAAACTTGAAAACAGGACTCTAACAAACAGCAAGAGACAAACTGACCATGGACGGCAAACAAACCAACCAAAGACTAGACAAAGAAGGCTTGAAACAAAGGGGCTTATATACACATGGAGGGAACAGGAAACTGGAAACACCTGAGGATCAATCAAGAGGGGGCGGGGTTACAAATAACTAATGACAGGGTGGGGCTAGGGCGGAGACAGGACCAAAACACAACAATAGCACATGGCTGGGAAACATGACAGGTAAACAGAGGGGCAGGAGCACAAGAGACCAAATGAGGGCGAAACAGAAGACAGACATGGGCTAAACCGTGACATTACTCACCCTCAACGGCGCCACTACCAGAGGCGCCGAGAGAGAGGGAACAGACAACAAAACGAGACAGAACTAGGACGATGGAACTTATGACAAAACAGGAGACTCGACGGGACTGGACATGGGAACAGGGACGAGAGACTGGACGGGAGACTGGGACCAGACATTAGACAAGACGCAGACTGGAAAGGGCTTGGAAACAGAACAGGGGACGGAGACTGAACAGGAGAAGGAGACTGGACATGGCACGGAGACGTGACAGGGAACTGGACAGGGGACAAGGACTGGACAAAAGACTGAACAGGGGGCTGAGACTGGACAGGGGACAAGGACTGGACAAAAGACTGGACAGGGGGCTGAGACTGGACAAAAGACTGGACACGGGGCTTAGACTGGACAGGGGACACAGACTGGACAAAGGGCTGAGACTGGACAGAGGAGTGGACACTAGACAGGGACGGAGGCTGGACAGGGGGTTGAAACACAGACTGGACAGTGGCCGGGAACTGGGACTGGACAAGACTGGGCAGGGGAACTGGGACAAATACACTTACTGGGACTGACACGAATATGGTGATAGGGACGGGAATAGAAAAACCACTGTGGACAGGAACAGGAACAAACACAGACACAGGGACCATGACAGGGAGAGAAAATGGCACAAAAAACACAGGAGGGTGCCCAGGACCAGCAAAATCTGTGGGGACACCCTGGGCACAGTACTGGGGCAAAGTCAGGAGGCCTTGCTGGCCAAACATTGTTCTGGGAGTGGGCACAGGGTCAGAGGCGGCCGGAGTTGAGGGCACAGGGTCAGGAGCAGTGGGTACCACATGGGTGGCAGGCACTGCTGGTGCTGGAGCTGAGGCTGTAGCAGCGGGAGCTGCTGGTGCTGGAGCTGAGGCTGTAGCAGCGGGAGCTGCTGGTGCTGGAACTGAGGCTGTAGCATCGGGAGCTGCTGGTGCTGGAGCTGAGGCTGTAGCAGCGGGAGCCGCGGTGCAGCTTGAGCAGGCGCGGCGGGTGCAGCTTGAGCAGGCGAGGCGGGTGCAGCTTGAGCAGGCGCGGCGGGTGCAGCTTGAGCAGGCGCGGCGGGTGCAGCTTGAGGAGGCGCGGCGGGTGCAGCTTGAGGAGGCGCGGCGGGTGCAGCTTGAGGAGGCGCGGCGGGTGCAGCTTGAGCAGGCGAGGCGGGTGCAGCTTGAGGAGGCGCGGCGGGTGCAGCATGAGCAAGCGCGGCGGGTGCAGCATGAGCAAGCGCGGCGGGTGCAGCATGAGCAAGCGCGGCGGGTCTAGGAGCTCATGACCTGGGAGTAGGCACAGGAGCTGAGGCGGGTGGCCCAGGCACATGAACTGGGGTGTCAGTGGGCACAGAGTCAGAGGCGGCCGGAGCTGCGGGCACAAAGTCAGAGGCGGCCGGAGCCGCGGGCACAGAGTCAGAGGCGGCAGTGGGCGAGGCTGTGAAAACCGGGCCGGAGCTTGCTTCTGGAGCAGGAGTCGAAAACCTGGCATCCGTCCGGGCTGTAGAGCTGGGAGCCGGCCGGGCTTGAGAGCTGGAAGCCGGCCGGACTGTAGAGCAGGAAACCGTCCGGGCTTGAGAGCTGGAAGCCGGCCGGGCTGGAGAGCGTGGTGGAGCTAGCAGGCTAGCTAGCTTAGCTGAAGCTGGGCTGACGAGCTCCAAGCCGAGGAGAGGCACCGGGAGCGGTTTATCTCCCCTAATTTGCTCAGCGAGGAACCAGAGATACTCGAGGTCCACCCTCCTCGTAGCCTGCCACTTTGCTACGTCCATATTTTGGGTCTAGTCTTATGTTACAAAAGTGAGGAAGGAATGGACGTTAGTGCAGAATAATTATTTTAATAAGTAAACAAACTAAAACAAACTAACAAACAAACAAACAAAATAAACCAAAGCTACACTGAATACATAACTACTAAACACTAAACTTGAAAACAGGACTCTAACAAACAGCAAGAGACAAACCTGACCACAGACAGCAAACAAACCAACCAAAGACTAGACAAAGAAGGCTTGAAACAAAGAATTGCATTGAGAATGCTATGGGGCTGCAAAAGTGTGAAAAAGAGGTGTTGTGCCACATTTGGCACCCCTGCCAAAAATGTGCACCCCTATAGGCACTAAAAACACTTTTGGGATGCAAAAGTGTGAAAAACAGGTGTTGTGCCACATTTGGCACTTCTACCAAAAATTGCATCCCCAAGTGCACTAAAAATGCAGTGGGGTATAAGATAGCAATGAGCATCACAACATGTCTTGCACAGGATATAAGGTCCTGTATCTGTAGCCTCTTGGGCCGCATTCCTGCCAATTCCCACATCATCCTTCCAAAATCCTGTTTTTAAATCTAGAGATGAATCTGTGTGATTAGAAACACCTATAAAATAGTATAATACAAAATTAATTAATTAAAAGTAATTAAGAGGCTATTAGCACGAGTAAACGTATAAACTGAGACAGTGTGTGTAGATGGTTTGAAAGGTCTTCTAAAAATATGTTGCACAGGAAGTAAGAAAATAGCGTCTTAAAACCTCAGAGCTGTTTCTTCAGTCGTCACTCGCTGTTCCGGGGGTCTAGACGAGAAGAGGTAAGAAGAGCTCAAACTATATATATATATATATGCGTTTTTAATGTATGTTTATTATGTTTGTTAATGTATGTATATGTTGGTGTCTATATATATAGAGAGTGGTGTGAAAAAAATGTTTGCCCCCTTTTTTATTTTTTGCATGTTTATCTCGCTTAAATGTTTTAGACCATCAACCAAATTTAAACTCTAGTCAAAGACAATACAAGTAAACACAAAATGCATTTTTTTATGAAGGTTTTTGTCATTAAGGGTGAAAAAACCTATATGAAAAAGTGTGAAAAAGTGTTTACCAACTTAGTTCCACGCCTCTTTACCTAATCAATACCTAATTGGAGGGTTTTCGAGCATGAACAGCCTTTTTAAGATCACGCCACAGCATCTCAATCAGATTCAGGTCAGGACTTTGACTAGGCCACTACAAAGTCTTCATTTCGTTTTTCTTCAGCCATTCAGAGGTGGACTTGCTGGTGTGTTTTTTGGATCATTGTTCTGCTGCAGAACCCAAGTTTGTTTCAGCTTGAGGTCACAGCAAGTCTTCCAGGCCCTGACGCAGCAAAACAGCCCCAGAACATCACACTACCACCACCATGTTTTACTGTTGGTATAATGTTCTTTTTCTGGAATGCAGTGTTTCTTTAACACCAGATGTACCAGTACACACCTTCCAAAGAGTTCAACTTTTGTCTCATCGGTCAGCAGAATGTTTTCCCAAATGTCTTGGGGATCATCAAGATGTGTTCTGGAAAAATTGAGACGAGCTTTAATGTTCTTTTTTCTCAGCCGTGGTTTTTGTTTAGGAACTGGCGGCCATTTTTGCCCAGTCTCTTTCTGATGGTGGAGGCGTGAACTCTGACCTTAACTGAGACGAGTGAGGCCTAAAGTTCTTTGGATGATGTTTTAGGGTATTTTGTGACCTCTTGGATGAGTCGTCACTTGGCTCTTGGGGTAATTTTGTGCGGCCAGCTGGTCACTCCTGGGAAGGTTCACCACAGTTCCATGTTTTCACTATTTGTGGACAATGGCTTTCACTGTGGTTTTCTGTAGAAATGGCTTTATAACATTTTCCAGACTGATAGATCTCAGTTTCTGATTTTTTTCTTTGGATGTTGGCATGATATCTAGATTTTGAGTATCTTTAGGTCTACTTCTCTTTGTCAGGCAGGTCGTATTTAAGTGATTTCCTGATTTTGAATAGGTGTGGCAGTAATCAGGTGTGGGTGTGGTTAGAGAAATTAAACTCAGGTGTGATAAAACACAGTTGAGTTATGTTTAAACTGGGGGGTAAACCCATTTTTAATACAGGATCATGTAGGTTTGGATTGTTTTTCTATCTTAGTAACACAAACCTTTATTTAAAAACTGCATTTATTGTTTACTTCTGTTGTCTCTGACTAATATTTAAATCAGTTTGAGGATCTGAAACTGTACAAAGTGACAGGCATGCAAGAAGTAACAAATCATGAAGGAACAAACACGTTTTTACACCACTGTATACAC
This sequence comes from Astyanax mexicanus, assembly GCF_023375975.1. Taxonomy (NCBI): domain Eukaryota; kingdom Metazoa; phylum Chordata; class Actinopteri; order Characiformes; family Acestrorhamphidae; genus Astyanax; species Astyanax mexicanus. Next base: position 39,248,016 of record NC_064428.1, on the reverse strand, counting down.
ATTTAAATATTAAATATTTTAAAGAGCATTGCATGTATGTTCTGTTAGTGGAATATATTGCTGTATTAGGTTGCTGTTTACTGTGAATGCTTGCAGCTGAGGGTGTTAGCCACATGTTTAGCACATTAGCGCTGTAGTTTACTTGCTGCTATGCTTTGTAAATAAGAAGTTAGATTGACATTGTGATTAAAAGAGCTTTTAAGAGATCATGATCTGAATCTTAAGCTCTAAATAACATGAACATAAAGGCCTGGGCTTCTAGCAAGACTTTAGTAACCATAGTAACCATAGTTAAAAACAACAAGGGTCCTAAAACTGAGCCTTGTGGAACAACATATTAAAAACTCCACAATGAACAGTAATTGCTTAGCATGAATTAGCTTGCAGAACACTATCCTGTTACTGTGTATGTAGATTTAGGTTTAAGAAGTCTGATATGTCGGGGTTCAACTGCATCACTGATTTCACCTCAAATTTCTCATCGGTGTCCATACCATCGAGTCAAGCCTCTCGTATCTTGTCTGTGATTGGTGCATCTTTCATTTTTTTCATGCATGTCTTAATTTCTGATATTATCAGGGCGGGAGATGCCCAGGGTCCATCGTAGCATCTGCATTTCCATAGCATGCATTGTTTGTTCTTGTTTCACTTTTGCTGCCAGCATTAATTTCCATGTAATGTCACTGGATCAGTGGCGATTGCTCTAAGACTGCAAGGGAAGCTCAGCTTCCCCTAAAAAATAAAAAAATAAGTGATTCAATATATACTGTTGTGTGTACATGTCACCGCGGCTTTCCTCTCACTCATTCCCGCAGCTTCACAGCGCTGCTTTAAACAGTGCACAGACTTCAATAGCGGAGCAAAGCGCGGCGGCGAAACGAGACGAGTCATTGGATAAACGCTGGGCTTTGTCCCGCCCATCGGACGCTCAGCGTCTCTGGGGGGTCTATGGAGCAGTGGTTCTGTTTAATTTATTCTGTCTTGTTTTAGTTCCTTGTTTCCTTGCTTGTTTATTTATTTCATAAAACCCCCATACCTGCTTTTACGTCCGCCTCCACGTCTCCCTGCATTTGCTGCTTCCCCCCACCTGCCCCTGTTCCTTCTCTCAGAACAGTGTTTGGCCAAGGCCCCGCCTACCCAGGCCTGCCCCTAGGCCCCTGGACTACGCCCCCAGAACTGTGCCCAGACTGGCCCCATGGACTTCCCCTCAGACTTTAACCAGTCCTGGGCACTCATCTGTGTTTGTTCCCTTGTCTCTCCCTGTCATGGTCCCCCTGTCTGTGTTCCAGTTCCTGTCCCCGCTGGTTTCTCTATGCCAGTCCCTGTTACTGTGTTTGTGTCTGTCCCAGTCAATGTTTTCATCCCTGTTCCCTTGTCCAACATCCAGCCCCGTGTCCAGTCTCTTGCCCAGTCCGTGTCCAGTGTCCTGCCACCATCTCCTGTCCAGTTCCCTGTCCAGTCTCCTGTCTCATCCCCTTTCACGTCCCCAGTCCAGTCTCTTGTCCAGTCTGTATCTCCATTTGTGTCTAGTGTCTAGTCCCCTGTCCAGTCTCTGTTTCAGCCTCCAGTCCAGTCTGTGTCCCCGGTTGTGTCTAATGTTTGGTCCCAGTTTTTCTCCCCTGTCCAGTCTGCATTTCAGTTTTCTGTCCCGTCCTCTGTCCAGTCTCCTCTCTTGTGTACTCGGTCCTAGTCTTGTTTGGTGTCTTGTTTTTTGCTTTCCACCCTCTCCTGACCGGCTTCTGTTATTTATTTTGCTGTTTGTTATTTTGCGCCCCAGGAGTTTCGCGTTAAGGGGGGTTCTGTCACGTTTCCTGTCTGTTCTTATGTGTCTGTGTGTGTTCCCTACGTGACCCGTACTCCTGTGTTTCTTCCCTCCAGGTGTTTCTACTTCCTTGGTGTTATATAGTCCTAGTGTTTCAGTCTTTGTTCCTCTGTCTTTGCACTAACCCCTGTTGTTCTGTCTTTCCCATGTTTGCATTCTCTTTCTCACAGTGTATTGTTCTTTGTTTATTTTCTTGATTATTTCTTTGTTTATTTCATGTTTAGTCTTTGTTTATTCCCTTGTTCTGTTTAATTTATTTTGTCTTGTTTTAGTTCCTTGTTTCCTTGCTTGCTTATTTGTTTATGTGTTTATTTATTTAATAAACCCCCTGTAAGGGCTGGTGCCCGGCCTCAGTGTCCTCCAGGGCATCGGAGGGCGCGCCATGCCAGCGCCGAGGGTTAGTTGGCTAATTATCAACACCTGCTTTCAACACCTTATAAGCAACGCCAACTAGCCACTCGGCGCTGGATCTTTGAAGCTCGTGAGAGCAAATCTATGCCCGTTTTTTCGAGTGAGCCTCGGCTCTTTTCTCTTTCTCTCCCTGCTGTCCCTTTGGAGAGAGTTTTGTTCAGCACCGCTGGCAAAACTCCTCCCGCAAAAGTATCTTCCTCTGTCCCTTTCCTCACTCTCGAGTCTGCTGGAGATTAAGCTGTGTGCTCTCTCCTGTGTGTGTGTGTGTGTGTGTGTGTGTAGCAGCCGCGAGGCACGCGGTTTTGCTCACCTACTCTCTCTCCCGCTGTTCCTCCCCTCTGTGGTGGAACAGCATTTAATCCATAAGCACCTCAGTTCAGTTTGTTTTCTTTGGAAGCCCTTTTGTTCAGTTACTCCTTCACCTCGTTTTATAAGAGGTAGCCGTAGCTTCCACGGCGAGTCTTGTTTACAATTCTCCCCCTTTCTCTCACTCACGCTCGGCGTAAATTTTGTTTTCCGCCTGTTTTCCCTCTCCGCCCGTTTTCGTTGCTCCGCCCCTTTCGGCGGAGGCTCTAAAGGGCGATTAAAGCGGCCGCGTCCCAATTCACTCGCTGGTTCAGCGGTTAGAGCATTGGGCTGCGACCGCGACAGCCTGGGTTCAATCCCCGCGTGGAGCGGGGTTTAATAATAATAATTATATCTATAATATTATTATATATCCTATTAATATACATATATATATATATATATATATATATATATATATATATATATATATATATATATATATATATATATATATATATATACAATTATATATTGATTATTATTATTATTATTATTATTATTATTATTATCCCCTTTTTTCTTGGGTTTACCTGCTTTGAGATCTGCTGCTCTGCACTTGGTTCCTACAACCTTCTGGGCTGGAGAGCTACTGCTCCCCAACCCCTTACACCCCCTTACCTGCTTTTACGTCCGCCTCCACGTCTCCCTGCCTGGGCAATCCTGACACATATATATATATATATATATATATATATATATATATTTTTTTTTTAATGAATATATGAATGTAGAACTGGATTAAACCGGCTGCACTTTAGCAGCTTTAACCTCAGTTCTGTTTCTTTTGTCTTCACTCGCTGTTCTTCCGCTGCAGATGACACTATGTAAATATTTTAAAGTTTACTGAACTGCAGTGCTATAATATTTCTATTTCCTGTTTAGTTAGTCTAGTTGAGAAGGACTTGGTAATGCTAAAATGATTATTATAATTTTATGTACTGTATCTATAGATATTGTGATATAAAGTGGATATGAGTGATATAGAGTGCATGAACTCAAAACATACCTTTATTTTGGCAAAACACTCAAACAAACTCAAAGAAACAGAACGACAGTCCAGTGCGGCTCTAGTTGTTCAACTTTCAGTATTTTTAGGTTTGTGTCGCCTCAGTTTCTTCTCACCATTAGTGTTTCACTGGAGTGAAGGCGGGGTCTTTATACCGGTCCCAGCTGGCTGCTCAATCAGTCCAATGCAGGCCAGCTGGGACAAATCGGGATTGCGCCCCACGACTCCCCTCACCTCCGCACATCACAATACCTATACAGTGATGTTTCTGTATTATTTTTTTTTTCCCAGCATGTGTAACTAAATACAGAAACAATGATTGTGTATTAAAATATGAATAAAAATCTATAATAATGTATTTATGGATTCTGGATGATTTTAGTGGGATTTTATTTTAGTATTAAAGGTATTCTGTAACAGTCTGCTTGTTTGATGTTATGCAGGCTGGTGATGTCACTCAGAATGGCTCCTCCTCCTCCTCTTCTGGTGTTTCTGCTGATGGTTGTTGGTGAGTCAGACGATCCTACTGTAACTCCATCACTGCTGAACTGATCATTGAACTGTTCTAGACTAGAATTAGACTCTCTGATGAACACTCAGAGCTTTTCTCTCTTTGTAGTTTCTCTCAGAATCAGAATCAGTTTATGAATTATAAGTGAAAATGCAGTTAATTCTTCAGGTAAAGTGTTTTGTTACGTCTCAGTCTTATAAAGGGGAGTAGGTTTAACACTTTCTGATGGTAAAAGCTGAACATCCCCTCAATTATGTAATATTATCCTTATTTTCATAGAATCTAGAGAATCTCCAGCCTCTGTAATCAGATCTTTACTGCATCATTTGTTTCAGGAGCTTATGGACCAGACTGGATTGTGACGTACGAACAGAAGGAAATATGTGCTATAAAAGGATCTACAGTGTTTATTAAAGGCACTTTTACACTTCCAACAGATTTAGGCAAACATAAATTGACAAAAACATTTTGTATGAAATACAGAGGTCCCAAGGGGGAGCGGACTGATCTGAGATTAGATCCAGATTACTCAGGCAGGGTTGAGTGTTTAACTGATAATAAAACGTACTACTCTCTCAAACTGAGTAACGTAACGAAGAAGGATCAACACAAGTACAACTTCAGAATCATAGCAGATGATGATCAAAAGAAATGGATGGGAATACCTAATGTCATTCTGAATGTTAATGGTGAGTTTATTTTTTAATTGTTTTTCCAAAATTCAACAATTTCAGTAAACAAAACAAAGAAATAATTATTTAGAATTGTCTCCTTCTCTCAGATCTCCATGTAGAATCTCCTGGAGAAGTAACAGAAGGAGAATCAGCAGTTCTGACGTGTAAAACCACCTGCAGTCTGACTGATCCAACATTCATCTGGTACAAAGATGGACGTCCTTTAACCACAGAGATGATCCAGAAGAATCAGCAGCTCCACCTGCAGACAGTCAGCAGTGAGGATGCAGGCAGTTATAGCTGTGCTGTAAGAGGATCTGAACATCTCCCCTCTACTGCTCAAACTCTCAGAGTCAGACGTGAGTAAAGTTCTCATTCTTCTCTAAACTCTGGGAATGGTTGAACCACACAGTGATATTAGAGATTAGCAAGAAACACTAAAGTCAGATCTGTCTCTAGATCCTCCAAAGAGCGTCTCAGTGTCCATCAGTGCCTCTGGTGGAATAGTGGAGGGAAGTTCAGTGACTCTGACCTGCAGCAGTGATGGAGACCCACCTGTGGAGATCTACACCTGGTTTAAAGGGTCATCATCAGTAGGAACAGGAGGAACCTACAGCATTCCCAACATCAGCTCTGAGGACAGTGGAGAATACACATGCCAGAGTCGTAATGAACTCGGAGAGAGAAGATCCACTGCTGTCTCTTTAAATGTTCTGTGTACGTTGATGACGTTTTAATATATTCCATTCAATGAATTTCTGTAAAACTCGACGTGATTCATTTCCTTCTTACCTGTTTGCTTTAGATCCTCCAAGGAACGTCTCAGTGTCCTTCAGTTCCTCTGATGAAATGGTGAATCTGACCTGTAGTGGTGATGCTAACCCACCTGTGGAGAACTACACCTGGTTTAAAGAAGGTAGAAGCTCACCTGTAGGATCTGGACACAGTTATGTTCCTCTACAGAGTGGATTCTACTACTGCCAGGCTCAGAACCAACATGGAGATCAGAGATCAGCTTCAGTGCCGGTTAATTTCAATGGTGAGAGACTTGATTATATAGACTGAACAAAAATGTTAAAGCAACACTTTGGGATTTGCTCCCAACTCAATGATTTAAGACTTTTTCTATGAACAGAAAAGGCCTTTTTCTCTCAAATTTCCCCTTTAATGGGTTAAACCAGTCACAGGTGCGGTATATTAATATGCTGATTAGACACAGTGATTATTACACAGGTATACCTTGGGATGGCCACAATAAAAGCTACTATAAAATTGCAGTTTTATAGTATTGTGAAATTTTTGGGGGTTCAGAAAACCAGTCAGTATCTGGTGTGACACCAATCCTGAGCATCCCAAACATGCTCAATAGTCACACAAGAACTGGAATGTTTTCAGCTTCCAGGAACTGGGTACAGATGCTCATGCTGTTTTCCTCACCTCATTGATCATTCTGCATGTGCTGTGCTCTTACAGTCATCTTTACAGGACTTTACACCTGTAATTGCCTAGGGAGAGTAGCAGCAACAGTGCTGAACTTTCTCCATTTGTAAAGCGTCTGTCTTACCATGGACACATGAACATCAAGGCTTTTAGAGATATATCTGTAACCCTTTCCAACTTCATGCAAGTCAACAATTCTTGAATGTAGGTCTTCTGAGAGCTTGATCTTTTGAGTGCGAGGCATGATCCACATCAAGCAATGCTTTTTAAGAATGGACAGTTTGATTTCACAGAAGTTTGATATACTTGGAGTTATATTGTGTTGTTTACGTGTTCCCTTTATTATCTTGTTTTTGAGCAGTGTATTTATGTGTAATATCTCAGCAGGCCTCTGGGTGGCGCTGTATGCAGTTGGTGGAGTGGTTGGAGTTTGTGCGCTTGCAGCTTTTCTTACTGGACTTTTCTGCATGAGGTGAGAAAATGAATAAGAATGAAAAGATTGGGTTGTTTTTCTATCAGAGACATTCGTCTCCTGTTTTAATATTTATATTTATTTTCTACAAGGAGACGGAAGAAGCAGGATGTGAATACGGATGAGGACATCTACCAGGTGAGCTCTCACAAAGTTCTTCATATCAGTAGATCAGTCCATCAATGTTCCTCAAGGGATTTGGTTTCTAGGTCTTTGCTTTGCTCCCTGATCCTCTGAGAACCCAGAGCTCTTCTCACTGGGACTCTAATCATCTTTTCTCGGGTTTTGCAGAATGTTGGAGATATCTCTTGTCCTCCTGATGAAGACTCCTCCAGTACTCATGTTTATGGGAATGTAGAGGTGAGTTTTTTCATTACTGGGCTTTTATAATTAAATTTTAGAGCATCTACTGATGTTCTCTTTCTCTCGGTTCTGCAGAGTGTTGGACATAAAGCTCCTGATGATGATGATGATGATGACTACTCCAGTATTGCTGATTACGAGAATATGGACGCCACTGTTAAAAAATGGTAACGTAAAAAAAGTTACAAACTTGTTGGAGCTGCAAAAATACTTTTAATCATTTCTAATATTTTTTTAGTTCTATATAGGACCATATATATTTTTGCCTGAAGATTAGAAAGTATTTATTGGAGGAAGTTACTCATGCTAGTAAAACATGTCTTAATTTACAACGTAAATATTGACAAAATATAGATATTTGCATGGAAAAAGAGGTTCCTTAGATTTATTTGGCTTGTAAAGACTAGAAAAACAGTCCACATATCAGAAAACATGATATGAATGTGATTTTCATTTTCAAGCAGTTCTTTTTGGTGATGATTTGGATCTCATGCCCAACCAAACCCAACTAAAATAATGTTTCATAGTCCAAAAAAATCTAAACTAACAACAACCAATATAGTCTATTGAAATACTCAAAGGGTTTGTTGTGAAAGACCCTGTTTTAGAACATTTATCCATGATGGCTGAAAATGTGTTGGTCATGAGACCAATTAAAGCCAATTAGAGCCACTAAATCATATTTTTTCCTTAAATAGCTGAAATTTGTTCCTTTGAAGTAATGAAACATACCAGTCCCACTTATTTTTTGTTTATAAACATGCCTGACCTTTAAAAAACACTTTTATTGTGGTAATTTCTGCCTCTACAGCGCCCTCTCAGGTTAAACTCTGCTATAGGCGAGGATGATGTTTCCGTGTAGCGGTACTTTGGTACACAAATATATCACAGTATGCAAATCAGCCAATAATCAGTAATACCGCTCCCCTGCTGACGTCCAATCATCTGCGTCTCACCACTCTCAGCCAATCAGCCAATTTTTGAAGTTAAGTTGATTTTGTTGTATATAAACATCTAAAAATGTATACCTGAAAAATACAATCTTGTGGGATCTTTCCCATAGAATGAGAGCAATCAACCCTGAGATCATCATCATCACCATCATCATTACCATCTTCATCATCACCAGATTCATCACCACCATCACCATCACATGGTAAACCAGAGGAGGAGCAGAATGGAATGATGATCTCAGTATTTTGAAAGATTTAGATTTTCCTACTTATTTAGCGTTTAAAAAGTCTGCATTTTAACCCAAATCCCTGAGATAATTTTACCTGCAGAATTTTATGTGCTAAGTTTTTTTTAAAGCTTTTATTTTAAGAGGAATTGACGTAATGTATAAGCAGAGCTGAGAGCTTAAATTTTGCTTATGCTAAAAATAATGTGCAACATGTTCTTGCTATGAAATGTGGAATTCTGTACATATTTACCCAATTTAGAGATACTGGCTGAATAACACAGTGTATATAACACAGTTATATAGGATAGGATGGGCAGTAGGGGTTACAGTGTATAGAGCTCATAATTTAATGCATAATGCTCTAAAATAAGTGAACTAACATTACAATGATTTGTTAAATCTTATAGCTCTAATAAAAATAATATACACATGATAAACATGCCTCTGATTGTGTTCTTTTATATATTATTTTATTTAAGAATTATTCTAAAGAGCTAAAGAGAACACGGGTGATGTGATTTAGCAAAAGTATTCAGTATTATAACTGCATCACTATTTACTATACACCAGGTATATTAAAAATGTTCTAAGAATTGATGTTAAATATATTTGATCTATTTACTTTAGAGTACAAATATACACTTTTTGTTTCTGTCTTTTTTGTAAGTAGCACACTTCTAGTAGGCTATATTTCATTGAGTATAAAAATATATATTTAATATACTGTACTACAGTATTTAGCGTGTTACAAATGTACTTTTTTACATTTTCTAAATGTAGTAATTTAATTTAATGTTTTACCTTTTAAAAGATTACATGATACATTGTACTTTAAGTGAACTACTCTAACAACTGTTTTTAACATGTAAAATGTAATGTTAAAATGTACAAAAGTATATTTGTAAATAAGTATTTTAGAAGTATATTTAATTACATTAAACTAAAACTGTATTTCATAGTATTCTATTTATTTAAAATACACTGTATTGTACTTTTTAAAAAGTATGATCACAGTTTACTTTTAAATTTGACAAAAGCATAGAATTAATGTACTTTTAATATACTTTAAGTAAGTACATAAATCTGCTAGTATATTTACAGATACTTAGATATTTCATAATATGTTTTATGTACAATTAAGTATATATATATATATATTTAATGTTTCATCTTCAGTTTATTGGCCTCCAGCATTTGCTTATGTTTCTTAATGAAGAACACTGGACAGTTTAGAGACAAAAAGAGTTTCTCTAGTTTTCTCTAGTTTTGATTTACTAATAAGATATTAAGATTCTCAGATGTCTTTTTAAAGATGATGTGCAGATATTATTCATTTGAACTGTTTTTAATTCACAAATAAAACTGCAAAAAAACGTAAAGATTGTAGTGATTTTATTTAAAATGTTGTACATTGAGCTCTAATAGTTAGAAAGTTAGAAAAATAGACATTTTTATACAAAAAATCACACACATTTTATTACATGTGCAAGTGTACACATTATGACACATCTGAAACAAAAGTAAAAAATAAACCATTAGCATATTTCTACTTACTAAATCACTAAATCTGTAACAGTGTGTACTTCACCAGTAGTTACACTGTTATAACATGATTGTTAACGTGTAATTACACAGTTATTACAGACACTTGTGACTAAAGTACTGAAATAAAATGTTCTGTAAACTGAACTTGTAATAGTGTTATGTTAAATTACTATCAGAAGTTCAGAGTATATTTCATGACATTCTTTAAGTACATGACACCAAATTTATTAGTGCAGCACTTTTACAGTTCACTGTCAACAGTAAGGTTCCAGTTTCTAGCAGAAAGTATTCTCTGGTTAATAGAGACAGTTACTCCAACAAAAGCAGAATAAACTCTTTATAATATCCTTGATTTTAGAAAGAACCTTTAATAAACACATTGAGTCCCAATACCTTTGCGAATACTGTATAAAATATAATACAGGATCTAGATTTTGGTAATTTATAAGTGTAACTGTGATCTGATGGATGCAACTTAAAGGCAAAGTTGAAAAGCTATGATATGTGAAAGTGCTATACTGAATTTCTGATGGCAGTCCATTAAAAACTGCGATTTTAAATGTTTTTAAGATTTTTTCCTCCAGAAACTCCTTCCTACAAGAAAACTATTCCAGGTGACTCTCCATCATCAAGACACTGAGATTAAAATATCTGCAGATCTGTCCTTAAAGAGAAATCTAAAATAAAAAAAACATATTCTGGTTTGTTTAACACATTTTGTTCACTAAATAATTCAGCATGTGTTCCTGTAGAGCTTTAATATAGTCTTCAATATTACATTTACAATATAAAAAAACAGAAAAAGAAAGAAAAAACACATTGAACAACATTTGACTGTTACTGAAAATTAATTAAATGAACACTTTGTTTTTTTTATTCTATATATTATTATGTGTATTAACATTTCATATGATGGTGATGTCGTCACTATTGGGACTGTCTCTGTCTGCAGTTTGTGAATGAACAGGAGGAGGGCGCTATTTCTGTACTGCATTAAAAGGTCAATGAATAGTGCTCCTATTGCAAAGCATAATTAATTCTCTATTACTTTGAAAAAATAATTATTCTAATATAAATATTTATATGTATAAAAATAATTTACAAATACAAAAGTTGTTGTTTTTATTACAGTCATATAGAAAATTTACAAGAAAAACATAAAGGAAAAAAAAGGAAAAATAAAATATATGGAGAAAGACCACTTAAAATATATGAAATTCTTTGATTTTACCAAATTAAAAACCTCTGGAATATAATCAAGAGGAAGATGGATGATCACAAACCATCAAACCACCAAACTGAACTGCTTGAATTTCTGCACCAGGAGTAAAGCAGCATAAAGTTATCCAAAAGCAGTGTGTAAGACTGGTGGAGGAGAACATGATGCCAAGATGCATGAAAAAAAACTGTGATTAAAAACCAGGATTATTCCATCAAATATTGATTTCTGAACTCTTAAAACTGTATGAATATGAACTTGTGTCAGGTCATTTATTAAATAAATAACAAATAAAAGAGGAGTAATAATGACATAAACAAAAAGGAAAAACAAAGAAACAAACGAGTAACTGAAACAAGACTCAATAAACAAAATAGGGCAAGGAAAACAAAGGAATAAACAAGATATGAAAAAGGGAAATAAACAAAGAAATAAACAAGGAATAAACAAGGGCTAAGACTAGAGAAAACTTGGAACGACAAAACAATAGAGGTTAGTGCAAAGACCAACAAAGAAACACAGACACAAGGGGACTATTTATACAAACAGGAAGCACACACCTGGGGAAACAGGTAACGAGGGGGCGGAACTACAAATAGACACGTGATGGAAAGTTACTGGGGAACAGAAGAAACGACTTGTTTTCTTTGTATTTCAGAGGTCTGAAAGCTCTGCATCTTTTTTTTCTGTAAATAAATGCTCTAAATGAGAATATTTTAATTGGAATTTGGGAGAAATGTTGTCTGTAGTTTATAGAATAAAACATCCATGTTCATTTTACTCAAACATAAACCTATAAATATCAAAATCAGAGAAACTGATTCAGAAACTGAAGTGGTCTCTTAATTCTTTCCAGAGCCATATACGCTTTACAGTATAAAGTCCTATTATTTTAAAAAGACTTGCTTTACAGGGAATACACAAGCTTTTCAAGTATTTATGTTTATGGTTTAAACATATATTTATGTCTGCACATCACAGCTAGCAATGGATGCATCCTGAAGTCACTGAATGCATCATTTATTAGAATAGAAAGTGTCCACCAACATTTGTACATACAGTATTGTGTAAGTAGTAGTCAATACATTATAAATATCTTATTATATAATTTGCAACATTTTGAATAGTTTAATTTTAACTCTGGTAAAAGGTACAATAAAATGTTTTGTTAATTCAAAATGATCTTACCGTCTTGTAATGAGGGTCATCTCTGAATGTACAAATCTGAAGTAGTTTTTAAAGTGTCTCATTTCACTGTAGGCTGATGATGTACTTTAACCTATTAATATACTCTTTCCTCTTACAGGAAGCATGTGACCTTCTCGGCAGCAGCCAGTGACATGCTGATTTATCTACCAACTCTGAGACTGTGGCACTTTCATTTCCTCATTTCAGTGTTTTGATGGTTCCCTGGAGACAGCGGTCTGCTGCCCATCTTCCTCTGCTGCTGGATTCATCAATGATTTCTGATGTTTTAGATTAGCAAATGATCAGGAGTAACATGCTCATAATAAATACTTTATTTATCAGAATTAAACATCAGAATTAGGGTTTGGTTTTAGGTTAAAGGCCAATGTTAAGGTCAAGATCATAGCCTGAGTGAAGGTCATGGTTTAGGGTTGAGGTTATGGTTAAGATTGGCATTAGAACCAGGAAGAGGGTTAGGGTTTAGGTTGAGGTTATGGTTAAAATCGAGATTAGAACCAAGATTAGGGTTAGGGTTGAGGTTATGGTTAAGATCTGAATAAGAACTAGGAAGGGTTGAGATTATGGTTAAGATTGGGATTAGAGCCAGGAAGGGTTTAGGTTATGGTTAAAATCGAGATTAGAACCAGGAAGAGGATTAAGATTTGTGTTAAAGTTATGGATGATATTGGGATTAGAGCCAGGATGAGAAATAGGAGTTTTGGGTTGAGGTTAAATGTAGCCCCAAGAATATGGTCAATGTGAAGCCTAGGTTTTTGGTTGAAGCCCAATGTATAATCAGGATGAGGGTTAGGTTTACGGAATTACTTGGTTTAGGCCAGGATTACATCCAGGGTTAGGTTTACGGAATTACTTGGTTTAGGCCAGGATTACATCCAGGGTTAGGGATGCAATTGTTTTAGGCCAGGATTATGTCCAGGGTTAGGGTTAAGGATTTACTTGGTTTAGGCCAGGATTAGGGCAAGGGAAAGGGCTACGGATATGATTATTTTAGGCCAGGATTATGTTAAGGGTTAGGGATAGGGATATGCTTGGTGTAGGCCAGGATTATGTGCAAGGTTAGGGATAGGGATGTGATTGGTTTAGGCCAGGATTATGTCGAGAGTTAGGGACAAGGGTATGCTTAGGTTAGGTCAGGATTTTGGACAGGATGAAATTTAGGGATAAGCGTAGTTTAGGTGAGAATTATGGCCAGGGTGATGCTTAGAGATATGCTTTGTTTAGTCCAAGTGTAGGGGTTACATTTTGGTTTAGGTTTAGGATTAGGACCAGACCCTTTGTTACACAATCCAATATCCAGCATGTTCTTTTAGGTTAAGTTTGTGTGCAAATGCTACATCAGAATATATGTGTGAATTTAAGTGAGATTTATACTGCACTTTTATCTTGTGGCCCATCTTGAGCTTCCTGAATATGTGCAGCTCTTAAGCGAGGTTTGAGAAACCACAGAATCACACATCCGCTGTACTTATGACCTTCTGGAACTTGCTCACTGAATGGACAAATAAAAAAATGCAGAAAATTCTTAAAGCAAATGACTTAAAAAAAGAAACTAAGAAAATAATACATTTCCTAATATTCAAAGGTTTTCTAGATATTTCTAACATCATACTTATCAAGTCTATCTGTGGATGTGTCATGGTTTAGACTATGGGGCCTATAGTAAAGCATCATTTAGGCCAGGATTGTGGCCAAGGATATGGATGTGATTGGTTTATGCCAGGATTATGGCCAGGGTTATGGATAAGGTTTTACTTGGTTTAGACCAGGATTAGGGCCAGATATATGATTGGTTTAGGCTAGGATTATGTCCAATATTAGGGTTAGGGATATGCTTGGTTTAGGCCAGGCTTAGGGATGGGGATATCATTGATTTAGGCCAGGGTTATGGCCATGGTTAGGGTTAGGGATAATGTTGGTTTAGGCCAGGATTATGATCAGGGTTAGAGTTAGGGATATGGTTGGTTCAGGGCAGGATTATGGCCAGGGCTAGAGTTAGAAATTTGGTTGGATTTGGGCCAAGATTATATGTTGGGGTATTATTGGTTTAGGCCAGGGTTAGGGCCAGGGTTAGGTTTAAGGATTTACTTGGTTTAGGCCAAGATTATGGCCATGGTTAGGGATAGGGATATTATTGATTTAGGCCAGGATTATGGCTAGGAATTTGGTTCTTTTTAGGCCAAGATTTGGGCCTATGTTAGGGGTATTATTGGTTTATTATTGGATAACGGCTATGGTTGGAAATAGGGATGTGATTGATTTATGCCAGGACTATGGCCACTGTTGGGGATAGGGGTATTATTGTTTAGGCCAGGGTAAGGCTAAGGATTTACTTGGTTTAGGCCAGGATTATGTTCAGGGTTAGGGTCAAAGGTTTTGATTTAAAGTTAATCCTAGAGTTAGGATTATGATCAGGGTGGTTACATTTTGGGATGAGGTTAAATGTGGGTTTAGGTTTAGAATTAGGACCAGACTCTTTGTTTCTTAGATCCAATGTCCAACATGTTCTTTTAGGTTATGTTTGTGCGCACATGTCACATTTGAATATGCGCAGCTCTTAAGCGAGGTTTGAGAAACCACAATATCACACATCCGCTGTGCTTATGACCTTCTGAAACTTGCTTACTGATCAAGCAACTTTTTCTTTATGGCGTGAATTCTTAAAACAAATAAACTTAAACTAAGAAAATAATAAATTTCCTAATATTCAAAGCTTTATCCTGCATTTCAGCCATCATACTTATCAAATCTATCTGTGGATGAACTCTGTGTCATGGTTTAAGACTATGAGGCCTATAGTAAAGCATCATTTCCTCTGCAGCTTTGTCTTGAACTTCCTTTATCATACTAATCTTGCTCTTTGAACACAGAGAGAGAGAGCATATTTTCTATGCTTCATTATTTGCATTTTAATTACCATTATTCATTATTTACAGTTTATTTCTTTATCAATTTCTGCAAACATTAAATCAAAGTAATATGTTTATTAGTATTATTAGTCAACACCACATGAATAAACTTTAAAATACTTCAATCTTTAACAAAAGTTGAAGTCTAATTTAAAGAATAAACTAATTTTTGACTCATCAACACATATTTCTGTCTAATTCCAGATTAATAAACTCCAGATATTTGCTAGGTGCAAAACCCAACTTGTGAGGTTGTATTAAATTACTGAGTTTATGTGAATGTTGGATTAAAAACTGCACACTGGAAGCCAATAGATTAAAGTGTGAGAGCCATCAATAGAGCTTGAATTTACAACCATATATTGGCATGTTGAGTGTGTACTCTAGTTTCTGACACCATCAGTGTTTATTCATTTTCTCAAGACTATCTTAAGTCAGTTATAGTTGTAGATCATTTATTATGATTATGCAGCCTCTATGTTGTAAAACTGTCATTTTCTGAGCTATGTATTTAATTCACCTGACCATTAAGTTCAAAGGAGATTTAAACCATTATAACTTAAATATTAGCTTTAAAGTTGAATGAACTTAAGTTTTGAGTCACCATTACTTTAAATATGTTTGCAAGTTCCATTACCTTTCCATTCTATAGAAATGCCAAATTGCGAAATTGTCCCCATGCTGTTGACTTTGCAACTAAATATATAGCAAAAACCAAAGACCTACTCACTTCAGTCATTCGTAAGTGCACCATATAGCAGAATAACATTTTTAGAAAACAATTTCTGGAGAAAAACTACCTGTTGGAATTAATCACTGGAAAAAAATGATAATGAAATGGACGGGGCTGTTTTGTCATTGAAACATATTGTGATGGGCGGGATTACACGTCATACTGCAACCAGCCAGCAGGTGCTAGACCTGTGACTGCTTCACTTCACTTCATGCTTTTATACAGTAAAACAAAATGACGGTTCTACACATTGATTTAGTGTATATGTACTTTATTACAGAAAGAATACACAAATTAAAAATATAGAAATGATGTTTGAAAATGAAGCAAAGCAAAGGCATAAAAGTGACTTATTGAGAACTTATTGATAACATAAGCTTTCAGCTGTTTATACAATAAAATTCATAGCGAAAATATAATAAACTGTGAAAAATATTGGGACACCTGCTGAAACAAAATGTAATAAAAACAAGTTTATCTATAGTTTTTTTTTTCTAAGTAGCTGTTTCTACTGTCCAGGGAAGCATTGCTGTGAGGTTTTGATTACGCTCAACCATAGGAGCCAGATCTTAGATGATCACCACCAAACTCATCCCCAAATCATCCCATCCAAAAAAAGAAGTTATTCTATTGGCAAGAGACTAGACAAGCTGTTTTGTGTATCTGCACATCTGAGCTAGCAATGCATTGAGTACAACTTTAATTAAAGCATTTGGAAGCATGAATCAGAACAGGTGTCCAAAACAGAGTGTATTCAGTGCTGTGCAAGGAAAGGTCTGTCCATAGATGGTCCAAAATGACAATGAAGGAGATGTTCTCACTGTTGCTTTACCAAATTCTATGGGATGGAAATATAGTTTAGAAGACACACACACACATATATATAAAGATATAGTTATTAGACAAACATTTTGTTTAGTTCATATGAATTTAACTACGTACAGTTATTGCTAAATAAAGCTTGATTCTAAATTGATAAATGATTTATTAATACATAACTTGAGCTCTGTTGTAAAAAAACACTAAGGGCCCATTTTAGTGATTTATAGGTGAGCCATCAAGCATGCAGCTTGATTTAGGGCGTGTCAGTGTGTCATTGCTGTCATAGCCTTGCTCAGCCTTAAAACGTATGAAAGGCATATACTAATTCTCTTAATTAATCATGGGTGTAGTTAATTTTGGGCGTAATGTAAAATAAACCAATCAGCGTGTCACTTGCTGTTGACTTTAAGAGCCAGGAAAGCTCTAACTGTGGTGGACCTGTGTTTTTCACTGCCAAGATAGCAATACGCCAGAAATTTACCTGAACACACCTCATTTCCAGACCACCACGCCCATGAGTGTAGATATATTCAGAAGCACTATTGCTATTTAAACGATGCAGGTGGAAGGTGTGAAAATAGACTGTTGACAGGGTGTAAGATAGCAATGAGCAATGAGGTAGTGCCTCGTAATTGCATGGCATGGCCTTCTGCAAGCCACTATTACATTCACTGAGACTAGGTGGACTGAGGAGTTCACAGTGTAAACTGCTGGTGTGATATGATGGTCGGTCACCCCTAGTAGTGATAGGAGGAACAGTAGGAGCTCAGTGATATGTGCAGAACATCCTGCAGACACAAATGTTGTTGCCTTTCATAGCAGAACGCCCAACTGAATAGAATTTTACAGCAGGATAATGCTCACCCACACACAGCAAGAGTTTCCCAGGAATGTCTCCACCAGATTTCTAGATTTAGCATCAATCCACCATCTATAGAAGCAGCTGAGATGCAAGCTTCTAACTCACATAACTGTACATTTTCCCCAATAAACTAATAGAGTTTCCATTCACTTTAATGCTGTAATCATTAAATATATTATCACTACATCAACGCAGCTTTAATATTATAAACTCACATCTATGTCGACATAGTCTGAATTTGTGGATGTTTTATCATCATCTTGGTGAGCACTGAGTCCAATGTCCTGTAAAAAAAAGAGAAAAAGAGAAATCATTATTTAACCAAGTCCAAAATAATTTGTTTTTCAAATTATCAGATTTTTTTCTCTTCTTCTATTTTATTAGAGATTAAACACAGATTAAACACAGTAATGTACTTTACTGTGATTTGAGGTAGGAACTGGCTGTTGTCCTAAAGTAGCTGCAGGTTTCTGGACTGCTTAACTGCAATAGTATATTTCCAATAAATATATATAAAAACAAAATGATACGTTTATTTGATTTTACCAAATTAAAAACCTCTTGAATATAGTCAAGGGGAAGATGGATGATCACAATCCATCAAACCAAACTGAACTGCTTGCATTTTTTGCACCAGGAGTAAAGCAGCATAAAGTTATCCAAAAGCAGTGTGTAAGGCTGGTGGAGGAGAACAGTTATAATCACAGATACAAAACATCCAATCCTCCTGAACAAGAATGAGCAATTGAGTTTGTGGAGATAAATGTGAAAGTCTTGTTGGTGCCATCTATAGGGCACAGTGGGAATTGCATATAAATTGTGTTTGTATTTTTTCATAAAGTTTAAAGGCCTAAGAGTTGCACAGTAAAATGATGCAGTAATGCCATATAACACTTTATAAAGCCAGAGAAAATTACTTCTATTGGATCATTGTAAGATATTATCTTACAACTTTATTATTCTTTAATATGCTACATTAAACTCACTTTCACATTCTCATAATCTGGAATGCTGGATGCGTCATCTTCAGATGGCTTGGCGTTGCCTATAATGTCCTGCAGAGGAAAAAATCAATAATAATAAAAATAATTACAGGGGTTTTGCTTTAATGGGTTAAAAAATCGATCTATTATGTTGGGAGTAATAGTGATTTCATTAATTTCAAGATGCTGACCTTTATTAATAAAACACACATTTAAAAATGATACTCCAGGGCTCAAGAACATAAAGATTTGTGGTTAAAAGGGATGTTGGTGCAGTTGGTCATCCCATTATTTGGGATTGCTAGTGGAGGGGTTTAGAAAAGTCCTGATGTCTATGCTACCATCTGACTCCCCCTTTTGAATAATGGTAAATCTCAAAGTTTCTTCTTTGTATCCTGATTTGTATTCTTTTATATATTTTTACTGAAACCAATAAAAATGTTTCTGTATTGTCAAAATATGCTAATTCTTTAACATCATAAACTTACCTCTACTTTCAAGTAGTCTGAATCACTGGATGCGTCATCATCACAAGGACCAGCTTGGTGTCCAATGTTCTGCAGAACAGACAGGTAAAAGAAATGTTAAGTTATTGGTGGACATTTTTCCAATAGAAATAAATGGGGTGCAAAGTGTCGCCACTTTGCAACCACTGACAACCACTAGCAACCATTTGGGATACCATAGTAATTTCTTGGCAACATTCTAGTAAAACCTGGGAACTGGGTGTTTCTGTAATTTCATGTATTTGTCTGCCAGACTGCCAAAGACAAGTTTCCATTTCATAAATGTAATGGACAATAAAGTTTTATCTATCTATCTATGAGGTATTGCCTCGTAATTGGACGGCATGGCCTTCAGCCAGCCACTATCATATTCACTGAGACTAGGTGGACTGAGAAGTTCACAGTGTAAACTGCTGGTGTGATATGATGGTCGGTCACCCCTAGTAGTGATAGGAGGAAGAGTAAGAGCTCAGTGATATGTGCAGGACATCCTGCAGACACAAATGTTGTTGCTATTCATAGCAGAACACCCAACTGATAGCATTTTACAGCAGGGTAATGCTCACCCACACACAGCAAGAGTTTCCCAGGAATGTCTCCACCAGATTTCTAGATTTAGCATCAATCCACCATCTATAGAAGCAGCTGAGATGCAGCTTCTAACTCATCTCAATTGTACATTTTCCCCAATAAACTAATAGAGTTTCCATTCATTTTAATGCTGTAATCATTAAATATATTATCACTACATCAACGCAGCTTTAATATTATAAACGCACGTCTATGTCCACATAGTCTGAATTTGTCGCCGCCCTTCAAATGTAACCATGATGATACACCTGTAACATCCTAGCAACCACTGACAACCACTAGCAACCATTTGGGACACCATATTAATTTCCTAGCAACATTCTAGTAAAACATGGGAACCAATAAGCAACATCATGTCAACTACCTAAAATATAATAATAGTTACATTGTCACAACCACTATAGAACACCAAAACAAGCACCTGGGATACTACAGCAACAATTTAGGTAATTTTCAATTTTGTTCAGCTTTCAATGAGCATATATTGAGTCAGGACTATGATGTAACAGTTTTGAGATTTTGGGATCGACCCATTTTACAGATCTGCTTTGGCTCCATTTGAAGTGGGAACCACAGTGTTTAAGGTTCACGGTTTCCACTTTCATGTACAGAACTCTCCTTATTCAACTATGCCAAGATTAAAATAAAAAAAATAAAGAAATATTATTTTGTTTAAACTGATACAAGTAACTTTTGTTTCTTGTCAAAACAATTAAACGACAGTGAGTAAAAATATTAATGGAGATGGTGGCCCCTACCACACCCTCTTTAGTTCAACAGTGCTAAATGTATCTAGAAGAAGGTGAGGACCAGATACAACGTTCACTGATTATTCTTTAATATAGTAAAGTGTGTAATATTAAACTTACATCCACGTTCTCGTAGTCTGGAATACTGGATGCACTGTCATCAGATGGCTTGGAGTTGTCCACAAAGTCCTAGAGAACAAAAAATAATCAGTCAGGAATCACATTAACAGCCCATTCTTTGGATTATAGGGATATGTAACCATTAATTACAAGATTCATGCCTCTTATTAATGAAAAGGAATAAAAAATGATACTTCAGGGGTCAAGAACTTAGAGATTTCTGGTTAAAACTAATTTTGGTGCAGTTGGTCATCCCATTATTTAGTTTGATTTGATTGTTGGTGGTGGTGTATAGAGAAGCTAATTTCTGAAGATCTGGCTTTCCATTTTAATCTTTGCCTTTTTTAAGTACCATAATCTGTATTATCACGAGCTGTGTACCCTAGAATTGCATTTTCTGTGGTGTAAATATTCAATAACATCATGAACTCACCTCTTCTTTCAGGTAGTCTGAATCACTGGATGCATCATTGTCACAAGGACCAGCTTGGTGTCCAATGTCCTGCAGAACAGACAGATAAAGTGAAGATATAAGAGAGCTATGCTTTTTTTAGGGGGATCATTAATCCTAGCAACATCATAGCAACCATTTGAGTTATTGTACTAAGGGCCTAGCAACATTTTAGCACCAAACTGGGAACCACATTGTGTACATAACATAGTAATCATACTGTCACAACCATCCAGAACCACTTATGAACACCATATAAACTTGTTAAAAACATCTAAGATACCTTAGCAACAATTTAGCATCAGTACAACAGCCACAATGAATGCTACAGTAAATGCCTAGTAATAACTAATAAATGCTAAAGTGACCACCTGTTGTACCTTATCAACTACAAACTAACCAAATGTTTAATAACCCTGAAGCAACCACACTTGGAACCACTCAGAATCACTATAACAACCACCAGGAATACTACAGCAACTGCCCAGAAATAATATCCAAGCAACAGCTAGGCAACACCATAAGAACCACATTTAATACCATAGTAACCACCAAGCAACACCATAGCAATTACTGTAGAATAGATACGATAGCAACCAATTAGAAACCACATACAAACAAAGTTAAACGTGTGCGTGCTGAAGTAAATGTTGCTCTCGAGGTGCATTTTTCTCCTCTCTGGTGCTTTTTTCCCTCGTGCACTGCACGAATTACCTGCTGCAGCATTTTGTGCTCAAATGAGGTTTTTGCGCTCGAGTTTTGAAAGAGGTGGTTTTGACAGTTGGGGGGCGGGGCCAGGGTCACCTCCCTCAGCGAACGCTATTGGCAGATATCTCCGGGGTTCGTGACGGACCGCCTACCTCCACGAACCACTCGGTCTGCCCGAGTTTACTGCCCGGAGTGACCCGCTCTGTCTGCCCGAATTTTCGCTCCGAGCACTAAACCCGGGCAGACAGAGCGGGTCGGTCCAGGCAGTAAACCCGGGCAGACAGAGCGGGTCGCTCCGGGCAGTAAACCTGGGCAGACCGTGCGGGTCGCTCCGGGCACTAAACCCCGGCAGACAGAGCGGGTCGGTCCAGGCAGTAAACCCGGGCAGACAGAGCGGGTCGGTCCAGGCAGTAAACCCTGGCAGACAGAGAGGGTCGCTCTGGGCAGTAAACCCTGGCAGACAGAGTGGGTTCCTCCGGTCACTAAACCCGGGCAGACCGAGCCGGCAGGCTGGAGAGCGGGCTGTTTGGATGTTAGCATAGGCAGCTAGCTAACTCACCTGCTGTCCTCCTTTCCCCGCCCTCCTCCGGCTCGTGGAGGTAGGCGGTCCGTCACGGAGATATCAGCCAATAGCGTTCGCTGAGGGAGGTGACCCTGGCCCCGCCCTCAAACTGTCAAAACACTCAGTCGCTGACACTGAGCGCAAAACACTCAGTCGAGCAGAAACTGCCGCAGCAGGTAATTCACACAGCACATAAAAAAGCACCAGAGAGGAGAAAAATGAAGCTTGAGAGCAACATTTTTATCACTTTTTTCTCACTAGTTTCACATCTGTGCTCACGAAAAGTTAATTTACACACACAAAACATTAAAACACACTGGTTAAAGAAACTGGAAAGAAACTGATCCAAATTAATTTCCTTCAGGATTTGCACTTCTTTTCTTTATTTTTTAACATCTTTTAACTCACTTCTACATTCATGCAGCCTGAGTTACTGGATACATCCTGGTCAGCAGGAGGTGGGTTGATGTGCTCAGAGATCTGAAGAACAGAACGTTAAAAGGCAGGTCAGAAAATGATCCTTTTCAAGCCAAAAAGAACAGAAGGCTTAAGCGACCCATCACTGTCTGATTAATAACCAGAACTGTGTCGTTACTCACCATGTGCACTTGTTCATCCACATTTCTGCTCCGCCTCTTTCTCCTGCTCTCAGGGAACAGTCAGTATGTACAGTATATATTAAAAACTGTTGTGAATAATATTTTGGACTTTTGGGCTGTGGCTGAATGTTGCCAGATTGGATTATATACAGTATTTACTTTTCTTTGGTTTGTGTGTCCTATTATGCAATGCACAAAACACATACAGTATATAATACAAACATGCAGATAAACTCATTTAAATATTGTTTTTTGTAATTAGTGATATTTAAGATATTTAAAGTATTTTATTTAAGATCATGTTGGAATAAACCCTGTAATATGGTTGATATGATGAACATCAGCTGTTTGGGTGTTTTTTAAAACATGTTTTATCCAGTGAATTGGTTTTATCTGAATCCCACTGTAACAATCTGGCAACCCTGATGGCTCGCTGTCCGCTCCGTTTGCTCGGCTGTCTGTCGCTTAGTAGCGAGACCTGCAATGCATTCTGGAACACAATTAGCTCGCTTAGTAAGAGGCGAAGTTTACTATAAATCATGATGCATTATGGGAGTTCATTGTGCCTCAAAATCACGTTCGAATTCCCTCTTATGATTCAGACACTCATAAAAAAAATGGCTGACGTATTTAATAGTATGTAGGGAGCCATTTCGGTCACAGCCTTGATCTTTTTTTAAATGTGTGCAATTTTGTAAAATATAATTTTGAAATGTAATGCAGGCTTTTGATTCTTACCTCACCAAGAAAATTACAGCTGCAACCCCACAAACTCCTACAGTCACACCAACAGCTGCATACGGGACCACCCGGAAACCTGCTGAGATACAATCAACTGTTAGACAACCTCAACACAACCAGAAACTGCATAGAAAACTATGCAGATATAGATCAAGTCAAGTCAAGTGAACTTTATTGTCATTCAGACTTTACAACAGAGTGCATAGCTGAACGAGATTGCGTTTCTCCAAACTCCAATGTGCAGAAAAAAACACATAAAAACACAGACATACAACTAACATGACATAAATAACAAATTGACAGTGCAGATGCAGAATAGGGGTAATATATATGCATGTATGTATATTGCACAAAGTCATAATATAATATTGCACATTATAGCAATAACTTACCTAAGCTATATAAAATAAGTAAACATAACACTGTAAACTTGAAATGTGTAAAGTGATAAAGTGACAAAGTGCTTAATTTTAAAGAAATAAGTCTATTGCACAGAATTTGGAGCATTTAAAGGATATCAATGGCAGAGATTTTATTATTTTGTGCAGTTTCATGTGAATATGAAACTTACATCTCGAGCCATTAGCTCAAACAAACCGCAGCCATGGCTTAAAAATGACACACTCAGGGAACTACGCTCCAAACTCCGAGCTGCCGAAAGAAAATGGCAAAAAACCCAAAAACAAGCAGACCTAAATAATTACCAACTGCTCCTGGCTTCTTTTTCAGCCAACCTCACTACTGCTAAAGCTGAATTTTATCACAATAAATTCTGCTCTCTCACAGACTCCCGGAAACTATTTGCTACATTTAAATCACTACTCAACCCTCCGCCTCCTCCTCCGGCTACATGCCTTACGGCTGAAACACTTGCCTCATTCTTTACTGGCAAAGTGGCAGCTATCAGCAACCAGTTTACTGATGCACAATGTAGCAGTCCTACTGCATCCTCTACTGCCCGGTGTCCCTCCACCGAAGGCGTTGCTTTCTCCTCGTTCACTCCTCTCACTGAGAACGAGACACTGGCTCTCCTAACACGTAGCCGTCCTACTACGTGTCCGCTTGACCCAATTCCTTCAAACCTACTGCAAACTATCGCACCTGCAATCATTCCGGCTATCACTCACACGATCAATGCCTCTTTAACTTCTGGTGTATTCCCGACTGCTTTCAAACAAGCACATGTGACACCACTGCTTAAAAAGCCTTCTCTCAACCCCACCCAGGTTGACAACTACAGACCGGTCTCACTACTACCCTTTCTCTCTAAAACACTAGAAAGAGCTGTTTTAAATCAGGTCTCTGGCTTCCTCTCCCAGAATGACCTTCTGGACCAGAACCAATCTGGGTTCAAAAAAGGACACTCTACCGAGACAGCTCTGTTGTCTGTGACTGAAGCGTTGAAAACTGCCAGAGCTGCAGGTCAGTCCTCAGTGCTCATTCTGCTGGACCTCTCGGCCGCATTTGACACAGTCAACCATGACTTCCTCCTAACTATACTCTCAAACATGGGGATCGCAGACAATGTGCTGTCATGGTTCAGATCGTACCTCACTGGGCGCTCGTTCAAGGTGTCGTGGCAAGGAAAGCTGTCCTCAGCCCGCTCCTTATCCACTGGGGTTCCCCAAGGTTCGGTACTGGGACCCCTTCTCTTCTCCATATACACCACCTCTCTTGGTCAGGTTATCCGCTCACACGGATTTTCCTACCATTGCTTTGCTGATGACACCCAGCTATACCTGTCGTTCTCACCTGAAGATCACTCAATCTCTGCACGGATATCGCAGTGTCTCTCTGACATATCCTCATGGATGAAGGAGCATCACCTTCAATTAAATCTCTCAAAGACTGAACTTCTGGTTATACCAGCAAAACCATCTTTTCAACACAACTTCTCTATAAGTATCGACTCTCTCTCTCTCTCACCGACAAAGGTTGCTAGGAACTTGGGTGTTCTGGTTGATGATCAGCTCTCCTTCACGCACCGTGTGGCCTCAGTTGCTCGGTCCTGCCGCTTTGCGCTCTATAACATCCGAAAAATCAGACCGTTCTTGACGCAACAGGCCACCCAACTCCTGGTGCAAGCGGTCGTCAACTCACGCCTCGACTACTGCAATGCCCTGCTAACTGGCCTCCCGGCCTGTGTAGTAAAACCACTCCAGATGATCCAGAACGCAGCAGCACGTCTGGTCTTCAACCAGCCAAAACGGGCACATGTCACCCCACTGCTCATTGAGCTCCATTGGCTACCAGTTGATGCTCGCATCAAATTCAAAGCTCTTATAATCGCCTACAAGGTAATGACAGAACAGGCTACTTCCTACCTGCACTCGCTCCTGAAGGCTTACGCTACCTCCCGGCCGCTGCGCTCCTCCAGTGAGCGTCGCCTCGCTTTTCCAAAAACTCACACAAAGCAATCCAGACTGTTCTCATACAGAGTTCCCCAATGGTGGAACAAACTACCTTCCACTACCAGATCAGGAGAATCTCTCGCTATCTTTAAGAAACTCCTGAAGACAGAGCTCTTCAAAGAGCACTTACTCTCCTAACACCTCTAACTAACTACCTTCTACTACCAGATCAGGAGAATCTCTCACTATCTTTAATAAACTCCTGAAGACAGAGCTCTTCAAAGAGCACTTACTCTCCTAACACCTCTAACTAACTACCTTCTACTACCAGATCAGGAGAATCTCTCACTATCTTTAATAAACTCCTGAAGACAGAGCTCTTCAAAGAGCACTTACTCTCTTAACACCTCTAACACACTAACTACTTCTAACCTCATTTCCTTCTTCCTCTCCTTCACTCCTCTATCCTATTACTCCCCTTTGTCCTCCTTTTATCCCTATCCAAAGATGTTTTACCTTTAAACTTATTTTACATTGTACTTGACTATTGTAAGTCGCTTTGGACAAAAGCGTCTGCCAAATGTAATGTAATGTAATGTAATGTAATGAATATGTGGTGAGGACCATAAGTGTTCAGTATTTGTTGAGTGATCAAGAGTTTAAGTCTTTAAGTCTGCTCATCCGGAAGTGTTTAGCAGTCTGATGGCCTGTGGAAAGAAACTTTTGTTCAGTCTGGAAGTCCTGCACCTCATGCTGCGTTAACGTTTTCCAGAGGGCAGCAGTCTGAACAGTCCGTGAGCTGGGTGGGTGGCATCTCTGACCATCCTGGTGGCTCTGCTGTGGCACCTTGATGGGTACAGATCTTTTACAGGTGGAAGTGAGGTCCTGATGATGCGCTCTGCTGTCCTCACTACTCTCTGGAGTGATTTCTGTTCTGCAATTGTGCAGCTGCTGTACCAGACCGTGAGGCTGCTGGTCAAGATACTCTATTGTTCCTCTGTAGAATGTTGTGAGGATGTGAGGGGAAGGTTAGCTCTTCTCATCCTTCGTAGGAAGTGAAGGCGCTGCTGTGCTTTCTTAACCAGGGAGGTGGTGTGTGTGGTCCATGTCAGGTCGTCTGCGATGTGCACCCCCAGAAACTTGATACTATTCACAGACTCCACAGTTTTGCCCTGGATTGTGAGTGGTGTGTGCACTGTGCGCTTCCTCCTGAAGTCAATAGTCATTTCTTTTGTCTTGTTGACATTCAGTGACAGGTTGTTTCTGTCGCACCAGGCAACAAGTTGGTTTACCTCCTCTCTGTAGGCGGACTCATCGTCATTACTGATGAGGCCCACTACTGTAGTATCATCTGCAAACCTGATGATGTGGTTTGAGTTGTATTTGGCACAGCAGTCGTGGGTCAACAGAGTGAACAACAGAGGGCTCAACACGCATCCTTGGGGAACACCAGTGTTCATGATGGTGGTTTGGGAGGTGTTTCCTCCAACTCGCACTGTCTGCGGTCTGTCTGTGAGGAAGTCCAAAAATCAAGTGGCACAGTGAGGTGTCAATGCCTAATGGGCCAAGTTTTTCTACAAGGTGCTGGGGGATGACCGTGTTAAAGGCGGAGCTGAAGTCAATGAACAGCATCCGCACAGAACTGTTCTTGTTTTCCAGATGGGTCAAGCTCAGGTGGAGTGCTGTTGATATGGCATCATCAGTGGAGCGGTTGGGGCGGTATGCAAATTGAAGTGGGTCGAATGTTGGAGGCAGTCGTGATGTAATGTGTTCTTTGACCAGTCTCTCAAAGCACTTCATTACGATGGGAGTCAGTGCGATGGGTCGGTAGTCATTCAGTGATGCTGCTGGTGACTTCTTTGGCAGTGGTACAATGGTTGTAGCTTTGAAGCACTGAGGCACAATGGCTTGGCTCAAAGAGGTGTTGTAGATGTCTGCCAGGACATGTGCCAGTTGTTCGGCACATTCCTTAAGTACATACCCTGGAATGTTGTCAGGACCTGCTGCTTTCTGAGGGTTGACCTTGCGCAGAGCCTTCTGGACATCAGCTGGGTCTAGACAGAGGATTTTATCATCCAGACTAAGGGTAGCTTTTGTTATTGGGGTGATGTTGTTGTCCTCAAATCTGCTGAAGTGGGTGTTGAGTGTGTTGAGGAAGTCAGTGCTGTTATTGCTGAGTGGGGGGCGTGGCCTGTAGTCCGTGATGGACTGGATGCCCTGCCACAAGCGCCTGGAGTCTTTGGAGTCAGTGAAATGGTTTTGAATTTTCTGTCCATAAGCCCGCTTTGCTGCTCTTACACCTCGGTTCAAGTTAGCTCTAGCAGATCTGAGAGCATCCTTGTCACCAGACTTAAAAGCAGCATTACGTGCACGTAGAAGGGTATGCACCTCTCTAGTGAGCCAGGGTTTCTGGTTGGCTCTTGTGGTGATGTTCTTGGTAGCAGTCACATCTTCCACACACTTGGACACGTATCCCATCACTGACTCAGCATACTCTTCCAGATTGGTGTGATCATTGACAGTGGCAGCCTCTTTGAACATATTCCAGTCAGTGCATTCAAAGCAGTCCTGAAGTGCTGAGACTGCTCCCTCTGGCCAGGTCCTTATCTGCTTCACAGCTGGCTTAGCTCTGGTCAGCAGTGGCCTGTATGCTGGAATTAGCATAACAGAGAGATGGTCTGAGTTTCCAAGGTGGGGGTGGGGGGCTGTTTGAATGCCTTTTTTATGTTTGTATAGACCCGGTCTAGTGTGTTTTTTCCTCTGGTTGCAAAGTTCACATGTTGGTGGTAGTGCAGAAAAACTGACCTCAGATCAGTCTGGTTAAAATCGCCTGCTGTAATGAAAACACAGTCTGGATTGGCATTCTGTATCATGCTGATGGATTGATACAGAGTGGAGAGAGCTTCCTTTGTGTTAGCACTGGGATGAATGTACACTCCCATGATGTAGATGGCTGTGAACTCTTTTGGCAGGTAGAATGGTCTACATCTTACCGTCAGAAACTCAACATCTTCAGAACCGTGGCTTGACACAGCTTTAGCGTTCGTACACCAGTTGTTATTGATGTAAATGGAAACACCACCACCCCGCGATTTGCCGCTGAGAGCGTAGCTCCTGTCCGCACGGAATGTTGTTAGCCCCTCCATGCTAATGGCGCTATCTGCTACGGCAGAGTTTAGCCATGTCTCGGTGAAGACAAAAGCACAGCAGTCTCTAATCTTGCGTTGGGTGGTTAATTCCAGCCTCAAATAGTCCATTTTGTTCTCCAGTGATCGTACATTGGCCAGTAAGATGGATGGAAGCGCTGGTCTGTGTGGGTTAGCCTTTAACCTTGCACTAGCACCTGCCCGAGTAAACTGAATTTATTTAAAAAATTTGAGGAAACCGGTTACCTTAAAGAAGTTAAGTAATGGGTAATAAAAACTTAAGTTAACATAACTTAGAACATCAAGTTATTACAACTAAAGAGGAAGTTGATTTAACTTTTTTTATTTTTGTTATACTGTAAGACTGGATAAGTTTAGTTTACTCTTTTAAGTAATGGTGAATGAAAACTTGAGTT
Source organism: Astyanax mexicanus (assembly GCF_023375975.1). Taxonomy (NCBI): domain Eukaryota; kingdom Metazoa; phylum Chordata; class Actinopteri; order Characiformes; family Acestrorhamphidae; genus Astyanax; species Astyanax mexicanus. Next base: position 39,218,567 of record NC_064428.1, on the reverse strand, counting down.
AGCATTATTATAAATTAAAGCATCAAGTTATTATAACTAAAGGGGAAGTTGATTTATATGTAAGGTAGCCCAGTTAGTCAGAAACTGTTGGACACATCCAGTATGCAAATAGATTGTGACAGAAGCCAATGGAAAAGAAGCTGTTAATGGCAACAGACTAAACTCAGTTATTATAAGTTGGTTCAACTTCAGTTGAAATTCAGTTCAACTAACTCAAAATAGTTGAGTATTGTTTAGAAATATCCAATTTTATGTAAAACAGACTTAAATCATTTGAGTTCAAACAGCATTACAGTGAACTGGATGCTTTTAAGTTTGGAATCCTCTGGGAACCCTCACACCTGTATACATCATATAAGTAAGGTGTTATCTTGTGAACGGGGTTGAACACTAGCCGCCATGCTCAAAGCACGGAAATCGGCAAGTGATTCTGGCAGAAATCACATCCACATTCAATGCAGGAGAGAAATTAATTGCATATATTGCAGGTCAGTGCTGTGCACTGGACACTGGGATGCTCTCTGGAGGATCTAGAGACAGATCTGACTTTAGCGTTTCTTGCTAATCTCTAATATCACTGTGTGGTTCAACCATTCCCAGAGTTTAGAGAAATAAAGAGAAGAAGAAGAAGAAATCCTCCTCCTCCTCCCACTGTGATCCAAACTGCAGATCTGATCTGATCTTCTAAGGGAAGAAGATCATTTTCATCACTTTACTGAGTCTTTATTTAAATACTGGAAATATTTACATTATTATTCACCACCTACTCTGAACATCAATCATCACAGATCCATTCTGAGCTCCAACTGCATTCTGAGCTTCACAGTAGTACAGTCCAGTGTGATCAGCAGTGATGCTGATGATGCTGAAACTCTGTCCAGATCCTACAGGTGAGTCTCCACCATCTTTAAACCAGGTGTAGTTCTCCACAGGTGGGTCTCCATCACTGCTGCAGGTCAGATTCACTGAACTTCCCTCCACTATTCCACCAGAGGGACTGATGGACACTGAGACATTCTTTGGAGGATCTGCAGCAAACAGGTAAGAAGGAAATTAATCATGTTGAGAAAACCTAGTTGTAAGGAAAATCAATAATAGAGAATATAAACACGTCATCAACATACACAGAACATTTAAAGAGACAGCAGTGGATCTTCTCTCTCCGAGTTCATTACGACTCTGGCATGTGTATTCTCCACTGTCCTCAGAGCTGATGTTGGGAATGCTGTAGGTTCCTCCTGTTCCTGCTGATGATGATCCTTTAAACCAGGTGTAGTACTCCACAGGTGGGTCTCCATCACTGCTGCAGGTCAGAGTCACTGAATTTCCCTCCACTATTCCACCAGAGGGACTGATGGACACTGAGACGCTCTTTGGAGGATCTAGAGACAGATCTGACTTTAGCGTTTCTTGCTAATCTCTAATATCACTGTGTGGTTCAACCATTCCCAGAGTTTAGAGAAGAATGAGAACTTTACTCACGTCTGACTCTGAGAGTTTGAGCAGTAGAGGGGAGATGTTCAGATCCTCTTACAGCACAGCTATAACTGCCTGCATCCTCACTGCTGACTGTCTGCAGGTGGAGCTGCTGATTCTTCTGGATCATCTCTGTGGTTAAAGGACGTCCATCTTTGTACCAGATGAATGTTGGATCAGTCAGATTGCAGGTGGTTTTACACGTCAGAACTGCTGATTCTCCTTCTGTTACTTCTCCAGGAGATTCTACATGAAGCTCTGAGAGAAGGAGAGAATTCTCATTAAATTATTTTTTGTTTACTAAAATTGTTGAAATTTGGAAACACTTGCATCTGTATTTTAATATTTTAACTGATTTAATCTTATCAATGAAAAATATTACTTAGTAACTCACCAGTAACTTGAAGTGTGACACTAGGTTTTCCCAACCATTTCTTGTCCATCTCATCTGCTTTGATTCTAAAGCTGTACTCGTGTTCATCCTTCTTCGTTACGTTACTCAGTTTGAGAGAGTAGTACGTTTTATTATCAGTTAAACACTCAACCCTGCCTGAGTAATCTGGATCTACACTCAGATCAGTCGGCTCTCTCCAGAGATCTGGGTATTTCATACAAAATGCTGCTTTCAGTTTACTTTGGTCTAAATCTGCTGGAAGTGTAAAAGTGCCTTTAAAAAACACTGTAGATCCTTTTATAGCACATATTTCCTGCTGTTTGTACGTCACAATCAAGCCTTTTTCAGAAGCTCCTGAAACAAATGATGCAGTAAAGATCTGATTACTGAGGCTGGAGATTATCAGACACAGTTGATGAAAAGAGGAAAAACTGCAAACACAGCCAGATCAGATCATCCCAGCAATTTGAGCCAAGATCAGACCACAAGGTGACTGAAGAAGATTCCTGAAATCCTAAAAATATCATCAGCTGATCTACTGATATATTTTATCACCAACGCTGATGTTAAAGTTCAGCATCTACCAACAGAAAGGGTTTCTCTTTGCACATCTCTAAGACACTCAAACTTCTCCAAAACTTCTATTTGATCTAAGATGTACCTTTAAAAATCTATTCCCAGATTTCTCTTTTAATCTGGCCACAGCAATCCTCTCACTTCAACAATCAAGATCAAACTAATCTAAATGTAAATTATATTTAAAATTGTTTTATTTAGCTGTATGGGTTTAGTTATATTAACTCAATCCCTCACTGTTGTTAAATGAAGATCAAATGAACATATGATTAAATATGTTAAAAAAAAGTCTACGTTCTTCATTGGGTGACATTATTTTTTCTGTACGTGACTGTACTGTACAACATGAAGCTAATTCTGAGAAAAACCACAAATAGAGAAGAACTCTGCAGGCAGGGAGGGGGAGGAGCCTATCTCTGTTCAAGAACATCTTAATGATCAGCAGTGAATCACTACAGTCATGATGAAAGAGAACAGTGAGGGAGATAAAGTGAGATGTTTCAGTGATGGAGTTACAGTAGGATCTTCTGACTCACCAACAACCATCAGCAGAAACACCAGAAGAAGAGGAGGAGGAGGAGCCATCCTGAGTGACATCACCAGTCTGCACAACATCAATCAATAAGATTTTTTACAAATACTTTCTTTGGGGCATGTAAAAGTTATTTTTTTTTTTAAATATTGTTTGTAATGAATGTAATAAAACTACTATCATGAATATATCATCAATATTTGATCCACTTGTGAGAGTACTAAACCCTTATTTTTATAGTTTATCTTCATTAATCTGAATGCAGATCCAGTTTACAGTTTCCAGATGCAGTTTTATTGATGCATTTCCACCACTGAATATATTCAACACAGAATAAATAAGATCATCCACAGATAAATGTATTGAAATGATAGTTCTTACCTCTCTGTTCTCTCTCTGAGTGTCGTCTACAGCGTGGGAACGGCGAGTGAAGACTGAAGAAACAGCGCTGTGGTTTTAAGATGTAGAAAAGCTTGTGGTTCAATCTTTTTTCTTCTCACACTTATTGCAACACTGCTGCCCATCAAGTTAGAGAACACACCATTTCATATCTCTACTTTCCGTAAATTATGATTATAGTAGAAATATGAATTATGTTAATGCTAAATATTTTGCTAGCTTTAACATTATTGATAGCCTTTTTAAAAATAAAGTTATTGTAAAGGAAGCGTGTACAGAATAATTTATTTTTAATTTTATTTTTTGCATGACACTATCAGGATTATTCCTGTAAATTTACCTGCTAGATGAAGGTCCCGGGTTTCATTTTTGTCCCTCAAAACTGTGTTCAAATTGGAGAAATTGTCATAAAAGTGTTAAACGTCTAGCACTAGCATATTTCTCACGTTGCAGAGGGAGGCTGTTAACCAGCTGTGGTGCAAAGCTGCAAAGCTGTGGCTCAAAAAGCAGAACTAAAGTTGCATTATTATGCATGAATTCTAAGCAGAAAGCATCTGTATAATCAGACTAAAAGTGATGGAATACAGTCCACTCTCTAAGGCACCTACCTTCTGTGTTCTTAAATATTTTTGCTAAATACTGGGGCTAATGTTTACAGGATACATATATTTTTCATGTAAATAAATGCCATTTATAAGCTGCTAACCGGTCGTGGTTCATTTGACAAGTGCTTCTCTATAGTATCACTGGAAATATCACCTGAATACCTGGTCAATTACCTGTTTTGGTCTTTTTGCATTCAACCGTCTCCCATTTGGTTTAAACAATGCTACAGGTTTCTCCTAACAACTGAGGGAAATGTGTTATAAGATTACCCAGGTTTATCCTAATCTAGCTTTAAAATTATATCAACTATTTTGCATTAAATAAATATTTCTGAAAATTCAAAAAAATAGCAAAAATATCAGTTTGTAATGTGGTTTACAAAATGGACAAACTATATATCTTATAGTAAGAACTGTTAATATGATTGGTAGATAGTATAAAAAGGTTTTAAAGGGGCATCTAAAAGGAACGATGCAATTTGGAAACAAGTCCTGTGCCTGCAATTTAAAAAAAACATGTTTGGAGAAGCAATGCAGGTAAATATAGACTATTTCAGTCTATGAACAGGACAAACCTTCTGCAATGATATAATTGGTAACCTGGGAAACTCCAGCTTTAACTTTTCTTTTTAAAGTTTTTAAAACAACTCTGCCCCCTATCAACTGACACTAAACAATAATCAACACCAGCATGTTTAAGGGTTTTAAAACTTTAATTAGCATTCAGACTTTTACGACTTTTTTATTTGAGTACATAACAAGTATCACAACTGTAATAATAATAAACAGAAACTAAAGAGACATTTCATTAAACAGTTTTTTATATATACTGACATGTCAAAAGCTATAGTATTAGAAATATACACATCAGTTCTATATGTCCCAATCTTCTTTATCCTGAAACAACAGAACACTTACAGTGTTTAACACAATACTGTAATCCAAATGAAGTTCTACCATGTTCTACTAAATTCTACTGACCTGGAGATGAAGATTAAGATCAAAATAAGGAGGAGAAGAAGAAGAAATCGTCCTCCTCCTCCCACTGTGATCCAAACTGCAGATCTGATTTGATCTGCTTATGGAAGAAGATCATTTACATGATCTTCCATGTAAGTGAGGCCACAAAGTCTAGAATTGAAAGTCATATCAGAATTCTTTGGATGGGGTTCATTTGACAAGTATAGTATCACTGGAAAAGATGAAATTGATTTCTCAGGTAATCGATGATATGCTGGAGAAGAGCTTTTTAAAACCTTTACTCTCACCTTGGCTCACATATATATCGTACCTGAACCTAAGTAAACTGTTAGGATTCAATTTCTGTTGACTTCTCTGGTTTAAACACCAAGACTCACTTAAATACCTGGTTAATTACCTGTTTTGGTCTTTTTGAATTCAACAGACGCCCATTTGGTTTAAACAATGCTACAGGTTTCTCCTAACAACTGATGGAAATGTGTTATAAGACCTGAGTGGAAAGTGAATGTTTTCTACAAAAATGACATTGTAGATTTGTAACCAGATGTAAAAAAATATCTGTTACATTGCTGTAAAGTCTTCTTAAGGTTACAACAAAAAGGGCCTCAAATCCTGTGATGTATGACACCGTAGGGCAAATCTTGTCTGATAAAGACACTCAGACATATCCAGACAAAATTCAATTTACCCAAGTCTATTCTGACCCTAGCTTTGAAAATATATGAAATATTTTGCACAAAATAACACAAATATTTCTGAAAATTTCATTAAGTAGCAATAATATTAGTTTGTAATATGGTTTACAAAATAGATAAGCCATATATCTTATAGTAAAAAATGCTAATATAATTGGTAGACAGTATCAAAAGATTTCAAAGGGGCATCTAAAGGAACGATGCAATTTGGAAACAAGTCCTGGGGCTACAATTAAATAATAAAAAACATCAGTTTGAAGAAGCAATGCATGTAAATGTAGAATTTTTCAGTCTATGAACCTATGAAGTACCTATATCGTACCTGAACCTATGAAAACTGTTAGGATTCCATTTCTGTTGACTTCTCTGCTTTTACCAATAAGACTCACCTGAATACCTGGTCAATTACCTGTTTCGGGCTTTTTGAATCCGAACGTCTCCCATTTGGTTTAAACAATGCTACAGGTTTCTCCTACGAACTGATGGAAATGTGTTATAAGGCCTGAGTTTAAAGTGAAGGTTTTCTACAAATATGACAGTGTAGATTTGTTACCAGATGTAAAAAAAAATATCTGTTACATTTCTGTAAAGTCTTCTTAAGATTACATCAAAAAGGGCCTCAAATCCTGAGATGTATGACACTGTAGGGCAAATCTTGTCTGATAAAGACACCCAGACATATACAGACAAAATTCTGTTTACCCAAGTCTATTCTGACCCTAGCTTTGAAAATGTGTCAAATATTTTGCACATAACACAAATATTTTTGAAAATTCAAATAAATAGCAAAAATATTTGTTTGTAATATGGTTTACAAAATAGATAAGACATATATCTTTTAGTAAGAACTGCTAATATAATTGGTAGACAGTATCAAAATATTTCAAAGGGGCATCTAAAAGGGTACAAAGCAGTTTGGAAAAAAGTCCTGTGCATGCAATTAAAAAAAACATATTTGAAGAAGCAATGGAGGTAAATATAGACTATTTCAGACCTTCTCCAATGATATAATTGGTATCCTGGGAAACTCCAGCTTTAACTTTTCCCTTTTTAACACAAGTCTGCCCCCTATGGGCTGACATGGGTAACAACACTAAAGAATAACCATCACCAGCATGATTATCATATTTAAGACTTTTATTAGCATTCAGACTTTTATAACATTATATTTGCAATATTATTTTTCCTGCATAAGAGTTTCACAACTGTAATCACAATAAAAATCAAATTAAAGAAACATTTCATTATAACAGTGTTCAGTATATACTGACAATCAAAAGTAATAGTATATGAAATATACACAACATCAGTTCTATAGTCCCCAACATAGAACCCTTTAGGACTAAAATCAAACAGCTTCTCCATTTATATCAAAAACTCAATAAACCTGAGGTTCAAATCTGTTAAAGGTCCATCAACCTTGTAGCGATCTGTCAATTAACTTTTTGTAACAATTTATATATGCACATATATTAAGGCACTAAACTAGAAATTAACCAATAAAACTGAATGAAGTAAGTAAAAATAATGTGTTAATAATAAACTGCATGGAAAAATGTAAATAATATGAACCATAACATCAAACTGCTTTCAGAATACACTTATAAACATGACATAAACAAATTACATGATATGACCAAGAAAAGCACAACAGTGAATATTGAAAATATAATTTCTAAAAATACAGCACATTAAATAAATGTGTAAAATGAATGAAGCAGCAACAAATAAGCTATATTTTGTTTGCATAATAAATTCAATAAAATCTTATTACCTAGATTCTCTCATAGCCTCACAATCTCTCTCTCCCATCATAAACCTCTATTTGATTCTGTCATAGATGACTGAAGCCTCATCCACTTTCTGTGACCTATAAAACAAGGGAAATAAAATGGTATATTTTACTTATTATAAGTAGTAAATATAGGTTTTTGAAAGAGTCAACTATTTACATTGTATATATGTATATTTTTTCCAAAGTATTGGTGAAAGTGCATTAGAGCTGAGAATGTTGTATTTTTATAAAGATTTTAAAGCTTATTTTTCTTTCTGAAGATTCTACACAGTACATTTAACCAGTGTTAAATATGAAACTCACCCAGTAGCAGCAGCATCAGCGTGACGGTGGTGGAATGTAACACTGGCGTACTGAAGCTCCTCCTGCTGGTCAGATCTGATCACAACATCAGGTTTTCTACCAGTCCTGACTGTAGCGTACTGAACATCATCATCATGATCAGGAGCTCCAGAGGAAGCATCACCTGCAGTCTCTACAGGTCTGGATCTGCTGTGAGTAACGGTGGCGTACTGGACGTCATCCTGAAGAAGATCATTCATTATAAAGATACTGAACATCTTATTTACTGAAGACTGAATAGAAACATCACTGAAATATGATGGATTGTGTTCTGCTGGATATTTTACCTGATCTGATCCATCCTGATCAGATCCAGCATCTCTCTTCTTCATCCTGAAACAACAGAACACTTACAGTGTTTAACACAATGCTATAAACCAAATGAAGTTCTACCATGTTCTACTAAATTCTACTGACCTGGAGATGAAGATTAAGATCAAAATAAAGAGAAGAAGAAGAAGAAATCCTCCTCCTCCTCCCACTGAGATCCAAACTGCAGATCTGATCTGATCTTCTGAGGGAAGAAGATCATTTCCATCACTTTACTGAGTCTTTATTTAAATACTGGAACTATTTACATTATTATTCACCACCTACTCTGAACGTCAATCATCACAGATCCATTCTGAACTCCAACTGCATTCTGAGCTTCACAGTAGTACAGTCCAGTGTGATTAACAGTGATGCTGATGATGCTGAAACTCTGTCCAGATCCTACAGGTGAGTCTCCACCTTCTTTAAACCAGGTGTAGTTCTCCACAGGTGGGTCTGAAGCACGGTTTGACAAGGCAGCACAACTCGACAGAACACCGGTCAAATCGCCACCGTTCACGTCGGATTTTATGATATAAAGCGACTCTGGGGCTTCAATGGGGTGAAACTGCCCGAACACCAAATCACCATGTCTGAGGTAAGAGTTGAGTAGCGTTAGTTTAGCTGAATAAAATGTTATTAATGCATTGATCATGTTTCTTTTGGGCTTGGTGTGATTTAACTTTAGGGTTTACTTAATCCAGCATTCAGTGCTTTATCTTAATAACCAAACCTGTATTTCTAAAAACATTTTGTCCTTTTTTCAGGTTTAGAGCTGTAAAATTGACTGTGTGGGGGAAGGCAGGTAGGTGTTCTCTGCTGCAGTGCTGTTAGCCAATCAGAGGCAATATGTTTGCATGTATGAATATTCATGATCGTCACTGCTGATCACACTGGACTGTACTACTGTGAAGCTCAGAATGCAGTTGGAGTTCAGAATGGATCTGTGATGATTGATGTTCAGAGTAGGTGGTGAATAATAATGTAAATAGTTCCAGTATTTAAATAAAGACTCAGTAAAGTGATGGAAATGATCTTCTTCCCTCAGCAGATCAGATCAGATCTGCAGTTTGGATCACAGTGGGAGGAGGAGGAGGATTTCTTCTTCTTCTTCTCTTTATTTTGGTCTTAATCTTCATCTCCAGGTCAGTAGAATTTAGTAGAACATGGTAGAACTCCGTTTGGTTTATAGCATTGTGTTAAACACTGTAAGTGTTCTGTTGTTTCAGGATGAAGAAGAGAGATGCTGGATCTGATCAGGATGGATCTGATCAGGTAAAATATCCAGCAGAACACAATCCATCATATTTCAGTGATGTTTCTATTCAGTCTTCAGTAAATAAGATGTTTAGTATCTTTATAATGAATGATCTTCTTCAGGATGACGTCCAGTACGCCACCGTTACTCACAGCAGATCCAGACCTGTAGAGACTGCAGGTGATGCTTCCTCTGGAGCTCCTGATCATGATGATGATGTTCAGTACGCTACAGTCAGGACTGGTAGAAATATACTATTTATACTGTCATTCCATCTCAATCACCATCAATATTGCACTATTGTCTTACGTATGTTTATTGTGTCTTGCTGTATTGAACATATAGTGTCTCCCACTCTGTTATATTATTTATCTATTTCTTTTTTTTTACTTATATTTATATATCTATTTCTCCCCCACACCACTGCACCTTGTTTTTGTCTCATGTATGTCTATTTGTGTCCCTGCTGTATTGTACGCATAGTGTCTCCCATTCTCCTTTATTATATCTATTATCTGTACTTGATGTAAAATTGGGAAGGAGAGTAACATAATTTCAATTCTCTGTATGTCCTGTACATATGCAGTATTGACAATAAAACTACTTGACTTGACTTGAACTGTTGTAAACATCTAAACACCTACCTATCTCAATTGTACCTGGCTGGTGGTGTTTTTCCTCCATAGACTAATTCTAACCATTTGTTTCTTAGCTCTGAATTACTAGGTAAAGTATATAAACACTGATGTGTTATTCACACAAATAACGCAGGAATTCAGCTCTGTCTGTGGGCGGTCCTGAGCCGATGTGGGCGGGGCCATGAATACTAATTCACAGGTTGATGTAGACACAGTGCTTTTGCTGATCGAATCGTTTATAAAATCAGCCCAAAAGTCCAAACTTGCATTCGCCAACTTTATTTAAAAAGATGAAACAAATACAGTTTTTTAAATGCAAAGAACAAGAAAATATAAGTGCAGTAGTACATGCCTTTTGTGGTTTTTAAGCTGTGCAAGGTGTACTTTTCCCATCGTTACGGTAGCAAAGACACGTTGACACGCCCTAAACAAAGCTGTTATTTTTACAGAAATAGTCTTAATCCACTAGTAGATATGTTTAATTGAAAGAGAGAGAGTGCCTCTATTTCCTTACGATCCAAAAACAAAAGAAGAGAAAGAAGAGCAGAAGAAAAGAGAGTTAGAATAAACAGTAATGTATAATAGAATAAATCTGCCTCTCTTCAGCAGGTGAGATCATTCTCCAGGCTGATCTTCTTCTCAGTGTTGGATTCTCAGCGTCTGAAAAAGGAATAAAGTCAGTAAAGTGTATCAGAACTGGTCTACAGTCTCCCACCTTCACTCCAACAGTCTAATCTTCAGTCTGAGGAAATAAATCCAGGTTAGAACTCAGTCTGTTACCTGGAAGAAGGTACTTCTGTTCTGTGTTAAAGTGTGATGATCTTTAAACTGTGGAACTCACTGCTAGAGTCTCGTACTCTGGAGACCTGGACTGAGGGTCCAGAGCTTCATAGGTGTCGTCAGTAGACCTGGCCTGAGCAGCCTGTGGGAGGGAGAGATAGAATAAAGCAGAAGATGAAAGAGAAGAATGAAAGATCTCCACTGGGTTTAGAGAGCTAGGAACTCTTTAAAGATCTAGAGGAAGGGTTTATGAAGAGACACTCACTGCGAGAGTCTGGTACTCATCATCAGAGGACCTGGTTCTGCGCTGGAGAGCTGTGTAGGTGGGGTCTTTAGCATTAGGGTCAGGGTTCTGCTGGGGGGACGGTTAGAGGAGATGTGGAGATCAGAATGATGGAGATCAAGAGTCGACTCTCATCAATCAGGATCACTTTCAACACTTTAAAACACTCTGATTCACTATAGAACAGCAGTTTTGATCTGTTTTTAGTTCTAACTCTTATATTTCAACTGCTCTCATGTATATAAACACCAAGTTTCCTCATTAACTTTGATTTTATAACATTGGCCTATGCTAGTTTTGCATTTATTAAGATAAAACACCAAATTTTGACTCATCTCATAGAAACAATGAACATTTCACATGCACAAAAATGCGTTTATTATATTTATTATATCGCTTTTTCCAAAAATTCCCAGTTCTTTCTTTAGTAGTGTGCACTTGTAACCAGTCAGTTCCAAAATAACAAAGACAACATGAAAAATCTGTGTAAAAGCCTTAAAAACCCATCAGGAATTACAGCATTTTAAAATCCCCCAATCAATTCCCATCAACAAAAATAGCCTAAAAACATTCAGAACTGAGAACTTTTTTATTTTTGTCTTCATAAATTGTCCACAGAACGAGCAAAATGCATCTGCTGGAATGAATGATGCCTAAATTAATGATCTAAATGAACTATAGCTCTATACACAAGTTCACTTACTCATCAGAACATCGTATGAAATGATTGGTTATTCAGTCCCATAAAGTTCTAGAAAGTTCTACACAATTCTGGACAGTTCTAGAAACTTCCTGATAGATCTCATAGTTCTAGAAGCTTCTCGAAGTCTAAACTCAATATCCATACACAATATTTCTCAAATATTCATAAAATAGATCAATTTCTAATATTTATTAAAAAGATCATGTTCTGTAATCAGAAGTTCTGATTCATGTTCAGCTCTTAGATCAGCACCTTGGACAGCACCCTCACCTTTTCTCACTTATATCCCATAAACCTTACAGAGACACCTACTGCCCCCTACAGGACACAGTGTGGAATTACAGCATTACAGTGATTTTCAAAAGCAGTGTTTTAATTCTGGTTCTGGATCCACTGAACTGCAGCTTCTCCAGCATAACCTGTTCCATCACATCTGATCCAGATCATGAAGGAAATTAATTATTCATGTTTTATTGAGTTAGATTAGATGTGTTGATTTAATCTAAAGGAAATTACTGCCACCTCCTGGTGAACCTCATAATTACATGTGCTTATCAGTGATTAATAAGATAAATTTACCTGATTTGATCCAGTACCTTCAGATCCAGCAGCTCTTTTCTTCATCCTGTGATGAAGGAACACAAAACCAAACCTTTACACAACAGAACTTTCTGAATGAGGAGACTTAGAGCTAAACTGTACTGACCTGTAGATAAAGAACAAGACCATCAGAAAGAGAAGAAGAAGAAGAAATCCTCCTCCTCCTCCCACTGAGATCCAAACTGCAGATCTGATCTGATTTTCTGAGGGAAGAAGATAATTTCCATCACTTTACTGAGTCTTTATTTAAATACTGGAACTATTTACATTATTATTCACCACCTACTCTGAACATCAATCATCACAGATCCATTCTGAACTCCAACTGGATTCTGAGCTTCACAGTAGTACAGTCCAGTGTGATCAGCAGTGATGTTGATGATGCTGAAACTCTGTCCAGATCCTACAGGTGAGTCTCCACCATCTTTAAACCAGGTGTAGTTCTCCACAGGTGGGTATCCATCACTGCTGCAGGTCAGAGTCACTGAACTTCCCTCCACTATTCCACCAGAGGGACTGATGGACACTGAGACGCTCTTTGGAGGATCTGCAGCAACAGGGAAAAAGTAAATTGATCAGGTAAATAAGAAATTAAGCAAAATAATCTTATGGAGAATTATAAAACATCATCAACGTACACAGGACATTTAAAGAGACAGCAGTGGATCTTCTCTCTCCGAGTTCATTACGACTCTGGCATGTGTATTCTCCACTGTCCTCAGAGCTGATGTTGGGAATGCTGTAGGTTCCTCCTGTTCCTGCTGATGATGATCCTTTAAACCAGGTGTAGATCTCCACAGGTGGGACTCCATCACTGCTGCAGGTCAGATTCACTGAACTTCCCTCCACTATTCCACCAGAGGGACTGATGGACACTGAGACGCTCTTTGGAGGATCTGCAGCAAACAGGTAAGAAGGAAATGAATCACGTCGAGTTTTAAAGAAATTCATTGAATAGAATATATTAAAACGTCATCAACGTACACAGAACATTTAAAGAGACAGCAGTGGAGTTTTTGTCTCCGAGTTCATTACGACTCTGGCATGTGTATTCTCCACTGTCCTCAGAGCTGATGTTGGGAATGCTGTAGGTTCCTCCTGTTCCTACTGATGATGATCCTTTAAACCAGGTGTAGATCTCCACAGGTGGGTCTCCATCACTGCTGCAGGTCAGAGTCACTGAACTTCCCTCCACTATTCCACCAGCGGGACTGATGGACACTGAGACGTTCTTTGGAGGATCTAGAGACAGATCTGACTTTAGCGTTTCTTGCTAATCTCTAATATCACTGTGTGGTTCAACCATTCCCAGAGTTTAGAGAAGAATGAGAACTTTACTCACGTCTGACTCTGAGAGTTTGAGCAGTAGAGGGGAGATGTTCAGATCCTCTTACAGCACAGCTATAACTGCCTGCATCCTCACTGCTGACTGTCTGCAGGTGGAGCTGCTGATTCTTCTGGATCATCTCTGTGGTTAAAGGACGTCCATCTTTGTACCAGATGAATGTTGGATCAGTCAGATTGCAGGTGGTTTTACACATCAGAACTGCTGATTCTCCTTCTGTTACTTCTCCAGGAGATTCTACATGGAGCTCTGAGGCAAGAAGAGAATTATCAATAAATTATTTTTGTTTTTTTACTGAAATTGTTGAATTTTAGTTTAATACTTAAACTGATTTAATCTTATCAATGAAAAATATTACTTAGTAACTCACCAGTAACTTGGAGTGTGACATCAGGTCTTCCTAACCATGTTTTATCCACCTCATTTTCTTTGATTATAAAGGTGTACTTATGTTCATCCTTCTTCATCACGTTACTCAGTTTGAGAGAGTAGTATGTTTTCTTATCAGTTAAACACTCAACCCTGCCTGAGTAATCTGAATGTACACTCAGATCAGTCGGCTTGTCCCAGGGAAAAGGGAATTTTGTACAAAATGCTGCTTTCAGTTTACTTTGGTCTAAATCTGCTGGAAGTGTAAAAGTGCCTTTAATAAACACTGTAGATCCTTTTATAGCACATATTTCCTGCTGTTTGTACGTCACAATCAAACCTTTTTCAGAAGCTCCTGAAACAAATGATGGAGTAAAGATCTGATTACTGAAGCTGGAGATTATCAGACACAGTTGATGAAAAGAGGAACAACTGCAAACACGGTCAGATCAGATCATCCCAGCAATTTGAGCCAAGATCAGACCACAAGGTGACTGAAGAAGATTCCTGCAATCCTAAAAATATCATCAGCTGATCTCCTGATATATTTTATCACCAAAACCGATGTTGTTCAGCATCTACCAACAGAAAGTGTTTCTTTTTGTACATCTCCAAGACACTCAAACTTCTCCAAAACTTCTATTAGATCAAATATAAGTTTTGGAGAAGTTTGAGTGTCTTGGAGATGTACAAAAAGAAACACTTTCTGTTGGTAGATGCTGAACAACATCGGTTTTGATCTTTAAAAATCCATTCCCAGATTTCTCTTTTAATCTGGCCACAGCAATCCTTTCACTTCAACAATCAAGATCAAACTAATCTAAATGTAAATTATATTTAAAATTGTTTTATTTAGCTGTATGGGTTTAGTTATATTAACTCAATCCCTCACTGTTGTTAAATGAAGATCAAATGAACATATGATTAAATATGTTAAAAAAAAGTCTACGTTCTTCATTGGGTGACATTATTTTTTCTGTATGTGACTGTACTGTACAACATGAAGCTGATTCTGAGAAAAACCACAAATAGAGAAGAACTCTGCAGACAGGGAGGGGGAGGAGCCTATCTCTGTTCAGGAACATCTTAATGATCAGCAGTGAATCACTACAGTCATGATGAAAGAGAACAGTGAGGGAGATAAAGTGAGATGTTTCAGTGATGGAGTTACAGTAGGATCTTCTGACTCACCAACAACCATCAGCAGAAACACCAGAAGAAGAGGAGGAGGAGGAGCCATCCTGAGTGACATCACCAGTCTGCACAACATCAAACAATCAAATTTCTTACAAATACTTTCTTTGGGGCATATAAAAGTTAATTTTTTATCAAAATATTGTTTGTAATAAATGTAATAAAATTACTAACATCGATATATCATCAATATATGATCCACTTGTGAGAGTACTAAACCCTTATTTTTATAGTTTATCTTCATTTATCTGAATGCAGATCCAGTTTACGTTTTTCAGATGCAGTTTTATTGATGCATTTCCACCACTGAATATTTTCAACACAGAATAAATAAGATCATCCACAGATAAATGTATTGAAATGATAGTTCTTACCTCTCTGTTCTCTCTCTGAGTGTCGTCTACAGCGTGGGAACGGCGAGTGAAGACTGAAGAAACAGCGCTGTGGTTTTAAGATGTTGAAAAGCTTGTGGTTTAAACTTTTTTCTTCTCACACTTATTGCAACACTGCTGCCCATCAAGTTAGAAAACTCACCATTTCATATCTCTACTTTCTGCAAATTATGATTATAGTAGAAATTTGAATTATCTTAATGCTAAATATTTTGCTACATTTAACACTTTTTATAGCCTTTTTTTTTTTTAAATAAAGTTGTTGTAAAGGAACCATGTACAGAATAATTTATTTTTAATTTTATTTTTTGCATGACACTAACAGGATTATTCCTGGAAATTTACCTGCTAGATGAAGGTCCAGGCTTTCCTTTTTGTCCCTGAAAACTGTGTTCAAATTGGACACATTCTAATAAAAGTGTTAAACGTCTATCACTAGCTTATTTCTCACGTTGCAGAGGGAGGCTGTTAACCAGCTGTGGTGCAAAGCTGCAAAGCTGTGGCTCAAAAAGCAGAACTACAGTTGCATTATTATGCATGAACTCTAAGCAGAAAGCATCTATATAATCAGACTAAAACTGTTTGAATACAGTCCACTGTCTAGGGCACCTACATTGTTGTGTTCTTAAATATTTTTGCTAAATACTGGGGCTATTGTTGATAGGATACATATATTTTTCATGTAAATAAATTTCATTTATAGGCTGCTAACCAGCTGAAAACCTATGTCACCTGAATATTATAAAAGGGATTTAATTGATGTTTTCATAATATATTAACCTTTGCTTAACTATCTTGGTTTGTCTTTTCTTTCTTTTATTTATTTGGTAACACTTTACTTGGATGGTCCATTTTTGACACTAAAGTGAGTGTAAACTAACTATCAAAAACATGTCACTGAACTGTTCCATGAATATCAAGTTCCTCTGTCAATAGTGGCATCACATTATATCATATAGATGATCAGGTGAGTGTCATCTGCATCTCAACAACGTGTCAACTGCATATCAACAACATAAAAAGTAAATTCTCAACTACATCTAGCAAAGATTTATCTACTGATAGGCACCTTAGTGTAACATGACATCTCTATGTTTTGCACCACCCAACAACAATTAGTGCAATTAAAACATAGACTGTCAACTGCATGTCAGTTGACCCTCAATTGAGTTTGTTTGAACACTATGTTGCGTATATGCTGAATATATGTTGAAAGTCAAGGACTCACCTTTTAAATGTATTTTAATCATCATTTGGACCATCCAGGTAAAGTAAAACCATGATGGTCAACTTTAACTAAGCTAAATAACTTCTTTGTGTCAACTGCATGTCAGTTGACTCTCAACTTAGTTTATATTTCACTAAGTTGCGTATATGCTGAATATATGTTGAAAGTCAAGGACTCACCTTTTACATGTATTTTAATCATCATTTGGACCATCCAAGTAAAGTAAAACCATGATGGTCAACTTTAACTAAGTTAAATAACTTCTTTGTGTCAACTGCATGTCAGTTGACTCTCAGCTTCATGTCCATTACATTACCATAGATATGCAATGAGGAATAAGTACAAGGGATTTGAAAAAGAAGAGGTTTTATTACACATTTTTTCACATAAACACAAATGTTATATGAAACATTTTTCCAGGTAATTGTGAATAAAAATGTCTGAAAGAAGTGACCGTTTAACAGGTCATTAACTTTAACTTTAACATTAACTTGTTTAGTCCCCTTAGAGAAGTAATGCCAACAATATATATCTCCCTAGGGCAGATTAATAAACAAAGCTATTGGAACCATTTAATGCCAGGTGTGGGCTAGAGGGGTATAAAGTTCTGAATAAAGATTATAAACACACACCAAAAAAAAAAAAAACATATATTATATTATATTATATTATATTATATTATATTATATTATATACAGGGCCATCTAAAAAAATTAGAATATCTTTGAAAAGTTACTTTATTTCAGTAATCCAGTTAAAAATGTGAAACTCATATATTATATAGATGTATTACACACAGAATGATCTATTTTAAGTGTTTATTTATTTTATTGATTTTGGCTTACAGCCAATAAAACCCAAAAATCAGTGTCTCAGAAAATTAAAATATTATATAAGACCAATTGGTACTTTCTGCAGTGTGGGCAGTGTGCCAAGTCCTGCTGGACAATGAAATCTGCATCTCCATAAAAGTTATAATCAGCAGAGGGAAGAAGCATGAAGTGCTTTAAGATTTTCTGGGAAAACAAAACTGCACTGACTTTAGACTTGATAATAAAACACAGTGGATCAACACCAGCAGATGACAGACATGAAGTCTAGTCTAGGTCTAGTGAAGTTTCCACCAATCAGTGATGGTTTGGAGAGACATGTCATCTGCTGGTGTTGATCCACTGTGTTTTATTATCAAGTCTAAAGTCAGTGCAGTTTTGTTTTCCCACAAAATCTTACAGCACTTCTTGCTTCCATCCGCTGATAACTTTTATGGAGATGCAGATTTCATTTTCCAGCAGGACTTGGCACACTGCCCACACTGCCAAAAGTACCAACTGGTCTTATATAATATTAAAATTTTCGGAGACACTGTTTTTTGGGTTTTCATTGGCTGTACGCCATAATCATCAACAATAAAATAAATAAACACTTAAAAATAGATCATTCTGTGTTTAATACATATATATAATAGATGAGTTTCACATTTTTAACTGAATTACTGAAATAAAGTAACTTTTCAAAGATATTCAAATTTTATATATATATATATATATATATATATATATATATATACATATATATATATATATATATATATTACTATAATTACATTACTAGTCATTTTTATACCATGTGGCCTTACATGCAGACCATACCTTACACCACTTCTTCAGTATTCTTTATCAACATTGAAAGGGATCAGTTTTTTCTCTCTTTTCATTGTGACCACCTTTGCAGCAAGAGCATCATCTCCTTGAATTTTGGTAACACAAAGGTGGGCCAGGCCTCTGAGAGTCTTGTATTGTCCTTTAAAACCACTGAGAAGTGGTCTTTCAGTAAGATACAACTCTGCAATGGCTGCCATCCCCTTCACAGCATTCCTCGATACTGCAACCTTTTTGAATGCATGAGCCATTTTCATTCCCTTCTGGATGCAGCGAAGAACCTTTCTGTATCTCCAGACAACTTCTTTTATGCTGCTCACTAGACAAAACAAAACAGAGATTAGACATAAAATGGGCAAAGTGTTTCTTAATATCAATATCCACAAAAAAAATTGGCTATGAAAAAAAAGTTATGGTAGGCTAACAATCATACAACATCCAGGATAAGGGTTGTTGGCAACACACTTTATGAACTGTGCCCACATAACCCTTTTGTAACTCCTTATTTTAAGACTGTATTATGTGTCCCTAAATGTGTAAAATATTCAGCTCCAACGAAAGGCCTGTTATTTCCCCTTCACTGCAACAGCATGTCGATTACTGACCAAAGATTCACTCATGAACACCTGAAGATGAGGAAGTAGGCCTGTCGCAATATCGACGCTACCATATCGACTTTTTGTGCGATATTTTTTTTTTATCGTGACCATTTTTGCCAATGTCGATAACAGCCAGTAGGTTTCCACGTGAGCGAGGAGAACCATCAATGCAAAATAGCCAGTATGTGGACTTTGTTTCAAAACAGTGGCAACAAAAGCTGGCAACACTACTAACCTGAGATCTTATTTAAAGCACAACCATCCAGCCCAATTAATCCAGCTGAATATTAAATACTGTTCCCCAGAGAAATCCTGCCTCAAGCCCCACATGCTAAACATGCTGGTGTTCCTGCTCTAAATTTGTCTGACAGTTACATAAAAAATACATTTATAGCAAGAGCTATGGCCTGCTGTGCTATCTGTGCCTTTGATCATATGGACACGTGTGTTAATGTGTGCTAATGTGTGTTTTATAGCATATACATATATAATCAGAAAAAAGTATCTGCAAGTGCCTTTGTGTCAAGAGTTAAAAAAAAAAAACAGTTACTTTATTTTTTTATATAAAGGTCTGTTTAA
Organism: Astyanax mexicanus; assembly: GCF_023375975.1. Classification (NCBI taxonomy): domain Eukaryota; kingdom Metazoa; phylum Chordata; class Actinopteri; order Characiformes; family Acestrorhamphidae; genus Astyanax; species Astyanax mexicanus. The sequence goes on along the minus strand of NC_064428.1, from coordinate 39,198,834 downwards.
TATTTAGTGCAATTTATTCTTACATTCAGCTGTTCCATATTTCAGGTTATGTTACAGGTTTTGATACGAACAATTGAAGCAGTATATCCAGTGTGACCTGACTTTAAATGCTATACTGTTCAAATCAGTACAAAAAATATATGCAAATAATGTGTATTCCAAATAAAAAATAATTTTCACTAACATTGTTTTACTGAAAATAGTATAGTGCAGTTGTTCTCAACCTTGGTCCTGCAGAGTTTATACTAATTACAACACTCCTGATCCAACTATTCAACTGTCAAGCTCTCACTGATGAGAACTTAGATGTGTGACTGCAGGAAACACTAATACCTGCTGGCTAGTAGTGCCCTGGAACAGGACTGTTAGCCATTGATACAGTCTCTGTAGCTTTTAATTATTATTTTTTTTTTAAATCAGTCAGTTTTAATGTCATGTAAAATCTGTGTGATGCCATTAATGCATTTATATAATAATAAAAAATAAAAAAAAACATTCAGTGTTTCTGTATTATCTCTGACAGAGCTATTATCACATTATGATACAATGTCTGAATAAATTACCTACCCTTTTCTTTTGAGAAGGTTTTTTTCTCCTTTGTCTTCTTCTTGTCTTTTTTCTTCCTCTTTGCCTTTTCTTTTTTCTTCTTCTTCTTATCCCTGTCCCTTTTCATATGCTTCCACTTCCTATGCTTTTTTTCATCTGAGCTAGAGTCAGATTCCAGGCTTGATTCAAAGTCTGAAGTAGTCAGAGAATCAGAGGTAGATTCTGAGCCGGAGTCTGACTCTGTCATGGAATCCTCACCAGAGGGTCCTGTCTCTCTGTTGGCTTCATCAGCTGAAAGACAGGCAGGAAAAAAACAGCTATAAAATGTACAATAAACAGTTACTTTGAATTTTCAGAAATAGACCACCTACAGCTGCACTGATAGGGCTTAATCTGAAACCCTAATCAAATGAACTATACTGTAGTTCCCCAATGGTACCACCAATAAAAATATGATTATATTCTCATTATAAAACCACAAAACATGAATACCTAACAATGTCATATAAAGTATATAAAAATATTTAATTATTTAATTTAAATACACATCTACAAACAATCTCCTACAAACCTACATCCAGTTAAATTAATTGTTTCAGTTATTTTACAGAAGCAAGCCCAACTAATAGAAACCAATTTGCATTATATTCTTAATTCTTAAGTATGAGGTTACGAAGTCCTTATTATTAATGACTGGACACTGAACATTTCTGACCCCACGAAAAAGTTTCGGTTCTGATTGCAACAGTGTTTTTTTTTTGATAAGTGTTTTGACATTTGACTTGTTCAAATTCTTGTTTGGATTTGTTTGGATGTTTGAAGCCTATTTTTATTTTAATCAAGCAGAACACATAACAGGTTCTTTAAGGGCCAACTAATAAAAAAAATGCAATAAGGTGCGATATAAGACGAGACAATATTGTTCATATCGATATAGACTACGCTGCGTTACAGTGAGCCTCATCAGTTCTCCCGCTGTGTCTCTGTACAGCTTCACCTAGCCCTGCCTCCCTCCCTCACTGAACACACTACCCCTCCCCCACCGCAGTCAGCATCAGCAGCAGAGCGGGGAGAGAGAGAGAATGTGACAGAGAAACCTCCCGTTACATCTCATTTTTAGATGGTTTTGATTCAGCGAGTAAGATGAGCAGCAGAATAAGGTATTTTGTAGAGCGGGGGTCAGTAATAGGCGGACCTGGTCCACTATTGAGAACTAGTTCACTTCTAGAGGGTTTATTTCAAACTTTATTAGCCGTTGACAGAGGTTTTGCAGTGCAGGAAACTCAAAGATCAATCGCCTGCGTTCTAAATAAAGTGTGACGCGCACAGAGGAGAGATACGAAGCTCATCCGGACAATGTTCTTTATAAAAATACACAGTGACGGCAGAACCCAACTTTTCAGAGAAACAGCAGCGCGTCTCATGTTCTGAAGCATCACCACTGAACTAACTAACACTCATCTTTAGAGCAGACACACCCACTCTAACCTGAACTGATCAATCAGCTCCTTCACATGTGTATGAGAATAGACCTGACACTGTTTCAGCCCAGATATACAGAAAACTCAAACTGCGCTTTTTATTTTATTTTTTCTTAAGCACTTTAAATGCCCTTTTTCCAAAAGCATATATTTTATATATCCCTTGTTTTTAGGCTACTTTAAGTTAAAAAAAAATAATTTGAGGAATTGTTTAATATATATGTTTATAATTAGTATAATTTGAAATGACTTTCAGTTGTTGATTATATAAAATGCTGCTAGAACTGCTAGGCTACTCTAATATACAGGATACGGTGTTCTGTCAAATTGTCCTATCTTGTCAAACCGTGCTGCCCTAATCTATATATTTAACTGTAAAAATACAAAAAAAGCACTGGTTTAGGGTATGTAACCAGTGACATTTCAGTAGATGCACTTTATTAGATTTGGATTGCATAAATCATTGTATCATGGCAAATTATGGCACATAGAGCTCATTACAAACTGCTTTTGTATTTATTTATAATAATAATTGTAATTATTAGTTTCCATTTGCACTTTTGTGTTTAATGCACATAAACCCCTATAAAACAGATTAATTATAAATAAAGAACATGATAAATAATTAAATTGTGCAGGTCAGAGCATGCGCAGTACCTTTGGGAGTATGTATCAATGGGTAGGACAATTCGACAGAACAACGGCACTGAATTATAAAAATACCAATATAAAATTTGGATCATGCCTCTTTATCTCTAAAGTATCTTTTTGATATTACCTTATGGGATAAAAAAAAGAGATATATATCGTATATCCCAATTCAGAAAAAAATTATCAAGATATAGTTTTTGATCCATATCGCCCAGCCCTAATCCAATCTATATATGAAAAGAGAATGTAATATATACTGCATATATATACACACACAAAAACAGTGTGTTTTGGACACTATGAAATCAGTGTTAAAATTTAAAATTGTGACTTGTAAAGAGTTAATTACTTGAATTTCTTGCCTCTTGTGTTTGAGATCATCAGTGGTAAAGAAATATTCTAATTATGAGGAGCAAGAATTACTCAACTAAGAACTATTCAAATAAAGGTCAGTCAATCTGAAACATTTTTGAAAGCATCCTCAAGTGCAGTCACAAAGACCGTCAAATGTTACAATGAAACTGGCTCTCATCAGGACCATTTCAGGAAAGTAAGACCGCAAGTTACCTCTGCATTACAGGATAAGTTCATCCTAAGTTAAGTTCCAGCCTCAGAAACTGCAAGTTAACCACACCCCAGGTAGGAACATCTAAACACTTCACAAAGTATTCTGTTTTTTGTATTGTTTTTTAACACTATTAAGTTTGTACATGATTCCTTATGTTTTCCTTTATAGTCTAAATCACTTCACTATTCATTTACTATGTAGGAAACAAAAATAAAAACATTCATTCACTCTCACACACAAACACACACACACACACACACACAAATATAACCGTACCTTTCTTTTGTTGGTCCTCCAATTGTTTACACAGAAATGCATTATCCTCCTTTAAGTCTTTAATTTGGTTTTCTAAATGTTCAACCTTACTTTGCCATTTCAGAACATCTTGTTTAAAAGGCTGTGGTGCATAACAGGAGGCACCTAAGAACAAATAAGGAAAATAAACATAAGAGCATTTTAGCAATATAACCCAGCTTGCAACTACTCATTAAACCTTCAAAGGTTGAGGTATCTCTAAAGTGTCAATTACACATAACTAAGTAATGTTATACACAGAGTATGGTTTTAGGAATCAAAAGGGCTTTAATCACAAATGAGAGCAACTCAATTTTAACTTTAACAAACACTGAAGTCACTTTGAAGTAATGAATATATATATATATATATATATATATATATATATATATATATATATATACTTATATATACAGGGCAATCTCAAAAAAGTAAAATATCTTTTAAAAGTTTAATAACTTTATTTCAGTAATTCAGTTCAAAATGTGAAACTCATATTATATAGATGTATTAAACAAAGAGTGATCAATTTTAAGTGTTTACTTATTTTATTGTTGATGATTTTGGCTTACAGCCAATGAAAACCCAAAAATTGGTGTCTCAGGAAATTAGAATATTATATAAGACCAATTTGTACTTTTGGCAGTGTGGGCAGTGTGCCAAATCCTGCTGGAAATTGAAATCTGCATCTCCATAAAAGTTGTCAGCAGAGGGAAGAAGCACGAAGTGCTTTAAGATTTTGTGGGAAAACAAAACTGCACTGACTTTAGACTTGATAATAAAACACAGTGGATCAACACCAGCAGATGTTGCACATGTCTCTCCAAACCATCACTGATTGGTGGAAACTTCACACTAGACCTCATGCAGTTTGGACTCTCTCCACTCTTCCTCCAGACTTTGGTCTCTTGATTTACACATGAAATGTAAAATTGACTGATGATCAGTGATGGTTTGGAGAGACATGTGCAACATCTGCTGGTGTTGATCCACTGTGTTTTATTATCAAGTCTAAAGTCAGTGCAGTTTTGTTTTCCCAGAAAATCTTAAAGCACTTCATGCTTCTTCCCTCTGCTGATTATAACTTTTATGGAGATGCGGATTTCATTGTCCAGCAGGACTTGGCACACTGCCCACACTGCAGAAAGTACCAATTGGTCTTATATAATATTTTAATTTTCTGAGACACTGATTTTTGGATTTTTATTGGCTGTAAGCCAGAATCATCAACAATAAAATAAATAAACACTTAAAATAGATCACTCTGTGTGTAATACATCTATATAATATGAGTTTCACATTTTCAACTGAATTACTGAAATAAAAAAAGTAACTTTTTAAAGATATTCTATTTTTTTTTAGATGGCTCTGTATAACGTTATATGATTACATGATAGTAAATAACTTAATATAGCACACAATATTTTTCCTAGTTAACTCATCATATTTTATGTACAAATGTACTTAGATCAGAGTATTCAAAATCAGCTAGTCAGCTGACTAGCTAACCTACCTAGGTTGGTAACTAGTTAACTAACATTAGCTAAGAAGAGTAAGCTAGCCAGATCCTTAAACATCAGTGGTAGACAGCTGGTGCTTAGTACATCCACTAAAATGCTTCACTGAGCTGCACGTAGCATGACAAATTGCAATCTTTGTGTTTCCAGAACAATTTAAACACGATGTATAACATGATTATTAGTGAAATATTTCCTTAAAAGATAACTGACTACCGTACCCTGAACCACCGTGCTCTCCTGACGCCTTTCCTCTGCCTCATCTGTGGCCAGTAAACGAGCTCTAGCGCGCGTTTTCAATCCTGCAGCCATTTACCCATCTAACACACGCGTGCTCCTGAGTTTTACTGCAAATTACACAAAAAAAGAAAACTGTATTAAGCTTTGTTCTACAGCCAAACCAAACGAGCAGCACCTCAAGCCGTTTCGTGTACAGGCTCGGTAAAAAGTACAAGCAGAGAAAGACCTACCTAACTTTAATTGAGCTCCGCGGTCAGAGAGTGGGGCGGGACTTCTTCATTCCAGCTCATCACGTCTTCCAACAGCCAATCAGAGAGCAGGATGAAAAGCCACGGAGACTTTCAGCAAATGAAATAAAAGCGCGCCTATTCTTACTTTAAAACAAACAGAGCTTAAAACAGTACCGTGATTAGGTGGCTACAGAAGCAATGAGTATTTTACGAAGATTAATGAAAAATGTTTATGTAAGAAAAAACAAAAAAACATCTTATAACCTGATCAGATGGATGCAAAATGAAAAATTACTAAAACGCAAACTAAAATGCAAGAGGTGTAACAAGAGGATGAGGATGGTACATTCCCACTGTGCTGACAATTTTATATGGTAAGGTCATTTTGTTTATATAAGCTAATTGGAAAATGTACAGTCAGTCTACAATCTAAGACATATTTTTCCTTAATATCTAAAATCTGTTACTCTGTTATAATAAAATAAACTATTTTATTACAACATAAAATACCTATTAACCAAAGTCTGCAGTAACAGAGCTGTTACTGTCTTCGCCGTTATATCAGAAAATGACTGACAGCCGCTAGGGGGAGCCCGCGAGAGAGTCCAAAATGAATGGGAGTGAATTAAGCTACACGGCTAAAAACACAAATAAAAAATACGAACTATTCTCTAGGTCGGGATTTTTCTTTAATATAGGAAAGTAAAATGAAGTATTTCCTTAAAAAAGCAAAGAATACTTATCAACATATCTTAGTGTTTCATCAGTAAACAGGTTTTAAGCTGTATAGGCGCTAGCATTGCTGCTACTGTGAGGTTGAAGATGCTGGAGATACAGTCAGAGCATGTTTAAAAGGTCTGCAGAGCTGAAACCTTTGATAAAATTTTGTGTTATAAAAATTAGTAAAAGTTTCAGTTTAAAAATTATTAATCATTTATAAACTGATTTTGCTTAAATGCTTCACATGAATCCCATTCATTTTGGCTATATATATATATATATACAGGGCCATCTAAAAAAATAGAATATCTTTGAAAAGTTACTTTATTTCAGTAATTCAGTTGAAAATGTGAAACTCATACATTATATAGACGTATTAAACACACAGAGATATATTTTAAGCGTTTATTTCTTTTATTGTTGGTGATTTTGGCTTACAGCCAATGAAAACCCAAAAATCAGTGTCTCAGTAAATTTGGATATTATATAAGACCAATTGATACATTTGGCAGTGTGGGCAGTGTGCCAAGTCCTGCTGGAAAATGAAATCTGCATCTCCATTAAAGTTGTCAGTAGCAGAGGGAAGCATGAAGTGCTGTAAGATTTTGAGGGAAAACAAAACTGCACTGACTTTAGACTTGATAATAAAACACACTGGATCAACACCAGCAGATGACAGACATGACTCTCCAAACCATCACTGATCATCAGTAAATTTTACATTTCATGTGTAAATCAAGGGAGTCTGGAGGAAGAGTGGAGAGACACACAGTCCAAACTGCTCGAGGTCTAGTGTGAAGTTTCCACCAATCAGTGATGGTTTGGAGAGACATGTCATCTGCTGGTGTTGATCCACTGTGTTTTATTATCAAGTCTAAAGTCAGTGCAGTTTGGTTTTCCCACAAAATCTTACAGCACTTCATGCTTCCTTCTGCTGACAATTTTATGGAGATGTGGATTTCATTTTCCAGCAGGACTTGGCAAACTGCCCACACTGCAGAAAGTACCAATTGGTCTTATAATATAATATTCAAATTTTCTGAGACACTGATTCATCAACAATAAAATAAATAAACGCTTAAAATAGATCACTCTGTGTTTAATACATCTATATAATATATGAGTTTCACATTTGTAACTTAATTACTGAAATAAGTTAACTTTTTTTTTTTTTACTAAAAGTGGTCTCATTTTTGTTCCAGAGCTGTATATATATATATACACAAACCAGATTTGCCATCTCCACATCATTGCATTCAGTTTTTATTCACAATTTGTTTAGTGTCCCAACTTTTTTGGAATCCGGTTTGTGTATATATATATTTTTCCTGAAACACAGAACTGCATACCCTACTCCATACGGTACTCTAATATGATAGGACATAAATTTTTCTACCTTTTGCAACAATTTGTTTGCCAGGGAGTGTCGAAGGCGGCATTGTGGAAGGTTGAAGAGAAGTGTGAGAGCCGAGTCGCTCTTCTCAGGTTCCCACAGTGACCTTTTTACATGGATGAAATACATACATAGGTGAGTCTGTAAATTTTGGCAATGTGTATATGCCATTGACATGAATGCCTGATTTGCCTGAGCCTAAATCTTTTGTGGTGCAGCCTGGACACATCCTCAGCGTTGAACTGAGGATGTGTCCCAGCTGCACCTTTTACCGTGTTTCAGAAAAGTTCAACACTATTTTTTTTTTGTTTTTGTAGGTTCTCACAAGGCTTACAAATGCGACAGGTGGACATGATCCAAGATGGAATAACAAAGAGCACCAGGACCCTCTCTATGATGTCCAACAAACTCAAGCAAATGTGCGTCAAAAGTCTGCGAAAGTTTCGCAAAAAGAAAGGACAGAAAGTGGGGGGAGCTGACATCATTGTTCAGATTGATGAGAGCAAGTTCTGCCACAAGCGAAAGGTATATAAATTTAATTCACATAACTGAAATCCCATAGACCATTTATTGGTGTGACACAAAAAAAGTAATTGGCAGTACTGGTTTCTAAAACAAATAAGTGATTAAGCCTGCAATGAGGTACACAAATTTTCCACAAATTTGTAAAATATTAATATGATTTGGATTACATATTCCAGAACCCCAGATCAGAAAAATGTGGAACAGTTTGGAAAATGCATAAAACAAAAAAAGCTGTTTCTAACATTTATTTTGACATTTATTTGATTGCAGACAGTATGAGCCCAGTACATTTTATCTGCTCAACTTCATTTAATTTCTTAATATATTTTATTTAGTAATATTAATGTTTATAAATATACGTCCATTTCAGCCCTGCCACAAATTTAAAAATAGTTGGGACAGCAAAGCATTTACCACTTTGTAATGTTTTCATTACTTCACACAACACTTTTAATCAAGAATACTAAGTGATGAAGTGTTTCAAACACTAAAACACAGACACAGAAAATATTTTAGTAAGTTGTGTATGAGTGCAGGGTTGTTGTTGTCTTTTGTTTATACATTCTCTATTGGAGGCAGATCAGGACTGCAGTCCAGCCAGTCCAGTACCCATACATTTCACAGCATGCCTATATATGTGTTTGGCACATATTGGCACACCCATACCATGAGAGAACCTTTTAGACTTGTTGTATTTGGTCTGGAGCACACAGTGTTAATTTTCACCAAAAAGATATGTAATACTGATCACTCTGTCAACAAAACACTGTGCTTCCTCTGTGTGATGTGAGTCCAGTAGAGAAGTGGACGCTGCTTCTGTTGTGTACAGTAAAGTTGTAAGTGGTAGCAGAGACTCTGTGGTTTGTGGAGGCTGCTTTTGAATCAAATCATGACCACGACATGATGTGTTTCAAATAAATTGTATTTAATATTTTACCTTATTACTAGCCTTAAATTTAATCTGTCCCACCATTTTTTGGAACGTTTTGCATGGATAAAATGCAGGAATGGGTGTACATTAATAAAGAAAAAAAGCTGAGCAGATAAAACATAAAATATCTTGAGCACACTGTCTGCAATTAAATGGTCACACACACATGAGAATGAGATGTGAATGAGACATTGCACCTCACTGTGTCTTTAAACAGCTTTAACTTAAAGTATACGCAACAGTTTTATATATATATATTAAGATTTGTACTAAAAATAAATATGACTGGCCTTCCCTTGTGTTACCCAGGAAATATCATCACATGGAGTCACTATTTGTGACTCTTAATGTACCACTACCCCAAGGAGACACCAGGCAGGATAGGCTATTTAACATTAGCTAACACTGTCATCAAAATGTTCAAATCTAGTGTATTATACTACATCTTATTAACACTGTTGTTACCCATATCACCCTTGTTATGTATCAGTCTAAATTAATATCATATATTAATCGGCTAATTTTACAAAAGGGGTGAAATGCTTTAAGCATATCAGCTCACTTAAGCTACTGTAGCCAGTGAACTCTACAATCTTCTATCCATTAATTTCCAGTGATTTTTGGGCTAGTTTAAATTTCTCCTGACATTTTTAGGTTGTCTAGTTAGTATAGATCACTGGGTACATCTTTAGTTTATTTAGGCTATGAATATTAAATATTATTTTTGACTGATGCAGATAATGGGAATAGTAGTTCTTATAATATATAATAGTGGAGCTACACTTCAGCATTTGAAACAGGAGTGTTAATAAGATGCAGTGTCATATGTTATAGATGTAAGCTAAGGTTGAAAATGTTAGTCTGTCAACCTCTGTGAGGGAATGGTACATTATGAGTCACAGTGGCAACTCTTCGCTTGGTGCTGTATATCCTCCACAAAACATTATAACAGAAAATGAACAGCAGTGGAGTACAGTCATATCTAGTTTTAGTATATATCTTAGGGCTGCCCCATATTTTTTCAAAAACATTTCTTTTTTCGACAATATATATTGTGATATTAAACAATGCAGGGCCCATGACATCAAGCTCTTTAAAGACACTGCAAGCCACAATTTCCCATTCACTTCTATTCAAACCATCCATAATGTTTTCCCCCACAAGGGGTGTGGTTTTCTCCCGATGACGCTTTGCACTTTGTCTCTATACAGTAAGGTTGTAGAGCTGTTATTTAAATGATTTTAAACTATTTGTACAACCCTTATACCTTTGGTCTTTTTCTAGTATGGCAAAGGTCGCTATGGAAACACTTGGAGGAGGAAGAGAACGTGGGTATTTGGAATGCTTGAAATAAGGCCACACCTCAAGCGTCCCATACTCCGCCTGGTCAAAAAAAGAGACAAAAACACACTGATCCCGATCATCAGAAAACATGTTAAGCCTACGACTCTTGTAGTAAGCGATGACTGGAGAGCTTACTCAAGCCTAAAAGAGGAAGGATATCGGCATGTAAGGGTTAACCACAGTCAAAACTACATCGACCCGATTTCAGGTCTGCACACACAAAACATCGAGAGGGCATGGCAGACATACAAAAAGGAGGTTTGGCATATCAGAGCCAACAGGTCTGAGAAATCTTTAAGAAAGCATCTCTGCTTCATAGAGTGGACATACTGGTTGGGCAGAATGCACAAATATGGGGTGCTTGGTAGACTTTTTAAAGACATCAGAGCAAAAAGGTAATTCAGTATACTGTTTTTGATATTTCAGTAATGTGTATGTTTTGTTTTATTGGCTGTTTGACCTGTAATTCTGAAATGGTTTAAAAATGACTGTAGTAATGTGATATATATATATATATATATATATATATATATATATATATATATATATATATATATATATATATATGTTTTTTTTGTTTGTTTTTTTTGGTGTGTGTTTATAATCTTTATTCAGAACTTTATACCCCTCTAGCCCACACCTGGCATTAAATGGTTCCAATAGCTTTGTTTATTAATCTGCCCTAGGGAGATATATATTGTTGGCATTACTTCTCTAAGGGGACTAAACAAGTTAATGTTAAAGTTAAAGTTAATGACCTGTTAAACGGTCACTTCTTTCAGACATTTTTATTCACAATTACCTGGAAAAATGTTTCATATAACATTTGTGTTTATGTGAAAAAATGTGTAATAAAACCTCTTCTTTTTCAAATCCCTTGTACTTATTCCTCATTGCATATCTATGGTAATGTAATGGACATGAAGCTGAGAGTCAACTGACATGCAGTTGACACAAATAAGTTATTTAGCTTAGTTAAAGTTGACCATCATGGTTTTACTTTACTTGGATGGTCCAAATGATGATTAAAATACATTTAAAAGGTGAGTCCTTGACTTTCAACATATATTCAGCATATACGCAACATAGTGTTCAAACAAACTCAATTGAGGGTCAACTGACATGCAGTTGACAGTCTATGTTTTAATTGCACTAATTGTTGTTGGGTGGTGCAAAACATAGAGATGTCATGTTACACTAAGGTGCCTATCAGTAGATAAATCTTTGCTAGATGTAGTTGAGAATTTACTTTTTATGTTGTTGATATGCAGTTGACACGTTGTTGAGATGCAGATGACACTCACCTGATCATCTATATGATATAATGTGATGCCACTATTGACAGAGGAACTTGATATTCATGGAACAGTTCAGTGACATGTTTTTGATAGTTAGTTTACACTCACTTTAGTGTCAAAAATGGACCATCCAAGTAAAGTGTTACCATTTATTTTTATGTTTTTAGGGGGAGGGGTGTAAGTGAGGCCACAAAGTCTAGAATTGAAAGTCACGGCATGGCAGAATTCTTTGGATTCATTTGACAAGTGGTTTTCTATAGTTTCACTGGAAATATCACTTTTATACCTGGTCAATTACCTGGTTTGGTCTTTTTGAATTCAACAGACTCCCATTTGGTTTAAACAATGCTACAGGTTTCTCCTAACAACTGATGGAAATGTGTTATAAGATTACCTAAGTTTATCCTAATCTAGCTTTGAAATTGTATCAAATATTGTGCTCAAAATAAAAAAGTATTTTTGAAAAATCGATAGCAAAATAGCAAAAATATCAGTTTGTAATGTGCTTTACAAAATGGATAAGACTTATAGCAAAAACTGCTAAAGAATTGGTAGAAAGTATTAAAAAGGGTACAATGCAATTTGGAAACAAGTCCTGTTCCTGCAATTAAAAAAACATGTTTGGAGAAGCAATGCAGGTAAATATAGACTATTTCAGTCTATGAACAGGACAAACCTTCTGCAATGATATAATTGGTAACCTGGGAAACTCCAGCTTTAACTTTTCTTTTTAAAGTTTTTAAAACAACTCTGCCCCCTATGGGCTGACACTAAAGAATAATCAACACCAGCATGTTTTAGGGCTTTAAAACTTTAATTAGCATTCAGACTTTTTAATGACTTTTTATTTGTGTACATAAGGAGTATCACAACTGTAATAATAATAAACAGAAACTAAAGAGACATTTCATTAAACAGTTTTTTATATATACTGACATGTCAAAAGCTATAGTATTAGAAATATACACATCAGTTCTATATGTCCCAATCTTCTTCATCCTGAAACAACAGAACACTTACAGTGTTTAACACAATACTGTAATCCAAATGAAGTTCTACCATGTTCTACTAAATTCTACTGACCTGGAGATGAAGATTAAGATCAAAATAAAGAGAAGAAGAAGAAGAAATCCTCCTCCTCCTCCCACTGTGATCCAAACTGCAGATCTGATCTGATCTTCTGATGGAAGAAGATCATTTCCATGAAAGTCCATTTAAGTGAGGCCACAAAGTCTAGAATTGAAACTCATGGCAGAATTCTTTGGATGGGGTTCATTTGACAAGTATAGTATCACTGGAAAAGATGAAATTGATTTCTCAGGTAATCGATGACATGCTGGAGAAGAGCTTTTTAAAACCTTTCCTCTCACCTTGGCTCACATATATATCGTACCTGAACCTAAGTAAACTGTTAGGATTCAATTTCTGTTGACTTCTGTGGTTTAAACACCAAGACTGGTCAATTACCTGTTTTGGTCTTTTTGAATTCAACAGATTCACTTTTGGTTTAAACAATGCTACAGGTTTCTCCTAACAACTGATGGAAAAAACACAAATATTTCTGAAAATTTATATAAATAGCAATAATATTAGTCTGTATTATGGTTTACAAAATAGATAAGCCATATATCTTATAGTAAAAACTGCTAATATAATTGGTAGACAGTATCAAAAGATTTCAAAGGGGCATCTAAAGGAATGATGCAATTTGGAAACAAGTCCTGTGGCTACAATTAAATAATAAAAAACATCAGTTTGGAGAAGCAATGCATATAAATGTAGACTTTTTCAGTCTATGAACCTATGAAATAACCTATAGCATACCTGAACCTATGAAAACTGTTAGGATTCAATTTCTGTTGACTTCTCTGGTTTAAACACCAAGACTCACTTAAATACCTGGTCAATTACCTGTTTTGGTCTTTTTGAATTCAACAGACTCCTATTTGGTTTAAACAATGCTACAGGATTCTCCTGACAACTGATGGAAATGTGTTATAAGGCCTGAGTAGAAAGTGAATGTTTTCTACAAATATGACATTGTAGATTTGTTACCAGATGTAAAAAAAATATCTGTTACATTACTGTAAAGTCTTCTTAAGGTTACAACAAAAAGGGCCTCAAACTCTGTGATGTATGACACTGAAGGGTAAATCTTGTCTGATATAGACACCCAGACATATCCAGACAAAATTCTGTTTACCCAAGTCTATTCTGACCCTAGCTTTGAAAATATGTCAAATATTTTGCACAAAATAACACAATTTTTCTGATAATTCAAATAAATAGCAAACATATTAGATTGTAATATGGTTTACAAAATAATGCTAATATAATTGGTAGACAGTATCAGAATATTTCAAAGTGACATCTAAAAGGGCACAACGCAGTTTGGAAACAAGTCCTGTGCCTGCGATTAAAAAAAAAAACGTTTGAAGAAGCAATGCAGGTAAATATAGACTATTTCAGTCTATAAAAAGGACAAACCTTCTGCAATGATATATTTGGTATCCTGGGAAATTCCAGCTTGAACTTTTCCCTTTCTAACTTTTTAAAACAACTCTGCCCCCTATGGGCTGACATGGGTAACAACACTAAAGAATAACCATCTCCAGCATTATAAACTTATTCAAGAATTTTATTAGCATTCAGACTTTCCTTTACTTTTTATTTGCCACATTATTTTGCCTACATGAGAGAATCACAACTGAAATCATAAACTCAAATTAAAAAGACATTTTATTAAAAGTTTTCAATATAAACCGACATGTCAAAAGCCATCGTATAAGAAATATACACAAAATCATTTCTATAGGCTCCCATATAGAACCCTTTGGGACTGACAATCAAACAGTTTCTCCATTTATATCAAAAACTCAAAAAACAGAGGGTTAAATCTGTTAAAATATTTCAACCTTGTAGAGATCTGTCAAAGAAGCTTTTGTAACATTTACATTTTAAAGAGCACATGTTGAGGCACTAAACTAGAAAATACCCAAATCAAAATGACCAACAAATAATATTGTAAATAGAAATAATATTCATGTAATAAACTGCATGGAAAATGTAAAAAATATGAACATTAACATCAAACTGCTTACAGAATATGCCTATAAGTATAGACAAACAAATACCCTAATATGAAACCAAGAAAAGCACAATATTGAATACTGAAAATATAATTTCTAAAAATACGACAAATCAAATAAATTTACAATTACAATTAGACTCTCTTGCATAGTCTTATAATCTCTCTCACACATCATAAACCTCTATTTGACTCTGTCATAGACGACTGAAGCATCATCCACTTTCTGTGACCTATAAAACAAGAGAAATGAAACGGTACATTTTACATGATTATAAGCATTAAATATAGATTTTTGAAAGAATCAACTACTCCCATTGTGTATATGTATATATTCTTGAAAGTATAGCTGAAACTGCATTAAAGCTGAGAATGTTCTGTTTCTGTAAAGATTTAAAATATTACTTGTCTTTCTGAAGATTCTACACAGTAAATTTAACCAGTGTTATATATGAAACTCACCCAGTAGCAGCAGCATCAGCGTGACGGTGGTGGAATGTAACACTGGCGTACTGAAGCTCCTCCTGCTGGTCAGATCTGGTCACAACATCAGGTTTTCTACCAGTCCTGACTGTAGCGTACTGAACATCATCATCATGATCAGGACCTCCAGAGGAAGCATCACCTGCAGTCTCTACAGGTCTGGATCTGCTGTGAGTAACGGTGGCGTACTGGACGTCATCCTGAAGAAGATCATTCATTATAAAGATACTAAGCATCTTATTTACTGAAGACTGAATAGAAACATCACTGAAATATGATGGATTGTGTTCTGCTGTATATTTTACCTGATCTGATCCATCCTGATCAGATCCAGCATCTCTCTTATTCATCCTGAAACAACAGAACACTTACAGTGTTTAACACAATGCTATAAACCAAATGAAGTTCTACCATGTTCTACTAATTTCTACTGACCTGGAGATGAAGATTAAGATCAAAATAAAGAGAAGAAGAAATCCTCCTCCTCCTCCCACTGTGATCCAAACTGCAGATCTGATCTGATCTTCTGAGGGAAGAAGATCATTTCCATCACTTTACTGAGTCTTTATTTAAATACTGGAACTATTTACATTATTATTCACCACCTACTCTGAACATCAATCCACACAGATCCATTCTGAACTCCAACTGCATTCTGAGCTTCACAGTAGTACAGTCCAGTGTGATTAACAGTGATGCTGAAACTCTGTCCAGATCCTACAGGTGAGTCTCCACCTTCTTTAAACCAGGTGTAGTTCTCCACAGGTGGGTCTCCATCACTGCTGCAGGTCAGAGTCACTGAACTTCCCTCCACTATTCCACCAGAAGGACTGATGGACACTGAGACGCTCTTTGGAGGATCTACAGAAGACAAAACAAGATTTTTAAGAATTTAAAGTTTCAGGAAATGGACCAAATAAAATATAATAAAACATCATAAACGCACACAGAACATTTAAAGAGACAGCAGTGGATCTTCCCTCTCCGAGTTCATTACGACTCTGGCATGTGTATTCTCCACTGTCCTCAGAGCTGATGTTGGGAATGCTGTAGGTTCCTCCTGTTCCTACTGATGATGATCCTTTAAACCAGGTGTAGATCTCCACAGGTGGGTCTCCATCACTGCTGCAGGTCAGAGTCACTGAACTTCCCTCCACTATTCCACCAGAGGGACTGATGGACACTGAGACGCTCTTTGGAGGATCTAGAGACAGATCTGACTTTAGCGTTTCTTGCTAATCTCTAATATCACTGTGTGGTTCAACCATTCCCAGAGTTTAGAGAAGAATGAAAACTTTACTCACGTCTGACTCTGAGAGTTTGAGCAGTAGAGGGGAGATGTTCAGATCCTCTTACAGCACAGCTATAACTGCCTGCATCCTCACTGCTGACTGTCTGCAGGTGGAGCTGCTGATTCTTCTGGATCATCTCTGTGGTTAAAGGACGTCCATCTTTGTACCAGATGAATGTTGGATAAGTCAGACTACAGGTGGTTTTACACCTCAGAACTGCTGATTCTCCTTCTGTTACTTCTCCAGGAGATTCTACATGGAGATCTGAGATAAGGAGACAATTCTCATTAAATTCTTTTTTTTTGTTTTATTTATTAAAATTGTTGAATTTTGGAAACACAATTAAAAAAAGAAACTCACCAGTAACATTCAGAATGACATTAGGTTTTCCCATCAATTTATGTTTATCATCATCTGCTTTGATTCTGAAGTTGTACTCGTGTTCATCCTTCTTCGTTACGTTACTCAGTTTGAGAGAGTAGTAAGTTTTATTATCAGTTAAACACTCAACCCTGCCTGAGTAATCTGGATCTACACTCAGATCAGTCGGCTCCTTCCAGGGATCTGGGTATTTCATACAAAATGCTGCTTTTATATTTTTTTTAGGTGTCCTAAATCTTCTGGAAGTGTAAAAGTGCCTTTAATAAATACTGCAGATCCATTGAAAGCACATATTTCCTGCTGTTCGTACATCACAATCCAGTCCGGTTTAGAAGCTCCTGAAACATAAGATGCAGTAAAGATCTGATTACTGAGGCTGGAGATTCTGTAGATTACAACTTCAAGAAAATACAGGTATTATAATTAATGGGGTGAAGGGGAGTGGAGGGTGCGAAGTTATTCAGGTATTAATAATAGAAGAGATACGAAGAGATATTGAATAAAATAATCGGAAAACTATTCCTGCTTAAAATGTGTGAAGTTAGAATGAACTGCAGCTGCTGATGAGAAGAGGAACAACTGCAAACATAAAATATCATCACCTGATCTACAGAAGCTCCTATCACCAAAGTTCATGTTAAAGTGATGTTAAAGTTCATCTTCTACCATCAGAAAGGGTTAAACCTCCTCCCCTTTCTAAGACTGAGACGTAACAAAACACTTTACCTGAAGAATTAACTGCATTTACACTAATAATTCATAAACTGATTCTGATTCTGAGAGAAACTACAAAGAGAGAAAAGCTCTGAGTGTTCATCAGAGAGTCTAATTCTAGTCTAGAACAGTTTAATGATCAGTTCAGCAGTGATGGAGTTACAGTAGGATCTTCTGACTCACCAACAACCATCAGCAGAAACACCAGAAGAAGAGGAGGAGGAGGAGCCATCCTGAGTGACATCATCAGCCTGCACAACATCAAACAAACAGATTGTTTCAACTTGTATTGTATAACTTTAATAGCCCACTAAAAGCATCCAGAATCCATAAATAAATACATTAATATACAATTTTACTCACATTTTAATACATAATTAACATGTTTTACTTAAAAATAAACTGCATACATGCATTTATATGTAGAGTACATCAACTTATAGAAATCATTTTAGCATTACCATCAATACTGATCCCTCTCATCCAGTATTGAACTAGAAATTCAGATCAAATATTCAGTTCAAAAGCTACTTTTACGATTGATTTTCTACAGTTCATTAAAAATATTGCAGAATAAACTACTGCAGATCAGTAAACATTTAAATATTGCTATAAATATATAAAGATTATAGAACATTTCAGACAGTAAAAACATATTCATCAAGCATTTAAATATTAAAATTAAACCTGTCTTACCTCTCTGAACTGAGCGTTGTCTGCATCAGAAGAACAGCAAGTGAAGAATGAAGAAACAGATCTGAGGTTAAAGCTGATAAAGCTTGCGGTTTATTCCGGTTCTGCATTCGTATATATAAATAATACTGTATTTACTTCCTGTTTACAGAACTGTCAAACTAAATGCACACAGTAATAAGCTGGTAGTGCTCTGCACACTCATTTAACTCAATTCAATTAAATTCAGTAGCTTTTTACTTACTACTAATTACTGGAATTAAAGGGTAACATGTTCAGTATTTGTCTTTTAAAACTATATAATAAATATAATAAAACTATAATAAAAAACACATTTAAACACAGAGTAGAAAAGGTAAAGTAAATATTCTAGAGATTTCAGCCCCAATCACCAATCATAACCCTCTACCACTACTGATACTGATCACAAACCACCCAAACTACTTTAACCTGAATCTACTGCTACAGACAGTCCTGCTGCACGAGGGCCTGTACTTGTGTCCTGCTGCACGAGGGCCTGTACTTGTGTCCTGCTGCACGAGGGCCTGTACTTGTGTTCTGATGCACGAGGGCCTGTACTTGTGTCCTGCTGCACGAGGGCCTGTACTTGTGTCCTGCTGCACGAGGGCCTGTACTTGTGTCCTGCTGCACGAGGGCCTGTACTTGTGTCCTGCTGCACGAGGGCCTGTACATGTGTCCTGGTGCACGAGGGCCTGTACTTGTGTCCTGCTGCACGAGGGCCTGTACTTGTGTCCTGCTGCACGAGGGCCTGTACTTGTGTCCTGGTGCACGAGAGCCTGTACTTGTGTCCTGGTGCACGAGGGCCTGTACTTGTGTCCTGGTGCACGAGGGCCTGTACTTGTGTCCTGCTGCACGAGGGCCTGTACTTGTGTCCTGGTGCACGAGGGCCTGTACATGTGTCCTGGTGCACGAGGGCCTGTACTTGTGTCCTGCTGCACGAGGGCCTGTACTTGTGTCCTGGTGCACGAGGGCCTGTACTTGTGTCCTGGTGCACGAGGGCCTGTACTTGTGTCCTGCTGCACAAGGGCCTGTACTTGTGTCCTGCTGCACGAGGGCCTGTACTTGTGTCCTGGTGCACGAGGGCCTGTACTTGTGTCCTGGTGCACGAGGGCCTGTACTTGTGTCCTGGTGCACGAGGGCCTGTACTTGTGTCCTGGTGCACGAGGGCCTGTACTTGTGTCCTGCTGCACGAGGGCCTGTACTTGTGTCCTGCTGCACAAGGGCCTGTACTTGTGTCCTGCTGCACAAGGGCCTGTACTTGTGTCCTGGTGCACGAGGGCCTGTACTTGTGACCTGCTGCACAAGGGCCTGTACTTGTGTCCTGCTGCACAAGGGCCTGTACTTGTGTCCTGCTGCACGAGGGCCTGTACTTGTGTCCTGCTGCACGAGGGCCTGTACTTGTGTCCTGCTGCACGAGGGCCTGTACTTGTGTCCCGGTGCACGAGGGCCTGTACTTGTGTCCTGCTGCACAAGGGCCTGTACTTGTGTCCTGCTGCACAAGGGCCTGTACTTGTGTCCTGCTGCACGAGGGCCTGTACTTGTGTCCTGGTGCACGAGGGCCTGTACTTGTGTCCTGGTGCAGGAGGGTCTGTACTTGTGTCCTGCTGCACGAGGTCCTGTACTTGTGTCCTGTTGCTTGGTTACAACTCATTACTCGGTTAAACAACAACTGAACAAAGATCACTATCAGCCTCCAGAGCTTCACACATTTGCATATTCTCACTTTAGAAGATGGGCCTCCTCACAGATCAGCCGACGGTCTGTAAATGATGTCATTTCCTCTGTAGCTCTGAAATAAACCCCAGCAGCAGAAACGCATCTCCTTCTTACCATCAGCGCTCTGGATTCAGAAGATATAAACTCATAATTTAATACATAATTAAATATTAATAATGATTACTTTATGAACATCTCCACCAATCCTGATGATCATTAAAGTGATAATTCTGCTGTTATTGTTATGGTTACTGTGTCTTTAAGCAGTAGTGAGGGGTGATGATTCTGTCTGCAGTTTGAGACCTGAGAGCAGGGGGCGCTGTTTAGTCTGCTGTGTGAAATTAGAGGCTTTAATACAGTGATCTGTGAAGCTGTGGGATGTTTGGCCTTAGTAGCATATATAATTCAAGCCAAATGTGAAATATTTGACACACACACACACATACACACACTAAGTTGGTGGTGTGTGAGATAGCAGTGACATCATGACATGTCTTGTACAGGATGTAAGGTAGGCCCTCTATTTGTAGCCTCTTGGTCCTCATTCCTGTCAATACCCACATCATCCTTCCAAAAAAACTTTTTTTAATCTAATGATGTACCTGTTTGATTAGAAAACACCTAAATATATTTTAGTATTTTATAAACTATGTATAAGTTATAAGCCAAAAGTTGCACCCCTGTCAAGAAGTGCACCCCCTTGGGCACTGAAAATGCTGTTGGGCTGCAAAATTGTGAAAAACTGGTGTTGTGCTAAATTTAACACCCACACTTAAAATGCTTTTTGGCTACAAAAACAGGTGTTGAGCCAAATTTGGCACTAATGCCAAAAAGTGCACCCCTATGGGCACTAAGAATGCTATTGGGCTATAAAAGCGTGAAAAAGGGGTGTTGTGCCAAAGTTTGCACCCCTGCCAAAAAAGCACCCCCTTGGGAACTAAAAATGCTGTTGGGTAGCAAAATTGTGAAAAAAAGGTGTCGTGCCAAATTTGGCACTAATGCCAAAAAGTGCACCCCTATGGGCACTAAGAATGCTATTGGGCTGCAAAAGTGTAAAAACAGGTGTTTTGCCAAGTTTTGCACCCATGCCAAAAAGTGCACCCCCATGGGCACTAAGAATGCTATTGGGCTGCAAAAGTGTAAAAACAGGTGTTGTGCCAAATTTGGCACCCCTGCCAAAAATGTGCACCCCTATAGGCACTAAAAACACTTTTGGGATGCAAAAGTGTGAAAAACAGGTGTTGTGCCACATTTGGCACTTCTATCAAAAATTGCATCCCCAAGTGCACTAAAAATGCAGTGGGGTATAAGATAGCAATGAGCATCACAACATGTCCTGCACAGGATGTAAGGTCCTATATCTGTAGCCTCTTTTGCCGCATTCCTGCCAATTCCCACATCATCCTTCCAAAATCCTGTTTTTAAATCTAGAGATGAATCTGTGTGATTAGAAACACCTATAAAATAGTATAATACAAAATTAATTAATTAAAAGTAATTAAAAGTAATTAAGAGGCTATTAGCACGAGTAAACGTATAAACTGAGACTATGTGTGTAGATGGTTTGAAAGGTCTTCTAAAAATAAGCTGCACAGGAAGTAAGAAAATAGCGTCTTAAAACCTCAGAGCTGTTTCTTCAGTCGTCACTCGCTGTTCCGGGGGTCTAGACGAGAAGAGGTAAGAAGAGCTCATACTATATATATATATATATGCGTTTTTAGTGTATGTTTATTATGTTTGTTAATGTATGTATATGTTGGTGTGTATATATATAGAGAGTGGTGTGAAAAAAATGTTTGCCCCCTTATGATTTTTTTTTTTTGCATGTTTATCTCTCTTAAATGTTTTAGACCATCAACCAAATTTAAACACTAGTCAAAGACAATACAAGTAAACACAAAATGCATTTTTATGAAGGTTTTTGTTATTAAGGGTGAAAAAACCTACATGAAAAAGTGTTTACCAACTTAGTTCCACGCCTCTTTACCTAATCAATACCTAATTGGAGGGTTTTCGAGCATGAACAGCCAACAGCCTTTTTAAGGTCGTTCGACAGCATCTCAATTGGATTCATTTCAGGACTTTGACTAGGCCACTACAAAGTCTTCATTTTGTTTTTCTTCAGCCATTCAGAGGTGTGTTTATGTGCACCATGGTCCCTGGAGGAACGTTGTTTCGTTTCACTGTGTACTCTGTATATAGCTGAAATGACAATAAAAACCACTTTGACTTGACTTTTGACTTTGAGGTGGACTTGCTGGGGTGTTTTGGGTCATTGTCCTGCTGCAGAACCCAAGTTTGTTTCAGCCTGAGGTCAAGAACAGATGGTCGGACATCATTCTCCTTCAGGATCTTTTGGTAGACAGCAGAATTAGTAGTTCCATTTATTTATCACAGCAAGTATTCCAGACCATCACAACACTACCACCACCATGTTTTACTGTTGGTATGTTCCTTTTTCTCGAATGCAGTGTTTCTTTAACACCAGATGTACCGGGACACACACCTTCCAAAGAGTTCAACTTTTGTCTCATCGGTCCACAGATTGTTTTCCCAAAAATCTTGGGGATCATCAAGATGTGTTCTGGAAAGGTTGAGATGAGCTTTAATGTTCTTTTTTCGCAGCAGTGCTTTTTGTTTAGGAACTCTGTGCCATGTCGGCCATTTTTTCCCAGTCTCTTTCTGATGGTGGAGGCTTGAACTCTGACCTTAACTGAGGCGAGTGAGGCCTAAAGTTCTTTGGAAGATGTTTTAGGGTCTTTTGTGACCTTTTGTATGAGTCGTCACTTGGCTCTTGGGGTAATTTTGGTCGGCCGGCTTGTCACTCCTGGGAAGGTTCACCACAGTTCCATGTTTTCACCATTTGTGGACTATGGCTTTCACTGTGGTTCTCTGTAGAAATGGCTTTATAACATTTTCCAGACTTGTAGATATCAGTTCCTGTTCATTTTCTTTGGATGTTGGCATGATATCTAGATTTTGAGTATCTTTAGGTCTACTTCTCTTTGTCAGGCAGGTCGTATTTAAGTGATTTCCTGATTTTGAACAGGTGTGGCAGTAATCAGGTGAGGGTGTGGTTAGAGAAATTAAACTCAGGTGTGATAATACACAGTTAAGTTACGTTTAAACTGGGGGGGTAAACCCATTTTTAATACAGGATCATGTAGGTTTGGATTGTTTTTCTATCTTAGTAACACAAACCTTTATTTAAAAACTGCACTTGGTGTTTACTTCTGTTGTCTCTGACTAATATTTAAATCTGTTTGAGGATCTGAAACTTTTCAAAGTGACAGGCATGCAAGAAGTAACAAATCATGAAGGGACAAACACGTTTTTACACCACTGTATACACATTTAAATATAGAGTTAAAGTCTTTCACTGTATTATAAACAGCATTGCATGTATGTTCTGTTAGTGGAATATATTGCTGTATTAGGGTGGTGTTTCTGTGAATGTTTGCAGCTGAGGGTGTTAACCACAAGCTCAGCACATTAGCGCTGTAGTTTACTTGCTGCTATGCTTTGTAAATAAGAAGTTAGATTGACATTGTGATTAAAAGAACTTTTAAGAGATCATGATCTGAATCTTTAGCTCTAAATAACATGAACATAAAGGCCTGGTCTTTTAGCAAGACTTTAGTAACCATAGTAACCATAGTTAAAAACAACAAGGGTCCTAAAACTGAGCCTTGTGGAACAACATATTAAATACTCTACAGTGAACAGTAATTGCTTAGCATGAATTAGCTTGCAGACCACTATTCTGTTAATGTGTATGTAGATTTAGGTTTAAGACGTCTGATATGTTTGCGTGAGGTCCTGGGTTCAGATCCTGGACACGCCCATATTCTGTTACAACCTGGTCTAGGATCAGAAAACAACAGAAAATAAGAGTGGCCTCAATTGCCATTGAAACAGAAATGGTGAATATGGCTTCAGTGGTGAACATAGGCCGAAATAAATAAAAACTTCTTTAAAAAGACGTCTTCTCCATTTGGCTGGATCCAGGGCATCTTCTGGCGTGACATTGATTATCTTTTATTTTGACGAGCCAGTGCAGCTTTGGTCGTTTGTGTGGTCGGTGTTCTTGGGGGTTCAACTGCATCACTGATTTCACCACAAAGTTCTCGTCGGTGTCCATACCACCGTAGTCAAGCCTCTCGTATCTTGTCTGTGATTGGTGAAACTCTCAGTTTTTTCACGTATGTCTTCGTTTCTGATATTATCAAGGCAGGAGATGCCCAGGGTCCATCGTAGCATCTGCATTTCTATAGCATGCATGGCTTTTTCTTGTTTCACTGTTGCTGCCAGCATTCATTTCCATGTAATGTCACTGGAGGTACAACGGTTTTGTGTCACTGGATAGGAAGATCCTGTCATCGGTGAACAGGAGAGACCTTTGGTGCTGGTTTTGTAGGTCAGCGGTGATCAGAATTAAAGAGGATAATTTAGTATTTAAAAGAACAAGTAAAAAGCTATTAAATTACTGTATGTGGAACTGGATTAAACTGCATGCACTTTAACAGCTCTAGTGTCTGTGTTCCAGTTCCTGTCCCCGCTGGTTTCTCTACGCCAGTCCCTGTTACTGTGTTTGTGTCTGTCCCAGTCAATGTTTTCATCCCTGTTCCCTTGTCCAACATCCAGCCCCGTGTCCAGTGTCCTGCCCCCTCCCCTGTCCAGTTCCCTGTCCTGTCTCCTTTCACATCCCCAGTCCAGTCTGTATCTCCATTTGTGTCTAGTGTCCAGTCCCGTGTCCAGTCTCTTGCCCAGTCCCTGTCCAGTCTCCTGTCTCATCCCCTTTCACCTCCCCAGTCCAGTCTCTTGTCCAGTCTGTTTCTCCATTTGTGTCTAGTGTCCAGTCCCTTGTCCAGTCTCTGTTTCAGCCTCCAGTCCAGTCTGTTTCCCCGGTTGTGTCTAATTTTTGGTCCCAGTTTTTCTCCCCTGTCCATTTCAGTTTTCTGTCCCGTCCTCTGTACAGTCTTCTCCTTTGTGTACTCGGCCCTAGTCTTGTTTGGTGTCTTGTTTTTTGCTTTCCACCCTCTCCTGACCGGCTCCCAGTGTTTCAGTCTTTGATTATTTCTTGTTTAGTCTTTGTTTATTCCTTTTTTCTGTTTAATTTATTCTGTCTTGTTTTAGTTCCTTGTTTCCTTGCTTGTTTATTCGTTTATTTGTTTGTTTATTTATTTAATGAAACCCTCTTACCTGCATTTACCAGCTTTAACCTCAGTTCTGTTTTTTCTTATGTCTTTACTCGCTGTTCTTCCGCTGCAGAAAACACTGCAGTACTAATCTGTATTCACTGTTCTCAACAAACTGCAAAAATTAAATCAAACTAATTTATGTGCTATGATATTTCTATTTCCTGTTTAGTTAGTCTAGTTGAGAAGGACTTGGTAATGCTAAAACGATTACTATAATTTTATGTACTGTATCTATAGATATTGTGATATAAAGTGCCTATGAGTGATATAGAGTGCATGAACTTAAAACATACCTTTACTTTGGCAAAACACTCAAACAAACTCAAAGAAACAGAACGACAGTCCAGTGTGGCTCTAGTTGCTCAATTTTGTAGTATTTTTAGGTTTGTGTCGCCTCAGTTTCTTCTCAGCATTAGTGTTTCACTGGAGTGAAGGCGGGGTCTTTATACTGGTCCCAGCTGGCTGTTCAATCAGTCCAATGCAGGCCAGCTGGGACAAACCGGGGCTGCACCCCACGACTCCCCTCACCTCCACACATCACAATATCTATACAGTGATGTTTCTGTATTGTTAATTTTCCCAGTATGTGTAACTAAGTACAGAAACAATGAATATGTACTAAAATGTGAATAAAAATATATATTCATGTATCTAAGGATTCTGGATGATTTTAGTGGGATTTTAGTTTAGTATTAAAGATATTCTGAAACAGTCTGATTGTTTGATGTTGTGCAGGCTGGTGATGTCACTCAGAATGGCTCCTCCTCCTCTTCTTCTGGTGTTTCTGCTGATGGTTGTTGGTGAGTCAGAAGATCCTACTGTAACTCCATCACTGAAACATCTGACTTTATCTCCCTCACTGTTCTCTTTCATCATGACTGTAGTGATTCACTGCTGAACTGATCATTAAACTGTTCTGGACTAGAACTAGACTATTTCTAGAACTCCTAAATGCAGTTTGTTCTTGAGATCAAGTGTTTTGTTACACCTCAGTCTTAGAAAGGGGAGGAGGTTTAACCCTTTCTGATGGTAGACGCTGAATTGTAACATCACTTTAACATACATTTTGGGGATAAGAGCTGTAGATCTGCAGTTCAGGAGATGATACATAGTTGCAAGAAAAAGTATGTGAACCCTTTGGCATTATACTTGGATTTCTGCATAAATTGGTGATTAAATGTGTTCTGATCTTCATCTAAGTCACAACAATAGGCAAACACAGTCAATTATATGTTTGCATGATTTTATTGAACACAGCATGTTAACATTCACAGTAAGGAGGGAAAAGTATGTGAATCTTTGGATTTGATAACTGGTTGATCCTCCTTTGGCATCAAAACCCTCAACCAATCATTTCCTGTAGCTGCAGATCAGACCTGCAGAACGGTCAGGAGGAATTCTGGATCATTCCTCTTCACTAAACTGTTTCAGTTCAGCTATAATATTATGGGATATCTGGTGTGAATCTCTCTCTTGAGGTCACTCTCTTCTTCCTCACCTCATTGATCATTCTGTGCTGTGCTCTTGCAGTCACCTTTACAGGACTTTACCAAACCTAGGGAGAGTAGCAGCAGTGCTGAACTTTCTCCATTTGTAGAGCGTCAGTCGTGTAGACCGTGGACACATGAACATCAAGGCATTTAGAGATATTTTGTAACCCTTTCCAGCTTCATGCAACAAGTCAACAATTCTTGAACATAGGTTTTCTGAGAGGCATGATTCACATCAAGCAATGCTTCTTAAAAACAGCTCAAAACTCAAAACTGGTGTGTTTATGTTTTTTATAGGGCAATGAAGCTTTACCCAACCCATCCAATCACATTTCATTACATCCTGCCTCCAATTGTTAGCTTTTAGAAAAGTCATTAGTCTAGGGGATCACACACTTTTTCCGCTCCTTACTGTGAATATTAACATGTTGTGTTCAATAAAACCATGCAAACATATAACTTTTTTGTGTGGGTTTATCTTAAGCAGACTGTGTTTGTCTATTGTTGTGACGTAGATGAAGATCAGAACACATTTAATAACCAATTTATGCATAAATCCAAGTATAATCCAAAAAGAGTTTACATACTTTTTATTACAACTGTATGCAGTTATGTTTGCAGTTGTTCCTCTTGTCATCAGCAGCTGTAGGTCATTCTAAGTTTACATGTTTTAAGTAGTGTAAAAAAGATTGTTTTCCCAAAAGTCTTGGGGATCATCAAGATGTGTTCTGGAAAGGTTGAGATGAGCTTTAATGTTCTTTTTTCGCAGCAGTGCTTTTTGTTTAGGAACTCTGTGCCATGTCGGCCATTTTTTCCCAGTCTCTTTCTGATGGTGGAGGCTTGAACTCTGACCTTAACTGAGGCGAGTGAGGCCTAAAGTTCTTTGGAAGATGTTTTAGGGTCTTTTGTGACCTTTTGTATGAGTCGTCACTTGGCTCTTGGGGTAATTTTGGTCGGCCGGCTTGTCACTCCTGGGAAGGTTCACCACAGTTCCATGTTTTCACCATTTGTGGACTATGGCTTTCACTGTGGTTCTCTGTAGAAATGGCTTTATAACATTTTCCAGACTTATAGATCTCAGTTCCTGTTCATTTTCTTTGGATGTTGGCATGATATCTAGATTTTGAGTATCTTTAGGTCTACTTCTCTTTGTCAGGCAGGTCGTATTTAAGTGATTTCCTGATTTTGAACAGGTGTGGCAGTAATCAGGTGTGGGTGTGGTTAGAGAAATTAAACTCAGGTGTGATAAAACACAGTTAAGTTATGTTTAAACTGGGTGGTAAACCCATTTTTAATACAGGATCATGTAGGTTTGGATTGTTTTTCTATCTTAGTAACACAAACCTTCATTTAAAAACTGCGCTTGGTGTTTACTTCTGTTGTCTCTGACTAATATTTAAATCTGTTTGAGGATCTGAAACTTTTCAAAGTGACAGGCATGCAAGAAGTAACAAATCATGAAGGGACAAACACGTTTTTACACCACTGTATACACATTTAAATATAGAGTTAAAGTCTTTCACTGTATTATAAACAGCATTGCATGTATGTTCTGTTAGTGGAATATATTGCTGTATTAGGGTGGTGTTTCTGTGAATGTTTGCAGCTGAGGGTGTTAACCACAAGCTCAGCACGTTAGCGCTGTAGTTTACTTGCTGCTATGCTTTGTAAATAAGAAGTTAGATTGACATTGTGATTAAAAGAACTTTTAAGAGATCATGATCTGAATCTTTAGCTCTAAATAACATGAACATAAAGGCCTGGTCTTTTAGCAAGACTTTAGTAACCATAGTAACCATAGTTAAAAACAACAAGGGTCCTAAAACTGAGCCTTGTGGAACAACATATTAAATACTCCACAGTGAACAGTAATTGCTTAGCATGAATTAGCTTGCAGACCACTATTCTGTTAATGTGTATGTAGATTTAGGTTTAAGACGTCTGATATGTTTGCGTGAGGTCCTGGGTTCAGATCCTGGACACGCCCATATTCTGTTACAACCTGGTCTAGGATCAGAAAACAACAGAAAATAAGAGTGGCCTCAATTGCCATCGAAACAGAAATGGTGAATATGGCTTCAGTGGTGAACATAGGCCGAAATAAATAAAAACTTCTTTAAAAAGACGTCTTCTCCATTTGGCTGGATCCAGGGCATCTTCTGGCGTGACATTGATTATCTTTTATTTTGACGAGCCAGTGCAGCTTTGGTCGTTTGTGTGGTCGGTGTTCTTGGGGGTTCAACTGCATCACTGATTTCACCACAAAGTTCTCGTCGGTGTCCATACCACCGTAGTCAAGCCTCTCGTATCTTGTCTGTGATTGGTGAAACTCTCAGTTTTTTCACGTATGTCTTCGTTTCTGATATTATCAAGGCAGGAGATGCCCAGGGTCCATCGTAGCATCTGCATTTCTATAGCATGCATGGCTTTTTCTTGTTTCACTGTTGCTGCCAGCATTCATTTCCATGTATTGTCACTGGAGGTACGACGGTTTTGTGTCACTGGCTAGGAAGATCTTGTCATCGGTGAACAGGAGAGACCTTTGGTGCTGGTTTTGTAGGTCAGCGGTGATCAGAATTAAAGAGGATAATTTAGTATTTAAAAGACTAATACTGAACAAGTAAAAAGCTATTAAATTACTGTATGTGGAACTGGATTAAACTGCATGCACTTTAACAGCTCTAGTGTCTGTGTTCCAGTTCCTGTCCCCGCTGGTTTCTCTACGCCAGTCCCTGTTACTGTGTTTGTGTCTGTCCCAGTCAATGTTTTCATCCCTGTTCCCTTGTCCAACATCCAGCCCCGTGTCCAGTGTCCTGCCCCCTCCCCTGTCCAGTTCCCTGTCCTGTCTCCTTTCACATCCCCAGTCCAGTCTGTATCTCCATTTGTGTCTAGTGTCCAGTCCCGTGTCCAGTCTCTTGCCCAGTCCCTGTCCAGTCTCCTGTCTCATCCCCTTTCACCTCCCCAGTCCAGTCTCTTGTCCAGTCTGTTTCTCCATTTGTGTCTAGTGTCCAGTCCCTTGTCAAGTCTCTGTTTCAGCCTCCAGTCCAGTCTGTTTCCCCGGTTGTGTCTAATTTTTGGTCCCAGTTTTTCTCCCCTGTCCATTTCAGTTTTCTGTCCCGTCCTCTGTACAGTCTTCTCCTTTGTGTACTCGGCCCTAGTCTTGTTTGGTGTCTTGTTTTTTGCTTTCCACCCTCTCCTGACCGGCTCCCAGTTTTCAGTCTTTGATTATTTCTTGTTTAGTCTTTGTTTATTCCCTTTTTCTGTTTAATTTATTCTGTCTTGTTTTAGTTCCTTGTTTCCTTGCTTGTTTATTCGTTTATTTGTTTGTTTATTTATTTAATGAAACCCTCTTACCTGCATTTACCAGCTTTAACCTCAGTTCTGTTTTTTCTTATGTCTTTACTCGCTGTTCTTCCGCTGCAGAAAACACTGCAGTACTAATCTGTATTCACTGTTCTCAACAAACTGCAAAAATTAAATCAAACTAATTTATGTGCTATGATATTTCTATTTCCTGTTTAGTTAGTCTAGTTGAGAAGGTCTTGGTAATGCTAAAACGATTACTATAATTTTATGTACTGTATCTATAGATATTGTGATATAAAGTGCCTATGAGTGATATAGAGTGCATGAACTCAAAACATACCTTTATTTTGGCAAAACACTCAAACAAACTCAAAGAAACAGAACGACAGTCCAGTGTGGCTCTAGTTGCTCAATTTTGTAGTATTTTTAGGTTTGTGTCGCCTCAGTTTCTTCTCACCATTAGTGTTTCACTGGAGTGAAGGCGGGGTCTTTATACCGGTCCCAGCTGGCTGTTCAATCAGTCCAATGCAGGCCAGCTGGGACAAACCGGGGCTGCACCCCACGACTCCCCTCACCTCCGCACATCACAATATCTATACAGTGATGTTTCTGTATTGTTAATTTTCCCAGTATGTGTAACTAAGTACAGAAACAATGAATGTGTACTAAAATGTGAATAAAAGTCTATATTAAGGTATTTAAGGATTCTGGATGATTTTAGTGGGATTTTAGTTTAGTATTAAAGATATTCTGAAACAGTCTGATTGTTTGATGTTGTGCAGGCTGGTGATGTCACTCAGGATGGCTCCTCCTCCTCCTCTTCTTCTGGTGTTTCTGCTGATGGTTGTTGGTGAGTCAGAAGATCCTACTGTAACTCCATCACTGAAACATCTGACTTTATCTCCCTCACTGTTCTCTTTCATCATGACTGTAGTGATTCACTGCTGAACTGATCATTAAACTGTTCTGGACTAGAACTAGACTATTTCTAGAACTCC
Organism: Astyanax mexicanus; assembly: GCF_023375975.1. Classification (NCBI taxonomy): domain Eukaryota; kingdom Metazoa; phylum Chordata; class Actinopteri; order Characiformes; family Acestrorhamphidae; genus Astyanax; species Astyanax mexicanus. The sequence continues at coordinate 39,167,713 of NC_064428.1, read as the reverse complement.
TAAATGCAGTTTGTTCTTGAGATCAAGTGTTTTGTTACACCTCAGTCTTAGAAAGGGGAGGAGGTTTAACCCTTTCTGATGGTAGACGCTGAATTGTAACATCACTTTAACATACATTTTGGGGATATGAGCTGTAGATCTGCAGTTCAGGAGATGATACATAGTTGCAAGAAAAAGTATGTGAACCCTTTGGCATTATACTTGGATTTCTGCATAAATTGGTGATTAAATGTGTTCTGATCTTCATCTAAGTCACAACAATAGACAAACACAGTCTGATTAAACTAAAACCACACAGTCAATTATATGTTTGCATGATTTTATTGAACACAGCATGTTAACATTCACAGTAAGGAGGGAAAAGTATGTGAATCTTTGGATTTGATAACTGGTTGATCCTCCTTTGGCATCAAAACCCTCAACCAATCGTTTCCTGTAGCTGCAGATCAGACCTGCAGAATGGTCAGGAGGAAATTTGGATCATTCCTCTTCACTAAACTGTTTCAGTTCAGCTATAATATTATGGGATATCTGGTGTGAATCTCTCTCTTGAGGTCACTCTCTTCTTCCTCACCTCATTGATCATTCTGTGCTGTGCTCTTGCAGTCACCTTTACAGGACTTTACCAAACCTAGGGAGAGTAGCAGCAGTGCTGAACTTTCTCTATTTGTAGAGCGTCTGTCTTGTAGACCGTGGACACATGAACATCAAGGCATTTAGAGATACTTTTGTAACCCTTTCCAGCTTCATGCAACAAGTCAACAATTCTTGAACATAGGTTTTCTGAGAGGCATGATTCACATCAAGCAATGCTTCTTAAAAACAGCTCAAAACTCAAAACTGGTGTGTTTATGTTTTTTATAGGGCAATGAAGCTTTACCCAACCCATCCAATCACATTTCATTACATCCTGCCTCCAATTGTTAGCTTTTAGAAAAGTCATTAGTCTAGGGGATCACACACTTTTTCCGCTCCTTACTGTGAATATTAACATGTTGTGTTCAATAAAACCATGCAAACATATAACTTTTTTTGTGTGGGTTTATCTTAAGCAGACTGTGTTTGTCTATTGTTGTGACGTAGATGAAGATCAGAACACATTAAATGACCAATTTATGCAGAAATCCAAGTATAATCCAAAAGAGTTTACATACTTTTTATTGCAACTGTATGCAGTTATGTTTGCAGTTGTTCCTCTTGTCATCAGCAGCTGTAGGTTATTCTAAGTTTACATGTTTTAAGTAGTAATAGTTTTCCTAGTGCCTAGGTTTTTTTTCTTCAAGAGAAAATTAAATTTTTATCACTTTATGTCTTTCCTAAAACAACTGTGCACCCACCACCACTCCCCTCCACCCCGTTAATTATTAGGGTTCAAGCACCGAAGGTGCGTAGAACCCTATTGTTTTTGCTAAGATTTTTCTTCTTCTTCTTCTTCTTCTTCTTCTTATTATTATTATTATTATTATTATTATTATTATTATTATTATTATTATTATTATTATTATTATTATTATTATTCTTTTTCTCCTGTAAAAACAGTTGTGCAGCCTAAACCGTAAGTCATAGAGAAATGAAACTTGGTAGGTAGATGTAGGATCAGTGAATCTCGGTGGACAACAAAAATGGCACCGATTGGTCAAGTGGTGGCGCTATAAACAAGGAAATTCATTTTTCACAATTTTCTCAATAACTCAAAAACCATAAGACCTACATTCAAAATTCTTTTTTTGATGGATTCCTTGGGTCAATACCAACAACTTTCCAATTTGGACCATGCACTTCCGTCTATATAGATTTTGTGCTAATTTGCATAATAGGCAAAACCTACTTTTGCAAACTAGTCCTAGGAATTTTGACCAATCCTGGCATGTTTGGTATCAAAACACTCGTGAGAGCATGCGCTTCAATATTCATTAAGAAAAAGTTGAAATATGTAAACAATATGGCCGCCATATGCAAATTAGTCCTTCCGGATATATGCCCCATTCACTTCAAGAGGTAAATTTGGAGCACTGTTTCTCAGCAACCGTGCTACCTAGCAAGTTGAAACTTTGCATGCAGAATCTATCATACAGCCTCTAAAGGATGTTCAAAGGGCAACTTAATCAATCAACATGGCTGAACACCATCAGCCAATCAGCATTCAGCAGACATTTTGGCAGGCTGAATGTTGCCCAATCTGGATGATATTTGGCAGTTATGTTCAGGTGGAGACACTGTAGTGACCTGCAAAGTGCTGAAACAATCCGCCCACTGGGGGGCGCTGTTCCAAAAAAACGAGTATATGTCAATCATGCTGTACTATTTTGACATCTAATTGTTTTTGCCATATTTAGTACAGTGGCTCTGACAAATTTCTCAATACAACTATGTTTAAAAAGTGCTTTGTTCATTCATAATTGCTAATTGTTTGAAAATAGCTATATTGAAACTACTCTCTGGATATTTGGCCTATCACCTCCATTTTAGTCTTGCTGCACACTGTAGAGTCTCTAGGTAAATGTTCATTAAAAACATTTGTGAAAATTTCACATACAATACTCTCCAGGCATCAAGCAATCTGTGCGTCCTTGGAATTTCTAACCTAAATTGCTGTAACTCTGCAGTATTTGCTGTAATCTCACAATGTTAAAGACCTCTGTACAATATCACTCTGATGAAGCGCCATTTAATACAGAACTAGATTAAGAATAACTTGACATTACATGTCATATCAGAACATTCACTCCTTTGTGCCTCTTCTCAACATTAATAACAGGTGAAAGACTTTTGATCATTTTAAATGTGACAGAATGTCTCCAATTGTGTTAGACCTTCTTACACATCACCATCCTATGCTCTAGTAGGCACCATTGTGCTAGTTGGTGCTTGATGAAGCGCCATTTAATTCAGAACTAGATTTATAATAACTTCGTAATTACATGTCATATCAGAACATTCACTCCTTTGTGTTAATTCAAACTTGTTTGGTCAAACATTTCAGCTTGTTCTGCAAAGGTTCAAAGGTCAATCTGAATACCACTTTGTGAACATTCTGGTTGAAGCCACCTGATCAATACCAATAACATGTAGACACCTTTTGACTAGTTCTAACTCACTTAATGAATATCCTACAAAGTTCACTAGATTTACATGTGAATTTAAGCACTGATCAGGTTGAAAGGCCTCTGCTCAACATTAATAACAGGTGAAAAACTTGATAATTTCTAAATGTGACAGGGCATCTCCAATCATATTAGACCTTCTTACACATCACCATTCAATGCTCCAGTAGGCACCATTGTGCAAGTTGGTGCTTGAACCCGATGATTGCCGCTTGCGGCTATATTATTATTTTTATTTCTATAGAGCTGTAGTCTACAGAAATCTTCAGCCTCTGTAATCAGATCTTTACTGCATCATTTGTTTCAGGAGCTTCTAAACCAGACTGGGTTGTGACATACAAACAGCAGGAAATGTGTGCTTTAAAAGGATCTACAGTGTTTATTAGAGGCAATTTTACACTCCCAGAAGATTTAGGACAAAATAAAGTGAAAGCAGCATTTTGTATAAAATTCCCAAATCCTTGGGTGGAGCCGACTGATCTGAGATTAGATCCAGATTACTCAGGCAGGGTTGAGTGTTTAACTGATAATAAAACGTACTACTCTCTCAAACTGAGTAACGTAACGAAGAAGGATGAACGCAAGTACAACTTCAGAATCAAAGCAGATGAGGGGAAAAACAAATGGAGAGGAAAAGATAATTTCATTCTCAAAGTTACTGGTGAGTCACGCAGTAATATGTTTTACTGATTAAATATGAACTAAATACGTAAATGTTCCCAAACTAAATAGAAAAAAATAATAAAAATAATTTAAATTAAGCTTCTTGTCTCAGAGCTCCATGTAGAATCTCCTGGAGAAGTAACAGAAGGAGAATCAGCAGTAAATCTGACGTGTAAAACCACCTGCAGTCTGACTGATCCAACATTCATCTGGTACAAAGATGGACGTCCTTTAACCACAGAGATGATCCAGAAGAATCAGCAGCTCCACCTGCAGACAGTCAGCAGTGAGGATGCAGGCAGTTATAGCTGTGCTGTAAGAGGATCTGAACATCTCCCCTCTACTGCTCAAACTCTCAGAGTCAGACGTGAGTAAAGTTCTCATTCTTCTCTAAACTCTGGGAATGGTTGAACCACACAGTGATATTAGAGATTAGCAAGAAACGCTAAAGTCAGATCTGTCTCTAGATCCTCCAAAGAACGTCTCAGTGTCCATCAGTCCCTCTGGTGGAATAGTGGAGGGAAGTTCAGTGAATCTGACCTGCAGCAGTGATGGAGACCCACCTGTGGAGAACTACACCTGGTTTAAAGAAGGTGGAGACTCACCTGTAGGATCTGGACACAGTTATGTTCCTCTACAGAGTGGATCCTACTACTGCCAGGCTCAAAACCAACATGGAGCTCAGAGATCAGCTGCTGTACTGGTCAATATCAAGGGTGAGACACTTGATTATATAGACTGAACAAAAATATGAAAGCAACACTTTGGGTTTTGCTCCCAACTCAAAGATTTAAGACTTTTTCTATGAACAGTCACAGGTGCGGTATATTAATATGCTGATTAGACACAGTGATTATATACAGGTATACCTTGGGATGGCCACAACAAAAGCTACTCTAAAATTGCAATTTTACAGTATTGTGAAATTCATGGAGGTTCAGAAAACCAGTCAGTATCTGGTGTGACACCAATCAGGAGCATCCCAAACATGCTCAATAGTCACACAAGAACTCACCTCATTGATCATTTGGCGCTGTGCTCTTGCAGTCATCTTTACAGGACTTTACCACGCCTAGAGAGAGTAGCAGCAACAGTGCTGAACTTTCTCCATTTGTAGAGCGTCTGTCTTACCATGGACACATGAACATCAAAGCTTTTAGAAACACTTTTGTTACCCTTTCTAGCTTCATGCAAGTCAACAATTCTTGAATGTAGGTCTTCTGAGAGCTGATCTTTTGTGTGGGAGGCATGATTCACATCAAGAAATGCTTCTTCTTAAGAATGGACAGTTTGATTTCACAGAAGTTTGATATACTTGGAGTTATATTGTGTTGTTTAAGTGTTCCCTTTATTATCTTGTTTTTGAGCAGTGTATTTACGTGTAATATCTCAGCAGGTCTCTGGGTGGTGCTGTATGCAGTTGGTGGAGTGGTTGGAGTTTGTGGGCTTGCAGCTTTTCTTACTGGACTTTTCTGCATGAGGTGAGAAAATGAATAAGAATGTAAAGATTGGGTTGTTTTTCAATCTGAGACATTCGTCTCCTGTTTTAATATTTATTTTTGTTTTCTACAAGGAGACGGAAGAAGCAGGATGTGAATACGGATGAGGACATCTACCAGGTGAGTTCTCACAAAGTTCTTATATCAGTAGATCAGTCCATCAATGTTCCTCAAGGGATTTGGTTTCCAGGTCTTTGCTTTGCTCCCTGATCCTCTGAGAACCTCTGAGAACCCAGAGCTCTTCTCACTGAGACTCTAATTCTGATCAGTGATCTTACTTTCTTGGTTCTGCAGAATGTTGGAGATATCTCTTGTCCTCCTGATAAAGATTCCTCCAGTACTCCTGTTTATGGGAATGTAGAGGTGAGTTTTCATTACTGGGTTTTTATAGTTCAGTTTTAAAGCATCTGCTGATGTTCTCTTTTCTTGGTTCTGCAGGATGTTGGAGATAAAGCCCATCCTCCTGATGAAGATTCCTCCAGTACTCCTGTTTATGGGAATGTAGAGGTGAGTTTTCTTTACTGGGTTTTTATAGTTCAGTTTTAAAGCATCTGCTGATGTTCTCTTTTCTTGGTTCTGCAGGATGTTGGAGATAAAGCCCATCCTCCTGATGAAGATTCCTCCAGTACTCCTGTTTATGGGAATGTAGAGGTGAGTTTTCTTTACTGGGTTTTTATAGTTCAGTTTTAAAGCATCTGCTGATGTTCTCTTTTCTTGGTTTTGCAGGATGTTGGAGATAAAGCCCATCCTCCTGATGATGATGATGATGATGATTATGATGACTCTTCCAGTATTGCTGATTACGAGAATGTGGATGGCACTGTTTAAAAATGGAAAAGTAAGCAAACTTACAAACTTGTTGTAAATAGTTTTATTCAATTCTTTAAAATTACTAAGATGTGGAATATCTTTTAAAGAGTGATGTTTTGGTAGTTGGCTTGAAGATTAAAAACTTAATGAATGAATTAATTAATTAAGTAAAATATGTGTTCATTTACTATGTAAATATGAACAAAATGTAGATATTTGCATGGATTTTATATTATTTTGATTAAAAACAACCAAGTTCATTAGATTAATTTGGCTTTTAAAGACTAGAAATCCAGTTCACATATCAGAAAATCTTTCAGCGGTGCTTTTTGATGACTTTTTGGAACGCATGACCAACCAAACCCAACAAAAAAATAAAATTCCATAGCCCAAGCATATCTGAACCAACAGCAATCAATGTAGCCTTTTTAAATATTTAATGGGTTTGCTGTGAAAGAGCCTGTTTAAAAGGTTTTTCCACGATGGGTGAAAATGTGTTGGTCATGAGAACATTGTCCCATGACAATTATAGAGCCAGTAAACCCTAAATCATATTTTTTTCGTTAAAAGCTGAAGTAATAAAATATACCAGTCCTGCTTAAAACTTTTATGAACATTTCCTAACCTTTAAAAAAAACGCTTTTATTTCGGTCATTTCCGCCTCTGCAGTGCCTCTAAGGTTCCTGTACTTTGGTACGCAGACACTCTCAATATGCAAATCAGTCAATAATCAATAATACAGCCCCCCTGCTAACGTCCAATCATCTGCGTCTAATCGCCATCAGCCAATCAGCCAATTTTTGAAATGAAGTTGATTTTGTTTAATATAAACATCTAAAAATGTATACCTAAAAAACACAATCTTGTGGGGTTTTTCCCATAGAATGAAAGCAATCAACCCTGAGATCACCATCATCACCATCATTATTATCATCACCGTCATCACCATCACCACCAGCATCATCATCATCATCATCACCACCATCACCATCATCATCACCATCATCACCACCTTCATCATCACCATCATCACCATTATCACCGTCATCACCATCACCACCATCACCATCACCACCATCACCACCATCATTATTACCAGCATCACCATCATCACAATCATCACCAGCATCATCACCGTCACCACCATCATCACCATCATCACCATTATCACCGTCATCACCATCATCACCACCATCACCATCATCATCACCACCATCACCACCATCATCATCACCATCACCACCAGCATCACCATCATCATCACCATCACCACCAGCATCATCATCATCATCACCCCCATCACCATCATCATCACTACCATCACCATCACCACCATCATTACCACCAGCATCACCATCATCACAATCATCACCATCATCACAATCATCACCAGCATCATCACCGTCACCACCATCATCATCACATCCATCACCACCATCATCATCAGCATCACCATCACCACCATCATCACATCCATCACCACCATCATCACCATCATCATTACCATCACCACCATCATCACTAGCATCACCATCATCAATCATCACCACCATCATCATCACATGGTAAACTAGAGGAGGAGCAGAATGGAATGATTGCTTCTGATCTCAGTATATTAAACTTTTTTATGCAAGCTTTAGATTTTCCTTCTTGTTTTTTATTTAAAAAGTCTGCATTTTAACCCAAATCCCTGAGATAATTTTACCTGCAGATTTCTATGTGCTCATTTTTTTAAAGCTTTTATTGTAAGAGGAATTGACGTAATGTATAAGCAGAGCTGAGAGCTTGAATTTTGCTTATGCTAAAAATAATGTGCAACATGTTCTTGATATGAAATGTGGAATTCTGTACATATTTACCCAATTTAGAGATTCTGGCTGAATAACACATTGTGTATAACACAGTTATATAGGATAGGATGGACATGCTCTAATGCTCTAAATTAAGTGAACTAACATTAAAATGATTTGTTAAATTACAGCTGTAATAAAAATAATATGCACATGTTAAACATGCCTCTGATTGTGTTATTTTATGTTACTTTATTTAAGAGTTATTCTAAAGAGCTAAAGAGATCATGGGTAATGTCTTGTTCTTTGTGAATACAGCAGGTCTCTCTGAGTTGTTTATGATGCTGAACATAAAACTCTTCCTCAACCTCCCTTGTCTGCCGTAGCGAAAAAAAGGAAATCCTCAGAAATATGAGTTGATCAGGGAGACATTTGGTGTCGACATCAACCAGTGAGTTCATGGCCCTGCCCACCTCGGCTCAAGACTGCCCACAGGCGGAGCTTTCAGCTTTTGTTTACAGAGCTAGTTAGCGTTAGCTATAGTGAGTGAGTAACTGTAGTTTTAAATCGGATCTCCGGTTGATTCTGCGTTTTTCCCAGACCTTAAATAAACACTAGGGAAGCACGGTTTGACAAGGCAGCACAACTCGACAGAACACCGGTCAAATCGCCACCATTCACATCGGATTTTATGATATAAAGCGACTCTGGGGCTTCAATGGGGTGAAACTGCCCGAACACCAAATCACCACGTCTGAGGTAAGAGTTTAGTAGCGTTAGTTTAGCTGAATAAAACATTATTAATGCATTGATCACGTTTCTTTTGGGCTTGTTGTGATTTAACTTTAGGGTTTACTTAATCCAGCATTCAGTGCTTTATCTTAATAACCAAACCTGTATTTCTAAAAACATTTTGTCCTTTTTTCAGGTTTAGAGCTGTAAAATTGACTGTGTGGGGGAAGGCAGGTAGGTGTTCTCTGCTGCAGTGCTGTTAGCCAATCAGAGGCTATATGTTTGCATGTATGAATATTCATGATCGTCACTGTTAATCACACTGGACTGTACTACTGTGAAGCTCAGAATGCAGTTGGAGTTCAGAATGGATCTGTGATGATTGATGTTCAGAGTAGGTGGTGAATAATAATGTAAATAGTTCCAGTATTTAAATAAAGACTCAGTAAAGTGATGAAAATGATCTTCTTCCCTCAGAAAAACATCAGATCTGCAGTTTGGATCACAGTGGGAGGAGGAGGAGGAGGATTTCTTCTTCTTCTTCTCTTTATTTTGATCTTAATCTTCATCTCCAGGTCAGTAGAATTTAGTAGAACATGGTAGAACTTCATTTGGTTTATAGCATTGCGTTAAACACTGTAAGTGTTCTGTTGTTTCAGGATGAAGAAGAGAGATGCTGGATCTGATCAGGATGGATCAGATCAGGTAAAATATCCAGCAGAACACAATCCATCATATTTCAGTGATGTTTCTATTCAGTCTTCAGTAAATAAGATGTTTAGTATCTTTATAATGAATGATCTTCTTCAGGATGACGTCCAGTACGCCACCGTTACTCACAGCAGATCCAGACCTGTAGAGACTGCAGGTGATGCTTCCTCTGGAGCTCCTGATCATGATGATGATGTTCAGTACGATACAGTCAGGACTGGTAGAAATATACTATTTATACTGTCGTTCCATCTCAATCACCATCAATATTGCACTATTGTCTTACGTATGTTTATTGTGTCTTGCTGTATTGAACATATAGTGTCTCCCACTCTTTTATATTATAATTATATATCTATTTTTACTTATTTACTTATATTTATATATCTATTTCTCCCCACACTACTGCACCTTGTTTCTGTCTCATGTATGTCTATTTGTGTCCCTGCTGTATTGTACACATAGTGTCTCCCATTCTCCTTTATTATATCTATTATCTGTACCTGCTGTAAAATTGGGAAGGAGAGTAACGTAATTTCAATTCTCTGTATGTCCTGTACATATGCAGTATTGACAATAAAACTACTTGACTTGACTTGAACTGTTGTAAACATCTAAACACCTACCTATCTCAATTGTACCTGGCTGGTGGTGTTTTTCCTCCATAGACTAATTCTAACCATTTGTTTCTTAGCTCTGAATTACTGAGTAAAGTATATAAACACTGATGTGTTATTCGCACAAATAACGCAGGAATTCAGCTCTGTCTGTGGGCAGTCCTGAGCCGATGTGGGCGGGGCCATGAATACTAATTCACAGGTTGATGTAGACACAGTGCTTTTGCTGATCGAATCGTTTATAAAATCAGCCCAAAAGTCCAAACTTGCATTCGCCAACTTTATTTAAAAAGATGAAACAAATACAGTTTTTTTAAATGCAAAGAACAAGAAAATATAAGTACAGTAGTACATGCCTTTTGTGGTTTTTAAGATGTGCAAGGTGTACTTTTCCCATCGTTACGGTAGCAAAGACACGTTGACACGCCCTAAACAAAGCTGTTATTTTTTCAGAAAAAGTCTTAATCCACTAGTAGATATGTTTAATTGAAAGAGACAGAGTGCCTCTATTACCCTACGATCGAAAAACAAAAGAAGAGAAAGAAGAGCAGAAGAAAAGAGAGTTAGAATAAACAGTAATGTATAATAGAATAAATGTGCCTCTCTTCAGCAGGTGAGATCATTCTCCAGGCTGATCTTCTTCTCAGTGTTGGATTCTCAGCGTCTGAAAAAGGAATAAAGTCAGTAAAGTGTATCAGAACTGGTCTACAGTCTCCCACCTTCACTCCAACAGTCTAATCTTCAGTCTGAGGAAATAAATCCAGGTTAGAACTCAGTCTGTTACCTGGAAGAAGGTACTTATGTTCTGTGTTAAAGTGTGATGATCTTTAAACTGTGGAACTCACTGCTAGAGTCTCGTACTCTGGAGACCTGGACTGAGGGTCCAGAGCTTCATAGGTGTCGTCAGTAGACCTGGCCTGAGCAGCCTGTGGGAGGGAGAGATAGAATAAAGCAGAAGATGAAAGAGAAGAATGAAAGATCTCCACTGGGTTTAGAGAGCTAGGAACTCTTTAAAGATCTAGAGGAAGGGTTTATGAAGAGACACTCACTGCGAGAGTCTGGTACTCATCATCAGAGGACCTGGTTCTGCGCTGGAGAGCTGTGTAGGTGGGGTCTTTAGCATTAGGGTCAGGGTTCTGCTGGGGGGACGGTTAGAGGAGATGTGGAGATCAGAATGATGGAGATCAAGAGTCTAAACTCATCAATCAGGATCACTTTCAACACTTTAAAACACTCTGATTCACTATAGAACACTGTGTTTGATCTGTTTTTAGTTCTAACTCTTATATTTTAACTGCTCTCATGTATATAAACACCAAATTTCCTCATTAACTTTGATAGTTTTGCATTTATTAAGAAAAAACACCATATTGTGACTTATCTCATAGCAACAATGAACATTTCACATGCACAAAAATGCGTTTATTATATTTATTATATCGCTTTTTCAAAAAATTCGCAGTTCTTTCTTTAGTAGTGTGCACTTGTATCCAGTCAGTTCCAAAATAACATAGACAACATGAAAAATCTGTGTAAAAGCCTTAAAAACCCATCAGGAATTACAGTTTTTAAAATCCCCCAATCACTTCCCATCAACAAAAATAGCCAAAAACATTCAGAACTGAGAACTTTTTTATTTCTTTCTTCATAAATTGTACACAGAATGAGCAAAATGCATCTGCTGGAATGAATGATGCCTAAATTAATGATCTAAATGAACTATAGCTCTATACACAAGTTCACTTCCTCATCAGAACATCGTATGAAATGATTGGTTATTCAGTCCCATAAAGTTATAGAAAGTTCTACACCATTCTGGACAGTTCTAGAAACTTCCTGATTGATCTCATAGTTCTAGAAGCTTCTCGAAGTCTAAACTCAATATCTATACAGAATATTTCTCAAATATTCATAAAATAGATCAATTTCTAATATTTATTAAAAAGATCATGTTCTGTAATCAGAAGTTCTGATTCAGGTTCATCTCTTAGATCAGCACCTTGGACAGCACCCTCACCTTTTCTCACTTATATCCCATAAACCCTACAGAGACACCTACTGCCCCCTACAGGACACAGTGTGGAATTACAGCATTACAGGGATTTTCTAAAGCAGTGTTTTAATTCTGGTTCTGGATCCACTGAACTGCAGCTTCTCCAGCATAACCTGTTCCATCACATCTGATCCAGATCATGAAGGAGATTAATTAATCATGTTTTATTGAGTTAGATTAGATGTGTTGATTTGATCTAAAGGAAATTACTGCCACCTCCTGGTGAACCTCATAATAACATGTGCTTATCAGTGATTAATAAGATAAATTTACCTGATTTGATCCAGTACCTTCAGATCCAGCAGTTCTTTTCTTCATCCTGTGATGAAGGAACACAAAACCAAACCTTTACATAACAGAACTTCCTGAATGAGGAGACTTAGAGCTAAACTGTACTGACCTGTAGATAAAGAACAAGACCATCAGAAAGAGAAGAAGAAGAAGAAATCCTCCTCCTCCTCCCACTGTGAACCAAACTGCAGATCTGATCTGATTTTCTGAGGGAAGAAGATCATTTCCATCACTTTACTGAGTCTTTATTTAAATACTGGAACTATTTACATTATTATTCACCACCTACTCTGAACATCAATCATCACAGATCCTTTCTGAACTCCAACTGCATTCTGAGCTTCACAGTAGTACAGTCCAGTGTGATCAGCAGTGATGTTGATGATGCTGAAACTCTGTCCAGATCCTACAGGTGAGTCTCCACCTTCTTTAAACCAGGTGTAGATCTCCACAGGTGGGTCTCCATCACTGCTGCAGGTCAGAGTCACTGAACTTCCCTCCACTATTCCACCAGAGGGACTGATGGACACTGAGACGCTCTTTGGAGGATCTAGAGACAGATCTGACTTTAGCGTTTCTTGCTAATCTCTAATATCACTGTGTGGTTCAACCATTCCCAGAGTTTAGAGAAGAATGAGAACTTTACTCACGTCTGACTCTGAGAGTTTGAGCAGTAGAGGGGAGATGTTCAGATCCTCTTACAGCACAGCTATAACTGCCTGCATCCTCACTGCTGACTGTCTGCAGGTGGAGCTGCTGATTCTTCTGGATCGTCTCTGTGGTTAAAGGAGGTCCATCTTTGTACCAGATGAATGTTGGATCAGTCAGACTGCAGGTGGTTTTACACGTCAGAACTGCTGATTCTCCTTCTGTCACTTCTCCAGGAGATTCTACATGGAGCTCTGAGATAATTTGAGAACCATCAGATCAGGAAAGTGATTTATTAAAACATGAAAACATTGAGAAGCTCTGCTTTAACTTACCTGTAACTCTGAGTTTTATTCCAGGTGTTCTTATCCATTTATCTGTTTCTACATCTGTTAAGACTCTGAAGCAGTACTTATGTTCATCCTTTTTCATTACGTTACTCAGTTTGAGGGCGAAATTATTATTTTTATCAACTAAATACTCAACCCTGCCTGAGAAACTTGAAACTGTACTCAGATCAGGTGGCTCTTGGTTTGGAACTACATCTATAACCCAAAATGACTTATTCACTGTAAGACGTTCTGGATGTGTAAAGTCCCGTTCATAAACACTGTAGATCCATTTAAAGCACATATTTCCTGCTGGATGTATTTCATACTCCACTCTGCTCCAGAAGCTCCTGAAACATAAGATGCAGTAAAGATCTGATTACTGAGGCTGGAGATTATCAGACAGTCAGAAACTCCAGCAGCTACTGAACAACACTGATCTGATTCTGAGAGAAAACATAAAGAGAGAAGAGCTCTGAGGTTCCTGGAGTTCTAGAGAGAGTCTAGTTCTAGTCCAGAACAGTTTAATGATCAGTTCAGCAGTGAATCACTACAGTCATGATGAAAGAGAACAGTGAGGGAGATAAAGTCAGATGTTTCAGTGATGGAGTTACAGTAGGATCTTCTGACTCACCAACAACCATCAGCAGAAACACCAGAGGAAGTGACATCATCAGTCTGCACAACATCAAACAATAAAGCTTTATACTTAAAGATAAAACCATACAAAAAATAAAAAATACAAACACACCACTGTACACACACACACACATATATATATATATATATATATATATATATATATATATATATATATATATATATATATATATATATTAATACAGTATAGAGAGAGTACATCAAATGATAGAAGTCATTTTTGCATTACAATCAATACTGATCCATCTCAACCAGTATTGAATTAGAAATAGGAATGATCTAGCACATTTACCTCAAAGGCAACTTTTATGATTGATTTTCTACAGTTTTACAGTTCAGACTTTTAAATATTGCTATAAATAAATAAAAATTACAGAAATTGAGCTGTTTTTACCTCTCTGAACTGAGTGTCGTCTGCAGCAGGAGAACAGCGAGTGAAGACTGAAGAAACAGCGCTGAAGTTAAAGCTGATATAGCTTGTGGTTTATTTCGGTCCTGCATTCATTTAAATAATACTGTAACTACTTCCTGTTTACAGAACTGTCAAAGAAATGCACACAGTAATAAGCTAGTAGTGCTCTGCAAACTAATTTAACTCAATTCAGTCTAATAACTTTTTACTTATTACTGCAATTAAAGGGTAACATGTTCAGTACTTGTCTTTTAAGACTATATAATAAATATATAAGGGATTATTATAAGGGAACACACATTGAAACACAGAGTAGAAAAGGTAAAGTAAATATTCTAGAGATTTCAGCTCTCCCCCAATCACCAATCATAACCCTCTAACACTACTGATACTGATCAGAAACCACACAAACTACTTTTAACACATCTGAATCTACTGCTACAGACAGGCCTGGATGCACAAGTGATGACAAGGCATTCTACACGACAGCAAGGAAGACCACACCTCCTCCAAACGACCAGGTACTGTGCCACCACTGTCAACCCATGGAAAGGATGTGCACAACAGCTTGCAGATGTTCTCATGAACATTTTCAACAGTTCTCTGAGTACTGCAGACCTTCCAACGTGCGTCAAGACTAGCCTGGATGCACAAGTGCCAAATAAGTCTCGAGTGTCCTGCCTCAATGACTACTGTCCCATCGCACTTACTCCAATCATCTTGAAGTGTTTTGAGAAGCTGGTCATGAGGCACATCAAAAAACAGCTCCCCTCCTCACTGGACCGACTGCAGTTTGCATATCGTCCAAACAGATCAACAGACGATGCCATCTCTACTGCACTCAGTCCACTGCTGTTCACTCTGCTGACTCATGACTGCAAAGTACAGCTCAAACCACATAATCAAGTTCACTGATGACACAACTGTAGTTGGCCCCATCAGCAAGAACAATGAGTCAGCATACAGAGAGGAGGTGCAGTGACTGACGGACTGGTGCAGAACCAAAAACCTCTCTCTGAACGTGAATAAAACCAAAGAGATGGTTGTTGACTTTAGGAGAGCTGCATCCGCAAAGCCACCAGCATCTTCGATCTGAAGATGCACACAAAGCCTCCACTACCAGACTCTGCAACAGCTTCATCTGCCAGGCACACTCTAAAAAATAAAGCCTTGTGTCAACAAAAAAATTAACACAACAGTCTGCAATAGACTTTTTGCGTTGTGTCAACTTCTTGTAGAATTGATCTTTGATCCATAAAAGTATTTTAAGTAGGGTGAATTAGTTTTTCAGTTATAGTAGAAAGCATTTTTAAATAGCATGAACTTAATAACTATCACCATCAACAGATATTTTTACGTTAACTGCACAAAAAAATCAAGTTACCTTTATTTAAATAATTAAGTACAATATAGTATAATAACAATTATATTTAATTGTATTGTTGTCAGGTGAGGGTGCAGGGAGGACGCAGAGGCGGACGCAAATGCAAACAAATAAGAATTAAAACGAGAGGCTAGTAAATACTTTAGCAAACTTCAGCTCCCTGTTCCAGAGGAACTAAGAATGGACGTTAATAAATGCCCTTTTTAAAACCTGAAGTCGAGTAAATAATTAATTTATGAAAAAAACATCTGTGGGTTGTAGCAGTAATCTTGAAGGTTGTAAGACTGTCTGTGGCAGAGTTAATTGGCTAGGCTAGCTTGCTAACCTACCGGTAATTTGTTTCTGCCTACACTGTAAAACATTTCAAGTTGTTTAAACTCAGCAACATAAGTTCCCCTGCTGCCTTAAAAAGCTGAGTTAACTCAACTTGATAAAAACCTTTGTACCAAGATGTTAAGTTAAACAAGTTGTTCAAATACTCATTACTTATTGTTTCAACTTGATGCACTGAGTTAAAACAACTTAAGTGTTTAATTTGTCCTTTTTTAAAAATGATCTGTTTAGTCAAATAAACTAACAATTCAGCTTTATTTTAACATACACTTTCAAGTTAATAAAACAAGTAATATTCACATAATTTATCATTTTAAGTTAACCATAGGTATTCTCAACATATTTAATATATTATTATTTAACTGCCAATACCGACAGTATAATACTGGAGCAATACAGGAGTAAACTGGGTAAAGAGTGAACTCTGTAGCTCAAAGTCAGCATACTGTGATCACTAGAAACACAGAATAAAGTTAATGTGCTCTTACAGCTCTACAACACTGAGACCTGCCAATCAACACTTATATTATGTTACAGCACACCCAGGATAAGGTAGCTTTGGACAACAAACAACACAAAGATGGTAAGTAAGGGAGCGGCCACACCCAATATGCAGATATATGGTACCAGGAGCCTATAGGAAAGCTGCATGAACCAACACTGTAGAAAGAGCTAAAAGTCGGTTGAAATCACATTTTTTCATTGGCTCAACAAACATTTTTAAGTTTTCAGGTTGAAAACAATGGAGTTGTACTGGCCGGTGAGTTCACTCAACTTAATAATATTAGTTCTTCTGACTAAAACACAGAATTACTTTTTGGAGTGTTGGTGACTCCGCAGCTGAAAGTATTCCCCTCTTAGTTTTTGCTCCTTGTTATTATTAATTGCTATGCGTCGGTTAAAAAGTGTTTAGCCCAATGTGCCACGGTTTTAAAGTTGTAAAAAGTACTCTAGTCTTCTAACTTGCTGCTTATCACTCTACCTCTCTGCATTTACAAATCTTCACACTTTCATTTTTTAAACCAATAACTTAAAAATGTAAGTTGAATAAACTTGGGTAAATTTGAATAACTCACAGGAAGTTAAGACAATATGTTATTTTAAGTTATTTTTATGTAAAACGAAGGAACTTGAGTTCAATATACTAAACTTGTCATGGCAATTGGAATTGAAAAGAACAAATAAGTTCACATAACTTAATGTGACTGTAACGTTTTACAGTGTACAGACACAGTCAAAAACTGGCAAACTTAAACACCACTGAAGCAAACCACATATTCGGCATATGAAAATAGTTAAGCTATAACACTCTCTGGAGTGATATCCAACATGTCCAAGTGGGCGGGAGAATTCAGAAGGATGGGAAAATTAAGTTGCCCAATACAGATAATTAAGTTGGCAGAAAATGAATTTTGCTTTTTAGTGTTTAGTGGAATATATTGAGTCTGGGTTAGTCAGGAAAGTGTGTTGAAACAACACTTCCATTTTTTTTATTTCACCACAACTCAATAAAACAATAAATGAACATAAATATTCTCCCAAATTCATATAACTTTTTTTTTTTATTTTACAACAGGGAATTTACTTAAGTATTGGCTAAAGGCCTTCAGAGTTACTTTTTAGAGTGCACTCAGACTCCTCAACACACAGAGCCTCCACTACCAGAAGCAACAGTTTCTTCCACCAGACTCCTCAACGCACAGAGACAGAGCTGAATCCCCCCCACCACTACTCGTCCTCCCCCTTACACTTAACACGCACAGACAAGAACTGTACTGAACCCACCCATCACTCTACTCTCACACAGACTGGAACTGAAATGCCTCTATTCCAATCAGCCTGTTAAACTGTCTTGTCTGCTGTATTTATTTTATTTATTGTAATGTTATAGATTTATTTTGCACTATCGTCACTCTTCCACTTTATGTTGTCTATTACTTGATGTTCCATGTTGCACCATGGTTCCAGAGAAATGTAATTTTACTACACTGTGTACCTGTACTCAGATGTAATGATAATAAAAGCCTCTTAACTCTTGACTCTTTTGACTGTGTTTGTGGGCTGCTGCTTGGTTGCAACTGTTTACTTGAGTAACCAACAGTTGAGCTGACCCTGACCTGAACACAGATCTCTATCAGCCTCCAGATCTTCACACATTTGCATATTCTCACGTTAGAAGATGGGCCTCCTCACAGTTCAGCTGACGGCCAGTAAATGATGTCATTTCCTCTTTAGCTCTGAAATAAACCCCAGCAGCAGCAGCAGAAACTCATCTCCTTCTTACCATCAGCGCTCTGGATTCAGAAGATATAAACTCATAATTTAATACATAATTAAATATTAATAATGATTACTTTATGAACGTCTCCACCAATCCTGATGATCATTAAAGTGATAATTGTTGTTATTGTTTGGGAACTGAGAGCAGGGGGGCGCTGTTTAGTCTGCTGTGTGAAATTAGTGGCTTTAACACAGTGATCTGTGAAGCTGAGGGAGTTTTGGCTTTAATAGTATATTTAATTCAAGGCAAATGTGAAATATTTGACACACACATATACTAAGTTGTCAGGGTGTGAGATAGCAATGAAATCACGACATGTCTTGTACAGGATGTAAGGTAGGCCCTCTATTTGTAGCCTCTTGGGCCTCAGTCCTGTCAATACCCACATCATCCTTCCAAAAAATCAAAAACAAATCAATTTAATGATGTACCTGTTTGATTAGAAAACACCTAAAAATATTGTATTATTTTATTTTTTAAGTTATAAGCAGTGCCAAAATTGGCACCCCTGCCAAAAAGTGCAACCAATGGACACTAAAATGCTATGGGGCTGCAAAAGTGTAAAAAAAAAGGTTTTTGTGCTAAATTTGACACCCATGCTTAAAAGTGCACCACCATGGTCACTAAAATGCTATTGGGCTAGAAAAGTGTGAAAAAGATGTGTTGTGCCAAATTTGACATCCATGCTAAAAAGTGCACCCACATGGGCACTAAAAATGATATTAAGCTACAAAAGTGTGAAAAGCAGATGTTATGTCAAACTTTTGCACCCCTGCCAAAACATACACCCCCATGGGCACTTTAAAAATGTTTAAGCTACAAAAGTGTGAAAAAACAGGTGTTGTGCCAAATTTGGCACCCATGCCAAAAAGTGCACCACCATGGGCACTAAGAATGCTATTGGGCTGATTCATATCTGATTCTGAGAGAAAACACAAAGAGAGAAGAGCTCTGAGGTTCCTGGAGTTCTAGAGAGAGTCTAGTTCTAGTCCAGAACAGTTTAATGATCAGTTCAGCAGTGAATCACTACAGTCATGATGAAAGAGAACAGTGAGGGAGATAAAGTCAGATGTTTCAGTGATGGAGTTACAGTAGGATCTTCTGACTCACCAACAACCATCAGCAGAAACACCAGCCTGCACAACATCAAACAATCATTAAAGTTTATTTTACTTAAAAATAAAACAGTATAAAAAATAAAACAATACAGAGCACTGTATATATGCATATATTTACAGAGTACATTACATTATAGAAATAATTTTAGCATTACCATCAATACTGATCCCTCTCATCCAGTATTAAACTAGAAATAGGAATATTCGAGCATATTCAGTTCACAGGCTACTTTTATGATTGATTTTCTACAGTTTTACAATACAGTAAACTTTTAAATATTACTACAAATACGTAAAGATTACAGAAATTAAATCTGTTTTTACCTCTCTTTACTGAGCGTCGTCTGCAGCAGGAGAACAGCGAGTGAAGACTGAAGAAACTGCGCTAAAGGTGAAGTGTGTGGTTTATTCCGGTTCAACATTCATATATATATAAATAATACTGTCTCTACTTCCTGTTTACAGAACTGTCAAACTAAATGCACACAGTAATAAGCTGGTAGTGCTCTGCAAACTCATTTAACTCAATTCAGTTCAGTAGCTTTTTACTTACTACTTCTTACTGGAATTAAAGGGTAACATGTTCAGTATTTGTCTTTTAAAATTATATAATAAATATAATAAAACTATTATAAAAACACATTTACCACTACTGATACCGATCAGAAACCATGCAAACTACTTTTAACCTGAATCTACTGCTACTGACAGTCCTGCTCCACGAGGTCCTGTACTTGTGACTTGGTGCACGAGGGCCTGTACTTGTGTCCTGCTGCACGAGGGCCTGTACTTGTGTCCTGGTGCACGAGGGCCTGTACTTTGTGTCCTGCTGCACGAGGGCCTGTACTTGTGTCTTGCTGCACGAGGGCCTGTACTTGTGTCCTGCTGCACGACGGCCTGGACTTGTGTCCTGCTGCACGAGGGCCTGTGCTTTGTGTCCTGCTGCACGAGGGCCTGTACTTGTGTCCTGCTGCACGTGGGCCTGTACTTGTGTCCTGCTGCACGAGGGCCTGTACTTGTGTCCTGCTGCACGAGGGCCTGTACTTGTGTCCTGGTGCACAAGGGGCCTGTACTTGTGTCCTGCTGCACGAGGGCCTGTACTTGTATCCTGATGCACAAGGGCCTGTTCTTGTGTCCTGCTGCACAAGGGGCCTGTACTTGTGACCTGGTGCACGAGGGCCTGTACTTGTGTCCTGGTGCACGAGGGCCTGTACTTGTGTCCTGCTGCACGTGGGCCTGTACTTGTGTCCTGCTGCACAAGGGGCCTGTACTTGTGACCTGGTGCAAGAGGGCCTGTACTTGTGTCCTGGTGCACGAGGGCTTGTACTTGTGTCCTGTTGCACGAGGGCCTGTACTTGTGACCTGGTGCACGAGGGCCTGTACTTGTGTCCTGGTGCATGAGGGACTGTACCTGTGTCCTGCTGCATGAGGGCCTGTACTTGTGTCCTGGTGCACGAGGGTCTGTCCTTGTGTTCTGGTGCACGAGGGTCTGTCCTTGTGTCCTGGTGCACGAGGGCCTGTACTTGTGTCCTGGTGCACGAGGGCCTGTACTTGTGTCCTGGTGCACGAGGGCCTGTACTTGTGTGCTGGTGTACGAGGGCCTGTACTTGTGTCCTGGTGCATGAGGGCTTGTACTTGTGTCCTGTTGCACGAGGGCCTGTACTTGTGACCTGGTGCACGAGGGCCTGTACTTGTGTCCTGTTGCATGAGGGACTGTACCTGTGTCCTGCTGCATGAGGGCCTGTACTTGTGTCCTGGTGCACGAGGGTCTGTCCTTGTGTTCTGGTGCACGAGGGTCTGTCCTTGTGTCCTGGTGCACGAGGGCCTGTACTTGTGTCCTGGTGCACGAGGGCCTGTACTTGTGTCCTGGTGCACGAGGGCCTGT
Source organism: Astyanax mexicanus (assembly GCF_023375975.1). Classification (NCBI taxonomy): domain Eukaryota; kingdom Metazoa; phylum Chordata; class Actinopteri; order Characiformes; family Acestrorhamphidae; genus Astyanax; species Astyanax mexicanus. The sequence continues at coordinate 39,146,393 of NC_064428.1, read as the reverse complement.
ACTTGTGTGCTGGTGTACGAGGGCCTGTACTTGTGTCCTGGTGCATGAGGGCCTGTACTTGTGTGCTGGTGCACGAGGGCCTGTACTTGTGTGCTGGTGTACGAGGGCCTGTACTTGTGTCCTGGTGCACGAGGGCCTGTACTTGTGTGCTGGTGCACAAGGGCCTGTACTTGTGTCCTGGTGCACGAGGGCCTGTACTTGTGTCCTGGTGCACGAGGGCCTGTACTTGTGTGCTGGTGTACGAGGGCCTGTACTTGTGTCCTGGTGCATGAGGGCCTGTATTAGTGACCTGGTGCACGAGGGCCTGTACTTGTGTCCTGGTGCACGAGGGCCTGTACTTGTGTCCTGCTGCACGAGGGCCTGTACTTGTGTCCTGCTGCACGAGGGCATGTGCTTGTGTCCTGCTGCATGAGGGTCTGTACTTTTTTCCTGGTGCACGAGGGCCTGTACTTGTGTCCTGGTGCACGAGGGCCTGTACTTGTGTCCTGTTGCTTGGTTACAACTGTTTACTCGATTAAACAACAACTGAACACAGATCTCTATCAGCCTCCAGATCTTCACACATTTGCATATTCTCACTTTAGAAGATGGGCCTCCTCACAGATCAGTTGACGGTCTGTAAATGATGTCATTTCCTCTGTAGCTCTGAAATAAACCCCAGCAGCAGAAACTCATCTCCTTCTTACCATCAGCACTCTGGATTCAGAAGATATAAACTCATAATTTAATACATAATTAAATATTAATAATGATTACTTTATGAACGTCTCCACCAATCCTGATGATCATTAAAGTGATAATTCTGCTGTTATTGTTATGGTTACTGTGTCTTTAAGCAGTAGTGAGGGGTGATGATTCTGTCTGCAGTTTGGGAACTGAGAGCAGGGGGCGCTGTTTAGTCTGCTGTGTAAAATTAGAGGCTTTAATACAGAGATCTGTGAAGCTGAGAGATTTTTATATTTAATAGCAGCAAAGATCAAACCCATTTATGAAGAAATGGATATTTACAATAACAAGCTAAATGTGAAATATTGATATGTACACATTTACAATAAAGAGAATGAAATAAATACCTAAATAAATAAAACTAATTATAAAGAACAAAGAAAATACTAACACTACTACTGCACTAATATCTCTACTACTGCTAATAAAAATAGTATTAACAAAAATAGAAAGAATTCAAGTTTGCTTTATCATTTATAAAATCAGCCCAAAAGTCCAAACTTGCGGTTAAATACCTGGTCAATTACCTGTTTTGGGCTTTTTAAATTCAACCGTCTCCCATTTGGTTTAAACAATGCTACAGGTTTCTCCCAACAACTGATGGAAATGTGTTATAAGACCTGAGTGGGAAATGAAATTCATCTACATAGATGACATTGTAGATTTCTTACCATATTTGAAAAAAAACATCTGTTTCATTTCTGTGAAGTCTTCTCGAATCCTGAAGACCTCGAATCCTCAAACTTTAAAAAGTATATGCATGAGATGTATGATAATCTAGAGCTTATCTTGTCTGGTAAAGACACCCAGACATATCCAGACAAAATTCAGGCCACCCAAATCTATCCTTGAAATTGTAGCAAAGATTTTGCCCAAAATAACAATTATTCTGAAAATTCCAATAAATAGCAAAAATATCAGTTTGTAATGTGGTTTACAAAATAAACAAGCCATATATCTTATAATGGGAACTGCTAATATAATTGTTAAACAGTATCAACAGGTTATAAAGGGGCATCTAAAAGGTAACGATGCAATTTGGAAATAAGTCCTGGGGCTACAAATAAATAAAAAGAAAACGTGTTTTGAGAAACAATGCATGTAAATGTAGAATTTTTCAGCCTATGAACCCGTCATACCTTCTGCAATGATATATTTGGTATCCTGGGAAACTCCAGCTTGAACTTTTCCTTTTTAAACTTTTTAAAACAACTCTGACCCTATGAGCTGACATGGGTAACAACACTGAAGAGTAACCATCACCAGCATTATAAACCTATTCAAGAATTTGATTAGCATTCAGACTTTTCTTTACTTTTTATTTGCCACATTAATTTGCCTACATGAGAAAATCACAGCTGAAATCATAAACACAAATTAAAAAGACATTTTATTAAAAGTTTTCAATATAAACCGACATGTCAAAAGCCATCGTATAAGAAATATACACAACATCATTTCTATAGGCTCCCACATAGAACCCTGTGGGACTCAACTGAAAAACTGACAATCAAACAGTTTCTCCATTTATATCAAAAACTCAAAAAACAGGTTTAAATCTGTTAAAATCTTTCAACCTTGTAGAGATCTGTCAAAGAAACTTCTGTAACATTTACATTTGTAAACAGCATATGTTGAGGCACTAAACTAGAAAATTCCCAAATAAAAATGACCAACAAATAATATTGTAAATATAAACAATATTCATGTAATAAACTGCATGGAAAAATGTAAAAATATGAACAATAACATCAAACTACTTACAGAATATGCTAATAACTATGAGATAAACAAATACCCTAATATGAAACCAAAAAAAGTACAATATTTAATACGTAAAATATAATTTCTAAAAATACAGAAACTCAACCTCAACTGTTTGGAAAATGAATGAAGCAGCAACAAATAAGCTATTTTAGATTATTTGTTGGGCATGAACATTTTTCATATTAAATTCAGGAAAATCCATTTTTATCTAATTACAGTTATACTCTCTTGCATAGTCTTATAATCTTTCTCTCTTTCTTACATCATAAGCCTCTATTGGACTCTGTCATAGATGACTGAAGCCTCATCCACTTTCTGTGACCTATAAAACAAGGGAAATGAAACAGTATATTTTACATGATTTTAAGTATTAAATATACAGTAGATTTATGAAAGAATCATCTATTCCCATTGTGTATTTTCTTGAAATTATTGCTGAAACTGCATTAGAGCTGAGATTTTAAAGCTTATTTTTCTTTCTGAAGATTCTACACGGTAAATTTAACCAGTGTTAAATATGAAACTCACCCAGTAGCAGCAGCATCAGCGTGACGGTGGTGGAATGTAACACTGGCGTACTGAAGCTCCTCCTGCTGGTCAGATCTGATCACAACATCAGGTTTTCTACCAGTCCTGACTGTAGCGTACTGAACATCATCATCATGATCAGGAGCTCCAGAGGAAGCATCACCTGCAGTCTCTACAGGTCTGGATCTGCTGTGAGTAACGGTGGCGTACTGGACGTCATCCTGAAGAAGATCATTCATTATAAAGATACTAAACATCTTATTTACTGAAGACTGAATAGAAACATCACTGAAATATGATGGATTGTGTTCTGCTGGATATTTTACCTGATCTGATCCATCCTGATCAGATCCAGCATCTCTCTTCTTCATCCTGAAACAACAGAACACTTACAGTGTTTAACACAATGCTATAAACCAAATGAAGTTCTACCATGTTCTACTAAATTCTACTGACCTGGAGATGAAGATTAAGATCAAAATAAAGAGAAGAAGAAGAAGAAATCCTCCTCCTCCTCCCACTGTGATCCAAACTGCAGATCTGATCTGATCTTCTGAGGGAAGAAGATCATTTCCATCACTTTACTGAGTCTTTATTTAAATACTGGAACTATTTACATTATTATTCACCACCTACTCTGAACATCAATCATCACAGATCCATTCTGAACTCCAACTGCATTCTGAGCTTCACAGTAGTACAGTCCAGTGTGATCAGCAGTGATGCTGATGATGCTGAAACTCTGTCCAGATCCTACAGGTGAGTCTCCACCTTCTTTAAACCAGGTGTAGTTCTCCACAGGTGGGTCTCCATCACTGCTGCAGTTCAGAGTCACTGAACTTCCCTCCACTATTCCACCAGAGGGACTGATGGACACTGAGACGTTCTTTGGAGGATCTAGAGACAGATCTGACTTTAGCGTTTCTTGCTAATCTCTAATATCACTGTGTGGTTCAACCATTCCCAGAGTTTAGAGAAGAATGAGAACTTTACTCACGTCTGACTCTGAGAGTTTGAGCAGTAGAGGGGAGATGTTCAGATCCTCTTACAGCACAGCTATAACTGCCTGCATCCTCACTGCTGACTGTCTGCAGGTGGAGCTGCTGATTCTTCTGGATCATCTCTGTGGTTAAAGGACGTCCATCTTTGTACCAGATGAATGTTGGATCAGTCAGACTGCAGGTGGTTTTACACGTCAGATTTACTGATTCTCCTTCTGTTACTTCTCCAGGAGATTCTACATGAAGATCTGAGACAAGGAGAACATTCTCATTAAATTCTTTTTTGTTGTTGTTTACTGAAATTGTTGAATTTTGGAAAAACAATTAAAAAAGAAACTCACCAGTAACATTGAGAATGACATAAGGTTTTCCCATCCATTTCTTTTTAACATCATCTCTTTTGATTCTAAAGCTGTACTTGTTTTGATCCTTCTTCATTACGTTACTCAGTTTGAGAGAGTAGTACGTTTTATTATCAGTTAAACACTCAACCCTGCCTGAGTAATCTGGATCTAATCTCAGATCAGTCGGCTCCACCCTGGGACCTCTGAATTTCATACAAAATGCTGCTTTTAGTTTAAGTTTGCCTAAATCTGTTGGAAGTGTAAAAGTGCCTTTAATAAACACTGTAGATCCTTTTAAAGCACATATTTTCTTCTGTTCGTACGTCACATTCCAGACTGGTTTAGAAGCTCCTGAAATAAATGATGCAGTAAACATCTGATTACAGAGGCTGGAGATTCTCTAGATTCTATGAAAATAAGGATAATATTACATAATTGAGGGGATGTTCAGCTTTTACCATCAGAAAGTGTTAAACCTCCTCCCCTTTATAAGACTGAGACGTAACAAAACACTTTACCTGAAGAATTAACTGCATTTTCACTAATAATTCACATAGTGATTCTGATTCTGAGAGAAACTACAAAGAGAGAAAAGCTCTGAGTGTTCATCAGAGAGTCTAATTCTAGTCTAGAACAGTTTAATGATCAGTTCAGCAGTGATGGAGTTACAGTAGGATCTTCTGACTCACCAACAACCATCAGCAGAAACACCAGAAGAAGAGGAGGAGGAGCCATCCTGAGTGACATCATCAGCCTGCAAAACATCAAACAAACAGACTGATTCAGAATACCTTTAATAGCCCACTAAAAGCATCCAGAATCCATAAATAAATACATTAATATACAATTTTACTCACATTTTAATACATAATTAACATGTTTTACTTAAAAATACACTGTATACATACATTTATATGTAGAGTACATCAACTTATAGAAATCATTTTAGCATTACCATCAATACTGATCCCTCTCATCCAGTGTTGAACTAGATATAGGAATATTTGAGCACATACTATTTATTTTCTACAATTTGTTGAGAATATTGAAGAAAACACTACTGCAGTTCAGTAAACTGTTAAATATTGATATAAATATATAAAGATTATAGAACATTTCAGACAGTAAAAACATATTCATCAAGCATTTATATATTAAAATTAAACCTGTCTTACCTCTCTTTACTGAGCGTCGTCTGCAGTGTGAGAACAGCGAGTGAAGACTGAAGAAACTGCGCTGAAGTTAAAGCTGTTGGAGCTTGCGGTTTATTCCGGTCCTGCATTCGTATATATAAATAATTCTGTACCAACTTCCTGTTAACAGAACTGTCAAACCTAATGCACACAGTAATAAGCTGGTAGTGCTCTGCACACTCATTTAACTCAATTCAATTCAGTAGCTTTTTACCTACTACTAATTACTGGAATTAAAGGGTAACATGTTCAGTATTTGTCTGTTAAGACTATATAATAAATATATTAAGGACATTATAAAAGAACACATTTAATCACAGAGTAGAAAAGGTAAAGTAAATATTCTAGAAAGTTCAGATTGAAAAAAAGAATCTTCTGCATGACCAGAGCCATTTACGGCGAGTCTGAACACTTTCTGTTTCCCTGTTTTATCAGAAAATTACTGTTAAACACTAGAGGGAGCTCACGAGTGAGTACTCTATGAATAGAGGTGAATGGGAGGAGCTAAAAGCTTAATACTTTAGTTGAGTTCTTTGTATTCCTGTAATTTTAGAAAGTGTTTTACTAAAAAAGCAAAGAAAGTGGACCTATATATTTACATTTTTAAACAGGTTTTACACTTATAATTGGACTTTAAAAGCTTTTTCATTTTGATATTTTGGCCTCACTTTAAGTGCCTATTCTCTACTCCAAACATTTGAGTTTAGTTCTCAATGCTGAGCCAAGAGCAGTATTAGCATTAGCTGCTAATGGCGCTAAGCGCTAAACTCTTTTTGTTCAGAGATATTATCGGCCTGTAGCCTGCTGCTAACCCCGGCCAGAACTGCTGGAGCAGTATTAGCATTAACCGCTAACTGTGCTATCGTAGTCACGTTTCTGGGGAGGTGCACGTTGGGCTACGGCGTAGGGTTGATACAGGAATATAAAAGGGTCAGACTGGAAAATTAGTATTTAAATTAGTGTGCCAGTCTAAGTGTGTTGTTGGAGGGGCACTAGCCCCCCCAGAACCACCCCTGCTCCAAAATTACAGCCCAATATGGTGAACACACATGACCTTTAAGCTACAGTGAAAAACTTTATCATTAATCTAAACCCCTCCCCCAATCATCAATCATAACACTCTACCACTACTGATACATCAGAAACCACACAAACTACTTTAACCTGAATCTACTGCTACAGACAGTCCTGCTGCACGAGGGCCTGTACTTGTGTCCTGGTGCACGAGGGCCTGTACTTGTGTCCTGCTGCTTAGTTACTAATGTTTATTTGAGTAAAAAACAACTGAACAAAGATCACTATCAGCCTCCAGAGCTTCACACATTTGCATATTCTCACTTTAGAAGACTTTACAGTTCAGCTGACTGCTTGTGATTTCCTCTGTAGCTCTGAAATAAACCCCAGCAGCAGAAACTCATCTCCTTCTTACCATCAGCGCTCTGGATTCAGAAGATATAAACTCATAATTTAATACATAATTAAATATTAATAATGATTACTTTATGAACATCTCCACCAATCCTGATGATCATTAAAGTGATAATTCTGCTGTTATTGTTATGGTTACTGTGTCTTTAAGCAGTAGTGAGGGGTGATGATTCTGTCTGCAGTTTGGGATCTGAGAGCAGGGGGCGCTGTTTAGTCTGCTGTGTGAAATTAGAGACTTTAATACAGTGATCTGTGAAGCTGAGAGATTTTTATATTTAATAGCAGCAAAGGTCGACCCATTTCTTAAGAAATGGATATTTATAGTTATAAAATAGTTATAAAAGTAAAAAAATAAAACAAATATAACTTTTTAATTCAAAGAAAAAGTAAAAATCATGTTTAAAATACAATAATTCAATCACGTATAAGCTGTTTCACTGCATTAGAAATCTTCTATCATCTCCAGTGTTCTTCTCCTCTCCCACTCTGATCTTTCTGTCTGAATTAACTCTTTAATTCTCTTTATTTACATCTATAACTGGATAAATATCCAATCCTAGACTCCATCTCTGTCTCTGCACTTAAAACACAGCTGATCCTCAATTCCATTTCTAACAGAGTTACAGATTCTTTTCCAAAAAGAGCTTTTAGACCCGAAATTCAGACCCCTGGAGTGTCGTCCTCATTCATGACCTTTCTGAGGACCCAACCTTCCACACATTTCCAGAAAAGAACGATAAAATGCTGAAGCTACACACAATATAAACTCTATGTTCCCTATCTTACATCCTGTGCAAGGTATAATGTGATGCTCATAGCTATCTTACACCCCTTACATCTTATACTTACACCTGATGGGTGTGGTGGTCTGGAAATGAGGTGTGTTCAGGTACATTTCTGGAGTTTTGCTTGTTTATCTTGGTAACAGAAAACATAGGAGCTCCACTGACTGAATACAACCTAGACAGATTCCAACAGTCAGACGTTCATTGCTATCTTTGCAACACAGCAGCACAAACCCAAATTTTACATCAACAATAAACAGAATAGTAAATAAAATAACATTGCTTTTCCTGTAAATGAGCTGTTGGAGCGCCAGCTGCTGAGAAGCGTTTGTTGGACACATCCAGGTAGCTGCACCATTAAAATAGCAATGCACCAAAGTCATAGTCTTTTCTTTCTTTTATGTGTTTTTATGTTTTTTAAGGGTGGGGGTGTAAGTGAGGCCACAAAGTTTAGAATTGAAAGTCATGGCATGGCAGAATTCTTTGGTTGTGGTTCATTTGACAAGTTCTTCTCTATGGTATCACTGGAAAAGAAGAAATTGATTTCCCAGGTAATCGATGAAATGCTGAAGAAGAGCATTTTAAAACCTTTCCTCTTACCTTGGCTCAACTATATTGTACTGGTTCCTAAGAAAACTGTTAAAATTAAATTTATGTTGACTTCTGTAGTTTAAGACACCGAGACTCGCCTGAATACCTGGTCAATTACCTGTTTTGGGCTTTTTGAATTCAACCGTCTCCCATTGGGTTTAAACAATGCTACAGGTTTCTCCTAACAACTGATTGAAATGTGTTGTGGAAGACCTGAGTGGAAAGTGAATTTTGCCTACATAGATTGTAGATTTCTTACCAGATTTGAAAAAAACATCTGTTACATTTATGCGAAGTCTTCTCAAGGTTACAACAAAAAGGGACTAAAATCCTCAAACTTTAAAAAGGATATGCAAGAGATGGATGATATTGTAGAGCATATTATTATTATTAGCTTATTTTATATAAAAAATATTTTGCACAAAATAACACAAATATTTCTGAAAATTCCAATAAATAGCAATAATATCAGTTTGTAATGTGGTTTACAAGCCATATATCTTATAGTTAGAACTGCTATTATAATTGGTAAACAGTATCAAAAGATTTCAAAGGGGCTTCTCAAAGATCATTATGCAATTTGGAAATAAGTCTTGTGGCTGCAATAAAAAAAACATCTGTTTGGAGAAGCAATGCAAGCAAATGTAGACTATTTTACCCTGTGAACAGGTCAAATCTTCTGCAATAATATAACTGGTAAAATGGGAAACTCCAGCTTTAACTTTTCCTTTTTAAACTTTTAAAACAACTCTGCCCCCTACGGGCTGACATGGGTAACAACACTAAAGAATAACCATCACCAGCATGATTATCATATTTAAGACTTTTTATTAGCATTCAGACTTTTATAACATATATTTGCAATATTATTTTTCCTACATAAGAGTTTCACAACTGTAATCACAATAAAAATCAAATTAAAGAAACATTTCATTATAACAGTGTTCAGTATATACTGACAATCAAAAGTAATAGTATATGAAATATACACAACATCAGTTCTATAGTCCCCAACATAGAACCCTTTAGGACTCCACTGAAAATTTAAAATCAAACAGTTTCTCCATTTATATCAAAAACTCAATAAACCTGAGGTTCAAATCTGTTAAAGGTCCATCAACCTTGTAGAGATCTGTCAATTAACTTTTTGTAACAATTTATATATGCACATATATTAAGGCACTAAACTAGAAATTAACCAATAAAACTGAATGAAGTAAAAATAATGTGTAAATAATAAACTGCATGGAAAAATGAAAATAATATGAACCATAACATCAAACTGCTTTCAGAATACGCTTATAAACATGACATAAACAAATTACATGATATGACCAAGAAAAGCACAACAGTGAATACTGAAAATATAATTTCTAAAAATACGGCACATTAAATAAATGTGTAAAATGAATGAAGCAGCAACAAATAAGCTATATTTTGTTTGCATAATAAATTCAATAAAATCTTATTACCTAGATTCTCTCATAGCCTCACAATCTCTCTCTCCCATCATAAACCTCTATTTGATTCTGTCATAGATGACTGAAGCCTCATCCACTTTCTGTGACCTATAAAACAAGGGAAATAAAATGGTATATTTTACTTATTATAAGTAGTAAATATAGGTTTTTGAAAGAATCAACTATTTACATTGTATATATGTATAATTTGTCCAAAGTATTGGTGGAAGTGCATTAGAACTGAGAATTTTTATAAAGATTTTAAACCTTATTTTTCTTTCTGAAGATTCTACACAGTAAATTTAACCAGTGTTAAATATGAAACTCACCCAGTAGCAGCAGCATCAGCGTGACGGTGGTGGAATGTAACACTGGCGTACTGAAGCTCCTCCTGCTGGTCAGATCTGATCACAACATCAGGTTTTCTACCAGTCCTGACTGTAGCGTACTGAACATCATCATCATGATCAGGAGCTCCAGAGGAAGCATCACCTGCAGTCTCTACAGGTCTGGATCTGCTGTGAGTAACGGTGGCGTACAGGACGTCATCCTGAAGAAGATCATTAATTATAAAGATACTAAACATCTTATTTACTGAAGACTGAATAGAAACATCACTGAAATATGATGGATTGTGTTCTGCTGGATATTTTACCTGATCTGATCCATCTTGATCAGATCCAGCATCTCTCTTCTTCATCCTGAAAAAACAGAACACTTACAGTGTTTAACACAATGCTATAAACCAAATGAAGTTCTACCATGTTCTACTAAATTCTACTGACCTGGAGATGAAGATTAAGATCAAAATAAAGAGAAGAAGAAGAAGAAATCCTCCTCCTCCTCCCACTGTGATCCAAACTGCAGATCTGATCTGATCTTCTGAGGGAAGAAGATCATTTCCATCACTTTACTGAGTCTTTATTTAAATACTGGAACTATTTACATTATTATTCACCACCTACTCTGAACACCAATCATCACAGATCCATTCTGAACTCCAACTGCATTCTGAGCTTCACAGTAGTACAGTCCAGTGTGATTAACAGTGATGCTGATGATGCTGAAACTCTGTCCAGATCCTACAGGTGAGTCTCCACCATCTTTAAACCAGGTGTAGTTCTCCACAGGTGGGTTTCCATCACTGCTGCAGGTCAGATTCACTGAACTTCCCTCCACTATTCCACCAGAGGGACTGATGGACACTGAGATGCTCTTTGGAGGATCTACAGAAGACAAAACAAGATTTTTGAGAATTTAAAGTTTCAGGAAATGGACCAAATAAAATATAATAAAACATCATAAACATACACAGAACATTTAAAGAGACAGCAGTGGATCTTCTCTTTCCAAGTTCATTACGACTCTGGCATGTGTATTCTCCACTGTCCTCAGAGCTGATGTTGGGAATGCTGTAGGTTCCTCCTGTTCCTACTGATGATGATCCCTTAAACAAGGTGTAATTCTCCACAGGTGGGTATCCATCACTGCTGCAGGTCAGAGTCACTGAACTTCCCTCCACTATTCCACCAGAGGGACTGATGGACACTGAGACGCTCTTTGGAGGATCTGGAGCAACAGGTAAGAAGGAAATTGGTCATGTGGAGAAAAGTGAGTTGTGAGGAAAATCATCTAATGGAGAATATTAACACGTCATCAACATACACAGAACATTTAAAGAGACAGCAGTGGAGTTTTTGTCTCCGAGTTCATTACGACTCTGGCATGTGTATTCTCCACTGTCCTCAGAGCTGATGTTGGGAATGCTGTAGGTTCCTCCTGTTCCTACTGATGATGATCCTTTAAACCAGGTGTAGATCTCCACAGGTGGGTCTCCATCACTGCTGCAGGTCAGAGTCACTGAACTTCCCTCCACTATTCCACCAGAGGGACTGATGGACACTGAGACGCTCTTTGGAGGATCTAGAGACAGATCTGACTTTAGCGTTTCTTGCTAATCTCTAATATCACTGTGTGGTTCAACCATTCCCAGAGTTTAGAGAAGAATGAGAACTTTACTCACGTCTGACTCTGAGAGTTTGAGCAGTAGAGGGGAGATGTTCAGATCCTCTTACAGCACAGCTATAACTGCCTGCATCCTCACTGCTGACTGTCTGCAGGTGGAGCTGCTGATTCTTCTGGATCATCTCTGTGGTTAAAGGACGTCCATCTTTGTACCAGATGAATGTTGGATCAGTCAGATTGCAGGTGGTTTTACACGTCAGAACTGCTGATTCTCCTTCTGTTACTTCTCCAGGAGATTCTACAAGGAGCTCTGAGATAGTGAAAAACCATCAGATCAGGAAAGTGATTTGTTAGAACAAGAAAAACATTGAGAAGCTCTGCTTTAACTTACCTGTAACTCTGAGTTTTATTCCAGGTGTTCTCATCCATCTCTGACCTTCTACATTTGTTATGACTCTGAAGCAGTACTCATGTTCATCCTTCTTCATTACGTTTCTCAGTTTGAGGGCGAAATTATTATTTTTATCATCAAAATACTCAACCCTGCCTGAGAAATTTGAAACTGTACTCAGATCAGGTGAATCCACACCCTTAACTGGGTCTATGACCCAAAATGTCTTATTCACTGTAAGACGTTCTGGATGTGTAAAAGTTCCATTCATAAACACTGTAGATCCATTTAAAGCACATATTTCCTGCTGGATGTAATTCATACTCCACTCTGCTCCAGAAGCTCCTGAAACATAAGATGCAGTAAAGATCTGATTACTGAGGCTGGAGATTATCAGACAGTCAGAAACTCCAGCAGCTACTGAACAACACTGATCTGATTCTGAGAGAAAACATAAAGAGAGAAGAGCTCTGAGGTTCCTGGAGTTCTAGAGAGAGTCTAGTTCTAGTCCAGAACAGTTTAATGATCAGTTCAGCAGTGAATCACTACAGTCATGATGAAAGAGAACAGTGAGGGAGATAAAGTCAGATGTTTCAGTGATGGAGTTACAGTAGGATCTTCTGACTCACCAACAACCATCAGCAGACACACCAGAGGAAGTGACATCATCAACCTGCACAACATCAAACAATAAAGCTTTCTACTTAAAGATAAAATCATACAAAAAATAAAACAATACAAACACACCACTGTACACACACATACACACACACACACACACACACACACATATATATATGTTACAACCTTGAGGCCGGATGTAGTGTTGTACTCTGAAAGTAAGCGGATAGTGTATTTTATAGAGCTGACTGTTCCGTTTGAAGACGAGGTAGATGGAGCTTATGAAAGGAAAAGGCTGAAGTATACAGACTTGGTGGCTGAGGTGAGAGAGCGTGGGTGGCAAGCGTATATTAGACCGGTAGAGGTAGGTACTAGAGGCTTTGTTGCGAAGTCTGCCACAAGACTGCTGTCTGAATTCGGAATTAGAGGTCGTGTGCTAAGGACTGTAGTGAAGGAGTTGTCAGATGTAGCTGAAAGATGTAGTCAGTGGTTGTGGTTCAGAAGGGCTGAGGCTGTGTGGGGAAGGGAGTGAGTTTGTGCTTCTACAGCAAGCTTGGAGGGGGGTGGGTCTGGGACGCCAGACTTCACTGTTGAGCCTTCTGGAGGTGTCGTGGGCCTAATTCAGCGAAACACTGACGAAGGAAGGTGCCTACCTGATGACCCCTGAGAAGAGCTTGCACTGAAGTTTGTGTTGGAGTTGTTAGATGTAGCTGAAAGATCTAGTCAGTGGTTGTGGTTCAGAAGGGCTGAGGCTGTGTGGGGAAGGGAGTGAGTTTGTGCTTCTACAGCAAGCTTGGAGGGGGGTGGGTCTGGGACGCCAGACTTCACTGTTGAGCCTTCTGGAGGTGTCGTGGGCCTAATTCAGAGAAACACTGACGAAGGAAGGTGCCTGCCTGATGACCCCTGAGAAGAGCTTGCACTGAAGTTTGTGTTAAAGTTTGGATGAAGGGGATTGGTGTGGTCCTGCTCTTGTAATAATTTGTCTCATGAGTTTTTGTAGACGTCTGAGTACTTGGCAGTTGAGGCACGGACCATGAACATAGTTCGCTATGCTTCTGGATTCTTGTCGAGCCAGTATCAGATGGTAGTGGTTGCTGTGTTCTGCTCACGCAACTTATAATGTGATTTATTGTGTGTGATTGTGCTTAGGTAAGTGTGTTGTTGCCATAGTTAAAGGAAGTGAGCTTAGATTAAGGAGGGATTCTATGTGTTCATAGGTTATTTTTTGGTAGGTCTGTTACTTGGCAGTTGAGGCAATGGACCATGAACATAGTGTTAGGCTGTGCTTCTGGATTCTTGTCGAGCCAGTATCAGATTGTGGTGGTTTTGCTATTGTTGTTAGTTGAGTGAGTAGTAGATCCTGGCTGAGCCCTATGCATAACCCCAGCTGTTAGGTGCAGGATTTGTCAATTTCCTGTATTATATTACTTGATATCTAGTTAAGCTAGTGACTGCTGTGAAGAGAACAGTTGACAACAGAGGAAAGACCCTGTGACAGCATGGAAAGACAGCTGACAAGAGGGAATAGACCCTAACGGTGCTGCCATGGGCTGGCAATCCATGGTAGCAGCCACCATGGTTAACCATGTGTGTGCAACCAAGCAAGCTACATTGAAAAAGAAAAAAGCAATACCCCAGGAGTCAGCGAGAGCAGGGGTGGAAGATGACTCACAGGCGGATAACATGGTTACGGACTCTGGAACGGACATGACTACGAGAAGTGGGTTAAGCATAGAGGCAGGTGGGATGGTAAGTGGAAAGGAGTTGCTGACCTGTGTGTGTGGGTGGAGCAAGGTCACATCAGTGAGAGGGCTGAGGATACACCAAGGAAAGATGAGGTGCTTGAGTGAAGGAGTGCAGGGGCCCCGCATTGAACAATACTTTGAACAGAATTGTTTGAGTCAGTCGGCTGAAGTCCAGCGGCAGGTTACGTGCCACAGTCCGCAGGATATCAATACCTTTGATACTAGGGAGGCTAACTTAAGCACAGAAGGAGTGGAGGATGAAGGAGGTGTTGATAGGTCAAAGGCTAAGGGAAAGCAGATGGGTAGGGAGAAAGGAATCGGTCAAAGATCCAAAGTTAAATGGCCAGGCACAGGAGACAAGATGGCATGGAGGAGTATTAATGATGATTTGAAAGGTATGCTTGAGGGTTTGAAGGGAACAGCAGAGAGTAAATTGAACAGGCTAGGTAAAGTCATTTATGATTATGGAATGGCAAGATTTGGTGTTGTGCAGAGGAACGTAAAGTGTCAAGATGTAGTTAAATCAAGGCGGCAGGTAGAAATAGAAAAACTGGTTAAGGAATCAAGGTTACTCAGAAAGAAGTGGAAGAAGGGGAATGAGGCAGAAAGAGAGGGCATTGAGTTATTGCAGGAGGAGTTGAGAAGTAAGTTGGTAAAATTGCGGAGAGCAGAGGCTATGAGGAAAAGGAGGAAGAAGAAGGAGCGTGCTAGGATAGAGTTCTTTAGAGATCCATTTAGGTTTGTTAAGAGTCTGTTTAGTAAGGAGAAATCAGGAAATCTAAAGGTCGGAAAGAGGGAGTTGGAGGAGCACTTTAAGAGTGTTTACACAGAGAAGGAAAGGTCTAGCGACCTGGACCTACCAGCAGACATGCCGCCGTTAGGTGATATAGAGTGGAAAATGGATGTTAACCCCCCTAGGTGGAGTGAGGTTCAGGAGGTGGTGAAGGCTGCAAAGGCAGGTTCTGCCCCAGGGCCAAATGGGGTTCCATATAGATTATATAAAAGTGCACCAGATGTTTTGAAGTTTCTATGGAAACTAATGGCTATAGTGTGGAAGAAGGGGATTATTCCAAAGGAGTGGCGCAGAGCAGGTGGTGTTCTTATCCCAAAAGAAAAGGATTCTGTGGCTATTGATCAGTTCCGTCCCATAAGCTTGTTGAATGTGGAGGGTAAGATCTTCTTTAGTGTGGTTGCACGTAGAGTAGCAACGTACCTGAAAAGAAATAATTTAATTGATACGTCTGTACAAAAGGCAGGAATTGCAGGTTTTTCTGGTTGCATAGAGCATAATAGTATGATTTGGCATCAGATTCAAACAGCAAGAGCCGAGAAAAAGGATCTACATGTGGTGTTTTTAGATCTGGCTAATGCTTTTGGTTCGGTACCGCATGCATTGTTGTGGAAGGCATTCAATTTTTTTTAGGGTTCCAGAAGAGATTTCAAGGTTAGTTAAAGCCTATTTTGAAGACATACAGTTTTGCTTTAGTGTAGGGGAGTGTGTCACATCTTGGCAACGACTGGAAATAGGTATAATGGCAGGTTGTACAGTTTCACCGCTAGCGTTTACGATGGCAATGGAGGTGATTATTAGGGCTTCTAAGTGGGTCGTAGGCGGGGAGAGGCTGCATGATGGCACCCGGCTCCCACCAGTTAGGGCGTTTATGGACGATATGACAACATTAACGACCACGGTGCCATGTACCCGGCGACTGCTAGGGAAGTTAAATGATAATCTTAGGCTGGCTAGGATGAAAGTTAAACCGAGCAAGTCTAGGAGTGTATCAATCGTTAAAGGGAAATTGATACAAGAAAGGTTTATGATGGAGGGAGAAGTCATACCATCTATATTGGAAAAGCCAGTTAAGAGTTTAGGTAGGTGGTATACTGCAGCACTGAATGATAAAGAGCAGGTGGAAGGGTTGAGGACAGAAATGGTGGAGGCCATTAATAGAATTGATAAGTCTTTTCTGCCAGGTAAATTAAAATTGTGGTGTCTGCAGTTTGGTTTGTTGCCTCGTCTAAGGTGGCCACTTACAGTTTATGATATTCCGATTTCTGAGGTTGAGAGGTTAGAAAGGGTTATGAGCAAGGCTATAAGGACATGGTTGGGGGTGCCGCGTTGCCTTAGTAGTGTGGCGTGGTGTGGGAGAGGGATGCTGGAACTGCCGTTGACGAGCTTGGTTGAGGAGTTCAAATGTGCTAAGGTAGGACGTGAAATGCAGTTGTTAGGGTCAAAAGACGGGCTGGTTAAAGCAACAGCACCAGTGACTAGGTCTGGGAGAAAGTGGAATGCTCGAGAAGCTACTCAAGCCGCAAGGAGGGCACTGGAGCACAGGGATGTTGTGGGGCAGGTGCAAAATGGGAGGGCAGGATTAGGTTTAGGTGATTCTTGGAAAGCATTCGGCAAGGCCACATCACCTGAGAAAAGGCGTATGGTTACAGGGTTTATTCGTGAGCAGGAGGAGGAAGCAAGGAGGGCAAAAGCAGCAGGGCAGAGTAAACAGGGGCAGTGGATGAGATGGGAAAGTGTAGAGAAGCGGAGAATCACCTGGCGAGAGTTATGGGGATTGGATACAGGCCGTATAAAGTTTCTTTTGGGAGCTACATATGATGTTCTGCCAACGCCACAAAACCTTGCTCAGTGGGTGGGTGAGGATCCAAGTTGTAAGCTATGTGCAGGAAGTGGCACGCTGAAGCACATTTTGTCGGCATGTAAGGTGAGTCTATCCCAGGGGCGCTACACATGGAGGCATAATCAGGTACTTAGATCTCTTGCAGGTGCACTTGATAAGAAACGGTTAGAAGTTAATAACATGCCCGTGGTAGGTTGCAGTAGGGTAATAACGTTTGTGCGTGAGGGGCAGCATAGTGGAGAAACAGCACAGTGCTTGAAAACTGCTGGTAAGTGGGCCAATGCACGAGATTGGAAGTTATTAGTGGATGTAGGTAGTAAACTGCAGATCCCAGAGTGCATTCTGGTTACAACCTTGAGGCCGGATGTAGTGTTGTACTCTGAAAGTAAGCGGATAGTGTATTTTATAGAGCTGACTGTTCCGTTTGAAGACGAGGTAGATGGAGCTTATGAAAGGAAAAGGCTGAAGTATACAGACTTGGTGGCTGAGGTGAGAGAGCGTGGGTGGCAAGCGTATATTAGACCGGTAGAGGTAGGTACTAGAGGCTTTGTTGCGAAGTCTGCCACAAGACTGCTGTCTGAATTCGGAATTAGAGGTCGTGTGCTAAGGACTGTAGTGAAGGAGTTGTCAGATGTAGCTGAAAGATGTAGTCAGTGGTTGTGGTTCAGAAGGGCTGAGGCTGTGTGGGGAAGGGAGTGAGTTTGTGCTTCTACAGCAAGCTTGGAGGGGGGTGGGTCTGGGACGCCAGACTTCACTGTTGAGCCTTCTGGAGGTGTCGTGGGCCTAATTCAGCGAAACACTGACGAAGGAAGGTGCCTACCTGATGACCCCTGAGAAGAGCTTGCACTGAAGTTTGTGTTGGAGTTGTTAGATGTAGCTGAAAGATCTAGTCAGTGGTTGTGGTTCAGAAGGGCTGAGGCTGTGTGGGGAAGGGAGTGAGTTTGTGCTTCTACAGCAAGCTTGGAGGGGGGTGGGTCTGGGACGCCAGACTTCACTGTTGAGCCTTCTGGAGGTGTCGTGGGCCTAATTCAGAGAAACACTGACGAAGGAAGGTGCCTGCCTGATGACCCCTGAGAAGAGCTTGCACTGAAGTTTGTGTTAAAGTTTGGATGAAGGGGATTGGTGTGGTCCTGCTCTTGTAATAATTTGTCTCATGAGTTTTTGTAGACGTCTGAGTACTTGGCAGTTGAGGCACGGACCATGAACATAGTTCGCTATGCTTCTGGATTCTTGTCGAGCCAGTATCAGATGGTAGTGGTTGCTGTGTTCTGCTCACGCAACTTATAATGTGATTTATTGTGTGTGATTGTGCTTAGGTAAGTGTGTTGTTGCCATAGTTAAAGGAAGTGAGCTTAGATTAAGGAGGGATTCTATGTGTTCATAGGTTATTTTTTGGTAGGTCTGTTACTTGGCAGTTGAGGCAATGGACCATGAACATAGTGTTAGGCTGTGCTTCTGGATTCTTGTCGAGCCAGTATCAGATTGTGGTGGTTTTGCTATTGTTGTTAGTTGAGTGAGTAGTAGATCCTGGCTGAGCCCTATGCATAACCCCAGCTGTTAGGTGCAGGATTTGTCAATTTCCTGTATTATATTACTTGATATCTAGTTAAGCTAGTGACTGCTGTGAAGAGAACAGTTGACAACAGAGGAAAGACCCTGTGACAGCATGGAAAGACAGCTGACAAGAGGGAATAGACCCTAACGGTGCTGCCATGGGCTGGCAATCCATGGTAGCAGCCACCATGGTTAACCATGTGTGTGCAACCAAGCAAGCTACATTGAAAAAGAAAAAAGCAATACCCCAGGAGTCAGCGAGAGCAGGGGTGGAAGATGACTCACAGGCGGATAACATGGTTACGGACTCTGGAACGGACATGACTACGAGAAGTGGGTTAAGCATAGAGGCAGGTGGGATGGTAAGTGGAAAGGAGTTGCTGACCTGTGTGTGTGGGTGGAGCAAGGTCACATCAGTGAGAGGGCTGAGGATACACCAAGGAAAGATGAGGTGCTTGAGTGAAGGAGTGCAGGGGCCCCGCATTGAACAATACTTTGAACAGAATTGTTTGAGTCAGTCGGCTGAAGTCCAGCGGCAGGTTACGTGCCACAGTCCGCAGGATATCAATACCTTTGATACTAGGGAGGCTAACTTAAGCACAGAAGGAGTGGAGGATGAAGGAGGTGTTGATAGGTCAAAGGCTAAGGGAAAGCAGATGGGTAGGGAGAAAGGAATCGGTCAAAGATCCAAAGTTAAATGGCCAGGCACAGGAGACAAGATGGCATGGAGGAGTATTAATGATGATTTGAAAGGTATGCTTGAGGGTTTGAAGGGAACAGCAGAGAGTAAATTGAACAGGCTAGGTAAAGTCATTTATGATTATGGAATGGCAAGATTTGGTGTTGTGCAGAGGAACGTAAAGTGTCAAGATGTAGTTAAATCAAGGCGGCAGGTAGAAATAGAAAAACTGGTTAAGGAATCAAGGTTACTCAGAAAGAAGTGGAAGAAGGGGAATGAGGCAGAAAGAGAGGGCATTGAGTTATTGCAGGAGGAGTTGAGAAGTAAGTTGGTAAAATTGCGGAGAGCAGAGGCTATGAGGAAAAGGAGGAAGAAGAAGGAGCGTGCTAGGATAGAGTTCTTTAGAGATCCATTTAGGTTTGTTAAGAGTCTGTTTAGTAAGGAGAAATCAGGAAATCTAAAGGTCGGAAAGAGGGAGTTGGAGGAGCACTTTAAGAGTGTTTACACAGAGAAGGAAAGGTCTAGCGACCTGGACCTACCAGCAGACATGCCGCCGTTAGGTGATATAGAGTGGAAAATGGATGTTAACCCCCCTAGGTGGAGTGAGGTTCAGGAGGTGGTGAAGGCTGCAAAGGCAGGTTCTGCCCCAGGGCCAAATGGGGTTCCATATAGATTATATAAAAGTGCACCAGATGTTTTGAAGTTTCTATGGAAACTAATGGCTATAGTGTGGAAGAAGGGGATTATTCCAAAGGAGTGGCGCAGAGCAGGTGGTGTTCTTATCCCAAAAGAAAAGGATTCTGTGGCTATTGATCAGTTCCGTCCCATAAGCTTGTTGAATGTGGAGGGTAAGATCTTCTTTAGTGTGGTTGCACGTAGAGTAGCAACGTACCTGAAAAGAAATAATTTAATTGATACGTCTGTACAAAAGGCAGGAATTGCAGGTTTTTCTGGTTGCATAGAGCATAATAGTATGATTTGGCATCAGATTCAAACAGCAAGAGCCGAGAAAAAGGATCTACATGTGGTGTTTTTAGATCTGGCTAATGCTTTTGGTTCGGTACCGCATGCATTGTTGTGGAAGGCATTCAATTTTTTTAGGGTTCCAGAAGAGATTTCAAGGTTAGTTAAAGCCTATTTTGAAGACATACAGTTTTGCTTTAGTGTAGGGGAGTGTGTCACATCTTGGCAACGACTGGAAATAGGTATAATGGCAGGTTGTACAGTTTCACCGCTAGCGTTTACGATGGCAATGGAGGTGATTATTAGGGCTTCTAAGTGGGTCGTAGGCGGGGAGAGGCTGCATGATGGCACCCGGCTCCCACCAGTTAGGGCGTTTATGGACGATATGACAACATTAACGACCACGGTGCCATGTACCCGGCGACTGCTAGGGAAGTTAAATGATAATCTTAGGCTGGCTAGGATGAAAGTTAAACCGAGCAAGTCTAGGAGTGTATCAATCGTTAAAGGGAAATTGATACAAGAAAGGTTTATGATGGAGGGAGAAGTCATACCATCTATATTGGAAAAGCCAGTTAAGAGTTTAGGTAGGTGGTATACTGCAGCACTGAATGATAAAGAGCAGGTGGAAGGGTTGAGGACAGAAATGGTGGAGGCCATTAATAGAATTGATAAGTCTTTTCTGCCAGGTAAATTAAAATTGTGGTGTCTGCAGTTTGGTTTGTTGCCTCGTCTAAGGTGGCCACTTACAGTTTATGATATTCCGATTTCTGAGGTTGAGAGGTTAGAAAGGGTTATGAGCAAGGCTATAAGGACATGGTTGGGGGTGCCGCGTTGCCTTAGTAGTGTGGCGTGGTGTGGGAGAGGGATGCTGGAACTGCCGTTGACGAGCTTGGTTGAGGAGTTCAAATGTGCTAAGGTAGGACGTGAAATGCAGTTGTTAGGGTCAAAAGACGGGCTGGTTAAAGCAACAGCACCAGTGACTAGGTCTGGGAGAAAGTGGAATGCTCGAGAAGCTACTCAAGCCGCAAGGAGGGCACTGGAGCACAGGGATGTTGTGGGGCAGGTGCAAAATGGGAGGGCAGGATTAGGTTTAGGTGATTCTTGGAAAGCATTCGGCAAGGCCACATCACCTGAGAAAAGGCGTATGGTTACAGGGTTTATTCGTGAGCAGGAGGAGGAAGCAAGGAGGGCAAAAGCAGCAGGGCAGAGTAAACAGGGGCAGTGGATGAGATGGGAAAGTGTAGAGAAGCGGAGAATCACCTGGCGAGAGTTATGGGGATTGGATACAGGCCGTATAAAGTTTCTTTTGGGAGCTACATATGATGTTCTGCCAACGCCACAAAACCTTGCTCAGTGGGTGGGTGAGGATCCAAGTTGTAAGCTATGTGCAGGAAGTGGCACGCTGAAGCACATTTTGTCGGCATGTAAGGTGAGTCTATCCCAGGGGCGCTACACATGGAGGCATAATCAGGTACTTAGATCTCTTGCAGGTGCACTTGATAAGAAACGGTTAGAAGTTAATAACATGCCCGTGGTAGGTTGCAGTAGGGTAATAACGTTTGTGCGTGAGGGGCAGCATAGTGGAGAAACAGCACAGTGCTTGAAAACTGCTGGTAAGTGGGCCAATGCACGAGATTGGAAGTTATTAGTGGATGTAGGTAGTAAACTGCAGATCCCAGAGTGCATTCTGGTTACAACCTTGAGGCCGGATGTAGTGTTGTACTCTGAAAGTAAGCGGATAGTGTATTTTATAGAGCTGACTGTTCCGTTTGAAGACGAGGTAGATGGAGCTTATGAAAGGAAAAGGCTGAAGTATACAGACTTGGTGGCTGAGGTGAGAGAGCGTGGGTGGCAAGCGTATATTAGACCGGTAGAGGTAGGTACTAGAGGCTTTGTTGCGAAGTCTGCCACAAGACTGCTGTCTGAATTCGGAATTAGAGGTCGTGTGCTAAGGACTGTAGTGAAGGAGTTGTCAGATGTAGCTGAAAGATGTAGTCAGTGGTTGTGGTTCAGAAGGGCTGAGGCTGTGTGGGGAAGGGAGTGAGTTTGTGCTTCTACAGCAAGCTTGGAGGGGGGTGGGTCTGGGACGCCAGACTTCACTGTTGAGCCTTCTGGAGGTGTCGTGGGCCTAATTCAGCGAAACACTGACGAAGGAAGGTGCCTACCTGATGACCCCTGAGAAGAGCTTGCACTGAAGTTTGTGTTGGAGTTGTTAGATGTAGCTGAAAGATCTAGTCAGTGGTTGTGGTTCAGAAGGGCTGAGGCTGTGTGGGGAAGGGAGTGAGTTTGTGCTTCTACAGCAAGCTTGGAGGGGGGTGGGTCTGGGACGCCAGACTTCACTGTTGAGCCTTCTGGAGGTGTCGTGGGCCTAATTCAGAGAAACACTGACGAAGGAAGGTGCCTGCCTGATGACCCCTGAGAAGAGCTTGCACTGAAGTTTGTGTTAAAGTTTGGATGAAGGGGATTGGTGTGGTCCTGCTCTTGTAATAATTTGTCTCATGAGTTTTTGTAGACGTCTGAGTACTTGGCAGTTGAGGCACGGACCATGAACATAGTTCGCTATGCTTCTGGATTCTTGTCGAGCCAGTATCAGATGGTAGTGGTTGCTGTGTTCTGCTCACGCAACTTATAATGTGATTTATTGTGTGTGATTGTGCTTAGGTAAGTGTGTTGTTGCCATAGTTAAAGGAAGTGAGCTTAGATTAAGGAGGGATTCTATGTGTTCATAGGTTATTTTTTGGTAGGTCTGTTACTTGGCAGTTGAGGCAATGGACCATGAACATAGTGTTAGGCTGTGCTTCTGGATTCTTGTCGAGCCAGTATCAGATTGTGGTGGTTTTGCTATTGTTGTTAGTTGAGTGAGTAGTAGATCCTGGCTGAGCCCTATGCATAACCCCAGCTGTTAGGTGCAGGATTTGTCAATTTCCTGTATTATATTACATATATATATATATATATATATACATATATATATATTAATACAGTATAGAGAGAGTACATCAAATGATAGAAATCATTTTTGCATTACAATCAATACTGATCCATCTCAACCAGTATTGAATTAGAAATAGGAATGATCTAGCACATTTACCTCAAAGGCTACTTTTATGATTTATTGATGTTTTACAATTCAGACTTTTAAATATTGCTATAAATATATAAAAATTACAGAAATAGAGCTGTTGTTACCTCTCGGAACTGAGTGTCGTCTGCAGCAGGAGAACAGCGAGTGAAGACTGAAGAAACAGCGCTGAAGTTAAAGCTGATATAGCTTGTGGTTTATTTCGGTCCTGCATTCATTTAAATAATACTGTAACTACTTCCTGTTTACAGAACTGACAAAGAAATGCACACAGTAATAAGCTAGTAGTGCTCTGCAAACTAATTTAACTCAATTCAGTCCAATAACTTTTTACTTATTACTGCAATTAAAGGGTAACATGTTCAGTACTTGTCTTTTAACACTATATAATAAATATATAAGGGATTATTATAAGGGAACACACATTGAAACACAGAGTAGAAAAGGTAAAGTAAATATTCTAGAGATTTCAGCTCTCCCCAATCACCAATCATAACCCTCTACCACTACTGATACTGATCAGAAACCATGCAAACTACTTTTAACACACCTGAATCTACTGCTACAGACAGGCCTGGATGCACAAGTGCCGACAAGGCATTCTACACGAGAGCAAGGAAGACCACACCTCCTCAAAACGACCAGGTACTGTGCCACCACTGTCAACCCATGGAAAGGATGTGCAGGTTGCAGATGTTCTCATGAACATTTTCAACAGTTCTCTGAGTACTGCAGACCTTCCAACATGCTTCAAGACTAGCCTGGATGCACAAGTGCCAAAGAAGTCTCAAGTGTCCTGCCTCAGTGACTACCGTCCCATCGCACTTACTCCAATCATCATGAAGTGTTTTGAGAAGCTGGTCATGAGGCACATCAAAAAACAGCTCCCCTCCTCACTGGATCCTCTGCAGTTTGCATATCGTCCAAACAGATCAACAGACGATGCCATCTCTACTGCACTCAGTCCACTGCTGTTCACTCTGCTGACTCATGACTGTACTGCAAAGTACAGCCCAAACCACATCATCAAGTTCACTGATGACACAACTGTAGTTGTCCTCATCAGCAAGAACGATGAGTCAGCATACAGAGAGGAGGTGCAGTGACTGACGGACTGGTGCAGAACCAAAAAACCTCTCTCTGAACGTGAATAAAACCAAAGAGATGGTTGTTGACTTTAGGAGAGCTGCATCCGCAAAGCAACCAGCATCTTCGATCTGATGCCATCCAGCAGAAGATACAGGAGCATCCGAGCATCCACTTCTCTGCAACAGCTTCATCCACCAGGCAGTCAGACTCCTCAACAAACAGAGCCTGCACTACCAGACTCTGCAACAGCTTCTTCCACCAGGCCGTCAGACTCCTCAACACACAGAGCCTCCACTACCAGACTCTGCAACAGCTTCTTCCACCAGGCAGTCAGACTCCTCAACACACAGAGCCCCCACTACCAAACTCTGCAACAGCTTCTTCCACCAGGCAGACTCCTTAACACATAGAGCCTCCACTACCAGACTCTGCATCAGCTTCATCCAGCAGGCAGTCAGACTCCTCAACACACAGAGCCTCCACTACCAGACTCTGCAACAGCTTCTTCCAACAGGCAGTCAGACTCCTCAACACACAGAGCCTCCACTACCAGACTCTGCAACAGCTTCTTCCAACAGGCAGTCAGACTCCTCAACACATAGAGTCTCCAATACCAGACTCTGCAACAGCTTCTTCCACCAGGCAGTCAGACTCCTCAACACACAGAGCCCCCACTACCAAACTCTGCAACAGCTTCTTCCACCAGGCAGTCAGACTCCTCAACACACAAAGCCTCCACTACCAGACTCTGCAACAGCTTCATCTGCCAGGCATACTCTAAAAAATAAAGCCTTGTGTCAACAAAAAAATTAACACAACAGTCTGCAATAGACTTTCTGCGTTGTGTCAACTTCTTGTAGAATTGATCTTTGATCCATAAAAGTATTTTAAGTAGGGTGAATTAGTTTTTCAGTTATAGTAGAAAGCATTTTTAAATAGCATGAACTTAATAACTATCACAATCAACAGATATTTTTACGTTAACTGCACAAAAAAATCAAGTTACCTTTATTTATATAATTAAGTACAATATAGTATAATAACAATTATATTTAATTGTATTGTTGTCAGGTGAGGGTGCAGGGAGGACGCAGAGGCGGACGCAAATGCAAACAAATAAGAATTAAAACGAGAGGCTAGTAAATACTTTAGCAAACTTCAGCTCCCTGTTCCAGAGGAACTAAGAATGGACGTTAATAAATGCCCTTTTTAAAACCTGAAGTCGAGTAAATAATTAATTTATGAAAAAAACATCTGTGGGTTGTAGCAGTAATCTTGAAGGTTGTAAGACTGTCTGTGGCAGAGTTAATTGGCTAGGCTAGCTTGCTAACCTACCGGTAATTTGTTTCTGCCTACACTGTAAAACATTTCAAGTTGTTTAAACTCAGCAACATAAGTTCCCCTGCTGCCTTAAAAAGCTGAGTTAACTCAACTTGATAAAAACCTTTGTACCAAGATGTTAAGTTAAACAAGTTGTTCAAATACTCATTACTTATTGTTTCAACTTGATGCACTGAGTTAAAACAACTTAAGTGTTTAATTTGTCCTTTTTTAAAAATGATCTGTTTAGTCAAATAAACTAACAATTCAGCTTTATTTTAACATACACTTTCAAGTTAATAAAACAAGTAATATTCACATAATTTATCATTTTAAGTTAACCATAGGTATTCTCAACATATTTAATATATTATTATTTAACTGCCAATACCGACAGTATAATACTGGAGCAATACAGGAGTAAACTGGGTAAAGAGTGAACTCTGTAGCTCAAAGTCAGCATACTGTGATCACTAGAAACACAGAATAAAGTTAATGTGCTCTTACAGCTCTACAACACTGAGACCTGCCAATCAACACTTATATTATGTTACAGCACACCCAGGATAAGGTAGCTTTGGACAACAAACAACACAAAGATGGTAAGTAAGGGAGCGGCCACACCCAATATGCAGATATATGGTACCAGGAGCCTATAGGAAAGCTGCATGAACCAACACTGTAGAAAGAGCTAAAAGTCGGTTGAAATCACATTTTTTCATTGGCTCAACAAACATTTTTAAGTTTTCAGGTTGAAAACAATGGAGTTGTACTGGCCGGTGAGTTCACTCAACTTAATAACATTAGTTCTTCTGACTAAAACACAGAATTACTTTTTGGAGTGTTGGTGACTCCGCAGCTGAAAGTATTCCCCTCTTAGTTTTTGCTCCTTGTTATTATTAATTGCTATGCGTCGGTTAAAAAGTGTTTAGCCCAATGTGCCACGGTTTTAAAGTTGTAAAAAGTACTCTAGTCTTCTAACTTGCTGCTTATCACTCTACCTCTCTGCATTTACAAATCTTCACACTTTCATTTTTTAAACCAATAACTTAAAAATGTAAGTTGAATAAACTTGGGTAAATTTGAATAACTCACAGGAAGTTAAGACAATATGTTATTTTAAGTTATTTTTATGTAAAACGAAGGAACTTGAGTTCAATATACTAAACTTGTCATGGCAATTGGAATTGAAAAGAACAAATAAGTTCACATAACTTAATGTGACTGTAACGTTTTACAGTGTACAGACACAGTCAAAAACTGGCAAACTTAAACACCACTGAAGCAAACCACATATTCGGCATATGAAAATAGTTAAGCTATAACACTCTCTGGAGTGATATCCAACATGTCCAAGTGGGCGGGAGAATTCAGAAGGATGGGAAAATTAAGTTGCCCAATACAGATAATTAAGTTGGCAGAAAATGAATTTTGCTTTTTAGTGTTTAGTGGAATATATTGAGTCTGGGTTAGTCAGGAAAGTGTGTTGAAACAACACTTCCATTTTTTATTTCACCACAACTCAATAAAACAATAAATGAACATAAATATTCTCCCAAATTCATATAACTTTTTTTTTATTTTACAACAGGGAATTTACTTAAGTATTGGCTAAAGGCCTTCAGAGTTACTTTTTAGAGTGCACTCAGACTCCACAACACACAGAGCCTCCACTACCAGAAGCAACAGTTTCTTCCACCAGACTCCTCAACGCACAGAGACAGAGCTGAATCCCCCCCACCACTACTCGTCCTCCCCCTTACACTTAACACGCACAGACAAGAACTGTACTGAACCCACCCATCACTCTACTCTCACACAGACTGGAACTGAAATGCCTCTATTCCAATCAGCAATATTTGCTGCTTCATTCCTAAAAAATCTATAAACTGTCTACCTCAGTAACAGCTGTGATTATGTATGTTCTATATGTTACAGTATGTTCCGTATCTCTGCCGTATCAGTGCTGCACTGTTCTGTCTGTTAAACTGTCTTGTCTGCTGTATTTATTTTATTTATTGTAATGTTATAGATTTATTTTGCACTATCGTCACTCTTCCACTTTATGTTGTCTATTACTTGATGTTCCATGTTGCACCATGGTTCCAGAGAAATGTAATTTTACTACACTGTGTACCTGTACTCAGATGTAATGATAATAAAAGCCTCTTAACTCTTGACTCTTTTGACTGTGTTTGTGGGCTGCTGCTTGGTTGCAACTGTTTACTTGAGTAACCAACAGTTGAGCTGACCCTGACCTGAACACAGATCTCTATCAGCCTCCAGATCTTCACACATTTGCATATTCTCACTTTAGAAGATGGGCGTCCTCACAGTTCAGCTGACGGCCAGTAAATGATGTCATTTCCTCTGTAGCTCTGAAATAAACCCCAGCAGCAGCAGAAACTCATCTCCTTCTTACCATCAGCGCTCTGGATTCAGAAGATATAAACTCATAATTTAATACATAATTAAATATTAATAATGATTACTTTATGAACATCTCCACCAATCCTGATGATCATTAAAGTGATAATTGTTGTTATTGTTTGGGAAATGAGAGCAGGGGGGCGCTGTTTAGTCTGCTGTGTGAAATTAGTGGCTTTAACACAGTGATCTGTGAAGCTGAGGGATTTTTGGCTTTAATAGTATATTTAATTCAAGGCAAATGTGAAATATTTGACACACACATATACTAAGTTGCCAGGGTGTGAGATAGCAATGAAATCACGACATGTCTTGCACAGGATGTAAGGTAGGCCCTCTATTTGTAGCCTCTTGAGCCTCAGTCCTGTCAATACCCACATCATCCTTCCAAAAAAAAAAAAAAATCAATTTAATGATGTACCTGTTTGATTAGAAAACACCTAAAAATATTGTATTATTTTATTTTTTAAGTTATAAGCAGTGCCAAAATTGGTAGGTTTTGTGCTAAATTTGACACCCATGCTTAAAAGTGCACCCACATGAGCACTAAAAACACTATCGGGCTGCAAAATTTTAAAAAGAGGTGTTGTGCCAAATTTGGAATCCATGCCAAAAAGTGCACCACATGGGCACTAAAAAATGATATTAAGCTACAAATGTGTGAAAAGCAGATGTTATGCCAAACTTTTGCACCCCTGCCAAAAATACACCCCCATGGGCACTTTAAAAATGTTTAAGCTACAAAAGTGTGAAAAAACAGGTGTTGTGCCAAATTTGGCACCATGCCAAAAAGTGCACCACCATGGGCACTAAGAATGCTATTGGGCTGATTCGGGCTATCTGATTCTGAGAGAAAACACAAAGAGAGAAGAGCTCTGAGGTTCCTGGAGTTCTAGAGAGAGTCTAGTTCTAGTCCAGAACAGTTTAATGATCAGTTCAGCAGTGAATCACTACAGTCATGATGAAAGAGAACAGTGAGGGAGATAAAGTCAGATGTTTTAGTGATGGAGTTACAGTAGGATCTTCTGACTCACCAACAACCATACTAAAACACCACTGTACACATATGTATATATATAGAGAGTACATCAAATTATAGAAATCATTTTTGCATTACAATCAATACTGATCCATCTCATCCAGTATTAAACTATAAATAGGAATATTTGAGCACAATCTGTTGTTCACAGGCTACTTTTATGATTGATTTTCTACAGTTTTACAGTTCAGTAAAATTTTAAATATTGCTATAAATATATAAAGATTACAGAAATAGAGCTGTTTTTACCTCTCTGGACTGAGCATCGTCTGCAGTGTGAGAACAGCGAGTGAAGACTGAAGAAACAGATCCGAGGTTAAAGCTGATAAAGCTTGTGGTTTTTTCTGGTCCTGCATTCATATACATATAATACTGTAACTACTTCCTGTTGACAGAACTGTCAAAGAAATGCACACAGTAATGAGTTAGTAGTGCTCTGCAAACTAGTTTAACTCAATTCAGTTAAACAACTTTTTACTTATTACTGCAATTAAAGGGTAACATGTTCAGTATTTGTGTTTTAAGGATATATAATAAATATATAAGGGATTATTATAAGGGAACACATTGAAACACAGAGTAGAAAAGGTAAAGTAAATATTCTAGAGATTTCAGCTCTCCCCCAATCACCAATCATAACCCTCTACCACTACTGATACTGATCAGAAACCACACAAACTACTTTTAACACATCTGAATCTACTGCTACAGACAGGCCTGGATGCACAAGTGCCGCCAAGGCATTCTACATGACAGCAAGAAAGACCACACCTCCTCAAAACGACCAGGTACTGTGCCTGTCCTCAGCTGATGTGCGGAGAACTCTACTCAGAGTCAACCCACGGAAAGCCCCAGGACCAGACAGCATACCTGGCAGAGTGCTCAGAGGATGTGCAGACCAACTCACGGATGTTCTCATGGACATGTTCAACATCTCTCTGAGCACTGTGGCCGTGCCGACATGCTTCAAGACGACCACCATCGTCCCTGTGCCAAAGAAGTCTCGAGTGTCCGCCTCCGTGACTACCATCCCATTGCACTTACTCCAATCATCATGAAGTGCTTTGAGAAGCTGGTCATCCACCAGGCACTCAGACTCCTCAACACACAGAGCCTCCACTACCAAACTCTGCAACAGCTTCTTCCACCAGGCTGTCAGACTCCTCAACACACAGAGCCTTCACTACCAGACTCTGCAACAGCTTCTTCCACCAGGCAGTCAGACTCCTCAACACACAGAGCCTCCACTACCAAACTCTGCAACAGCTTCTTCCACCAGGCTGTCAGACTCCTCAACACACAGAGCCTTCACTACCAGACTCTGCAACAGCTTCTTCCACCAGGCAGTCAGACTCCTCAACACACAGAGCCTCCACTACCAGACTCTGCAACAGCTTCATCACCAGGCAGTCAGACTCCTGCTGTATTTATTTTATTTATTGTAATGTTATAGGTTTATTTACATTACTCTCGCACATTGTTTTTCTATTGTTTGATGTTCCATGTTGCACCATGGTTCCGGACGAATGTGATTTTACTACACTGTGTACCTGTACAGACCTCACAGTTCAGCTGACGGCCAGTAAACGATGTCATTTCCTCTGTAGCTCTGAAATAAACCCCAGCAGCAGAAACTCATCTCCTTCTTACCATCAGCGCTCTGGATTCAGAAGATATAAACTCATAATTTAATACATAATTAAATATTAATAATGATTACTTTATGAACATCTCCACCAATCCTGATGATCATTAAAGTGATAATTGTTGTTATTGTTTGGGAACTGAGAGCAGGGGGCGCTGTTTAGTCTGCTGTGTGAAATTAGAGGCTTTAATACAGTGATCTGTGAAGCTGTGGGATTTTTGGCTTTAATAGCATATTTAATTCAAGCCAAATGTGAAATATTTGACACACGCACACACACACACACACACACACTAAGTTGGCGGTGTGTGAGATAGCAGTGACATCATGACATGTCTTGTACAGGATGTAAGGTAGGCCCTCTATTTGTAGCCTCTTGGGCCTCATTCCTGTCAATACCCACATCATCCTTCCAAAAAAACATTTTTTAATCCAATGATGTACCTGTTTGATTAGAAAACATCTAAAAATATTTTACTATTTTATAAACTATGTATAAGTTATAAGCCAAAATTTACACCCCTGCCAAAAAGTGCACCTCTTCGGGTGCTAAAAATGCTTGAATGCTGCAAAAGTGTAAAAAAGAGGTGTTGTGCCAAATTTGGCACCCCTGCCTAAAAGTGCACCCCCATGGGCATTAAAAACGCCATTGGGCTACAAAAGTGTGAAAAGAGGTGTTGTGACAAATCTTTGCACCCCTGCCAAAAAGTGCACCGCCATGGGCATTAAAAACGCCATTGGGCTGCAAAAGTGTGAAAAACATCAAATTGTGCAAATTGGCACCCCTGCCAAAAAGTGCACCCTCTCGGAAACTGAAAATGTTATTGGGCTGCAGCATTGTGAAAAAAACAGGTGTTGTGCCAAATTTTACATCCATGCCAAGAAGTGCAACCACATGAGCATTAAAAACACTTTTGGGCTGCAAAATTGTGAAAAAGAGTTGTTGTGCCAAATTTGGCACCCATGCTAAAAAGTGCACCCCCATGGGCACTAAAAACAATATTAAGCTACAAAAGTGTAAAAAAAAACAGGTGTTGTGCCGAATTTGGAATGCCTGCCACAAAGTGCACCCACATGGACATTAAAAATACTATTGTGTTACAAAAGTGAGGAAGGAATGGACGTAAGTGCAGAATAATTATTTTAATATGTAAACAAACTAAAACAAACTAACAAACAAACAAACAAACAAAATAAACCAAAGCTACACTGAATACATAACTACTAAACACTAAACTTGAAAACAGGACTCTAACAAACAGCAAGAGACAAACCTGACCACGGACAGCAAACAAACCAACAAAAGACTAGACAAAGAAGGCTTGAAACAAAGGGGCTTATATACACATGGAGGGAACAGGAAACTGGAAACACCTGAGGATCAATCAAGAGGGGGCGGGGTTACAAATAACTAATGACAGGGTGGGGCTAGGGCGGAGACAGGACCAAAACACAACAATAGCACATGGCTGGGAAACATGACAGGTAAACAGAGGGGCAGGAGCACATGGGACCAAATGAGGGCGAAACAGAAGACAGACATGGGCTAAACTGTGACATTACTCCACCTCAACGGCACCACTACCAGAGCCGCTGAGAGAGAGGGAACAGACAACAAGACAAGACAGAACTAGGACGATGGTACTTATGACAAAACAGGAGACTCGATGGGACTGGACATGGGAACAGGGACGAGAGACTGGACGGGAGACTGGGACCAGACATTAGACAAGGACGCAGACTGGAAAGGGCTTGGAAACAGAACAGGGGACGGAGACTGAACAGGAGAAGGAGACTGGACAGGGCACGGAGACGTGACAGGGAACTGGACAGGGGACAAGGACTGGACAAAGGGCTCAGACTGGACTAAGGAGTGGACACTAGACAGGGACGGAGACTGGACAGGGGGTTGAAACACAGACTGGACAGTGGCCGGGAACTGGGACTGGACAAGACTGGGCAGGGGAACTGGGACAAATACACTTACTGGGACTGACACGAATATGGTGATAGGGACGGGAATAGAAAAACCACTGTGGACAGGAACAGGAACAAACACAGACACAGGGACCATGACAGGGAGAGAAAGGGGTGCAAAAAACACAGGAGGGGCAAAGTCAGGAGGCCTTGCTGGCCTAGGGATACGGGGCCTAGGGCCAAACATTGTTCTGGGAGTGGGCACAGGGTCAGAGGCGGCCGGAGTTGCGGGCACAGGGTCAGGAGCAGTGGGTACCACATGGGTGGCAGGCACTGCTGGTGCTGGAGCTGAGGTTGTAGCAGCGGGAGCTGCTAGTGCTGGAGCTGAGGCTGTAGCAGCGGGAGCTGCTGGTGCTGGAGCTGAGGCTGTAGCAGCGGGAGCTGCTGGTGCTGGAGCTGAGGCTGTAGCAGCGGGAGCTGCGGTGCAGCTTGAGCAGGCGCGGCGGGTGCAGCTTGAGCAGGCGCGGCGGGTGCAGCTTGAGCAGGCGCGGCGGGTGCAGCTTGAGCAGGCGCGGCGGGTCTAGGAGCTCATGACCTGGGAGTAGGCACAGGAGCTGAGGCGGGTGGCCCAGGCACATGAACTGGGGTGTCAGCGGGCACAGAGTCAGAGGCGGCCGGAGCCGCGGGCACACAGTCAGAGGCGGCAGTGGGCGAGGCTGTGAAAACCGGACCGGAGCTTGCTTCTGGAGCAGGAGTCGAAAACCTGGCATCCGTCCAGGCTGTAGAGCTGGCATCCGGCCGGGCTGTAGAGCTGGGAGCCGGCCGGGCTTGAGAGCAGGAAGCTGGCCGGGCTTGAGAGCTGGAAGCCAGCCATGCTGGAGAGCGTGGTGGAGCTAGCAGGCTAGCTAGTTTAGCTGGAGCTGGGCTGACGAGCTCCAAACTGAGGAGAGGCGCCGGGAGCAGTTTATCTCCCCTAATTTGCTCAGCGAGGAACCGGAGATACTCGAGGTCCGCCCTCCTCGTAGCCTGCCACTTTGCTACGTCCATATTTTGGGTCTAGTCTTATGTTACAAAAGTGAGGAAGGAATGGACGTAAGTGCAGAATAATTATTTTAATAAGTAAACAAACTAAAACAAACAAACAAACAAAATAAACCAAAGTTACACTGAATACATAACTACTAAACACTAAACTTGAAAACAGGACTCTAACAAACTGTAAGAGACAAACCTGACCACGGCAAACAAACCAACAAAAGACTAGACAAAGAAGGGTTGAAACAAAGGGGCTTATATACACATGGAGGGAACAGGAAACTGGAAACACCTGAGGATCAATCAAGAGGGGGCGGGGTTACAAATAACTAATGACAGGGTGGGGCTAGGGCAGAGACAGGACCAAAACAAAACAATAGCACATGGCTGGGAAACATGACAGGTAAACAGAGGGGCAGGAGCACATGGGACCAAATGAGGGAGAAACAGAAGACAGACATGGGCTAAACCGTGACATATTGGGCTATAAAAGCGTGAAAAAGAGATGTACCACGTTTTTGCCCCCTGCCAAAAAGTGCACCACCATGGGCACTAAAAAACGATAATGTGCTAAAAACGTGTAAAATCAGGTGTTGTGTCAAATTTCCTCACCTCTGCCAAAACGTGCATCCCCATGGGCACTAAAAACATTTTTAAGCTTCAAAAGTGGGAAAAAAACAGGTGTTGTGCCAAATTTGGCACTCCTGCCAAAAAGTGCACCCCCATGGGCATTGAGAATGCTATGGGGCTGCAAAAGTGTGAAAAAGAGGTGTTGTGCCACATTTGGCACCCCTGCCAAAAATGTGCACCCCTATAGGCACTAAAAACACTTTTGGGATGCAAAAGTGTGAAAAACAGGTGTTGTGCCACAAATTGCATCCCCAAGTGCACTAAAAATGCAGTGGGGTATAAGATAGCAATGAGCATCACAACATGTCTTGCACAGGATGTAAGGTCCTGTATCTGTAGCCTCTTGAGCCGCATTCCTGCCAATTCCCACATCATCCTTCCAAAATCCTGTTTTTAAATCTAGAGATGAATCTGTGTGATTAGAAACACCTATAAAATAGTATAATACAAAATTAATTAATTAAAAGTAATTAAAAGGCTATTAGCACGAGGAAACTCATACTATATATATATATATATATATATATATATATATATGCTTTTTTAATGTATGTTTATTATGTTTATTAATGTATATGTCTGTGTATACAGTGGTGTGAAAAAATTACTTTTTATTTTTTTCATGTTTCTCTCTCTTAAATGTTTAAGACCATCATCCAAATTTAAATACTAGTCAAAGACAATACAAGTTAACACAAAATGTATTTTTTAACGAAGGTTTTTGTTATTAAGGGTGAAAAAACCTACATGGCCTTGTGTGAAAAAGTGTTTACCATCTGGATATTAGTTCCACTTCTCTTTACCTAATTGTTTTAACTCAGCCAAATTTGAGGGTTTTCCAGCATGAACGGCGTTTTTGGATGTTCCACAGCATCTTTGGATTTTGTTTTAGGGTCTTTTGAGACCTGTTGTATGAGTCGTCACTTGGCTCTTGGGGTAATTTTGTGCGGCCAGCTGGTCACTCCTGGGAAGGTTCACCACAGTTCCATGTTTTCACCATTTGTGGACAATGGCTTTCACTGTGGTTTTCTGTAGAAATGGCTTTATAACATTTTCCAGACTTATAGATCTCAGTTCCTGTTCCTTTTCTTTGGATGTTGGCATGATATCTAGATTTTGAGTATCTTTAGGTCTACTTCTCTTTGTCAGGCAGGTCGTATTTAAGTGATTTCCTGATTTTGAACAGGTGTGGTAGTAATCAGGTGTGGGTGTGGTTAGAGAAATTAAACTCAGGTGTGATAAAACACAGTTAAGTTATGTTTAAACTGGGGGGTAAAACAATTTTTAATACAGGATCATGTAGGTTTGGATTGTTTTTCTATCTTAGTAACACAAACCTTCATTTAAAAACTGCGCTTGGTGTTTACTTCTGTTGTCTCTGACTAATATTTAAATCTGTTTGAGGATCTGAAACTTTTCAAAGTGACAGGCATGCAAGAAGTAACAAATCATGAAGGGACAAACACGTTTTTACACCACTGTATACTGTTGTAGAAAAGAAAATGAAAGGTGGGCTACTCCCACCTCTCGTCCGGGGTACAACTCCCCTGCGTGTTCGTTTGATAGAGAGAGTCAGACAGTGGAGTGAAGTTGAAAGCAAACCAAGTATTTATTACAAAGTGCTGAATATTCAGGAGAACCCACACATGAAAGACCGTCTAACAGCCGTCTCAGTAAGAGTTCTGACCCCCCTCTGATCTGACTCCTTGTTTATACCCCAAAATGACGTCAAGCCTGTTGCTGAGGCGTTGTTAAAATCATCTCATGTTAGCATGCACGTGTTAGTACTGAAGTTTCACGTGTCTGACAGGACCACTAATGTTTGGCCTTGACTGTGTTCTTCCAGAATGAAACATCGTGGCACTATCTGTGTGAGTGCGTCACCCCCCGCTTTGAAGCAGAGGTCTTTTAGGGAGGCACTCACTCATCCAAAGGCTGCTTTGAT
This sequence comes from Astyanax mexicanus, assembly GCF_023375975.1. Classification (NCBI taxonomy): domain Eukaryota; kingdom Metazoa; phylum Chordata; class Actinopteri; order Characiformes; family Acestrorhamphidae; genus Astyanax; species Astyanax mexicanus. The sequence continues at coordinate 39,109,887 of NC_064428.1, read as the reverse complement.
CTAATAGCCTTTTTTGTAGCAATTTAGCCCCGTACCAGTCGAATTGATGACCGTTAGTTAGGGTCATGCAGTATTAAACAAAATACTTCAAGCCTGAGCTACATCTCATATGTTATATGTTAATGTGTTAGTAAATGTATCATGTGGGTTAATTTGTCATATAATAAAGTCTGTGTTAGTCACATGCCATATCAAACAATGTTTTACTATATGTGTAAAGGATATATTGTGATTATTGGTTAATCTTTTATATAAATGCGTGTAAAATACACTGAGTAATAAAAATGATCAGATACAATGTGAGTATTGGTTATGCATATTGAATACAAGGTTTCACACAATGATTATGTCACTAAAATAAGTAATCATAACTGAAAGATATTTGTCAATCAACCCAAAGTATAATTAACTGAAAGATATTTGTCAATCTACCCAAAGTATAATAAACAGTTACTCTTTAATACACATTTAAATATAGAGTTAAAGTCTTTCACTGTATTTTAAAGAGCATTGCATGTATGTTCTGTTAGTGGAATATATTGCTGTATTAGGGTGGTGTTTCTGTGAATGCTTGCAGCTGAGGGTGTTAACCACATGTTTAGCACGTTAGTGCTGTAGTTTACTTGCTGCTATGCTTTGTAACTGAGAAGTTAGATTGATATTGTGATAAAAAGAGCTTTTAAGAGACCATGATCTGAATCCTTAGCTCTGAACAACATGAACATAAAGGCCTGGTCTTTTAGCAAGACTTTAGTAACCATAGTAACCATAGTTAAAAACAACAAGGGTCTTAAAACTGAGCCTTGTGGAACAACATATTAATGTCATGGGTGCCAAATGTAATGTTTTTTTTTAAAAGGTGACTTTTAATTTATGGTACTTTTATTTTATGGACTTTTATTTTGTTGGGCTGCCGCAGCAAAAACAATTTGATCTAAATATGGCTCAGCTGCGGCTGGTGAACTTGCGCTGTTTGAGCGGAACTATTTAACAGGCTCACACTAGCCCATCGGGAGAGCGGAAGTGCAGGACCAGGGACGCCGGATGCGGATGCGGTTGGGGGCTCTGACTGAACTGGGAATGACTCGCGCTGACTGAACTGGGAATGACTCGCGCTGACTGAACTGGGAATGACTCTCTCTGATTGAACTTGGAATGACTCGCGCTGACTGAACTGGGAATGACTCGCGCTGACTGAACTGGGAATGACTCGCGCTGACTGAACTGGGAATGACTCGCGCTGACTGAACTGGGAATGACTCGCGCTGACTGAACTGGGAATGACTCGCTCTGACTGAACTGGGAATGACTCGCTCTGACTGAACTGGGAATGACTCGCGCTGACTGAACTGGGAATGACTCGCGCTGACTGAACTGGGAATGACTCGCGCTGACTGAACTGGGAATGACTCTCTCTGACTGAACTGGGAATGACTCGCGCTGACTGAACTGGGAATGACTCGCGCTGACTGAACTGGGATTCGAAGGAATCGAGTGGCCGCTGGTTGAATCACTGATCGAGAAGGTGAATCGGTGAGGCTGTGTTGGCTGGGGGAAGGGTGTGGATTCGACTCACCCTTCCACAAAGTTAAGTTTCTATTCTGAGTCAGTTCTGAACAAGTTGCTGTCTGTGAGAAACGGAGCGGCTTTCTGTTCATGTTAGTGTTTGCCCTGTGTCTGCTGCAGCGCGCTGGGAAGCCACGTGGACCTACCGGTCTGTATGAGAACGTGAGAGACTCTATTGCAGCGGCGTTTGTCTGCTTCAAGAAGCGTTGTGAGGAGAAGGAAGGGTGAGAACCCTCACACCCTTCCCTAAGTTAAGTGCTATTTCCCCCCATATTGTGAGCAAATTCTACTCTTGGCTCACCACTAGTATTAGTTTTTAAGTACATTTATTATTATTTTTTTGGTTTATTGATATTGTTTACTTTGAGTTATTAATAGAAATTAGTTTCTTTCTACTCTGGCTTCTGGTTACATTTAATTTGCTATTTACTTATGTTTTTGTGAAGAGTGTGTGGGTTGGTTTTGAGTTATATGTTAATTTGTATATTTGAGTTGTGGGGTGATCGAGTGTGCAGTGGTGTGTAAGAGTGAATATTTAGTGATTTACCAGTTCTAGCCAGTAGAGATATTTGTTAATTTGTTATATTTTTATTTTTATTTAGAGTGTTTTTGGTTAAATGATTTAGCTAAATTTTAAATTATAAAATTTTAGTGACTGCTTGTTTCTTTCCTTTTTCTTTTTTGGTATATTGTCAGTGGTGAAGCCAACAAAAGACACTGTGGACTGTTTTTACTTCCCTTCTTGAGCTGCTGCCAAGGTTTTGGACTTCTGCATGGACTTCTGGAGTTCTGCAAAATCTGATTTCTTAATTTCTTTTAAGTATATCTTATTTTTCTATTGTTTAATAAATGATTGTGAAACGTATATCCTCTCTGGTGCATTACTGTTGGCTCTACTGATCCCCAAGGTGTATGTAAGTTTTTAAATTGGGTTTTAAAAAGGGATATTTTGGCCCATTTTAAACTAGGCTGTGACATTTAATAACTCTACAGTGAACAGTAATTGCTTAGCATTAATTAGCTTGCAGACCACTATCCTGTTAATGTGTATGTAGATTTAGGTTTAAGATGTCTGCTATGTTTGCGTGAGGTCCTGGGTTCAGATCCTGGACACGCCCATATTCTGTTACGACCTGGTCTAGGATCAGAACACAACAGAAAATGAGTGGCCTCAATTGCCATTGCCAAACTGAAATGGTAAATATGGTTTCAGTGGTGAACATAGGCTGAAATAAACAAAAAACTTCTTTAAAAAGACGTCTTCTCCATTTGGCTGGATCCAGGGCATCTTGTGGTAAGACGTTGATGATCTTCATGTCTGCTTTTATTTTGTTTCACTGTTGCTGCCAGCATTCATTTCCATATAATGCAACTGTAGGTACAACAGTTTTGAGACTCCAGTCACCTGGCGGCACCGGCACCACACTGCAGTGATTCAGGCTCGGGCGTCGGCACTTGTGCTGCCATCGTTATATGTTGTCGTTATATATGTCACGTCTTTGCCCTTTTTCCTGTCTGTTATTATGTGTCTGTGTGTGTTCCCTACGTGATTCATACTCCTGCGTTTCTTCCCCAGTAGTTTACCATTCACCTGTGTTCATTTGTAGCTCCGCCCAGGTGTTTCTACTTCCCCTGTGTTATGTAGTCCTAGTGTTTCAGTGTTTGTTCCTCTGTCCTTGCTTTTTGTTTTTTTTGTTTTTACTTGTTTTGATCCTTCTTTGTTACGTTACTCAGTTTGAGAGAGTAGTACGTTTTATTATCAGTTAAACACTCAACCCTGCCTGAGTAATCTGAATCTACACTCAGATCAGTCGGCTCTTCCTTGGAACCTCTGAATTTCATACAAAATGCTGCTTTTAGTTTAAGTGTGCCTAAATCTTTTGGAAGTGTAAAAGTGCCTTTATTAAACACTGTAGATCCTTTTAAAGCACATATTTTCTGCTGTTTGTACGTCACAATCCAGTCTGGTCCAGAAGCTCCTGAAATAAATGATGCAGTAAAGATCTGATTACAGAGGCTGGAGATTCTGTAGGTTACAGCTCTATGAAAATAAGGATAATATTACATAATTGAGGGGATGTTCAGCTTTTACCATCAGAAAGTGTTAAATCTCCTCCCCTTTATAAGACTGAGACGTAACAAAACACTTTACCTGAAGAATGAACTGCCTTTCACTTATAATTCATAAACTGATTCTGATTCTGAGAGAAACTACAAAGAGAGAAAAGCTCTGAGTGTTCATCAGAGAGTCTAATTCTAGTCTAGAACAGTTTAATGATCAGTTCAGCAGTGATGGAGTTACAGTAGGATCTTCTGACTCACCAACAACCATCAGCAGAAACACCAGATGAAGAGGAGGAGGAGGAGCCATCCTGAGTGACATCATCAGCCTGCACAACATCAAACAAACAGACTGATTCAGAATAACCATAAACAAATGTATTAATATACAATTTTACTCACATTTTAATACATAATTAACATGTTTTACTTAAAAATACACTGTATACATACATTTATATGTAGAGTACATCAACTTATAGAAATCATTTTAGCATAACCATCAATACTGATCCCTCTCATCCAGTGTTGAACTAGAAATTCAGATCAAATATTCAGTTCAAAAGCTACTTTTACGATTGATTTTCTACAGTTTATTAAAAATATTGCAGAATAAACTACTGCAGTTCAGTAAACATTTAAATATTGATATAAATATATAAAGATTATAGAACATTTCAGACAGTAAAAACATATTCATCAAGCATTTATATATTAAAATTAAACCTGTCTTACCTCTCTGAACTGAGCGTCGTCTGCAGTGTGAGAACAGCGAGTGAAGACTGAAGAAACAGATCAGAGGTTAAAGCTGATAAAGCTTGTGGTTTTTTTCTGGTCCTGCATACATATACATATAATACTGTACCTACTTCCTGTTGACAGAACTGTCAAACTAAATGCACACAGTAATAAGCTGGTAGTGCTCTGCTAAATCATTTAACTCAATTCAGTAGCTTTTTACTTACTACTAATTACTGGAATTAAAGGGTAACATGTTCAGTATTTGTCTTTTAAAACTATATAATAAATATAATAAAACTATTTAAAAAACACATTTAAACACAGAGTAGAAAAGGTAAAGTAAATATTCTAGAGATTTCAGCCCCAATCACCAATCATAACCCTCTACCACTACTGATACTGATCACAAACCACCCAAACTACTTTAACCTGAACCTACTGCTACAGACAGTCCTGCTGCACGAGGGCCTGTACTTGTGTCCTGCTGCACGAGGGCCTGTACTTGTGTCCTGGTGCATGAGGGCCTGTACTTGTGTCCTGTTGCACGAGGGCCTGTACTTGTGTCCTGGTGCACAAGGGCCTGTCCTTGTGTCCTGCTTCATGAGGGCCTGTACTTGTGTCCTGCTGCAAGAGGGCCTGTACTTGTGTCCTGGTGCACGAGGGCCTGTACTTGTGTCCTGGTGCACGAGGGCCTGTACTTCTGTCCTTGTGCACGAGGGACTGTACTTTTGTCCTGGTGCACAAGGGCCTGTACTTGTGTCCTGCTGCACGAGGGTCTGTACTTGTGTCCTGCTGCATGAAGGCCTGTACTTGTGTCCTGCTGCATGTGGGCCTGTACTTGTGTCCTGGTGCATGAGAGCCTGTACTTGTGTCCTGTGCACGAGGGCCTGTACTTGTGTCCTGCTGCACGAGGGCCTGTACTTGTGTACTGGTGCACGAGGCCCTGTACTTGTGTCCTGCTGCATGAGGGCCTGTACTTGTGTCCTGCTGCACGTGGGCCTGTACTTGTGTCCTGGTGCACGAGGGCCTGTACTTGTGTCCTGCTGCACGAGGGCCTGTACTTGTGTCCTGGTGCACTAGGGCCTGTACTTGTGTCCTGCTGCATGAGGGCCTGTACTTGTGTCCTGCTGCAGGTGGGCCTGTACTTGTGTCCTGGTGCACGAGAGCCTGTACTCGTGTCCTGGTGCACGAGGGCCTGTACTTGTGTCCTGGTGCACGAGGGCCTGTACTTGTGTCCCGCTGCACGAGGGCCTGTACTTGTGTCCTGCTGCACGAGGGCCTGTACTTGTGTCCTGGTGCACGAGGGCCTGTACTTGTGTCCTGGTGCACGAGGGCCTGTACTTGTGTCCTGCTGCACGAGGGCCTGTACTTGTGTCCTGCTGCACAAGGGCCTGTACTTGTGTCCTGGTGCACGAGGGCCTGTACTTGTGTCCTGGTGCATGAGGGCCTGTACTTGTGTCCTGGTGCACGAGGGACTGTACTTGTGTCCTGCTGCACGAGGGTTTGTACTTGTGTCCTGGTGCATGAGGGCCTGTACTTGTGTCCTGCTGCATGAAGGCCTGTACTTGTGTCCTGCTGCACGTGGGCCTGTACTTGTGTCCTGGTGCATGAGAGCCTGTACTTGTGTCCTGTGCACGAGGGCCTGTACTTGTGTCCTGCTGCACGAGGGCCTGTACTTGTGTACTGGTGCACAAGGTCCTGTACTTGTGTCCTGCTGCATGAGGGCCTGTACTTGTGTCCTGCTGCACGTGGGCCTGTACTTGTGTCCTGCTGCACGAGGGCCTGTACTTGTGTCCTGGTGCATGAGGGCCTGTACTTGTGTCCTGGTGCATGGTTACAACTGTTTACTTGAGTATAACATTTGACCTGACGTTGACCTGAACAAAGATCACTATCAGCCTCCAGAGCTTCACACATTTGCATATTCTCACTTTAGAAGATGGGCCTCCTCACAGTTCAGGTGACGGTCAGTAAATGATGTCATTTCCTCTTTAGCTCTGAAATAAACCCCAGCAGCAGAAACTCATCTCCTTCTTACCATCAACGCTCTGGATTCAGAAGATATAAACTCATAATTTAATACATAATTAAATATTAATAATGATTACTTTATGAACATCTCCACCAATCCTGATGATCATTAAAGTGATAATTCTGCTGTTATTGAAAAACAGTAGATAATTCATCCTGTACTTTTCTCTTTGGTCGTTCTGGACTGGAATAAAATCACAATGAATCCCCCATTAAAGAGAGAATGCCCCCTAATCCTGTCTAGATAGGTCTAAATGTGTATTCAGTAAGTGGTGCACCTGTGTTTTCTGTTTTCAAGATAGCAATACACCAGAAATGTACCTGAACTCCACGCCCATCAGTGTAGTGATCTAAAAACAAAGATTGTTCAACATAGTTGTTCAGGGGAAGAATACAAAAAGTTGTCTCAGAGATTTAACCTGTCAGTTTCCACTGTGAGGAACATAGTCAAGGACAATCCTCAGGCGACTCTGTTTGTGGCGTGCTTGCAGAAATGGCTTCTTTCGCATCACTCTCCCATACAGCTTCTCCTTGTGCAAAGTGTGCTGTATTGTTGAGCGATGCACAGTGACACCATCTGCAGCAAGATGATGCTGCAGCTCTTTGGAGGTGGTCTGTGGATTGTCCTTGACTGTTCTCACCATTCTTCTTCTCTGCCTTTCTGATATTTTTCTTGTTCTGCCACTTCTGGGCTTAACAAGAACTGTCCCTGTGCTCTTCCATTTCCTTACTATGTTCCTCACAGTGGAAACTGACAGGTTAAATCTCTGAGACAACTTTTTGTATCCTTCCTCTGAACAACTATTTTGAACAATCTTTGTTTTTAGATCATTTGAGAGTTGTTTTGATGAGCCCATGATGCCACTCTTCAGAGGAGATTCAAATAGGAGAACAACTTGCAATTGTCCACCTTAAATACCTTTTCTCATGATTGGATACACCTGGCTATGAAGTTCAAAGCTCAATGAGGTTACCAAACCAATTTTGTGCTTCAGTAAGTCAGTACAAAGTAGTTAGGGGTATTCAAATCAATAAAATGATAAGGGTGCCCATACTTTTGCACTGGTCAAATTTTGGTTTAATGCATATTGCACATTTTCTGTTAGTACACTAAACCTGTTTCGACCCAGCTCGTTCCAGGATTGCAACATAAAGAAAGGGAAGACAACAAACTAGTAGCAAATATAAAATACTTAATTTATTTATCAAACATAGAAAAAAGATCAAAAGAGTATTAAAAAGAAGAACTGGTCAGCTGTTTAAACATGGGAATCCAGGACTCACCACGCTCACCTCCTTTGGTCCAACCTCTAGGACAAACCATCCTTAGAGCAGGGGGGGGGGTCTTCACAAACCTCATTTCAATCCTGAAATATTACTGTGTCCATCAGTTATATAGATATATCAAACTGAAATGGCTGTTGCAAACACCCAAATATTTACAACTAAAAATGATTAAGATTAATAGGGGTGCCTAAACTTCTTCATATGACTGTATATTCAGAAGCTCTGCTGCTATTCAAACAATTCGGGCAGATGCCATGAAAAAAGCCTATTGATGGGGTGGAGGACAGCAATGAGCATCATGACACACCTTGCCCTATATGTGTAGCCCCTTGGGGCTCATTACTGCCAATTCCCGCATTTTTCTTCCAAAATCTGTTTATGCATGAATATGTACAGTATTTGTTTGATTAGACGTTATAAAAATATGTCAGTTATGTTAGTAGTTATAAGCAGGGATTGAAAGGCTATTAGCATGAGCTAGCTTGCAGACTGTGATCTTTGATAGATCTGCTAACAATAAGCTGCACAGGAAACCAGTTAAAAAAAATCAACCAACCTCACATGCATTTATCAGCTTAAAACCTCAGAGCTGTTTCTTCAGTCGTCACTCGCTGTTCCGGTGCTGTAGATAAGAGGTAAGAAGAGCTGACTTTTAATATGTGTACTTATTATTATCTTTTGCTTAAAAAAATAATATATATGCATAGACATGTTTTCCTCCTATATGTATCAATATACGTATGTGTGTGTATTTTAAAGAGCATTGGAATATATATTCTGTTAGTTTATAATTTCTGTATTAGGTTGGTGTTCTCTGTAACCACAAGCTTAGCTCTTTAGCGCTGTAGTTTACTTGCTGTTAGATTTATAATTGAGACTTTTAAATATAATTTTGATTAGAAATTTTTTTAGGAGACCATGATCTGAATCTTTAGGTCTGATCAACGTGAACATAAAGGCCTGAGCTTCTATCAGGACCAGTGCAGGACTGAGTTTAAAGTGTTTTTGTTGTATAGACTGGGCCTAGAAGAGAGCAATGTGTGAAATGTAGAACCAGAATAAACTGCATGCACTTTAACAGCTTTAACCTCAGCGCTGTTTCCTTTCTGACACTTGACAGCTACATTTTATTATACTCTCACTGGCCACTTTATTAGGTACACCTTGCTAGTACGGGGTTGGAGCCTTTTTTGCCTTCAGAACTGCTTTAATCCTTCGTGGTACAGATTCAACAAGCTACTGGAAACATTCCTCAGAGATTCTGCTCCATATTAACATGAGAGCATCACGCAGCTACTGCAGATTTATCAGCTAAACATCAATGATGACAATCTCCCACAATTCCACCACATTCCAAAGCTGCTCTAGTTTTAGGATTGAGATCTGGTGACTGTGGAGGACATTCCAGTACAGTGAATAAACTCATTGTGTGATTATTCTGCTGCTGTAGATCATCATCCTCCTCAAGGTTGGACGTTGTGTTGTGCTGATGTTCAGAGATGCAGTTCATCTTCTGCAGACCTCGGTTGTAACGAGTGGTTATTTGAGTTACTGTTGTCATTCTACCAGCTGGAATCAGTCTGGTCGTTCTCCTCTGACCTCTGGCATCAACAAGGCCAAATTTGCTCCCACAGAACTGAATTGATATCAGCTCACTGGATATTTTCTCTTTTTCAGATCAATCTCTGTAAACCCTAGAGATGGTTGTGTTAAAAACCGTGAAAATCCCAGTAGATCAGCAGTTTCTGAAATACCTAAACCACGCCACGTTCAAAATCACTTAAATCACCTTATTTGTCAGGGCCAGACAGGAACCAGACTTGTGTGGATACAATAAAATAGCTTTATTGACAGGAGTAGTCAACGAAACCAGGGACAATACCAGAGGAACACAGCGTAAAGAAACCATACCATAATTGTGAGACAGTCCAGAGTTCATACACAGGCAGGCAGTATCACAGGGCAGGCAAAAAAAGTACAATACACAATCCAGGTCATACACGGAAATAGACAAGGGCAAGAGAAACACTTTGTATTGCAGGATAAACCAAACAG